>NC_060138.1:390663577-391284202 GCF_021461385.2 Schistocerca piceifrons | reverse complement strand
TAAACCGAACTAACCTAAGGACATCACACATATCCATGCCCGAAGCAAGATTCGAATCTGCGACCGTAGCGGTCGCGCGGTTCCAGACTGTAGCGCCTAGAACCGCTCGGCCACCTCGGCCGGCCATTAAGGTTTCCCTCGATGAAATAGGAGCCTATAATTCTCTCCTCCAGAATCTCACACCATACGTTCACCGACCACAGTTTTTGGTGTGCAACTTTCCCCAGCCAACATGGATTTTATGTTGCCCAAGAATGCATGTTATACAAATGAACATTTCCAAGGTTCGTGAATGTAGCTTCGTCAGTAAATAAAATCAAATTAATAAATCTGAAGTTGAGCCCATCGGCAGAATTCAATGCGACGCATGTAAAAAATGGTTCAAATGGCTCTGAGCACTATGGGACTTAACATCTGAGGTCATCAGTCCCCTAGAACTTAGAACTACTTAAACCTAACTAACCTAAGGACATCACGCACATCCATGCCCGAGGCAGGATTCGAACCTGCGACCGTAGCGGTCATGCGGTTCCAGACTGAAGCGCCTAGAACCGCTCGGGCACTGCGGCCGGCGACGCATGTAATCCGTATCAGTTAATTCTTGGTGGAGACAGATATTGTAAGGATGATATTTATGGCGATGCAGAACACGAACAATACTACTCTGGCTCGTGCTAGATTCCCTTTCGATTTGACGCAGACTAACACTTCTCAGACCACACTGGCAACAGTACCAATTTCCTTTTCCTTGTTAATAACCTTGCTTTGCCGGATATGTTGCATGGGGGCTTAATTATTAAGTTTGAAAATAATTTTTAATTTTGGTGGCTGTATGTCCGATTACGCTGTGTCTCGTAAACGTTTGGCCCTGACTAGTATTATTACGCAATCTGACTGCATAGAACAACAACAAAGAATGACATGAAAATTTTCGTTAACACAATTAATTAATTAAGTCCCTAGCAACTATAAAACCTACGAAACCAAAACACAAGTGTAACTGTTCTGTGTGTGGAAGTATGACTCAACGTACACATCTGGCACGGTTCTTCTTCAATAAGACAAGAAATTTCAAATACCATTTATACTGACGTGATAAAAAAAATTAGAAATACTATAATTGCGCAAGAAAACCAGAATTACACTCTAATACAAGAACACAAGCCAGATGCTTTGTTGACTGAACCTGTAATGACACATTATTTAAGACATTGAGATAATAAAAAGAAAAGGAAATTTTTTTTTCTTTTACCTTCATATATTGACGAAAAGCACTCTAAACATTACAATCTCTCCACACCGATTCGCCACTACGACATCTCAGCAAGCACTTCGACTACCACGAGTTCTCAACAAGCACTTTTCACTAGCACATCTCAACAAGCACTTTTCACTAGCACATCTCAACAAGCACTGACTACTACGAGTTCTCCCCAAGCACTGCCACTGGAGGCGGCTGAATAACACTCTTTGGCGCAATCTCTGGCGCTGTGGCTCAGTGTAGCCACCTTTCAATGTTTCCTATGCGTTAAAGATTCAGTTGTTCTCAATTTATTTAAATGTACGATGTGTAGGGTGAGTACGTTGAGAATATCTTTGAGCGTATAAATCTCTAGCTCTCACTGAATTTCGTTGGCATTCTACGTAAATGAGAAGAATATCGACTTGTTCTTCGAAGGAATACATTATTCAATTTCGCTTGATTCGACGATACTAGTCTTACCGTTCCTATTAGGTTGTAATGCGGAACCATCGAATGGTGTTTACATGTCAACGGCACTTTAGATGAATACGCCGTATTCGGCGAATATTCACTATTTGCACGATATACGAGAGAGAATTGTGAGAGCATGTGCTTCGATAAGCGCCGAACTGATAAGGAATACCACTCAATCCATGACAAGAATGTTGCAGTACTGCATTGATACCAATGGTCATCACTTCGGACACCTTCTTTAAATGGGTGTGCATGCCACCTTTTCGACCTTCGTTGACCTTAAAAGACCTTACTGTTACACATCATTTAAATTAACATAAAACAATGTAGTCAATTTAAGTCCGCCGATATAGAGAGATTTTTACAACGAAATGGGTAGCTGAAAGTAGGAAACGAGTTTTGCTATATGAGCAGCAAAGACTTGACGACGGCAAAAATACATACGCAGGATATGTAATGTAGAGTAGCAATAGCCACAAAAGGTTCATGGTGAAGAGAAGTAAATAAAAATCGAACATAAATTTACATCTAAGGTGTTATATGAAAGTATTTATGTGAAAGTGATACGTGAACGATGGACAGCGAAAGCAAAAAATGAATAGAAACCTTTTAAATGTGGTGTTACAAAGGGATGTACAAGATAGATGGGTAGTTGTAATAACTAATGAATCGGAAAGGAAAGGATTTCATGGCACCACTTGACTAAAAGAAGGAATAGGTTGACAAGATACATCCTAAGGCATCAAGGATCAGATAGCTGAGTTACGGGGCATGTTTGCAGAGGTGCGAGATCGTGGTGAGGACCCAAGCTGTGACTGCAGTAAGAAAGGTTCGTATTTACGTAGAGTACAGTAGTTTCACGATTAAACAACTTTCACATGACTGACCAGCGTGGAAAGTTACATCAAGAAGCCTTTGGGTTGATGACTGCAAAGTCAACAGCTTGTTCGTTATACTATATTTCTGTCGGTCCATTGAACTATCAGACCGATGACCATCAGGTGATGACACTAGAGGCAGCATTGGACGATGCGTACAGCTGATCAGCTTGTCTGATCATGAAGTTCTGCGTAGAATGCCAGTGAGTGATGCCATCAGTTTAACTCTGGATATAAAAAAATAACAATAATAAACAACCGGTTGCATACAAGAATTTAATTTCTTTAGCAGTTTCGGGCGCTTAGTGCCGTTCTTCAGAAGGCTGTACAGGAAAATGCACCAAAAATAAATATAAGTCACATAACAACATCAAAATTAAGGATGGAAAGTTTAAACATTTTAAGATAAAAAATTGTACATACTTAAAACTATCACATTACTTGCGAGTGTCAACAATAAGATGCATACAGCAAAATGCCTAAAACAAATATAGGAACAAGAATTAATACGGAGATGAATCCATCAATACAATAAGAGCTCATAGATGCCTAACGTGGTTCAGTGTCTGTTCAAAAACAGTAAATAGATGCGAAACGACAAGTGTAGACATCGTGCCAGAACAGGAGCTAATCAGCTAATGACATGCATATCTTGTAGTTGGTCTCAGAGTGTGAGGTGAAAGTACGATAAAATAATAAAACAAAACAACTGTAGTTTAAATAAGGCATTAATAAAAATGTAAGTGGATATAAGAAGTGTAATAAGTAATATAAAAACGTAATGATAAATCAAATGAGTTAATATCGACTGTAAGTAGCGCCGTAGTTGGGACATTTGGGTAGTCAGATGTATTTTACTTATTTCATACATCTTAAGTGAATGTCTCTTAACTTTTCGTCCTTAATGCTAACCTTCTTATCTGCCTTCTGCTTATTTTTGGCGTATTTGCTGTGCAGCCATCTGAAGGAGGGCAGAAAATGCTCGAAACTGGTAATGAAATTAAATTTTTTCATGCAATAGGTTGCCTATTATTTCGTTATATTCAATAACAATTGTTAAGGATGGATAAAATACTAAACTTCACTCTGAATGTCCGTTAAGGAAACAATATGCAGGCATATGTTATTTTCTGCTATCAGACACAACCACTGATACTGTTTTAAATCGACAGACTTCCCTTCCACTATTCTTTACGGGATACTGTGAAACAAATCTGGGTTATCGGATGCTCTGCGACGTCTGTTGTCGCTGTTTCACTTATTGTTCGATGTAAGTTTTTTTAATGGTTGTTAACCAAGTTCAGTTATTTACGCTGTTAATAGGTGATAAAGCAAACAAAACATTTATTTATTTTGAGGAGGGGCTGATTTACAGTTTTTAAATACTTTTCCACGATCATGGTTTGTCACAACACATTTATTTCTTTAAATACTTTCGGTCAAACAACAGACCATCGTCGGGAGTAAGGAATGACACTAATTACAGGTCATGAGTGAAAAAACGGTCGTTTATAGTGAAATTTCCGTTATCCATGTTCCGCATCAAATATCTAAAATGAGGGAAAGCAACAAAGTTACATACGAGGCATGTTAATTAGAAGGTCTTGTGTTTCGTAATGAAAACAACTGGAAAGAACATTTCAGGCTGCTTCAGGAACATACATCTCCCTAAGATAAGTTTAGTTGTCTTCGTGAAGAGTTTTCGGATTTACATCATATGTTTCTCCACGAGTCTAAGTATCAGAGGCTTCTCCGGCATGCCAATGGAAACTTTTCAGGAGGTTCAGTAACGGTGCAGGAAAGGTCCCACCAGGAGGCAGCACTAAGCAAGATGAGCAACCGACCGAAAATGACGGGACGGGAAAGGAAGCACCAAAAAGATTGTCTGTTACGGAAACAGAAGAACAACAGTCTGTACACTATTGATAATTGGATAAAAGTCTGAACGTTGAACAGATTTCGGAAGCTGCTCGGCGGATGAGGAACCATGAGAGGAATTTAGTGGTTGGTGTTCTTTGGGTCGAAATGAGGACATAGCACAGGTTTAGCAGTTTCGTTTACTAAGGTGAAAAGGTGAAATGGGCTGCGGTGGCACCAATGAAGTTAAGGTTCAAGTGTGAGGAGGTATTGAAAATCAACCTTCTACTTCCTCTCGCTGACAGCGAATGTGGAAGAAACCAAGACCAGGTTAAGGTCTGTCTCAGCAATCAGCTACATGCTTCACGGCAACCAACAATCTTTCATGCTGCCATAAGGAAAACTGCTTTACTTTTTATGTCTGAATTATATTTGCGCCATTTTACTGTGCGAACTTCATTATTTTATATTACGGTAATGATTTATGTCTTAAGCCATTGTCGAGTACAAAAAGTTTGGGTGTAATTAGATTTAACAACATCTAATTATACCCAAACTTGTTGACTTGATAATGACCTAAAGCCGAAATCATGATAGTAATATAAAGTAAAGAATTTTGTACAGTCAAATGACACAAATGTCATTCAAGCATTATTACATGAATGTGGCCCAAAAAACACGAAAATACTAAATGAAAACATGGAGTGTTGTATATAAACTGGATACTGGTAAACCTAATCAGACAACGAAGTTGGTCAGTTCAATTATTCAAGAGCTGTGTCTAATTAAACCTGACTCACGAGCCAATGCGAGTCTGTAAACCTGTGTATTAAATGTGGGTTACTGTGAAGCGGATTAATTTGGCACTGCTAGTGAAATGTTTTTGACAAATTCCGTCATTTTCAGCGTCAGGATGCCTTTCTCGGAGCATGTTCTAAATTCAGATATAATAGATTGCCTCGGGAAAGCTTTTATCCACAAATCAACAAGGATTTAGAAAACATACCTCATGTGAAACTTAGTTTACCGTTCTCTCGCCCATAATCCTGCGAACCTTGGATGAAGGGCAACAAGTAGATTCCATTTCCCAGATTTTCGGAAAGCATTTGAAACAATGCTACATCGCAGACTGTTGACAAAGACCCAAACATGAGATAAAGGTCTGAGATGGACGGCAAGTGTTCATCAGAAATGTGTGATAGTGTGCTAAGGGCATTCTAGTTCAGGATATACGTAAATAAATTGACGTCTAGGGTGAACAGCAATTTGCGACTGTTAGCTGATGACGCTGTTGCTTACGGAAAAGTGTCGACGTTGAGTGACACTAAGCAGATACGGGATCACTAGGGTAGGATTTCTGTTTGGTGTTGAATCGCAGAACACTCCAAGTGTTTAGAAGTGTTCTTTCATGCAGATGTGTAGGACAAGAATCCTATAATTTTCGAATAAGGTATTAGTCATGTCATGCTTGACACATTCACATCAGTTAAATGTTTGCAGCTGGAGAGCGACATGAAACACAACGGGGACCTAGTCTGACATCTTTCTACGATAATGATGTACGCCAAAGCAATCTATCAAAATCTGTAGAAGCGCTGGGATTCAAACCGGGGTCCCCTATTTACTGGGCGGACACGCTAACCGATAAGCGATATTGACATTACGGCTGCGACTCTAGTACCTGCAGCTGCACTGGTCGCATTGTTAGAGTGGCGTAACAGTTACTCCACCTACCTAGTATGCAGAAGACCCACGTTAGAATCCTGGGGCTGGCACAGATTTGATTATTGCTTCGGCCTATCAGCAATGAAAACAGAGAAACAGCGTTTGTGTAAGTCTGCAGAACGATCCTACTGACAACATACGTCGCATACCAACCACGAAGACTAGGTGACACAAATTAGGAGTGGTATGGAAGCATGTAGAGCATAGTTTCCCTCTTCCTCTATCTTCAAGTGGAACAGGAAACGAAAGAAATGGCACTAGTAGAAGGTAGCCTCTGCCATACACAGTAAGGCGGCTTATGGATTATATACACGGATAAGCCAAAGCGTTATGACCACCTGCTTAATAACTTGTTTGTCCGTCTTTGGGACGAAATACGTCACTGATTCTGCGGATCGGGGATCCGACATTTTGGTATTAGGTTCGTTGAAGTATGTGGCATTAGATGTCCATGCACAGATCATGTAATTCACGTAAATAATGGGCCACTGATATGAGTAGGTGGTGATGGCGCTTGATAGAGACCCAGACGGTTTCCATAGGATTTGCATTGGGCGAGTTTGGTAGCCGAGACATCAACGTGAGTTCACTATATTGCTCCTCAAACTACAGTAGCACGGTTCGGGCGCCGAGACATGGACAATTATACTGGTGAAATATGACTTCGCTGTCGGGGAGCCATCAATCATGAAGGGGGATGCACGTGGTTCAGAGATGTCAGCGTCTCATCGATTGCCGACACAGGTCCCACGCAGGAGCTGGAGGATGTCTTCCTGCTGCTCCCATCAGCCTGCGTCCGTGGCGCGCTGCGCGTTTCGAGCGGCCGTTCACCTCTGTGACGGAGACAACCATCGGCCTAGTGTAACAAAAATGAGACTCACACAAAGAGCCGACGCGTTTTATTGATCAGCGATCGAATCTCTATAATTCCTTGCCCATTGCAGTAGTAACTTATGATGTCGTTGGGTCAATATGTGAACACGTAGGGGCAGTCTGCTGCCGAGCTCCATGTTCAACAATAGAAAATGGACAAAGTGCACCGAAACACTTGTGCGCGCACCAGAATTCAGCAGAGATACCATAGATCACATATCATCATCTCTCATATTTTACAAAGCAGATGAGCCTCCGAAAGCCTTGTTGCCTAAAGAGTCTTAAACGTCAAACGATTTAGTGAGGTAGATTCATTGCATTTCCACATCATTTGGTAGATGCTCAAGACAGTAACCCTAGAATATTCAACCAGCTTCGCTGTTTTCGAGATACTCGTTCACAGGCTCTGCGTAATCTTAATCTACTCTTTGTCAAAGTGTCTCATCTCAATGCAGTTCTCCATTGGCAGCCCATATCTTCCTAGGGTGGTCCCCTGTTCTTGTCTGCTGCGGTTACGTACTTTTGTTACTGCGTCACGTGTACGCAATGGCACCAGGCGTCATCCATCGTCGCCATGAGCCATGAGCAGTTGTCATAATGTTTTGGCTTCCCAGTGTGTGTAGTTGTTGATATGATAACGGCCACGTGACAGAAAGATCGTGGTGAAGGTACAGTTTTATATTGGGAACGTACGAAAGAGTTTACTTGTCTTTCGCTTCTCTAACGGTTCCGATGTTTAACTGCACTGAACACCTCACATTTGGGAGACCCGTTGTGAGAATAGGGACAACCAAAGAGCACTGCTATGAATGCATTTGAAGCCATAACCCTCAAGGTAGGTAGGCTCCTACCTATGCGGAGTCTTTACCGGCCACATAAACACGACAGTAAAGGTAATAATAGAAGTTAATAGTGGTAATAACGGGAGGCTGCCTTCTCACGGTGGCCGCAGCTGCGGTCTGCAGGCCGCACGTGACGGCCGCCTGCAGTAGGCTGCAGCTCCAGCTACAGCTACAGCTCCAGCGTCCAGCGTCCGGCATCCAGCCGTTCCGCCGCCGCAGACCGCCGTGAGCGCGCTGACCGCCCGCGGGTCAAGGACGGGTCGGCCGCTCCCCGCAGGCAGGCCCGGAATAGACGCGAGCGATCGCGCGCCCGCCACTGGCCGGCGCTGTCTGCACTCGCGCACAGGACGCGGCGAGCGTTCGAGGGCAAGGCCGCGCGTTCCTCTCTGTGTTTCTTCATGGCTCCCTTGCACAATACTAGTCCCACTCTACGAGAGGCGTTCAATAAGTAATGCAACACTATTTTTCCCGACCAATTTTGGTTGAAATAATGCGCTTCTGTTGTGGGATATTCTGATTTATTTCCGCTTCATCCCCTAAAGTTTCATGAAATTCCGAAAAATGGCGGCGCTACACATTAGCCTTCAAACTGGCGTCCGTAATGCAGATACTTCCCAAACAGACAGCTGTCATCGAGTTTCTTTTGACAGAAAACCAGAGCTTCGCAGATATTTACAGGCTCTTTCAGAATGTCTACGGAGACGTGGCAGTGATGAGACGTTAGGTGAGGCGTTTTTCACCATCAAAACAAGGTCACGAAAGCCTGTCCAATTTCCCGCGTGCCGGCTGGCTACACACAACTGTGACTTCTGCAGTGTTGGGACGTGCGGACACTCTCATTCTAGATAATCGACGGGTCACAATCACCTCCCTGCTCTACTGGACATTTCTGTTGGTACTGTTGTCGTCCTTCAATAGGCTTACTCGAAGGTGTATTCCCTTTCAGTTCCTCGCCGCGAACAGAAGACCACAGAAATAGACGAAGGAACACACTCGCGGAAACGCTTGCTGGTTGCGAGGCTGATCGTGACAATTTTGTGTCGAACATCGTCACAGGCGTTGAAACCGAAAAGCAGTCGGTAATCCAAGGAGTGACGCTACACCACCTCTCCTCCAAAGAAAAAGTTCAAAGTTGCACCATCAGCGGGCAAAGTCACGGTGACGATCTTCTAGGACTCTGAAGGAGATAATCTGTTTGATATCATCCTCCATGGTGCAACGACCAACTCTGAAGTGTATCGTGGCACGCTCAGGAAACTGAAGAAAGTTCTTCAGCGTTTCCATTTCCACAAAAGTGCAAACGAACCTCTCTTTGCCTATTACAACCCCAGGCCGCACACAAGTATCTGCATCCAAGAGGAATGGACTGTTCATCCCCATCCAACCTACACCCTGGATCTTGCCCCTTCCGACATCCATCCGTTTGTCCTATAGGAGGATGCACTCCACGGAAAGCAGCATTTGGACACTGGGGAGGTTGTTGCTGCAGTAAGACGATGGCTCCGACGTCGCCCAGTAGTGTGGTACCATACGGGCGCACAGGCCCGCCAAGTAAGGTGGCGTAAGGCCGTCGCCCTGAATGGAAATTCACATTGAAAAATATATTTTGTAACCAAAAGAGTGAGGAATAATATGGTGTACTGGAATCCTGAATAAAATCAGCCTGCATTTCGAAAAATGTGTTTTATTATTTATTATTGAACGCCCCTTATAATACAATATCCCCTCGTTCTTTCTATATCAGTTTCGTATCTCCACTGGAAACACAATATTGTAAATACCCTAATGCTGTCAATTCATCAGGAAACCAGTTTTTAGTTGAGTTCAGGAGGGTACGCTACCAGAGCCATTCGTTTATTTACTTTTTATTTATTTTTTTACTGGATTAGGCAGCTAAGACGGGCCGTGCAAGTATACTGGTGCACAAAACGTAAGAAAAAATCTAAAATTCACACTACGTTTCACTGACAAGTAACGTGGGAAATAACACTTGTGTTCAAAGACAGTAACTACACATAAGTCAAAGCGCTTTTTGATGGCCCCATGGCAATTTCTCCCCTCCTCCCTTCTTCCTTCTATTGTCCACATTAAACAATGCCCAGTAAAACTAATTAATGAGCAAGGTCTTTTACGAAGGCTTGAGAGCAGAAGGTTCGAGAGCAGTGAAGATTACAATAAACTTTTAAGTTTAATTAGGTTGTCATGTTGAGATGACTCCAGTTCTTCTTGATCAGGGTGTAAGTAGGCTGTTTAGGTTTTCATACTGATAACGCCACGTAGTGCTCTGTATGAAAATCACTGGCTGTGCTGTGTGCAGTCTGTGGCTCAGTGGCATTGTTGGAATTTGCTATTGTAGTGTTGGGCAGTTGGTTGTTAACAGCGCGTAGCGTTGCGCAGTTGAAGGTGAGCCGCCAGCAGTGGTGGATGTGGGGAGAGAGATGGCGGAGTTTTGAGAGCAGCTGATCTGGACGTGTGTCCATCAGAAAGAGTAAATTTGTAATACTGGATATCATGAACTGATATATATATATGTTGACTTTTGAACATTGTTAAGGTAAATATATTGTTTGTACTCTATCAGAATCTTTCATTTCCTAACTATGCCTATCAGTAGTTAGTGCCTTCAGTAGTTAGAATCTTGTATTTACCTGGCAGTATTGGCGCTCGCTATATTGCACTAGTTCAAGTAACGAAGATTTTTGTGAGGTAAGTGATTTGTGAAAGGTATAGGTTATTGTTAGTCAGGGCCATTCTTTTGCAGGGATTATTGAAAGTCAGACTGCGTTGCGCTAAAAATATTGTGTGTCAATTTAGTGTTGATCAGAATAAGTAAAGAGCGAAATGTCTGAGTACGTTCAAATAACGTAAGGGGTTAACCAGCATAGTAATTCTTAATTTTTTCTAAGGGGACGTTTCAAGGGGTCTGATTCTTGAAGCTGAAAATCTAACATCAGATCCTCACGGTAGTGGTAGAACAAACTATGTGTCACTCCACACTGCCTTGTTGCCAAAAAGATGGCGGTGATAGATATGGTAATGTCGCAATGATGTCACAGTGGCAAGTTGAAATTTAGGCGAGAAAATAGGTCAACTGGGCTACCTCATCTAACCTAACCCCCTCCCCTCCCCTCCAATCCCCAGAAAATGGCGGAAAGTTCTAATTCCAGCAGGATAATGCAACACACCACGCTACCTCCACAAACCTAAGAAAATAGGGGAAAAAAGGTGATTTGGGTTACCTCCACTACTTCAAGTCATCCGACCACCACCTTTTCCTAGGAATTGTTGGGAAAAGGATTCAACCAGTGCTGGATAGGATGGATGTGAGTCTTTATTTAAACAATTTGAGCAGTAGGTCCATCTAGTGTGTTTACCATTAGGTTATAAGTCCAACTGACCTAGTACACATACTGCCACCAAAGGATGCTGATGGCCCTCCTATGACATATTCTAAGATGGTGGTCTGGAGGGGAAACATGGTGGGAAAAGCACTCAGCCTGTTCTGGGCTTCTGGAGAGAGGAAGGAGTGCAATTTATTTATTTTGGAAAAATTTATTTAGGGACTTAATTGACATAGTATATTTATTACACTGATACAAAGCACCCTGGCATGCTTGGGGCCTCAGTAAATAGTCAACACACCTGGAAACTACTCGGAAATCACTGAAATAATGAAGTATACTGATGTACAGACACACCAACAACTCATAAATTACAGAAATAATGCATAGCAGACCCTACACATCTGAAAACTACTTGTAGATCATAGAAGTAATACATGTAAAACGCTTTGCAGACAAGCTGGCTAATTGCAAACTGTCAAAATAATGCATTGTAGAGCCTACACACCTGCTCACAAAATAATGCAACATACACGAAAACAACTCATAAATTGTCAAAAAATAAATGCATGTGTAACGCTATGCAAACGCTCACAAGGCTTAAATAGCAAAAAATAATGCAGTGCAGAAACACTCATTGCACATAAAATCGCTTTAGAACTATATTCATCCACGACGTATCAGTAAACTGCCCCTGTACAGAAGTCCAAGGCAAGCATACAGGGCGGCGCGCTCATGCCAGTCCCATACGCGAGATGCCTCTGGCTTGTGCACACATGTTTACTGTTGCTAGCGCGAAACCTCTCTACCTATGGATACTGACGTCACAGGCTGCTCTATAGAAATCTTTTCCAGAAAAACAGCGACAGCTTTCTCCCTTGCGATCCTAACTGGACATGTGAGCTATGCCTACCTCCCAAACATGGCTGATGCATCACACACAGTGACCGGGACCTGTTTATGAAAATAGCCCAGAATAACACCGATTGCATTCTTCCCTATGGCTCTGATGAGACATCACATGTTCCCTTCCTGGAAATCGTCATATCCTGCTGTCAGCATACATCTCAGAAACGTTAAACATTCTCACCACTAAAAGCCTTCATCATGTCTGTGCATTCTAGTGAAAACACTGTTAATCTTAAAAACATTCTTGTTGTTTGGAAAGAGAGCACTATCTAATCACAGACGGGGGAAATCAGAACAATTATGCAAACAGAATTCGAAGCACTGGCCAACAGAAGAGAAAAATGGCGGGAATTTTCGGTATCTGGCAACTAATGGTCTGTAGATGTCCTGAGCCCACAGCGGCGGATGAGTGATGGCATCTCTGCCAGAGATGGATGTTCTGCTTCAACTTCTCTTGCTTTCTCAGAACTTTCTGTAGATATCTTGCCTCCATATTCTTCTAATCACCTTGTATGCGCTCCTATGCCTCAGCACAAAGGACATCTTGTGAATGAATGGAGCACTCTGGTTGGACCTTACTGAATTTACTCTCCAAAATACTGATCATGCCAGTGTGGAAGCACTGTCCACCTTTTTTTCTTTCTGCAGACGTGACTTTCAGTGGCAAAACTATTTTGTGCAGATCACCATATTTAACCGACAATTAAACCCTGCAAAGTCAAATACGGAAAGACTCAAACTCAATTACAATGCTCTGCTACTGAGGATGGAAGATTGATTATTAGAGCATGAAACTGATCTCCAACCCAACAATATATCACCGCATACCATGTCGATGGAGTAAACACACAATTCTTATTCTGTGACATATGAAGTTGTACCTTTAGAATCACACATACAGCTAATGATTGCCAGACATTTGTACATATACCGCGAAGACAACCACCATAAGCACATGCACCATAGGTATACTCCTCACTGCACTACATATTTCCCACAAGGTCGGGCGGTCATCCACCCACATGGCACATGATCAGATCACACTCAGCAGACTGAAGTCACTCTCAGAACTGTTGTATAAACACTGGGTGGGTTCCCCTCAGCACAAAGACGTCATTGCTTCTGGCCCCAACCAATTTGCTTCCTTGCTTGCTTTCTACACACATCTCCAGACACTGGGTGAACTGTGAATTTACTTTCAATTTTTTTAAAAGAATTTATTTTATTTACTGGCGATTGATCAAGAACATTGACACATTTAATCACACTAGGTGAGCATGGAAGTAGTTGCCAGGAAGTAACTGATGGAAAATTACTTTTAACAAATGTGAATTTATTCCTAAAAGCTTTTTCAAAACAGATTTAAAAATATAAGCAGAAAAGCACCCTCAAAATATGAAGTTGCAGTTTTATTTAGAGGCCAAGAACAATATCAACAGGAGGAGCCTTCGGGCTGAGAAGCTTGCCTGCTCCCTTTCAACATGGCCATAGTCGTGACCACTCACAACAACCCCTGAAAGAGTACACTGGTGCAAATCTGCAACACACCAGATTACCTTAAACAAAAAATTTTTAACAACTCACACAAACATGTAAACTATGCGCCCTGTAAAAGGAATGGAAATGGTACAACCCTCAAATTATTTGCCACCGAAAGTGCAATTTCTTTTAAAATGACTCATATGGTGGAAGGGTGTCAAGCTTATAACCTAAAATAACTATTTAAATTAAACCCATAAAATACAGACTTACATAAAATGTACAACATTCTCTACATTACACATATACCACCTCGCAAGATGATAAGCAAGATAGAAACATATTTCAAGAATTCAGCCTTTAAGCAATAAATTCGTCAACAATGAATCGGACAACCATGACAGAGACAACTATTAACGTATGGCAGATTGATGGGGGGAGGGGGGGTTACGAAACAACCCGAACTGCAGATTACTTTAAACCTCCCCAATTCCACAAGGGAAAACGGACCACCCAATTCACAATAACCACCTTCCCGTGGGTGGGCAAACGGAGAAGAATGGTGGGACGACCCCAAAACAAGCGGCTGTTGACCTCACCAAGACAACAAATAGAACTTAACAAGTAAATGAAACAACATATCTCCAGTCACTTCTAATAAACTGCGATTTCTGGCGAAGACCTGGCGCAGCACCCCCAACGCTCTCCCGAACCGTCGGCTGCCAGCCGCTTCAACGGACGCAGGAATGAGCGCCGATCTCCCGTCGCACGGCGTCGCAGCTCGCAACGGCCAGCCCGATGTCGTGGTTTCGCTCCTGTTGCTCTCTTGTGAACCGCGAAGCCACTAGCCCCTTTCTATACGGCGCTGCTCACTGGACTCACGTGGGGACTTCACATGCGCCGACGCTCAAGGCGGACAAGTCATCTGGTTTCTCAGTGCGCGACCAACCAACCGACCAATCCAACCGCCAATGACCACTGCCCGAGCAACTCGAGCAGACTAGCGGCCTAATGTGCAGTTTCAGATGCAGGAACTCAGCCCCGAACGGGCGACCACTAGCTGAGTTCTGTTACTGGCAAAGTGGCAAGACTCATTTTCTGGCTTTAAGGTCTGATCCAAACGACAGACATACTAGCACTCCAACGGCACAGACAGACACTAACTGCCGCACAAATGCAAACGAGAGACAGACCAGCAACTGATTATGCAAAACTGACCCAGCCTCACTCTTACTGACTGCCAGACGAGCTGATAGCGCCCCTTAAATGCACGTGAACAGGCAACCTTTCCGCTTTCCCACCATAGGGAGACACCAAAGCTGCGATTACCACAGCGGCGCCACCGCCAGAAACGGAGGGCGACTGCTTCACACAACGCGCTGTGGCTCGCTCTTCAAAACAGCAATTTTTTACGATGGCTCACTGGGATTGAAAGAACACCTACATTTTCACATGGATTGCCATAATATTATACCATTCACGTGATACTTCTCGATATCAAGCACATAGCAGTATCCTACCGACTGCTGGGGCAACATAATTCCAAAGACTAGAAATTATTTCTCCAAAGACCTGAAACTTTAGAGACATGGAGCATGCTGTAAACCATTGAATAACTAGAAACGGATTCCTTCTGTGAAGACCTTTAAGTGAAAACTCGAAAATAATTGAAGAAATTAATATTTCCTCTCTCGATTACCGATTTCGGTGATAGATTCCAAATCTTCCTTATAATTTATAAAGTCAACTAGGGTGTTTCTCATGTCTAGAGAACCAGCAAATGTACCCTCCATCCGCCTTTCACCTGCTAGATGCACCCAGTACACACCTCTCCCGACCAAATAAATGTGGTAAATGTGAATAAGCAGTCAATTGGACAATTTACATGGAAGGGAATAGTGGTCCGGTGCAAACACATATCAGTACTGAATCTTCTCAAATTTCCACGCGATCACGAAAGCTGTCCAACACATACTAAGTATTAGTTCGCTATTCGTCCATCTAGAGGACGACACTGTTAAGTTAGCTACATTCCTGCATCTCAGCAGGCCTTTCCATTTGGACAACTCCTACCGTTAACAGGAAACGTGAATCATTCCCGTCACAGGCTCCCGCCGGCACCCCATAAACCCCTAGATATAATCGTCTTAGGAAATCAGTCACATATATATTTGATCGCTATACTTACAATTAAATGTTACGATTTCAGTCTCAGTTGAACGACATTCGACAATGAGCGAAGTATCGAAAATACACCTTGCTGTTGGGTTGTTGTTGTTGTGCTCTTCAGTCCTGAGACTGGTTTGATGCAGCTCTCCATGCTACTCTATCCTGTGCAAGCTTCTTCATCTCCCAGTACCTACTACAACCTACATCCTTCTGAATCTGCTTAGTGTATTCATCTCTTGGTCTCCCTCTACGATTTTTACCCTCCACGCTGCCCTCCAATACTAAATTGGTGATCCCTTGATGCCTCAGAACATTTCCTACCAACCGATCCCTTCTTCTCGTCAAGCTGTGCCACAAACTTCTCTTCTCCCCAATCCTATTCCATACTTCCTCATTTGTTATGTGATCTACCCATCTAATCTTCAGCATTCTTCCGTAGCACCACATTTCGAAAGCTTCTATTCCCTTCTTGTCCAAACTATTTATCGTCCATGTTTCACTTGCATACATGGCTACACTCCATACAAATACTTTCAGAAATGACTTCCTGACACTTAAATCTATACTCGATGTTAACAAATTTCTCTTCTTCAGAAACGCTTTCATTGCCATTGCCAGTCTACATTTTATATCCTCTCTACTTCGACCATCATCAGTTATTTTGCTCCCCAAATAGCAAAACTCCTTTACTACTTTAAGTGTCTCATTTCCTAATCTAATTTCCTCAGCATCACCCGACTAAATTCGACTACATTCCATTATTCTCGTTTTGCTTTTGTTGATGTTCATCTTATATCCTCCTTTCAAGACGCTATCTATTCCATTCAACTGCTCTCCCAAGTCCTTTGCTGTCTCTGACAGAATTACAATTTTATCGGCGAACCTTAAAGTTTTTATTTCTTCTCCATGGATTTTAATACCTACTCCGAATTTTTCTTTTGTTTCCTTTACTGCTTGCTCAATATACAGATTGAATAACATCGGGGAGAGGCTACAACCCTGTCTTACTCCCTTCCCAACAACTGCTTCCCTTTCATGTCCCTCGACTCTTATAACTGCCATCTGGTTTCTGTACAAATTGTAAATAGCCTTTCGCTCCCTGTATTTTACCCCTACCACCTTTAGAATTTAAAAGAGAGTATTCCAGTCAACATTGTCAAAAGCTTTCTCTAAGTCTACAAATGCTAGAAACGTAGGTTTGCCTTTCCTTAATCTTTCTTCTAAGAAAGATTGGGTGGGGCTCTCAAAATAGAAATATCTGTGCCATTCTTATGACTTGATATACTCTTCCCTTTCCTATTCCAGTATTCCATGTCAAATCCATACCTTCCTTATGACTGGACATAGTCACTTCCTTTGCACATGTCAGAACAAAAACACATTCTTTATAAGTCTGATGCTCAAGGCGAACCTATCATGCATCCCCTAATACTAATATTTCGTCAATAACTGATTGCTGACAATACGAAATAATACTGACCAAAGATCAATAATCGGTGGATATGTCTCTTAAGTTTTTCTTGCGAGTGGTATCACTATGTCTTAGAAAGAGAGGAATAATCGTCTTACAAACCACCATATGTTAAAAAACCGATCGCAACAACTACAGTACGTTACTGTCACAAACGGTCTTAGTTCTAGAGGTGCATACAAGTGTCCATGTTAAAAGCTATACTGGCTTTATAAATCCAGGTATGGCATTACCTCTGAATGAAGTGGTTTCTTCCATACAAATACCGTGACACTGAATATAGACGTTGATAGCTGGAGTGTATAGTATCAGACCAACACTGCAGTTACACGTTGTTAATGCTGCAACCTGATAATAAAATTACAGAATTCAGAAAGTGATTTGGCTAAGGAATGTGGTTTGAAGGCAGTATTTGCAACTCCCTTACACCTCCTCTGCTACATATTTCTCCAGTACCTCTAACGCATTCTGTCTCGATGCCATATCCAAGGTTCGGTGATATATCGACTGGGTTATAAGCGATGGTTAATTGAGAAGGATCACAAACAATAGATGGTGTGCTGATTGAGATCATTAGAAATGTACACTAGCTTTTCAGATCTCTAGTGTTCTGCAACTCGTGTAGAAACAGGCTAATCATGGCAAGAGACTGCATTATTGTCAATGGTTCAAAAATTTCGTTGAACAAAATGGAAGGGATTTTCTTAATGAAACGTTTTTCACTGATGAGGCGTGGTTTCATTTATCCGGGTACATGAACTCGCAAAGTGTACTAGACAATGCTCTACATATTTCTAGCACCTCTAGCATAGTGCTTAATTTACGATCTATCTCTATGCGAATGGGAGTCACAGAGCATTCTCGCCATATCAGGATAGAATTAGAGACTGAAAGACCCCCTCACACTGTCACACTGTCAGTGCTTAATTTACGATCTATCGCTATGCGGATGGGAGTCACAGAGCATTCTCGCCATATCAGGATAAAAATGGCTCTGAGCACTATGGGACTCAACTGCTGTGGTCATAAGTCCCCTAGAACTTAGAACTACTTAAACCTAACTAACCTAAGGACATCACACACATCCATGCCCGAGGCAGGATTCGAACCTGCGACCGTAGCGGTCGTGCGATTCCAGACTGCAGCGCCTTTAACCGCTCGGCCACTCCGGCCGGCATATCAGGATAGAATTAGAGACTGAAAGACCCCCTCACACTGTCATTGACCAACCCGCCCTGCAGCATCATTACCAATTTAATCTGCAGCCGACCAGAAGTAGACTGCTACATTCCACGTCTCATGAATGAATGGAGCTTGCCAAGTCTTCGCCCATCCAAGCACACAAGATTTCTCCAGATGCCCCCATGTTGAGGAGGTTAGCTCTCCTTATCGATGTATAATAACAGTGTTGAAATCTAATAGCAGATGGTTAAGAGCTCCCTGGAGTTTTGTAGGGTGGGGGAGGGGGGGGAGGGGGCAGTTCACTGATACATTACGATTGACTATAATTCTAAAGTGATTTTACATTCAATGAGTGTTTGTACATTGGATTATTTTCAGCTGTTTCAGCATTGTGAGCGTTTGCATAGCGTTACACTTGCATTATTTTTTGACAATTTATGAGTTGCTTTCGTTTTTGTTGCATTATTTTGAGAGCAGGTACAGGGTGTCCACTGCATTATTTCGACATTTTATGAGTTGTTTTCGTGTCCACACATCACTGCACTGCAATATTTCGGTGATTTTACTTTAAAATCCGTCTTGATTGCAAATTTTTATTATTCATATGACCGGTTTCGGTTCATTCAGAACCATCTTCAGATCTGATATTTCAGTTACAGAAGTAACCCGTCCAAATCCTGCAACTTTCACATGCTACGTGAAAGTTGCTGGATTTGGACGGGTTACTCCTGTAACTGAAATATCAGATCTGAAGATGGTTCTGAATGAACCGAAACCGGTCATATGAATAATAAAAATTTCCAATCAAGACGGATTTTAAAGTAACATTATAAAATCACTGATTGCTGTTATCCCATAAGACATTATGTCTGTTTTTGCAAAATTTCGGTGATTTACGAGTAGTTTGCAGGTCTGTATTCTGTGCAATGTATTATTTCGACAGTTTATAGTTATCGAGCGTGTCTACAGAGCGTTTTACGTGCATTATTTTGACAGTTCAGTAGTTGTTTCCGTGCCAGCACATCAGTGAATCGCATTATTTCTGTGATTTATGAGCAGTTTGCAGGTCTGTGACTGTGAAATGCATTATTTCGGCAGCTTACAATTAGCAAGCGTGTCTGCAAAGCGTTTTACATGTATTATATTGGTGATCTACAAGCACTTTACAGGTCTGTAGGGTGTGCTTTGCACTATTTCGATAATTTACGAGTTGTTACGTGTCTGTACACCAGTGTACATCATTTCGGTGATTTGTGGGTTTCCAGGTGTGTAGCCTACTTGCTGAGACCCCAAGCATGCGAGGATGAGTATTTTGTATCAGTGTAATAAATATACTTCAAATCCGTCCCTAAATAAATCGTTCCAAAATAAACAACGTACACTGCTCCTCTAGCCAGCAGCCCAGAACAGGCTGAGTCTCTTTCCCACTAATTTCCCTTCCAGACCGCCATCTTGGATTATGTCACAGGAGGGACGATGGTGTTTAGTGGTACTTAAGATAGGTGAATAAATTAGTGAAATCAATGTGAAGTGAAGTAGAAATTAGAAAATAAATGAAAAACTTAGTTTAGTTTAGAAGAATTACACACTGGCAAACAGCGGGCAAAGCAGCAGTGGCAACGGCCGGCGCTTGAAGTCTGCACGTTCAGGAGAGACGCGGAAACTGTCGATTCAGCCGTCAGGGCATCGCCCGACCGGCTCACGTGTTTCCCAATTGTCACATGTGGTCACAGGCCCTTCCTACTTTCCAAGAGCCAATGAACGACGTTAAGAAGATTCTTCGAGAAGCTTTTCAACGTGACAGAAGAGGCAGTGACCGTGAAGTCGTTCACCTCCAGTGAACTGATGTGAATAAATACGCGAGACGCAGTGGGCCCGACAAGAAGAGTAGTTTTCAGTTCAGTTTCTGAGCTGAAGACCGACATGCAAGAAGAGACTACATCATACACAGACGCACCAAGTCCACCGTTGTAATGGAATAGCAAGCAGCGGCCTCGGCGCCCGAAGACAGAAATTAAAAGGTATTTGAAGTCTGATTTTTACGTACCTGGGTGACTCGTGAGGACAGGAGGGAGACGGCCTCACATCAGCAGTCACCTGTAAGCTGCGATGAAGATCTGACAGCCAAAGACTGGCAAGTGGGAGTCCATTGTTCGAATCCGGGACACTGGCCTTCCCCCGCCGCGCCGCTCCGCTGGCCGACGCACAACACACGCGGCCGCTTAGAGAAGAGAAACACTGGGACGCCGCATCCAAGGTGTCACCGTCCGATGCACGACTTTGCTCTCAATATTTAAACGGGCCACAGCATGATGCGCGTCTCCAGTCAACTGGGGGAGATGGCAACACGAGGTACACACTGCCAGGCGTAATCAGACGCTGCCGCAGCAGAAGGCTTCGCAAATGACACAGCTGCCGCTCTCCGAGCCAGAACATCCAGTAAGGAAACAGTTGTACAAAACTTTCAATAAAAGTTATCCTATGTAAAAATGCTGTTTCATTCTACCTCATACCCGAGCCAAGGAAGAACCCACCCTGCCCACATGTTGTTAAGAAAGGAAAAGTAATGCATTTAGTTTTTTTCACCCTGACATAATGCTTTAGAATTAAAAGCCCTTTAGCAGTAATGCTCATCCTGACAATTGACTAGCATCAAAAGAGAAAACCCAGTTACATTTAGTGTCAGAAGTGTTGTAACGGCACCCTCTGGAGGCAGTACTATGTACTAGGTCAGTTGGACTCCCAACCTAATGGTGAACACACGGGATGGAGCTACTGCCTCAAATTCTTTAAATAAAGACTTTGAATAAAGACTTATGTCCATCCAATCTGGCACAGGCTGAGTCCTTTTGCTGCCAATTCCTAGGAAGAGGTGTGGTTTGATAACTTAGGTTAGTGGAGGTAGCCATGGTGTGTTGCATTGTCCTGCTGGAATTTGAACTTCCCACCATTTTCTGGGGAATGGGAGGGGGGGGAGAGGAGGGGGAGGGGATGGGGTTAGGTTAGTGGTGGTAGCCCAGTTGACCTATTTTCCCGCCATAATTTGAACATCACACTATGATGTCATTGTGACATTGCCATGTTGAATAAATTTCACAACAATGCAGAGTTGGGTGACACATAGTTTGGTCTATTACTCACGGTTGGTTTGAACTAATGTGAAGATTGTTGTTGCAGGATTTTTTATGTAAACATATTTTGCACTGGTTTCCCCACACTTTAGTATATAATACAGTGTTTTGATTTTTCACATTAACAGAGCTGAAATTAAATTTTTTCTCACCTATTGTACAAAAATACGTCCGACCACATCGGAGGCAAGCTTACAACTCTCACATTCTGCAGAAATAACAATATTTCAAAGGGTTTACAATTCTTCTTAACAAATGAATTCCTAGTTTTTTCATTGCATTATTAATTTCGATTATTATTTCATAAATAAATCCAAAAATAAACACAGAAACAGTCCAAGATTTTGTAATTAATAATATAAATTTTAAGTGTTAAGAAATTAGTAATTTCAAAAATTTGTAAGGAAACAATTTTAACTTTACATGCAGAACTAGTACTTATGTGTTATAACATCGAAATTAAAATATTTTATAAAGTAATTCCTTTTCATAAAGTTTAGCTTGAAATATAACATACTGTGTATAAAATTGTATGAAAGTGTTCATAAAAGCAACTGAAATAGTATTGACCAGATCCAAATTCGAAAATTAATACTAATGTCGATAGCTGCTGTTGAGGAAAAGTAGTGCTAGAAGAGGATGTCTCGTTACACCCTGGACATAGCCGGGACCTGGTTCTTAACACGGTGTGAGATCACCACAGACGGCAAGGCACGTCCAGCAGCGTGCTCCCAAGCTGGCACAAGGTTGATAAGAAGATACTGCGTTAAGGTGTTCCATGCCTGCACCAACGCTAAGTGGTGGACGTGGTGCAATACGTGCCTCAACGTTTCCCCCCATGCGCTCTATGGGATTTAAGTCGGTGAAATGGGGAGGCCGGTCCATTCAGGAAATGTTCTGCCGACCCAAGTGCTCCTCCCCGTGCGACCTTCGTGGTGCTCACCAACTGTCATCCATGAAAGTGAGGACAGGGCCGAATGAACCCCTGATAAGAGCTCCATCGGGAAGCAGGCAAGTGTTAAAACATCGTTGACCGATAAGTGTACTGTGTTCAACGTTTTGGAGGTCATTACGCCCTCGCAACGTTATACCTCCCCACGCCACAACACTTGGACCAGCGAAATCATCATGTTTCGACAATGTTCTTGAGTTCATTATGTAGCTTCGTTTTGTGAAAATTTATTATGGTACACAAGCAGTTTTTAACCTTTATAGCCGCCATGTGATTAAACCAACTTTCTTAGGATTCCGTAATTCGACTGATATAAACGGAACCCTCATAGATCGCTTTGCTGCCCTCCGTATGTCTATTAAAACCCTTTTTCTCTGAAACAGACAGGCGAATTAAGTACAAGTTTATGTCACACACTGAGATCGATTGTCCCTTGGCGGTATAAAACATTGGAGCTTCAAAATCAATGCAGTCAAAAGATAGGGCCATTTATGTCATGTATTTTAATATTCCAAATCTCACTCATCAAAGCGAATGGCTATGTCCCGTTGGCCTAGAATCATGAAATTCGCCAAAAAAGAAAGCTTCACAGCAAAAGGAAAAGGAAAAAATCCGAAAACAGTAAATTTTGTAATTATGTCAGATGAAAAAAATTTTTTTGCCCATTTCTTATCTGGCTCTGTGTCTGTTCGTCAATTTGTTAAAACCCATTTTCCTCAGCAACGGAGAGACGTATTCAATGAAATTTATCTTACATACTTAGACCGAAAAGTTTTTGGCGGTGTAATAAACATAAGCCTCCAAGTCAATGCTTCCCGTTGACCCAGAACCATGAAATTTGATAAGAATCAAGGTCTCACAATACAAGTATAGGAAAAAATCTTAAAACTGTTACTTTGCAATTATGTCGAACAAAAAAAATATTTCTGTTGTCATTTATCATCCGATGCCAAACCTGAAATTCAAACAATCAGCAGTTCTGCATTCAGACTGACACGTTTGCGACGGCCGCTGTGGCGGAGCGCCTAGTCGCTTCATTCCGGAATCGCGCGACTGCTACGGTCGCAGGTTCTAATCCTAGGGGACTGATGACCTCAGATGTTAAGTCCCATAGTGCTCAGAGCCATTTGATCCATTTTTTACAAAGTCGCAATGATAAGAGTCAAGCATCAAGCAAGGAATGACTTTATTTCTCATATGACGCACTTCGGAATTTATCCATCACCAGATATCCAGCACCAATTAGTCTGTAAATGTTTCAAAAGCCATATCTACGTGCAGTAATTGCTTCTGGATATCGGATGATGGGTAAATTCCGAAACGCGTCTTATGAGTAATAATGTCGTTATTTGCTGATGTTTGATTTTTACCACTGCGACGCAATCAGGCTGAATACAAAACCACTGATTATTACAGCGTGGTCGCTTGCCCACTTCATGACTTTCTGTCACATATACAGTATATTTTTGAAATTAAAACATTCTCGAAAATCATGGAATCACTGTGACCGACATCTTGCCAGTATAAATGTCGATAACAGGCAAAAATGGTTGACAGGCCTATTCTCGAATCCTGCAGTGGATGTACTGTCTATACACATAATTAAGTTTTTACGGAACACTCAGTGCGTGAGTCCGACTCGCACCTGGACAGTTTTCGTAAACGGAACGACATATCCTTTTTTGTGGCGTTGGAAAGAGCCTTCGAAGGCAATGTAAGCGATATAACAGGTGCAGAACTTGACCAAATAGGATCTGAACCGTGTATCGAGTCCTACCGATAGAGATCTTCCCTCCGTCGTATCTCTGACTGCGTCGTCTAGAAACTTGTGCTATGGCGTCCTGCTACAGCGTGCAGGTTGACTTG
Source organism: Schistocerca piceifrons (assembly GCF_021461385.2). Classification (NCBI taxonomy): domain Eukaryota; kingdom Metazoa; phylum Arthropoda; class Insecta; order Orthoptera; family Acrididae; genus Schistocerca; species Schistocerca piceifrons. The sequence goes on along the minus strand of NC_060138.1, from coordinate 391,259,810 downwards.
CCTGCCTGCTTCTAGTGCGCTACCGGCGCAGATTTGCTATCAGTTTGCCTTGAAGATCTTGCACAGGAAACCTGTTTTCAGCTGCACCAATAAATTTTCAAAGTTATTGTCGACACGGTAAAAGAACCAAGTTCAACGCAACGTGTATCACCATCATGATATAGATCACTTGAAAAGGGCCAATAATGCAAGAGCAGGGTAACACTTGTAACTTATTGCCACGCAACAAGTAGAGCCATACCTGGACGTGCTAACGGTGTAGCACGACGGCACTCACAAGATCATTCTGCCAACTCTACAATACGGAGTAATAACATACCACAACGGGGCTGGGCCGTTCTGGAGTGTGCCGAGGCAAGGAAAACCGGTCATAGCTGAGGCGTACTACGTTGCGGCCAGGACCGCTGACACCTCCGGTTAAACGAGAGCAAATGTTTGCCTACCCTGCCACATAATGTCTGGCTTTAAATACTCGTGTATCAGACGTCTCGTCCTCAGTGTCTAATCATTCCGTCTGAATCACTGATCCCGACGGAATACAGTCTCGCTAGTTCTGCTGGCGAACCGTTATGTGCTGCTTGGTGCTTGTGTGAAGACTTCAACTACGAGACTGCATCCTGCCAGCTGTGGTTAGACTTCATCGTTCCACGCTGCCGCTACCGATGGGTCAAAGCCGTGTGTGATAGAAGATGTTCAAAAATGGTTCAAATGGCTCTGAGAACTATGGGACTTAACATCTGAGGTCATCAGTCCCCGAGAAGTTAGAACTACTTAAACCTAACTAACCTAAGGACATCACACACATCCATGCGCCGGTCAGGATTCGAACCTGCGACCGTAGTGGTCGCGCGGTTCCAGACTGAAGCGCCTAAACCGCTCGACCACACCGGCCGGCAAATAGAAGATGTGAACCTACTGAGGCTTCCTCTGGTGAAGGACCAAACCGACTGCTACAAGCAACCATCTTCAACTCGCTGGGTGAGCACCTGAGTGCCGCCTCCCAGGCGGTGCGTGTATCGCCTTCTTGGCTGTACATTGAGGTGACAAGTCATAGGATACCTCCTAATACCTTGTAGGACATCCTTTTGCCCGACGTAGTACCGGAACTCGACCTGACATGGACTCAAAAAGTCGGTGGAAGCCCAGAAATATTGAGCTATGCTGCCTCAACAACCGTACACAATTGCGAAAGTGTTGCCGTTGCGGGATTTTGTGTACCTCCCGATTATGTCTCTAAAGTGTTCGATGGGATTCATGTCAGGTGATCTGGGAGGGCAAATCATTATTTCGAATGGTCCTGAATTTTCTTAAAACCAACTGCGAACGTTTGTGTTCCAGTGATACAGCGCATCCTTCTTTCGGAACATGAGATCCTTGAATGGTTGAAAATGGTTTCCAAGCAGCCAAATATAATCATTTCCAATCAATGATCAGTTCAGTTGGACCAGAGGACTCAGTCCATTCCATGTAAACACAGCCCATACCATTGGGGAGTCGCCACCATCTTGCACAACTCCTTTTTGACATCTTGGGTCCATGGCTTTGTGGTGTCCCAACCATCAGCTCTTACCAACTGAAATCGGGACTCATACGACCAGTTGACGGTTTTTCAGTCCCCCTAGGGTCCAAGTTATATGGCCACAACTCCAAGAGAGGCCCTGCAGGTGATTTCTTTCTGTTAGCAAAACCAGTGACGTCGCTTAGTGCGCCAAATCCCAAAAAGCTGGCCACAAGTCGAAATATAAAGTTGAAGTTCCGGTAATTTATAGTCGTGGGTTAGGTTGGGTAAGAGTGCGAAGGTCTAATTCGCTCGCCAGAGGCCACTAGCCTCAATAGCTGCTGTTGTAGGACAGTTGAAAGGGAACCCTTCAGCAGGCTGGACCCGTGGCACAGTGAGAAAATATTTCAACGCTACATTTGACAGGACGCCAAATCTCTAGAAATCAATCGATTTCGGTTCTAAAGGATGGAATCAACAGTCGCAAGTAAGTAGAAAATCACTAACATAAAATTAATAATAATAGTCCATGCGACAACAACAAATGAATCATTTATGCGTAAATGAACGGAAAATTACAACGGAAAATTTTAAACACGGAGAGAAAAGTTTATAAGTTCTGCAGGGTTCAACGATCTTACTGATCGCAAGTTGTAGATGGAACTATTATTGAATGAAAAAAAGTTAAAACTTACTGGATCTATGTGCAACTGTGTCATTTGTACGAATTCTTGCTACGCAGAACGTAGTTTGTTAAATTTCGTACATCAACGAAGCGGAATGTTGCTCTTTTTCTTGAATCTATCTGCGGTCTTCATTGTATTTCGAATTCTGTGATACGCAATTCACTTTTATGAATATACTCTTCTCTTTCTCCAATAATATTATGGAATGAATAATAGTAACGAGGTTAAATACGGAATTATCCACCTATATAGATATTACAATTTCTAATTTCGTAATCTGTCGCTTACGAAGGTGAAGCGTGTGGCCTGACAACAGGGGAAATTTTTTCGATACTGGAAGGTCATTTGAATGAGAAACTGACTGAAGTGTAGGCAGTGATCGAAAATTTCATGTCTGCTAAATTGCAACGCCCCTTCGCTCTATCAGACAATGTAAAACCTGTCCTTCGCAAGTTGATGCATGACTTGCACAAAAAGTGGCAGCAAGTATCGAGAAATGAAGGCAAATTTCTGCAAAAATATTATGAATGTAACTAAACAAGCTTCGGAAGTATCGCGTAATTTGGCTGGCCTTCTTCAGAATTTTCAGAGTCTAGTGACCGGACAAAACGAAGGAGGACTGAAGATCAAATGGTTAAAATGGCTCTAAACACTATTCGACTTAACATCTGAGGTCATCAGTCATCTAGACTTAGAACTAATTAAACCTAACCAACCTAAGGACATCACACACATCCATGCCCCAGGCAGGATTCGAGCCTCCGACCGTAGCAGCCGCGTGGTTCCGGACTGAAGTGCCTAGAACCACTCGACCCCCGCGGCCGGCGCGGACTGAAGAATTACGGGCAAGAAATATGCCACTCAAATGAGCCTCAGATCATCTGGGAAATTAGATGCTGCAAAATTTGCCCTTGTTGTGGGACTGGGGAGCCCTTGTAAGCCCAAGAAGTATAAGAAGTCCGTGGATACTATTCGAGAAACGATTTTATCTGCCGATGCTGCTCTGTCGCTCATAGTAGATCTAAAATTATCTAAATCGCAAAATCAGGGACTCCGTAATAGAAACAAAGAGAACAGCTGTGATTTATTTCCGCCGTATAAATTGCCATATCAAGCTAAGCTCAAATGTTATCCCCCTAAGTCAGATATTTCTGTTACTGAATATTGTGCTGAGGTAAAATTGCAGGCTGTGCTGAATCACACAGGTCATAGGATATTACTAACACAACTGGATGTTGTCAAAAGTTTGCCTGCTGAAAATGTTCGCAGCTTGAATTTAATTTGTAAGTGGGCCTGCGATGACACTTCTGGACAAAGTATGTACAAACAAAGGCTCACCAATGGCGATGGAAGCAAGTCAAGTGCTAATTATTTTTTACTTCAATCGTTTCTCTGTGACCTGTGTCAGTCGACCAAGAAACAAACGCAAGGATAGTTGCTTGGAAAAATCCGAGGCCGTCATCTCCTCGTTTTTGGAGACCAATAAGAGTCCAATTTTTTCACCAGAATCCTGAAGCTACTCGTGAGGAAATGTAATACATTGAACGGCATGAGAAAAATCTTGTCCCTTTCGAAAAGATAGTAGATGCTTTCACCATGATGGACGGTACAGTTTGAAATGCTATCACGCATAATATGTCTACTCAAAGATGCTATTTATGCAACACTGCTTAAAAAAACTTAACAATATCGATGAAATTTTGGAAATGGAATTCTCTGAAGATTATCTACAGTTCGAATTGTCAACTTTGCATGCGTGGATACGGTTCTTCGAATGCTGTTTGCATGTAGCATATAAGCTTGGATTTAAAAACTGACAACCGCTAAGTGATAAAGAAAGGGGACAAGTAACGACTTGAAAAACCAAAATACAGAAGGATTTCCGTATGGAATTAGGTCTGATAGTCGATCGACCGAAGCCTGGTTTCGGTAGTTCGAATGATGGGGACACCACACGAAGAGATTTCGAAAACTCAAGCATTTCTTCTGCTATAATAGGGGTAGATGAGGACTTGATTAAGCGCTTCCATGTGATATTGCAAACAGTCTCGAGTGGTCTTGAAATCTATTTCATAAAATTCCAAGATTATGCCTTACAGACAGCCCGCTACTTTGTGCAGTTATATCCATGGTTGTACATGTCAACTTCGGTACATAAGGTATTGTTTCATAGCGCAGAAGCGATAAACTCATATGTATTGCCGATAGGGCAGATGGCTGAAGACACCCAAGAGTCTACTAATAAATACATAAAAAAGTTTCGTGAAGATTTTGCAAGAAAGTGTTCTCGAGCCAAAAAAATTGGAAGACATTTTTTACGCTTATTATTAATATTCGACCCCTTCATTTCAAGTCTCCCTGAATTATCCCGAAAAATCTCGAACTGTTGGTTCCAGAAGCAGTTTCATTGTTAGTTGCCCCATGTATACCACCAAGTACAGTAATCTCTAGCGATTCAACAGTTGAATTAACTGGTTGTGAATCAACTCATTCTTCGTATGACGATCTATGCACTTTGGATCAACCAATTGTATGTTTTATTGTATTATACAACATATGGATTGTTTTTGTATTTTCTCTATAAAAGTTATTAATGTTAAATCAGTCATTTTGCTTTTGTTTCATATTTTGACTTCGGATTCATAATCAGAAACCCCGAAAACCCCCAAATACTGACTTTCAGCTGAATTTATAACGTTTTCGACTTTTGGCCAACTTTTTGGAATTTGGCTCCACTGTGCATCAGTCCTCTGCTGCCATAGCCAATCAACCCCACATTTCGCCGCACTCTCCTAACTGATACATTCGTCGTACGTTCCACATTGATATCTGCAGTTATTTCATACAGTGTTGCTTGTCTCTTAGCACTGACATGCAAACGCCTCTGCTCTCAGCCATTAAGTGAAGGGTTTCAGCCATTGCTATGTACATGGCGAGATGTAATGCCTGAACGATTTCCCAAATGGAATATCCCAAGCTTCTAGTTGCGACTACCATACCACGTTCATAGTCTGTTAGACACCGTCTTCTGACCAGAATCACGTCTCAAACTATTTCACATGAATCACCTGACTGCAAATGAGAGCTCCGCCACTGCACTGCTCTTTTATACCTTGTGTGATACTGCCGCCGTCTGTTATGTGCATATCGCCCTCCCATGACCTCTATCATCTGTGTGTGTGTGTGTGTGTGTGTGTGTGTTGGGGGGGGGGGGGGGGAGAGCGAGAGACAGAGAGAGAGAGAGAGAGAGAGATGAGGGAGCCCTGGTATTCCCCTTTCAGACAACCACCATCCGGAAGATGCTGCTGGTTCACGTCCAAGCGTGCGTCCTTCTTCGAGAGCGCCGAGGCCCACAGTATGCACAGAGACACATCCGCGGGTCGCCACGCTGCTCCCCACTACCGCACTCCGTACCGCCACGTTGTGAGACGGTATGCCTGACATTCCGCATGCTGGATGAGCTACAGGAGTCTGTGTCAAGCATTCCTCGCCGACGCATGACGAGCAGCCCGGCCCGTGTTCTACGCTCTGGAGAAGACAACATTAATTGTAGCAAATCGCATTAATGAAATGTTATTACAGATATTGCTGTTTCACTGACATTCTTCCGGGCGTAAGACTGAAACACTCACCAGTGCACGGAGACTTGCCTTCGCGTCTGTAACGTCCCCGCCTCACCTCTCAAACCTTGACACCCAATGCCCTTCTGACCTGAGGGATGACCGTTTCAGAGTTTTCGTGCTACAGGTGGCCTTAAAAACTGTGCCCGCTAAGTCGCCGCGACGCGCCGTATTGTTCATACTAGCCCCACAGCGGAGTGTATCCAAATAATTACAGGTCAGAATGAGATTTCCACTCTCCAGCGGAGTGTGCGCTGATATGAAACTTCCTGGCAGATTAAAACTGTGTGCTGGATCGAGATTAGAAATTGGGACCTTTGCCTTTCGCGGGCAAATGCTCTACCATCCGAGCTACCCAAGCACGACTCACGCCCCATCCTCACAATTTTACTTCTGCCAGTACCTCGTGTCCTACCTTCCAAACTTTACAGAAGCTGTCGGTTCGCAGGAGAGCTGTGAGAACGGGGCGTGAGTCGTGCTAGGGTACCTCAGTTGGTAGAGCACTTGCCCGCGAAAGGCAAAGGGCCCGAGTTCGATTCTCTGTCCGGCACACAGTTTTACTCTGCCAGGAAGTTTCATATAAGCGCACACTCCGCTGCAGAGTGCAAATCTCATTCTGGAAACATCCCACAGACTGTGGCTAAGCCATGTCTCCGCAATATCCTTTCTTTCAAGAGTGCTAGTTCTGCAAGGTTCATAGGAGAGCTTCTGTAAAGTTGGGAAGGTAGGAGACGAGGTACTGGCAGAAGTAAAACTGTGAGGACGGAGCGTGAGTCGTATTTGGGTAGCTCAGTTGAGAGCACTTGTCCGCGAAGTCCGCGAAAGGCAAAGGTCCCGAATTCGAGTCTCGGTCCGGCACACAGTTTTAATCGGCCAGGAAGTTTCAATTACAGGTCAGGTCCTGTGCCTACCTTAACCAAACATCTGGCACGATTTTGTATACGTCTCCCTGGAAATATCTTGTTGTGTAGGTCCCATGTACTGCCTGTTTAGTGTGTGAAATTCTCAAGTCTGCCAGGGGAAGTGCGTGTCCAGCCTTGCTAATAGAGGCTGGCTCCTGATTGCACCTATTCCTTTCTGTTTCATGCGGCCCGACAGGAATTCCTCTCCTATACTAACCTCCTCATCTCAGAGTAGCTCTTGCCATCTACGACCTCAATTATTTGCTGGATGTATTTCAATCTCTGCCTTCCTCTACAGTTTTTGCCCTCTGCAGCTCCTTCTAATAGCATGGAAGTCATTCCCTCATGTCTTAACAGGTGTCCTGTCCCTTCTCCTTATAAGGGTTTTCCATATGTTCCTTTCCTCTCCGTCAGAACCTCCTCATTCCTTACCTTATCAGACCACCTAATTTTCAACATTAGTCTGTAGCAGCACATCTCAAATGCTTCGATTCTCTTCTGTTCCGGTTTTCCCGCAGTCCATGTTTCACTACCAGACAATGCTGTGCTCCAGACGTACATTCTCACAAATTTCTTCCTCAAATTAAGGCCGATATTTGATACTAGTAGACTTCTCTTGGCCAGAAATGCCCTTTTTGCCATTGCTAGTGTGCTTTTCATGTCCTCCTTGCTCTGTCCACCATTGGTTATTTTGCTACAAATGGTTGAAATGGTTCAAATGGCTCTGAGCACTATGGGACTTAACATTGGAGCTCATCAGTCCCCTAGAACTTAGAACCACTTAAACCTAACTAACCTAAGGACATCACAGACATCCATGCCCGAGGCACGATTCGAACCTGCGGCCGCAGCGGTCGCGTGGTTTCAGACTGAAGCGCCGCACCGGCCGGCAGGTTATTTTGCTGCCTAAGTAGCTGAATTCCTTAACTTCAACTACTTCGTGACCATCAATCCTGATGTTAAGTTTCTCGCTGTTCTCATTTCTACTACTTCTCATTACCTTCGCATTTCTTCGATTTATTCTAAGTCCGTAGAGTGCAATCATTACACTGTTCATTCCGTTCAGCTGAACGTGTAATTCTTCTTCCCTTTTTATCTCTAGATAGCAATGTCATCAGCGAATCGTATCATTGATATCCTTCCACCTTAAATTTTAATTCCACTTCTGAACCTTTCTTTTTATTTTCATCATTGCTCCTTCGATGTACATATTGAATAGTAGAGGGCGAAAGGCTACATACTTGTCTTAGGCCTACATCCTTTTTAACATGAGCACTTCGTTCTTGGTCGTCCACTCTTATTATAGTATCTTGGCTGTTGTACATATTGTATATGACCCGTCTCTCCCTATAGCTCACCCCTACTTTTTTCAGAATTTCCAACAACTTGCACAATTTTACACTGTCGCACTCTTTTTCCAGGCGACCAATGCTATGAACGTGTCTTGATTTTTCTTTAGTCTTGCTTCCATTATTAACGCAACATCAGAATTGCCTCTCTCGTACTTTTACCTTTCCTAAAGCCAAATTGATCGTCATCTAGCGCATCCTCAGTTTTCCTTTCCATTCTTTTGTATATTTTTCTTGTAAGCAACTTGGATGCATAAGCTGTTAAGCTGATTGTGCGATAATTCTCGCACTTGTCAGCTCTTGCCGTCTTCGGAATTGTGTGGATGATGCGTTTCTGAAAGTCAGATGCTATTTTGCCACAGTCATACTTTCTACAGAGCAACGTTAATAGTCGATTTGTTAACACTCCCCCCTCCCCCAATGATTTTAGAAATTTTGATGCAGTGTTATTTATCCCTTCTGCCTTATTTGATCTTAAGTCCTCCAAAGCTCTTTTAAATTCTGATTCTAATACTGGATCCCCTATCTCTTCTAAATCGACTTCTGTTTCGTCTTCTATCACATCAGACAAATCTTCCCCCTCATAGAGTCTTCCAAAGTATCCTTTCCACATATCAGCTCTCTCCTCTGCATTTATTAATGGAATTCCCGTTGCACGCTTAATGTTATCACCCTTGCTTTTAATATCACCGAATGTTGTTTCGACTTTCCTGTATGCTGAGTCCCTTCTTCCGACAATAATTTCTTTTTCGATGTCTTCGCATTTCTCTTGCAGCCATTTCGTCATAGCTTCCCTGCGCTTCCTATATACTTCATTCCTCAGCGACATGTATTTCGGTATTCTTGAGTTTCCCGGAACATTTTTGTACTACCTCCTTTCGTCGATCAATTAAAGAAGTATTTCTTTTGTTACCCCTGGTTACCCATGGTTTTTCTTCTGTTACCAATGCTTTCTTCGCAGTTACCGTAATTGTACCTGTGTTTTTCTTCCCAAATTTTTTGATGGCCCATTTTAGAGTTGTCCATTCCTCGTTAACTGTAGTGCCTACTGCGCTATTCCTTATTGCTGTATCTATAGCGTTAGAGAACTTCAACCGTATCTCGTGATTCCTTAGAACATTCGCATCCCACTTCTTTGCGTGTTGATTCTTCCTGACTAACGTTTTAAACTTCGGCCTACTCTTCATCACTACTATAGTGTGATCTGAGTCTATATCTGCTCCTGGGTACATCTTACAATCTGATTTCGGAATCTCTGACCACGATGTAATCTAACAGAAATCTTCCAGTATAACACGGCCTTTTCCAAGTATACCTCCTCCTCATGTGATTCTGGAACATAGTATTCGCTGTTACTAACTGAAACGTAAATCAGACTAAGAACAGCCGACCAATTGCAAAGGATAAAGTAATCTTTACCTAGGTTTCAATAGATATAAATCTATCTTCTTCAGAAGACACAATATTATAACAACATGAAGTGATATGTCCTTATCGTTTAGGTAGACATCTGCATAGTTACATTAATCATATAAAATATAGCCCTGATTAATGTAACTATGCAGATGTCTGCCTAAACGATAAGGACATATCACTTCATGTTGTTATAATATTGTGTCTTCTGAAGAAGATAGATTTATATCTATTGAAACCTAGGTAAAGATTACTTTATCCTTTGCAATTGGTCGGCTGTTCTTAGTCTGATTTACGTGGAACCATTGCTGTAGCGCAGCTATGTTTAAAATACTGTAACTGAAACGTGTTACGGAACTCAATTAGTCTTTCTCCTCTCTCATTCCTTGTCCCAAACTCATATTCTCCTGTAACATTTTTCTTCTACTCCTTCCCCAACAACTGCATTTCAGTCCCCCATGACTGTTAGATTTTCATCCCTCTTTACGTACTGTATTACCCTTTCAATATCCTCATACAATTTCTCTACCTCTTCATCTTCAGCTTGCGACGTCGGCTTGTATACCTGAAATATCGTTGTCGGTGTTGGTTTGCTGTCGATTCTGATAAGAACAACCCTATCACTGAACTGTTCACAATAACAGTCTCTGACCTACTTTCCTATTCGTAACGAATCCTACTCGCGTTAAATCATTTTCTGCTGCTGTTGCTATTACGCTATACTCAACAGACCAGAACTCCTTACCTTCTTTCCATTTAACTTCACTGACCCCTACTATATCTAGATTGAGACTTTGCATTTCCCTTTTCAGATCTAGTTTCCCTACCACGTTCTAGCTTCTCACATTCCAGGCTTCCGTTGATTATTCAATCTTTATCTCATGGTAACCTCCCCCTTGGATATCCCTTCCCAGAGATCCGAATGGGGGACTATTCCGGAATCTTTTGCCGATGGAGAGATCATCATGACACTTCTTCAATTACAGGACATATGTCCTGTGGATACACGTTATGTGTCTTTAATGCAGTGGTTTCCATGGCCTTCTGCATCCTCATCCCGTTCATCATTGCTGATTCTTCCGCTTTTAGGGACATTTTCCCACCCCTTGGACAAGAGAGTGGCGTGAACCTCTGTCCGCTCCTCCGCCCTCTTTGACAAGGCCGTTGAGAGAATGAGGGAGATTCTGATGCAGGAAGTCTTCGGCCGCCAACGCTGATTACTAATCAAAATTTAAGCAGCACCGGGACTGGAACTCGGGACCAAGGATTTTTGATTATGAGTCAACGAAGCTACCCCTAGACCACGGCATACTTACCTGCTTTAAAAAAACGTTGTATCTTTAGCATGTTTTGTTCCTTGTTTTTTTCTTTTTTGTTGACCTCAAGATCATAAATTTGTGCAAGTTTTAATTCTTTTGGTGCAGTATTGCACTTTTTTTAAAGTTGTTCCTTTGCGTAAATTTTCCTTGGTCCAGCCCTTCAACTCTCAGGTTCTCACTTCCCTACCTTTCACAATCAAGATAATATTTGGATCATAATATTAGGATCTACGTGAGTACTCGTATGTCTACTCTGCAGCTCACACTGAAGTGCCTGGTAGAGAGCTCAACGAAACACTTTAACGCTATTTCTGGACCGTTCCACTCTATTAAAACACAAGGGAAAATTACTTAACTTTTCCATACGAGCTCTGGTTCCTCGTATTATATTACGAAGATCATTTCTCCCTCTGTAGAGTGACGTCAACAAAATATACGGAAGAGCCAAATAAATTGGTACACCTGCCTAATATCGTGTAGGGCCCCCCGAAGACTTTCAAGTGGCGCAACACGACGTGGCATGGACTCGACTAATGTCTGTAGTAGTGCTGGAGGGAACTGACACCATGAATCCTGCACGGCTGTCGATAAATCCGTAAAAGTACGAGAGAATGGACATCTCTTCTTGACAGCACCTTGCAAGGGTCCCAGATATTCTCAATAATATTCATGTCTGATGACGGCATGCGGAAATTTTTAAGCTGAAACGAGTGTTCCTGGAGCCACTCTGTAGCAATTATGGACGTATGGGGTATCATATTGACCTGCTGGAGTTGCTCAAGTCAATCGGAATTCATAGTGCACATGAATGGATGCAGGTGATCAGACATAATGCTTACGTACGTGTCACCCGTCAGAGTCGCATCTATACGTATCAGGGATCCCATACACTGCAACAGTATACTCCCCACACCATTACAGACCCTCCATCAGATTGAATGATGCTACTGCTGACATGCGAGGTCCATGGATTCATGTGGTGTCTCCATACCCGTACACGTCCAACCGCTCCATACAATCTGAAACGAGTTTCGTCAGACGAGGCTAGATGTTTCCAGCTATCAACAATCTAATGTCGCTACTGATGGGCCCAGGCGAGGCGTAAAGCTTTGTGTCGTGCAGTCATCATGGGTAGACGAATGGGCCTTTTGCCCCGAAAGCCCGTATTGATGATGTTTTGTTGAATGGTTCGCACGCTGACACTTCTTGAGGGCCCACTATATAAATCTGGAGGAATTTGGGGAAGGGCTACATTTCTGCCACGTGAACGATTCTCTTCAGTCGTCGTTGGTCCCGTTCTTGCAGGATCTTTTTCCGGCCGCAGCGATGTCTGAGATTTGATATTTTACCTGATTCCTGATATTCACGGTACACTCGTGAAATGATCGTACGGGAAAAATCCCCACTTCGTCGATACCCCGGAGATGCTGTGTCTCATCACTCGTGCGCCGCCTATAACACCACGTTCAGACTCACTTAAATCTTGATAACCTGCCGTTGTAGCAGCGGTACCATTCAAAGAACTGCGCCACGCACTTACCTTATATAGGCGCTGCCGACTGCAGTGCCATTTTCTGAATACGCACACAAGTTCTTTGGTGCCTCAGTGTATATAATACGAACCACAGAGCATGTATAACAGTTCCTTGGGGAGCGGCATATATTATTCCCGTTTTAGTCGGTGACTTTCCGTCAGTTATTAGGAACTGTGACCTTTGTGACGGGAACTCATGAGTTCAGTAGCAGAACTAAGACGATACTCCGCTGGCATGCATTTTGATTAGAAGTCGTTTGTGAGGTACGGTGTCTAAAGCGTTTTGGTAAACTTGAAACATGGATCCATTTGAAAACCCCCGTCGATCGCACTCATTACTTCGCGGGAATGAAAAGTTAGTTGTGTTGCACAAGAATGTTGATTTCTGAATCTACGCTGTGTGTCAATATAAGTTTTTTGTTCAGGATGACTCAGAGTACTTTAACGCACTGTATGTTCCACAACTCTACTGCAAATCGCCCTCATTGAAATGAGCCTGTAATTCAGTGGACTACTCTCTCTCTTCCTTTGCGTATTGTTGTGGTGTGACCTATACAATTTTCCAATCTTCAGATACGAATGTTTCGTTAAATGAGCTGTTGCTTATGCGTGCTAACTATGGAGCTGAAAGGAATGTAACTTATGCAGTCCGGCTTTGTTAAGTGATTTGATGCGTCACTACAGCAACGATATCTACTCCAAGTTACTAATGTTGACAGCAGTCCTTCCTCCTAATTCTGAAATATTTACTTCGTTTTCTTTGATGGAAGAAGTTCGGAAAACCGTATTTAGTAACTACCATCAGAGGCAATTTTACTGGTAGCATTATACTCGCTATCTCGCTGTGAAGGAATAGATTGTCAGTAGAACGAAAAACCAGTCTGAATTGCAAAGTTTCACTTTTTATTCATTCAATGAGTAGTTTCGAGCAGAGAATGAACAAAAAGTAACAATATGCAGTTTGGACTCGTTTTTCGTTCTACTGATTAACAGAAGTAAAGCCAAACTAGTCCAGTATGCTGGAAGTTCGTATAGGTTGTGTCTTGTCGCTGGTGTGCTTTACATATGACCAGACTCTCATTGGATCTTCAGCCATATTTCTAAACAGAATTTTATTATGGAAACTGCTGAAAGCTCCTAGCATTGAGGTCCGTTCTGTTTTGCGGATTTTGCGTTCTTTTAACTACAAACAATCCTGTTGGAAGAACATCCGCACCTGAGCATTATAGCAGAGGTTGAAAATACCACTTCAGTTGTAAATTACTTTATTTTCTAACGACAGGTTTCGGACTGTTAATTAGCCCATCCTCAGGTGTCGCACTGGAAATAGCAAAAGACTGGAGATAATTTTCACCCGCCGCAACACACTTAAAAAACAAAAAAAATAATTTTTCCCCAAAAAGTTTTAAAAACTTAGTTGGTGCCTCTTCAAGAAGCTAAGCATTTTAAATCTATCATCACAATACAGATATTCGCTAACCCATCACAATTTGAGAAGAATAGTTATATTAAAACCTACAACACTAGATGAAAAAAAGTGAGCTTTACTGCTTATTATTAAGGCTGTCGGTGGCTCAGACAGGATTTCAATGTGCAGAAAAAAAAGAGAAATGGTGATCAACTGCCCAATAACGTAAAATATGTGACACATAGGAAAGTTTTAAATCTAACGTAAAGTCATTTATCCTGGCAACGCCTACTCTATGGATGAACATTTATTTGAAAACCAGTAAACTGTAACAAAAAATAGTTTAAGTATAATTGCTTAAACAGAAGCAAAAGTAAGGTTTAAATGATGTTTGTAACATGTAACTGACTTCTAGAGACGAATGGGTATCATTCTAGCGACAGTACGCGTCGCAAATCGGAATTCCGCTTACAAAGCAAATTCGATAAAGTGAAGATTATTATGACTCGGAGCCTGGGAACGAGCATCTGTTAAACGAAGCTGGTTGGCTGTTTGTGTGTTACCACCTTAGCGCCTGTGGACAGTGACTGAAGAACACTGAACCCCTGACTACGTTACAGTGCGTTGGATCTCCACGTCCCATCACAGAACGTTGCGGTCAGAGACTTTCCCGTTCTATAAAGCAGGACAGGTGGCAATCTGACGACTATGTGCAACGTTGGTGCTCGTACAAGTTTTACGAACCACACTATTCGTTGTCAACCATTGCTCCACAGCAAACAAACTGAGTGTTCCCGTTTGACTCTATAACATTACTTATAACTGTAGGTGACCTAAGATGGTCGACATTGGACCGTGAATCAATAGGAACTGGTCACCTGATCGGGTGAATCACGTCTCAAGGTCTATGAATGCTTCTTGTTATACGAACGGCTACTGAAAGTGTGGACCTCACCATGTACACAAGCTGGTTGGGTCAGTATTACGCTATGAGGGACATTCATCCATAGCTTAGTGGTCCCTGGAGATGTAATCTAAGGCACCATATCTGCGATGTAGGTGAACATTATTGCCGACCACCTGCATCCTTTGGTGTTTGATGTTTCCCCGAAGGCTATGGCATCTTCCATCACGGTAACTGTACACGTCATAGGGGCAAAATCATGCTGCAGTGGTCCGAGAAGCGTATTGTCTTGCAGAATCACGTGATCTGAACCCAATGGAGCACGTTTTTGACGCCTTCGGGCTCCAGCTCCCTGGACAAAAAGCAGTGGTTGGTAATTTACGGGGATTTCGTGGCCCATGCGTAGTCATTTGGTGCCACGAACCTCCGGAAACGTACTGAAGTCAAACCCATACGACACAGAACAGCCGCTGTATTGCGTCCAAAAGTAGACCAATATGCTATCGAGTAGATGGTCATAATTCTTTTAATTATCAATGTACGGTGCATATTTCTAAAAGATGTGACCTGTTATTCAAAAAGTTGAAAGTTGTGACCTCTGTCGTAAAGTTTCTTAGTCGTAGTGTCATGAAACAGTACAACGCCGAGTTATAACCCAAAGAGAAATCTGAATACTCTGTAGTCAATAAGCTAATCTACACTCCTGGAAATGGAAAAAAGAACACATTGACACCGGTGTGTCAGACCCACCATACTTGCTCCGGACACTGCGAGAGGGCTGTACAAGCAATGATCACACGCACGGCGCAGCGGACACACCAGGAACCGCGGTGTTGGCCGTCGAATGGCGCTAGCTGCGCAGCATTTGTGCACCGCCGCCGTCAGTGTCAGCCAGTTTGCCGTGGCATACGGAGCTCCATCGCAGTCTTTAACACTGGTAGCATGCCGCGACAGCGTGGACGAGAACCGTATGTGCAGTTGACGGACTTTGAGCGAGGGCGTATAGTGGGCATGCGGGAGGCCGGGTGGACGTACCGCCGAATTGCTCAACACGTGGGGCGTGAGGTCTCCACAGTACATCGATGTTGTCGCCAGTGGTCGGCGGAAGGTGCACGTGCCCGTCGACCTGGGACCGGACCGCAGCGACGCACGGATGCACGCCAAGACCGTAGGATCCTACGCAGTGCCGTAGGGGACCGCACCGCCACTTCCCAGCAAATTAGGGACACTGTTGCTCCTGGGGTATCGGCGAGGACCATTCGCAACCGTCTCCATGAAGCTGGGCTACGGTCCCGCACACCGTTAGGCCGTCTTCCGCTCACGCCCCAACATCGTGCAGCCCGCCGCCAGTGGTGTCGCGACAGGCGTGAGTGGAGGGACGAATGGAGACGTGTCGTCTTCAGCGATGAGAGTCGCTTCTGCCTTGGTGCCAATGATGGTCGTATGCGTGTTTGGCGCCGTGCAGGTGAGCGCCACAATCAGGACTGCATACGACCGAGGCCCACAGGGCCAACACCCGGCATCATGGTGTGGGGAGCGATCTCCTACACTGGCCGTACACCACTGGTGATCGTCGAGGGGACACTGAATAGTGCACGGTACATCCAAACCGTCATCGAACCCATCGTTCTACCATTCCTAGACCGGCAAGGGAACTTGCTGTTCCAACAGGACAATGCACGTCCGCATGTATCCCGTGCCACCCAACGTGCTCTAGAAGGTGTAAGTCAACTACCCTGGCCAGCAAGATCTCCGGATCTGTCCCCCATTGAGCATGTTTGGGACTGGATGAAGCGTCGTCTCACGCGGTCTGCATGTCCAGCACGAACGCTGGTCCAACTGAGGCGCCAGGTGGAAATGGCATGGCGAGCCGTTCCACAGGACTACATCCAGCATCTCTACGATCGTCTCCATGGGAGAATAGCAGCCTGCATTGCTGCGAAAGGTGGATATACACTGTACTAGTGCCGACATTGTGCATGCTCTGTTGCCTGTGTCTATGTGACTGTGGTTCTGTCAGTGTGATCATGTGATGTATCTGACCCCAGGAATGTGTCAATAAAGTTTTCTCTTCCTGGGACAATGAATTCACGGTGTTCTTATTTCAATTTCCAGGAGTGTATAATCACACAAGACGAGTGAGTGCAATGCTCGTTCCTTTTCCAAGATGCTACTCCAGGCGGGTGTAAAATGAATGTGCACAACGGAGAATAATAAACGCTAAAATGAAGTTTTGGCCCTGTCTGCCATGAAGCAGATCTCCGGATCTCTTAATTCTATAAACTACAATCTAAACATATATGAAGAGAAGGCAACTAATCCTACTAAATGATAACCGCTGTTCCTGCTTATATATTTACTGTAGATTAAAAAGAACATTTATATTACAAAGTTTAGCTTTCCAAAGTAAAATTACTAATAATTGCCGAACTCTGCCCCTTATTATGACTGCGCGGACTAATATCAATAGCGCGAAATGACTGACATCTTCTATGTACCAAACACTAGAAGACACTACTTTCAAAGATGTTCTACGGTGGTGTGGAAGCTCAGTGGGAATAAACTAACGTGATCACAGCTATTTAACTTTTATAGCCCTAATAAGCCGAAACAATTTGCGATATCATCGTATGTGCTGCGTCCGGTGCGTCGAAGTGATGGTTCGCGTACTCGTCTGTGACGATGGAAGAACTACAGCCACATATAAACTCTTTCAAACACTAGGCCGGCAGAAGGCGGTCCTCAGACTAATAAACTCTAATACTGTCTTCTCCTCTCCGTGTTCTACAGACGAAAAACGCGAACTCCCAGCCACAAGGACGGCGTTCAGATAACGTCTCAACGTAAGTATAGGCAGAGGATGTGTTCTCAATTACTGAACGCTGCGTACTCAATGACGACTTCCAACCCGGAGGTGAAGTCCAGAATCGTATAGGTTCGCAACAGTACAGTGCCTAACTGTTCTAACTATAAACTCTCCTGAGAGCAAAGACAGGAAATCCGTCCGTAGCAATAAAGCTGATATCGAGCGACCGTCACACACAGGCGCTCACAACGGAAGACCTCTTTCTCTCCAGCGCTGGCTTCCCAGCAAGGCTTAGCTCTCCACCAACGTAATTCCGGAAACGAATCATATTCCAGAAACCACGGAATATTCTCCCTCTATACAGATTCTTCCGAACGCCGACCAACCACATTTTAGTCTTTTGTCGTCTAGCGCGGAAAGTTTGCGAGGAAAAACCTATACTCGTACAATGGTACGCTTCTGAGTAAAAATCCTTGAAATTAACCCAGCCTGCGTGGTTTCCGAGGTGCCGCTTCTTCGTTCCTCTCACCTGCTTCCAAGATTTTCAGTGTTCGGAAGTATTATCCGGTTATCCTTCCGGCCGTTACTACAATAGCGGCCGGCCGTCACCCTATTGTGCTCCAGAGCTTAGGTGCCACGATGTGTGTCTAGCTACTTCCTGTATTTAAGCAGGACCAACACCTGTGCGGGCCTTCCACCCAGAGCTTGAGTTCTGCCTGCTGTTTCAACTCCACTGGTATTCCAACCTCTACTAGTATAGGTAATCATTAATTACGCCGTTTTTATGATCAAGCCACTCCGTCACATTTCATACAATAAGAGTTAACAATTATTTACAAAATGTACGTGACAATGTTAGTCTCCTTTATATATTTATATATACGATGTACAACCAGTCACATGATACCTAATTGTGTTTGTAGATCACGGCAACGTATGTGGATGAATTCTTGTAAGGTGTGAAATTATAGCCACCTTATGCCTCCTATGAATTTTCGAAGTAACTGATCGCTGAATTTAGCCCTGTGCACAACGAAAACACCGTCACAGTAAGATCAACAGCTAAGAAATACAACAGGTATTAGATTTATTATTTGTGGATAGCCTAATCATGGAAAAGTTGTGGAACAGTAGGGGATCGTTAAATCTAACTCGAGGATGAGAGTAACACATACTTATTTGCTCAGTGACTGACGAAATTATAAAATGACGCTAATACTGTGGGGGTGGGGGGTGGGTAGGGGGAAACTAAGTTGTATGGAGGTTGCACGGAGAAGACAAGATCTCATCTGGGCAGATCGCCAATTCAAAGTTAATGAGACGAGAGGTGGCTAATACTAAAACAACTAAGCACTAGAAGTTGCCTGACACTCACATTTCCCCAAATATCAGCTACCACCGAGAAGCGCCAGACGGCGGCTGAGAGATAAGCGGCTCAATGCCAAATCGTCACAGAAAAACTTAACCACATTTCCCTTTTTGGATGACTTGAGAATGGATTCTAACAGTCGAAACCTGGCATCAGTTAAATAAAAAGAGCGGAATTCAGCAACTTTGGATGCTTTCTACATCAAACTGGTTAAGTTGCGGCCTTTCATTAGCCCAGCATACTCTAAATAATAATTATAAGAAGAAAACAATTCTTCTCAGCCACACATGCCCAGCACACTCAATAAAATGAAACAATATCACACGTTGATAAGATAAACCCTCTTTAGCTGTAAGTCTTTTATTTGTAAACACTACGGGTTTCGCAGCATTTTCGCCGCATTATCAGGTGCAATCTGAACAAACTAATAGACAAAAGCTCTTGTAAGGCAAGAAAATGAAAAGATATACGACTAAACTCAAACATTCAACCAGCTTACTTTATTCCTAAAATTGTGGATAAGGTTTACATGCATAAAGAAGAATATTTCAGATACATTTAAAACTACTACTGTTTATTGTATCTTATTCGATGACTGTCCAATGAGGTATATCAGCCAGACAGATAGAAGTTTTGACGGTATCTACAAACAGCGCCTCATTATGGGTAATTCGAGACCTGATGGAACACATTCATACTGTCCCTAACCTGTCCAGCAATCTTCAGATCTTACACAGGGTAAATAAGGGCGACACTATAAATATTCTTGAGGAAGAGGAGATTATGCGTTCCCTGAAAAAATTCCCTGAATATACTATCTGTGGCCAACCTGAGCTCATAAACGTGGTCCGTTAGCCAGTTTCGACTGTAGCAGCGTCTAAGGATTCCTTATGCAAACGGATAGTTACGTGCTGCTTCTCTTTGCTCAATGGTTTTTATTACCTTTTATCAGCCTGTTTGGCCCGGTTATGCTTCTTCGAAGCATGTTTCAGATTTTCACTTTCTCAAAGAATTTGGTCAGAGTTGGCTTAACAGCTGTGCATAAAGCAAACTTTTGGCGCCGGCCGCTGTGACCGAGCGGTTCTAGGCGATTCAGTCCGGAACCTCGCTGCTGCTACGGTCGCAGGTTCGAATCCTGCCTCGGGCATGGGTTTGTGCAATGTCCTTAGGTTAGTTAGGTTTAAGTAATCCTAAGTCTAGGGGACTGATGACCTCAGATGTTAAGTCTCATGGTGCTTAGGGCCATTTGAACCTTTTTTTTTTTTCAATCGCAGCAATTTTAGCGATCGCCCCTCATGTTCCTGCATACTCACACACTCGGATATCGCCACGTATTCGTAAATATACAACCAAACATTCATTTCATCCTTTGTTCCCTAATCAGACGGATATGTTAAATAACATCGAATATTGCAGAACATACTTGTATCACATTCATAATAAACTCCCAGAATATGTTAACAACACTAAGATGAAAAAATAAAAAATTAACATGTAGCAGGATGGAAACCAACATCCTTCGACTCTGTGAACGACGTCATTACCAACTACACTATCGTTTTGAGACTCTGTAAAAAAAAAAAAAAAAAAAAAAAAAAAAAAGAATCATTTTTGTCAAATTCAAGGCACATTAACAGTTCCCCAGGATTCAACAGGGTTTAAGTGAGGAAAATGTTAAAATGTATTACAAATAAATACTTTTTACATTTTTAATTACAGATATAGAAATAGATTTTGTGCAAATTACTATGCTCTGTATTTCCACTTCCTTCTAGGCACATGCTAATCAAATTTACATGTCATTACAATTACTGCTGCAAGAGTCATATTAGTAATTACAAGCTGATTATTAATTAAAGAGGCCGTTGTGGTTAAAAAATATCAATTACATAATTTCACAGTAAGTTACCTCACAACACTTTGACACAAGAACAGTTTGCAGTTGTGCGTTTCAATTTATTACTTAAATATGAATGATTGTGATGTAAGTTACGTACTGATACGTAAAGACTGGATATTCTGCTCTTAGTAAATATTTCGTTTTCAGCAAAATTATCACACGTTGAATTTTTCAGCAGTCTGCTATTAGGACGAATATGACGGTTTGTATGCAACATTCTTACTGCTGCTGCAGCTCGTAACCGTTCTTTAATCATCAAATATGTCAGAACGCATGTACTGGAGCCAGACATTCCCATCAGGCAATGGATTATAACATTACCTCCAGTTTTTATCGCTTATTCAATGAAATCAGCAGCTTCCTCCAAGTATAAAGCAATATTTGTAACTGGTAAATACTGAACTTACGTTCCAGGTACTAAATGCCTTAACCTCTATAATAACCTTTGCTTGTATTGAGTATTCCAAATCTGTTGCCTCTTGCAGTATTCAAAATATAATTGACACATGTCTTCCTTAGCTGTTACTAGTTTTTTGCTGCCCTGGGTCCCCTATGATTATATTTGCGTAAACTTCGTCACAGTCGGCTCCTAACAATCCCATCTTCCATATCCACTCACCGACTTTCTCATCCAGGCACCGGTGGAATGAATAACAAAGCATGTTCAGTGGTCTCGTCTCCGTTACAGTGGGCTGCTTATCACGCTAAGACAACATTTTGCAACACCAACAGCTAACTACGTTCAACAGTATTGTAGGATTATTTAAAGCTTCCCATTTGTAGACAGTACGAATACCACATGGACTAGGGCGCATCCATGTGATTTTTGTCTGATGTCTCGGTTATCATAGCATCTCTTGAAGGTTCATATCGTTGATGACAAGGATGACGTGTTTGTGGTACATTGTCAATGAGCCGTTGCCTTGAAACGGAATACTGCACGTTATAATACAAAACAGGTTAAATACGACAAAATGAGTAGTGCGCCTACGCTTTTCGATTGTTAATATTAAGCGTGACGTCACGCTTGTAAGGCAGTCTCGTGAGATAAGTTATACCCGTACCTGCCACACTGGGAGAGCCCTGATTTCCTCGTAAGAAATATTAAAAAGAAATTTAATCACGTTTTGTGAACTGAGGAACGGTTGAGATGGAGTCCTCTAATGACATTATACAGTCATCTGCAGTGAGTTGTTTGTACATCCAGCAGGAAAAGTATATTACAGAAAGTAAAATATGAAGACTTCTATTACTCAAAAAAGTTTTAGTGTAGAATATATAATGTAGCTGAGGAACATTGATTAGCTGGAAGGTGCACAAAGTTGGGCCGAGATATGGTGACGGTGCAAAATATTCAAGTACAACAGATGCAAAGAACAAATTCTGTCAGACGAAAACGCTACAAAAGCGTGAATTAAAATTCGAGACCAGCTTTTAGACAATTTCCATAAAATGTCAATGGATAAAGCATCTCTCAACATTCTTAAGTCACATAACAGGTGTTCAATAGGAGCACAATTTATGGTGTGGGAAACATCAATACGTGCATTGGAGCCGATGACTTGGAGGGCCAGACAAACGTGTGGTTCCTGAAGAGGGGCAGCAGCCTTTTCAGCAGTTGCAGGGGCAACAGTCTGGATGATTGACTGATCTGGTCTTGTAACACTAACCAAAACGGCCTTGCTGTGCTGGTACTGCGAACGGCTGAAAGCAAGAGGTAACTACAGCCGTAAATCTTCCCGAAGGCATGCAGCTTTACTGTATGCTTAGAGAAATTTGTTAACATCGAGTACAGATTTAAGTGTTAGGAAGTCGTTTCTGAAAGTATTTGTATGGAGTGTAGCCATGTATGGAAGTGAAACGTGGACGATAAATAGTTTAGACAAGAATAGAATAGAAGCTTTCGAAATGTGGTGCTACAGAAGAATGCTGAAAATTAGATGGGTAAATCACATAACTAATGAAGAGGTATTGAATAGAATTGGAAAGAAGAGAAATGTGTGGCACAACTTGGCTAGGACAAAGGATGGGTTAGTGGGGCATATTCTGAGACATCAAGGGATCACCAGTTTAGTATTGGAGGGCATTTGGAGGGTAAAAATCGTAGAGGGAGACCAAGAGATGAATATACTAAACAGATTTAGAAGGATGTAGGTTGCCGTAGGTACTGGAAGATGAAGAAGCTTGCACAAGGTAGAGCAGCATCGAGAGCTGCATCAAACCAGTCTCAGGACTGAAGACCACAACGACAACAACATACAGCACCTATAAGGACCAATGTGGCTTCAGAAAACAACTGTAGGAAAACTATACAAGTATACGAATGTCAATGGATAAAGCACCTCTCAGCGTTCTTAAGTCACATAACCGGTGGTCAATAGGAGCACAATTCATGGTGTGGGAAACATCAATACCTGCATTGAAGCCGATGACTTGGAGGGCCTGGAAAGGTGGTATAGTTTGCTGTGGAAATCTTTTCATCAAATTGCCTACCTGCAGGAGTGAACTTGCTCGATACCCCTGCCACAACGCCATAGCGTGTAATATGAATCAAAACATGGGGAAACATTCAACACACTTTACTGTACGTCTTGTCGTTTTCCTGTAGTTGTCTCCTGAAACCCACGCGATGCTTATCAATAATCCTTATTGCAAGTAACAAAAAATTGAAAAAATTAAAGAGTTGTGGTTCCATCTATGTCTATTTTTCAAAGAAAAAATACTACTAACTATTTAACCACGCTGCTACATATACCGAAGAAACGTAAACTGGCGGAAGAAAAATCCCAGCACCAAGAAAGAGTTGGTAGGGTTGTTTCTAAATCAGGAAAATGTCTCTTCACATTTCGAGCCAGTCGCATGAGAGTTGGGCTAGTAGCGCCACTAAGAGGATGCAGATCATGTTTGGTTTAAATACGCACTGCAACAATCATGAGAGTTAGTTACCTTTGAGATTCGACGTGTTGAGTTGACGTCAGTCAAGAATGCCTTTTATGCGACAAAGAAACCATTATCAACACCTTACTGAGTTTCAGCGTTGTCGTGTAATAGTGCTACGTGAAGTATTACAGAAAAACTAGGCAGGAATGTAAACATTGTATATGACTGCTATCAGCGGTGATTACGCGAGTGTACGGTCGAAAGAAGAGCCGGGTCCGGGACGTGCACTTGGTACTATCGAGAGGGAAGGCCATAGTGTTCTCTGTGGGGCTATGGCGCGTTACGGAGCCTGCAGCAAAAATCTGAACAGCTACTGGCACCGCAATGGCACAACAAATTGTTTCAAATCGGTTACTTCAAGGACAGCTCCGAACCAGACACTCTGTAGCACGCATTCCACTGATGAGAAACCACAGCCATTTGCGACCCATTGTTGTCAAAGGGGAACTCATTGGAGGGCAGGGTGGAGGTCTGTTGTGTATTCTGGTGACAGACGGTTCTGCCCTGGTGCCAGTAATGGCCGTGTGTTCGTTAGAAGGAGGGCAGCTGAGCGCCCGCAACCAGCCTGCTTGCGTGAGAGACATACTGGACCTACACCTGGAGTTATGGTATGCGGTGTGGTTTCGCATGACAGCAGAAGCACTCTCGTGGTTGTCCCATGCACACTGACTGCAAATTTTGTACTTCAGTATGACGTTTCGATCTGTTGTGCTGCTATTAGTGAACAGCATAGGGGATGTTTGAACAGGATAACGCTCGCCCACATACCGTTGTTGTAACCCAGCATGCTCTAAAAAGTGTCGACATGTTACCTTGTCCTGCTCAGTCATCAGATGTGTTTACCATCGAGCACATGTTGGATATCATTGGACGACAACTCCAGTGTCATCCACAAATAGCACCTGTGCAACACAATGCATGCAAGTTTACATTGTTGCATTCAACATTCTGGCGGTTACATACGTTATTAACATACCAGCATTTCACATTTGCAATGACTTATCTCGCGCTTGCATTAGCCTGTGATTAAAAAAAAAAAAAAGGTTCAAATGGCTCTGGGCACTATCAGACTTAACATCTGTGGTCATCAGTCCCCTAGACATAAAACTTCTTAAACCTAACTAACTTCAAGGACATCACGCACATCCATGCCCGAGGCAGGATTCGAGCCTGCGATCGTAGCAGCACCGCGGTTCCGGACTGAATCGCCTGGAACCACTCGGCCACAACGAGCCTGTGATCCTGCAATATCATTTACTTATATATATATTACCTAGACAAATGTATTTCCAAAATTTCATTACTCTAGGTTACTTATTTTTTGTTGTTGCAATTTTTTTTCGTCAGTATATGTTGATTCTTCCAAGGAGAAATGTAACTAATTATTTATGATTTAACCACGCTTCTATATGTTCCTAAGAAATATATTTTAAACAAATTTTTACTCACATAACGTCTCTGTGCCCCAAGATTATTGTTATTGTTTCTGTACCGTGGTGCAGAATCCTAAATACTGTTCCTAATAGCAGATGGCAGTACATTCTTCCCGCGACAGTTACAGTTACATTGCTGCGACAATTACGGAGTGTGCTGTTTACAGCTATTTCACTGATATATCAGCAAGTTCAGTATGAATGTAAGGAGCGGCACCGATTGCCGTTAGTGCTGCGACAGAAGCGTGAGTACCTGAAACTGGCAGTAAAGGAGAGGCGCACCTCCCGCCGTGCGCATCTTAACTGCTTGTGGACTTATAAATGTAAATGCAAATGCGAATGTACATATCTTCAGATGCAAGATACTGGCTGAATTATTTATGGAAGTATAGTTCGTGTTCATTTATCATCTAGAGTCGCATACAATCAAGATAACTGAACGGAACATTATACAATAGCCTGCAATTTTTCAGGGATATGACTGACATGAGTGCGATTCAGCTAAGCGATACTCAGATATAAAATTTTTAGAAGAGAAGCAGTCATATGCAGAAGAAACAGCAGATGGACGAAATGGTGATGCATCAATCGGTATCTGCAGCCAAGATGTAAAAGAGCGCAAAGGGCGGGGATTAAAAAATCGACCGCTACGTGCTAAAGCGGATCCCACAGATGTTGAATGGCAAAAACTTAAAGGTATCGATCATGTTTTTTTAACTCTTTGCTGATACTTTTAGCTACATATAAATGTGCGAATACCATATTCCTAGCGAGAGCCGGCCGCGGTGACCGAGCGGTTCTAGGCGCTTCAGTCCCGAACCGCGCGACTGCCACGGAAGCTGGTTCGAATCCTGCCTCGGGCATGGATGTGTGTGATGTCCTTAGGTTAGTTATGTTTAGGTAGTTCTAAGTTCTAAGGGACTGATGACCTCAGATGTTAAGTTCCATAGTGCTCAGAGCCATTTGAACCATCCTAGCGAGACAAACGTCAAACAGTGGTGATCGTCATCCGAAGGCGGATTCGTAATTAAATATACCAAAGATGTCGTAAGCCTGCCACTCTTTTCCGAACTATGTCTGAGTGTCAACACAATACGATGAGCCCGGTTATGTTCTGAAACATCACTGCAAACATTGAATATTACCCATTAATAACGCAATCTCATTTCGACACGTGATTTGGGATATGGCAAAGCTTTCGCAAAGAGCGACAAATCTGCGATTACTGGGAAGTAACACAGTTCCGGATACAGCTAGAACATTAACTGCAAATATCATTCGATACGGCCTCAAAGTGTAATAAATCGTACCTTACGGGCTCGATTTGTGCAGGACAAATGTCTTTGTCATTTATTGCTAACATTACATAATGACTTGAGAACATGGTGAAAGCCATAATTTATCACTACGCCTACTCCACTGCCCTATAACTTGAAGAAAAACATCAGCGTTTCCTTAACAGACTGAAGCGCCAAAGAAACTGGTGTAGGCATGCGTATTGAAATACATATAGATACGGCTCTGACAAGTGACACGTACGTAAGCATCCTCTCTGATCACCTGCATCCATTCATGGCCACTGTGCATTCCGACGGACTTGGGCAATTCCAGCAGGACGATGCGGCACCCCACATGTCCATAATTGCTACAGAGTGGCTCCAGGAACACTCTTCTGAGTTTAAACACTTCCGTTCTCCACCAGAGTGATAATACTATAGCGCGTATCTGAGATGCCTTGAGACACGCTGTTCAGATGAGACCTCCACCCCCTCCTACTCTAACGGATTAATGGACAGCCTTGCAGGATTCATGGTGTCAGTTCCTTCCAGAACTAGTTCAGACATTACACGAATACATGCCACGTCATGTTGCAGCACTTCTGCGTGCTCGCGGGGGCCCTACACGATATTAGGTTACCAGTTTCTTTCGCTCTTCAGTGGATAATTGCTGAAATTTCTTATGGAAAATCACTGCAAGCACTGCAGGCATGCATACCATACAACCACACCAAAACTCAATTTAAGTAAATTAAGCAAATTTTTCAAGAAACAATCATGGACGCAAGGTACAAGTGGTAGTATCTGTGAACAGTGGAAAGATGTGAGACAAAGAATTCGCGAGGCTCGAACATGTAAAAAATGCGCAGCATAACACACTGCTCGACAAAAAAGAATAAAAAAAGGAGCAGGAGGAAGAGGAGGAAATGAAATGAAACCTCATGGTTTGAGAGGGTATGAGATGATGTTTTAGTCATTACCAAATCCAGTTGTAGTGATAAGGAACTTGGTAGTATGAGCCAATTTATCAGTATGATGTTTCACCCCCTCTGGCCTGGATGAATGTGCAGATTCAGTTGGAAGGGTGCCATTAAGTCGTTGTAGCCTTTTCTGAGACAAGCTGACCTACAGCTGCTACAAATTGTCTTTGATGTCCCGGATACTGGCATGGGATGGAGTTGATGTTTGTGTTGGTCCCACACATATTCTAACGTCTGAGGATCTTGCTACTCACAGGAGTACCTCAACATCATGCAAACAGTTTGAAGAGGCAAGCACCATATGTGGACTAGCATTAGCTTGTTCAGAAACGGTGTGAGAGGCGACACATGGGATGCAGGATGTCCATTACATCCCATTACCATCAATGTTCCATCCATACCAATTCCGTCAATTGGCACAAAAACATGATCACGCAGCATGTGCAAACAAACTACTGAAAAGGACTTATATATATATATGAAACTTCTATACACGTTTGCCAGGGATCTGCTCCCAAACTGTTGGATCGATATCAACCAGATTTGGCACACAAAAAGAAAACTCCATGAGTATCATTTTATAGCAGGAGATACGGCAAAATGGATTTTTTTCAGCCCCCACCATACAGGCTGCTGTGCACAAGAGCCATGTTGTGTGGGAACACATGAGCCTGCCTTGTTGACCTTCTTTGCAGGCAATAAACAGTTTTCTAGCCCATGACAAGTATGCCATTCTGCATGACAGGTGATCGACCTTCTTGATCGACCTGTTTTGCAGGGGCTACATGTGCTACCACGTAGCTATGATTGATAGAGGAGAGAATGGGCAGGGAGAGAGGGTTGAGAGAGGGTGAACAGAGGAAGTGGGGCAGGAGTGGAGGTACAGATAGGAGTGGAGGGAGAGGGGGGAAGGAGATGGATAGCGAGTGGTGAGCAGGAAGAGATGAATAGGGACTAGAGGAGATGAAAAGTGAGGTGTGCAGGAGGAGGTGGAGAGATGAAGGCAGAAGGAGTGGGCCGAGAGAGGGGGAGAGGGTAGGGGATTTACAGAGGGCGAGGTTGAGGAGAAGACGGACAGGAGGAGAGAGCAAGGAAGAGGAGATGGTGGGAGAGAGAGGAGGGTGCAGGAGAAGTGCGCAATATACGCATCGAATGTGGATGTGGGTGAAGCTGCTGGCAAAAGGCTAATCTATCATAGAAACCACAAAACATGTGACGGCTGTGGAGCATGCAGTTATTTACATTTAGGAATCAGATCAGTTTCTTTAACCAATAAAAACGAATCATCCTCACAAATTACCCGATAGAAACGCTTAATCTCAGCTGTGCCCATACAGCATAACAGTAAATTTAGAAAAGAAAAATCTCAAACAGAAACGCTAAAACTTTTTAAAAAACCTACAGCCTGAATGCATTAATGGTCTTTCTAAAAACTGGGAACGTTAAGGAGTTACTTATTTTCGGCGTAATGTTGCCTACTGCTGCATCATGCCTCGTGGCTCGTGAAAAAGCCCGCTTATTGAACGCCTCGTAGGCATCTTCATCCCATTGTACAGAGACTTCGGTGGGTAACACAATTTGGGACTTGAGAGGCTCGCCTGTCACGGGTTTGAAAAGCTTCTCAGGCTGGTAGCCGCGCGGGCCGCCTGCGCTTCCCGGAAACCAGCCGAGTGACGCACGTGGACGTGCAGCATGCGATCAGAGGTGTGAAATTCGCTTAAGTGACTCGGCAGGCCGGTGAATGGCGCGCCGATCGCTATTCAGCGCGCCTCTGCCGCATCGCTCGCCGTGTACAGTGTTTTTGCCCGTCATGTCTTACGCCCGGGGAACAGTTCGCTCTCACTACTTGGGTTGAACAAGTCGTTGTCCGCACGTTTATTCGCCTGTTACTATAAAAAAAAGAGCATTAAATACGCACGGTCACGCACATATCCATTTACAGTTCTTGCCAAGACACACCTCTCTCAAGTTTGGAATGTCAAGGATGATAGATATTTTGCATTCTGTAGTATTTTTTATTGCTTAATTTCTCTTTCGTGTTAATCTTTGCCGTTTTGTGCCCGAGTACAGATTGATAACGAAGGTACCAGCACACGGAAGAGGTTCCAGGTATGTGAGTAGGCTCGAAGACTTCTTGCGTAGTAGAACGTTGTTGAAATGGTTCAAATGGCTCTGAGCACTATAGGAGTTAACAGCGGAGGTCATCAGTCCCCTAGAACTTAGAACTACCTAAACCTAACTAACCTAAGAACAGCACACACCTCTACAACGTTGTCCTCGAAGACGAGTGTTCACAAGGAAGGAGCGCCCCAGGGAAGTGTGGTAGGGTCGCCCTTACTGTTTGTATAGGCCGTAACTAAATTCCTTTTACAGACTTTGAGAACAGGTTCCTTACACCAAAACGAGGAAACTGCTGTGATCGGTTATCCTTTTTCGATACACGTCATTTCTCTTGGAACTTCTTTGCTTTCCACAAGTTGAAACGATGTAGTATGGACGAAAAAAAGAAGATGTCCAGTAAACATGGATTCTAAAATCAACAGCTTAGAGCCATGAACACTTCTTCAGTAGGGGACATGTATTTCGCAGCAGCGAGGATGAACAAATGCTCATAGCTCTTAAGGTATGCGTTTTAGCGTCAACGGATACTGGACTTTTTTTTCTTTTTTTTTTTTTTTTAGTGTAAAGGAACCTGTCATCAAAGTCACTAAACGGAAATTAGTTACACCCTGTATACATAAGTACTCCGACGGAAACGATCAGGCGCAGTTTACGGTTGTTTGCTGATGGCGCTGTGGTGTACGGGAAGGTGTCGACTTTGAGTGACTGTAGGGCTGTTAACGAAGGTACGAACTTATGCAATAGGTTCACAGATATGAGAAGTGGCTCGAAACCTTCTTAAGTAATAGAACCTAGTTTGCTGTCCTCGATGGCGAGCGCTCATCAGTGACAATATTGTAGTCGGTAGTGCCCGACGGAAGTGAGTTAGGCTCGCTATTATTTTCTGTTTACATGAATGATGTGCGGAAAGGGTGAGCACCAATCTAGGTTTGTTTACCGATGATACTGTGGTGTACGGAAAGGTGTCGAAGTTGTGTGTCTGTAAGAGGATACACGACAACTTAGACAAAATTTCTAGTTGACGTGATGAATGGCAGCTAGCTCTATGTTAATGCGGACGAGTAGGAAAAACAAACACGTAATGTTGAGATACATCATTGGTAGTGTCCTGCTTGACGCAGTCACGTCGCTTATAAACCTGACCGTAATGAATCAAAGTGATATGAAATCGAACGAGGACGTATGGTTGTTAGTAGGAAGACGAAAGGTCGAGTTCGTTTCATTGGGACAATTTTGGGCAACTGTAGCTCATGTATAAAGGAGACCGAGTGTAGAACACGTGAGCGGTCCGTTCTTGAGTACTGGTCGAGTGTCCGGGATTCCCACCAGGTGGGTTAAAGGAAAACATAAAAACATTTCGAGACATGCTGCGAGATCTGTTATATATTGGTCCGATCTGCACGCTAGTCTTACGGAGAGTCTTCGCGAACTGAAATGGGAATCCCTGGACGGAAGAAGACGTTCTTTCCGCGAGGTACTATTTACGGAACCGGCATTTGAGACAGACAGCAGAATGGTTCTACTCTCGCCGAAGAGTATCTCGTGTAAGGACTACAGAGATAAGAAAAATTAGGGCTCTTGTGGGGGGATACAGACAGTCGGGTTATGGAACATAAACTGTGTTCGAACATTATGAATTACCTCGAAGAAAACGATTTATAGACGCGTAGTCAGCACGGATTTAAAAAATACCGTTCTTGTGAAACACAGCTAACTCTTTATACTCATGAAGTAGTGAGTGCTATCGACAGTGCCAAATTGATTACACATTTTTATATTTCCAGAAGGATTTCGACACCGTTCCTCATAAGCGTCTTCTAACCAAACTGCTTGCCTATGGAATATCGCTTCAGTTGTGCAACTGGATTTGTGATTTCCTGACAGAAAGGCCACAGTTCGTAGTAATAGAAGGAAAGTCATCGAGTAAAACAGAAGTAATATTCGGCGTTCCCCAAGGAAGTGCTATGGACCCTCTGTTGTTCCTGATTTATATTAACGACATAGGAGACAATCTGAGTAACCGTCTTCGATTGTTTGCTGGTGATGATGTCATTTACCGTCTTGTAAAGTCATCATATGACCAAAACGAATTGCAAAATGATTTAGATAAGATATCGATATGGTGCGAAAAGTGGAATTGACTCTGAATAGAGAAAAGTGTGAAGTTATTACGCGAAAAGTCACACAAACCTGAAGGCTATAAATTCAACTAAATACTTAGGGATTACAATTACAAATAACCTAAACTGGAAAGATCACATAGATAGTGTTGTGGGTAGAGAAAACAAAAGACCGCGATCATTGTCAGAACACTTAAAAGGTGCAACAGGTCTACTAAAGAGACTGCTAACCCCACGCTTGTCCACCCTATTGTTGAGTATTGCTGAGCGGTGAGCGTTCCGCATCAGGTAGGACAGACGGATGACTTCAAAAAACTTCAAAGAAGCGCAACTCGTTTTGTATTATCGCCAGAATGGGGAGATAAAGCCACAGACATGATACGTAAATTGAAGTGTCAATCATTAAAACCATGCGTTTTTCGTTTCGACTGAATCTCCTCATGAAATTTCAATCGCCAGTTTCTCCTCCGATTGCAAAAACATTTTCTTGGAACCCACCTACATAGGTAGAAATGATCATCACGATGAAATAAGATAAATCAGAGCTCGCACAGAAAAGTTAAAAGTGCTCGTCTTTCCCGCGCGCCGATCGAGAATGGAACGCTAGACAGACAGCTTGAATGTGTTTCAATGATCCCTCTGCCAGGCATTTTATTGTGAACAGCAGAGTAAACACGTTGATGTAGATGTCGTTTTCCTCACGCTCTATTTGCAAGTGGAACAGGAATGACTAAACAACAAAATTTTGAAAAATACAGCCCTCAGTCGCGAACACAATTAATTTGTAACTTCTTCCGCGCAACTGCACCTGCTCGTTGAGAAGAAGTCCGTCATTCGAAAGTAAATGCTTGAAAATTTCCAGCTCCTCCAAAATATCAAGTTTACGCCCTTTTGTTTTTCAATATGCAAAATTTCCATCTTCTCAAGCCCTTTAGGAGAGTGCCCTGTGATTAACAGGTGGTTCGCAAAAGAAGAATTAGGGGAACACGAACCGTTTTCGGTCAGAAAATGTTCTTTACAAGGAATTGAAAAGGCATGTCCTGTTTGACCAATATAATAGGCACCGCAAGTGTCACATGAAATCTTGCTACCACCAGAATTCTGCAGAGGGCTAGTAGTTGGCTTTAAATTATGGATGACATGTTTTCTCAAGTTGTTATTTGTAGAAAAGGCAATATTACATTTGTATTTAATCCGAAGCACACTTTGAATCTCGTATGACACTGGACCTAAAAATAGTACTGAGAAAAAATTTTTCTCCGATTCTTCTGGAACGCTGGTGAAAGAACCAAGTGTAGTACCCTTCTTGCCAATCTTTGTGAGGATATCATCTACCAGCCGAGCTTCGTAACCGTTATTGACCGCCACAGTTTTAATAAGATTAATTTCACTATTAAAGTTTTCTTTCGAGAGGGGAATGGAAAGTGCTCTGTGAATAGCCGAGGAAAAGAAAGCATTTTTGTGAGAGGCTGGATGCGTAGAAGAAGCTGGAACGATATGATCAGTTTGAGTATCTTTACGGAAAATGTTGAAGGAAATTCTGCTTTCAATTAATGACAACGTAAGATCATGATTTTCATTTTCTAGTTCACAAATGAACTTAATATTATCATGAAGATCATTAAACAGACTGAAAATGCGGTTGATCCCATGAGGAGGACCTTTGTAGACTACTAATATATCTTCAACGTATCTACAGTAGAACAAAATGCCCAGATCTGTAGCTGAAAACAACGTAAAGAATTTCATCTCTAACGAATTGATAAAAATATCGGCAAGAATTCCGGCTAGCGGGTTTCCCATGGCTAGGCCGTCATCTTGTTGGAACAGTTGCTCATTGAACTGCAAGTAACTGTACTTAATTATAACGGTGATCAAATTCATGAAATCTGAATTTCTTCATTTATATCATGGAGTATCCCGATATTGTAAATACTTCATGTACACCGTTCAGGTGTTTGTTTATTTCCCTCTCTGCAGTTACGAGAGTTGTTTACCAAATAGCTTGTTTTACCAATTAGCCACCAGAAGGCGGTATTGTCTTGAAGTTGCCGTGGCGCACAAGTCACATGATGTTTCAGTTTTGTGTTGACTGTAACAGAAGACACATGGCAGCCCCTAGTGGCTTGCACCTCTGTTGCATTTTATTTTAATTATGACTATCTGACGCTGCCAGGTATGACCGTAGCTTTCGTATTTTTTGGTACGTTATACTGTGACATTTACTTTCAATTTTGTCCGAAGAAGGTGTCCCTTGTGACACCGAAACCTAGGTTACAAATTAATTGTGTTCGCGACTGAGGGCTGTGTTTTCAAAATTTGGTATTATACAACAGTCGCTGATTGACAGCCATATTAAAAACCTTAATGACTAAAATGACTATTAGTGGTACGAGCTATGCCCCTTGCTGTGCACCATACAGTGTCTTCAGAAGTAAGTATGTTGATGTAGACTCTGCACGATACAAATCTTTCTCCTGTGCCAATCTCTTCGTTTCAGTCACAGCAGCATTTACACTCCAAGTCCTCCATTATTTGTCGGATGTATTTCAATATGTGTTGTCAACCTGACCCAATAGCAGAACCCGCTAACGCTTCACTTCAGTGATTCGAGAAGGCGGGCCTGCCCCTGTTTGGAATCCATCTTATGGATTATGAACAAGGGCTGAAGAAACGTCTAGGTTGCATGTGGTTTTTAGGCGGTTCCCCATACGCAGCTGGTGGATACCAGGCTGGTACCGACGTTTCGCCTAAGATACACTGTATTGCAAACATTCAGAAGTAGCTTTCACACTGAACATGAGATTTACTCTAGCCGCACAAACCATATAACAATATGAACACCGTGGAGAAATTGGAACAGGAAAACAAGCAGAAGAAGAACAAGAGCAAGAAGATGGATTGCAATTTATTCCATGCCATACCGTTTTCACCACCTACGGCTCCCTGTAATACCTAGAAGTTATTCCCAGATGCTTTAACACACGTCCAATGACATTGTCATTTCTTTTTGTCAGTGTTTTCCATATAATCATTTCCTCGCCGATTCTGCGGAGAACCTCATTATTCCATGTCTTATCAATGAACTTAAACCACAACATCATTCTATAGCACCACATTTCAAACGCTTCGATTCTCTTCATTTTCGGTTTTCCCACAGTCCATGTTTCACTACGGGACAATGCTATGTTCCAAATGCATATTCTCTGAAATACGTCGAGTGAAGAAGTGACAGAAGAATTAGTTCAAATGGTTCAAATGGCTCTGAGCACTATGGGACTTAACTGCTGAGGTCATCAGTCCCCTAGAACTTAGAACTACTTAAACCTAACTAACCTAAAGACATCACATACACCCATGCCCGAGGCAGGATTCGAACCTGCGACCGTAGCGGTCTTGGAATTCCAAACTGAAGCGCCTAGAACCGCTCGGCCACTCCTGCCGGCGAAGAATTAGTGACAGACGCCCTGCGTCCTTGCGGAACGGTCCTGTCCTATGTGGCTGAAAAATGAGCGAGTTTCAAGACGTATTCTATCTTCAATAGCGTCAGACAAATACGGATAGAACGTCGAAAACGTGTTCCGCCATACTTGTACATCGCTGGTTGTAGGGCGATTGTCATCTACGACGGACAACCGAGGACGTGCTCTGGGTGAGGGAAGGGGGAACACGTACATTTTTAACGTATTCAACGAAGGTTGTTACAGCTGCCACGGGATGATCCACAACTCACACCGCATCCGACTACGCTTCCCATGACCTATGTCGCCGCATTATGCGATGATGTAGGCCGCGAGACAGAAATGTACTGGAACGTACAGACAGAGGCAGATCCTGACGCGACACGGAAGGACGACTTTACGGTGGATCACCTGCAACACTCGCAGGACTCCCTCTCTTTGGTGCCGCTTGCGGCCCCTTCAGATAGGGCACTTACAGACGTCGATAATTCGACGGCGTACGGTTCCGACGAGCCCCGCGAACATCCAGAGGCCATGCCGACCTCTGATTCCGAGGCTCGGAAACGAAAACAGCGATCACCAAAACGCCGGAAAAAGCGCCGCCTCACCATGGAGAACGACCAACCAGATCCAGCAGGCAATGCTGAGGCCTTTTCGGGTACACAGCTGACGACCATGGATATAGAAAAGCTGCCTAGCGTGGATGCAAGGTTGCAAGGGTAGGCAGTTGGACGATGACGATGCTGAGAAACAGTGAAGCAGTTAAAAAAAATGGATCAAATGGCTCTTAGCACTATGGGACTTAACATCTTTGCTCATCAGTCCCCTAGAACTTAGAACTACTTAAACCTAACTAACCTAAGGACATCACACAACACCCAGTCATCACGAGGCAGAAAAAATCCCTGACCCCGCCGGGAATCGAACCCGGGAACCCGGACGTGGGAAGCGAGAACGCTACCGCACGACCACGAGCAGTGAAGCAGTTGGATCGACGGCAACAGGCTGCTGAGGAGGCTACCGCGCCTATAGCGCACGAGAACGATGGGACGCTAGGGGACTGGTCAGAAGACCCACCCCCGTGGGGAACAGATGACGCTGGAGGAACTGCTCACACACATTCTCAAAAAATGTTCAAATGTGTGTGAAATGTTATGGGACTTAACTGCTAAGGTCATCAGTCCCTAAGCTTACACAATACTTAACCTAAATTATCCTAAGGACAAACACACACACCCATGCCCGAGGGAGGACTCGAACCTCCGCCGGGACCAGCCGCACACATTCTCCCTGTGAAAGACTGGAAGAGTGCATGGAATAACTGCAGACGATATGAGGAGACGGCGGGGGACGTTAGAAAGAAAGTAACCTGTGTACGGAAGAATTAGCGACCGTAAGGTGCCCTATCTACGTTGACAGCCATGCAACAAGTTTATAGGGTCTGTTAACATCAATAGCATTGGGACGCCGATAAAAATCAAGATGCCCGGTGACATGAAAAAGACTGCAGATTTAGACATAGTGCTGTTACAGGAAGTTCGGGTGCTTCCCCTCTCTGAATTTTACGGTTACGATGTTTACTGTTTCGCGTGTGACGAGAGAGGCATTGGCACTGCGATTCTATTGAAGGAAGGGGTACGTGCATACGAAGTGGAGTATTTGGTTTCTTCCCGTGGTAAGGCCTTGACCATAGGTGGAATACGTTTGATAAATATATACACACCGTCAGGCTAGGATAAGAGAAGGAACAGAGCAGATTTTTATGCCCATGAGGTTACACCGTTGTTCCGGGGACGATAAGATGCTTGCATACTCGGCGGAGATTTTACGTGTGCTCAACTTAAGGACCAACATCCTAACTACTAATCGGAAGGTGAAAGTCTCCCACCTGCGTGATGCAGAATGCACACGCATGGTGGAGGACGTGTGGCATGGCTGCCTCCGTCAACGAAATTCTTACTGTTCTGTCCTACCGTAGTGGATCAAGTGCCCGAAGCCAACTTTACGGAGGACGTTAATAGGTTATGGGAAGGAGGTTTCTCTATGGCAGCGCACGACTACTGACTTTATGGCCCTCTGGGAACTGTTTGCTCAACCACCTACACCAGAACGCCAGACGGCCGTCCACCGAGTCAAGGCTAAGCTGGTACGACTTGCGACGCTGTGGATGGCGGGTACGATGATACGCGCGAGGTCGCAGGACTGCCTGCCCAACTAAGTTCCTTCAATGCATTATGTGATAAAGGAAAGAAGAAGAAGTTGAGAGACCAGAAATATTCAAGTATATATACTTGAACATTTCTGGTATCTCAACTGCAGATTTTTCAGCGCTCATTTAACTTTAGGACTCTGTATCTCAGAATGAACAGAAATGGACTTGTACCTCTATTGATATAAGCCCTTCATATCGCCCCCGTTAACATATGTGCGCACGTTCATCGTTGAACACAGTTACGTTCGAGAGTTTTTATCCACGTCCCGACAGTCGACATTGAAGGACGTGTACCATCTGCTTCTTCGACAGATCGCCCGGAACAGTGTGGAACGGAAACATCCATCTGTTAATTGGCAAGTGGTGTGGCGCACGGTAGAACACTGCCATCTACGTACAACAGTCAGGTCAAGATGGTACATTGTCGTGAGCCAGAAATACCCAACGAATGACAAAAAGTACTCAATACATTTGGCGGATTCGCCTATGTGTCAGCAATGCGGCATGCTGGATACGGACGTCCACCGGCTGGTCTGCGGCGAGGCGTTGGCTGTCTGGACTCTAGCAAGAAAGATAATTGCGTTCATGCTGCGCACTGTATATACAGCAATATCTCCTGACATAGTGTTTTTTCCAGCGAAAACGTATTTTCCCCATCATAAGACGAACGCAGTGGCGCGTATCAGAAGTATGATTGTCCATTACATACATAGAGACACCCGTCTGAACGTCCTGAACTTGCTGGGTTACTGGCAATACGTGCAAGATGGCCACACACAACTGTTACGGCTACGAAAGTACGAGCAGTACAAGGAATGGTATGCAAATTTTCTAGGAAACTTTTTCCGACCAGCAATATACGAGTACTTGGGGTGTGCCAGTTGCTCAAAGATGAGCGGAAGTGCTGTCGTTGTGGAACCGACCAGGTAAAGTAATCAGCTAAGGACAACTACGCGAATATACGACCCAGGAAGAGCTAACACTTGCACACTTAGCAGTGGAATGGTTCGTTGAATTTTGTTTTAATATCTACAGATACTTTGTTTTAAAGGCGCCTGAAGGAAGCCCATCTTTCACTTTGTTGTTCTTTGATGCTGCTTGATGGGACGGTAGCGAGGTTCCTTCCAGAAAAGTTAAATTGTATAAGGACGTACTACGGTTTTGTGAATAATAAAGGTTTCTGTTTCTCCTACCTCCCTTTAAAAGCAAAAATAAAATAAAAAGTTGGTAGGACATTTGCCCGCGACAGGCAGAGGTCCCGAGTTAGTCTCGGTCCGACATACACTTTTAATCTGCCAGGAAGTTTAACAGTGTAGGTCTCCCTGAGCTGAACAGTGTTTGAAGTGCCATCTGCTGGATTATAAACAAACAAATATATTATGTGTATTTTCCTGCTCTAAACAGGACTACTTTACGTATACAATATTCCAAAACATTTTGCCGGCCGGCCGAGCGGTTCTAGGCGCTTCAGTCACAAGCTACACACAGATTCACGATCACTTACACAAAGGACTAGACAATACTAACGGCAGTGACTGTGCAATAACAAGGACGAATCACGAGTCGGCACACGCAGGCAAGCCATAAGCAATCGCCGGCCAACATACACGGCGTCCGACAAGACTACCGACCGACGACCAGCCAAGGTGGTCCGCACTCAAGTGACAAGTATTGGCAACCGTCGGGTGAGTCATGGCTGTCCGTACCTCACTGCAGCCGCGTCCCGACAGAACTTCTGCCGCGTCCTAAGTCAAACACTGCCAGGTCCGAACTTCACTGCTAGTGCCTCCCAACTCACTGGCAGATCCGAACTAACTCCGAACACACGACAACCGGGAAGTAATAGCAGTCAGCAAAGATAATACGCCAGGGCTTATATCGATAAGCGCCGCTGCTGCCGCTCAAGCGCAGGCAAGGCGGCAACTCGGTGACATCAGTAATTGAAATTAACATAACGAGGTGGTAGTACAGTAAAAACAGGGTGTCAAATGAGATATGGCACGAACACGAGCGACGCATAGCTAACCCCGGCCCCATCTACCGCCGTGTCTCTACTATAGTGCTGTTTGAAGTGTGTTCAGTGTTGTGCATCCCCTGCCAGTGTTGCGACCAGCCACCATACTGTCGCTAGGTGTGTTTTTTTAACTGTTGCGAACAGAAACCAGACCATCGCTGTGTTTTTTAATTGTGCCTGTCTACTTACTATGTGTTTTAACCAGCATCACCGACCTTTTGCTTTTAAATTTTCTTGGCAACGTTCTCACCTTGTTTCAGTTTTTAACAGTCACCGTTTTGTCGCCTACTATTATTGTTATATCTCCTGATTCTGTTTTTTAACTTTTCTGTAGGCCGCAGAGCGGCGTATTGTGCTGGTGCCAGCCCGCCCCCACTCTGGGGGGGGGATCGAAATCCAATAAAGGAAAAAAAACAAGGAAGGAAGAAGTGAGAAAATTTAGTACTTATACCAGTCACAATTGCGGTCGAAGACCGAAATAAATACAGTTTCAGTCAAATGTCCTGCTGCTTCTTCGTCGTGGCAATATTTCACGTCTTCAGCAAAACGTAAGATGTTAATTTCTACTGTAAAATAAACAACTAAACTCAATGAAACGAGAGAAAGCTGGCAAGGTTATCAGTTGTTGAACAGCCCCACAGCCCGCAAATCAATTGGAACCCAACTGGTTATCAAAATGTTGTCGTACAGAATTTCTCGTTCGTTCTCATACACAATAACTTTCTCTTCAGGGCATTCAGCACAGTGTTTAACACTGCTGGAATTTTCTCCTTAGTTAATCCGTTCATGTAACACAAAATGGTCAGTCACCGAAATTTCTTCAAATAAGTCGAGGGTGTTACTAACTAACGTTTAATGGAACCACATTATCTCTGAACTTTTCAGTGAATATTAAAGTTTGAACATTAATTATTAACTTAAATTGCCTAA
Organism: Schistocerca piceifrons; assembly: GCF_021461385.2. Taxonomy (NCBI): domain Eukaryota; kingdom Metazoa; phylum Arthropoda; class Insecta; order Orthoptera; family Acrididae; genus Schistocerca; species Schistocerca piceifrons. The sequence goes on along the minus strand of NC_060138.1, from coordinate 391,219,614 downwards.
TATGTGCACGTTACATGTAACACATCGAGGCTCACAAGGGGAAGGCATCAGACACGCCAACCGACTAGGCTCAAATATGGAAGGAACGTAAAACGAAGGACTCTAAGATATTTTGTCTCAACACCCCATCGTTTTTGTGAAAATCAGAACTAAAGGTTACGATGAGCAATCGACTCAAAATTGGCGAGAACGATAGATAATTGTAAATAGAACATTTTTCGTCGTCAGGTATGGGGTCCGCAAACGCATACTTTTCCAGAAATAGAGGAAATACATTTTTACAACTGCCGCTTACGTACATACATGGTAAACGATTTTCACCGAAAACGCCGATACCGCAACGCCCGAAATAACTGGCTGGGAAGCTGAGAATCCGGTTCGAATCTCGAGGAAAATGTACGGTTTTCATTTGTTTTAAATTGTAGTTTTTCGTATCAGAATTCGGAGGGATAGGAGAGTTAATAAGTTACGCAACTCAACACGGAATAATAATAGTAATAAGGTAGGCAAACTAATTTCCCAAACGAAGTGAAATAGTAAAGAATTAAACTTTTAAGCCTTGTCACATGAAAACAACTCCGAATAAGAGTGCTGTGAATTCCTTACGAGGGACCATAGATAGCCAACCGCTCGACCCTTGTTTACAGCGAAGCACAGGACAGAATGCACGCGAGGAGATTTATGTTGTGCCGGTTGCCTGTCCGTCATAATATAGTTTAAAATGGCTCTGAGCACTATGGGACTCAACTGCTGAGGTCATTAGTCCCCTAGAACTTAGAACTACTTAAACCTAACTAACCTAAGGACATCACAAACATCCATGCCCGAGGCAGAATTCGAACCTGCGACCGTAGCGGTCTTGCGGTTCTAGACTCAGCGCCTTTAACCGCACGGCCACTTCGGCCGGCGTCATATTATAGTGGCGAACCTCGAAGAGTGAGGGTGTCCAGCACGAACCTTGTATAAATCAGTCGGAAACAGATATTTTCCGTCATTAGGCTGCCGTGAACCTTGAGGAGGCATGTAATGATTTTTGCCGGCCGAAGTGGCCGTGCGATTAAAGGCGCTGCAGTCTGGAACCGCAAGACCGCTACGGCCGCAGGTTCGAATCCTGCCTCGGGCATGGATGTTTGTGATGTCCTTAGGTTAGTTAGATTTAACTAGTTCTAAGTTGTAGGGGACTAATGACCTCAGCAGTTGAGTCCCATAGTGCTCAGAGCCATTTGCACCATTTTTGTAATGATTTTTCATCGTTAATCCGCCGAATAAAATATGTTTTGTGAAAGAATACAGTGATCTTCCGTAAGTAACATATGACTTGTACTGCATGTAGTTTGTAGTAATTAGATTTTCTGTTTGTGCTGCAGTAACTAGCTATTGTTTGTTGTGTCATGTCTTTGAGCTGCATAATCTGAATAGTGGAGGATGTACATCGTTCGACGAGCGCTGAAATATATCGTTTGGAGACTGTCGTGGACGACGGCAATCAGAAAGTTACCGACGCTGTGTTTTTGTTTGTAAAAGTGTTGCAAGACAGATGCATTATCAATGCACTACCGGAAGCAGGCATACCCCTTGTAGTAAAAGTAAAGGCGTAGCGCTAGCCACGAATCATTCAAATTGGAACCTACAAACACTGCAACAGAATGAAGCAACAAGAGCTCTGAAAAGGAAGGACTTAAATTTGTGGGAAAATGATATTGTTAAAGGAGGGACAAGATACGACAAATACCAGACGATAAATAAGTGGACATACGACCGATTCGTCGAATCTCGTCGTCGTAACGAGATTGTAACAACGAGAATACTCCATGAGTGGGCTGCAGATGCAGCGCATCAATATACGGGACAAGGATTTTACGTTTGTGCTTCATTATCTCGGGCAAGGAATTTCAAATCGGAATATAGCATTCGTCAACGGCACGTCACTAAAAATATATATACATAAAAACCTAACACATTCGTACAAGGCGCAATATGCCATCACAGACTCTGGAAAAGTGTTGCGTAAGGTTTTCCTGTGTTTACAAGAAACGAAAGTTACATTTGGTCCTCGGGTTATAGAAGAGGTAATTGCTTAGCCGACTCATTGAAAAATGTTTACATTACTTGCTCCAAATCCGGAAAATTGACAAATAAGATCTACAGAACATTTCTTGAGGCTGTTTTAAAATCATACGTTGCTGATAATAAATTTTGTCTAATGTTGGATTCCTGGGGTGGACAAACTATAACTCTACTGTATGACACCATATTCATAGATGACGATGGTCAACCGACGGGCACGGTAAAAGTAATACCGCCAGACTACACGCCTGTTTGCCAGTCGTGTGATGTTTATTTCTATCGCCAGGTTAAAAACTTTATAACGAGGCTTTAGACATGCAGTGTGCTTCTGGCAACCCAGAGGGCATTGCACAACCGCACAGATGAAATAGCTATTCACAGCATAATTCATAACCAACTTTCAGCACCGATTTTTGAGGCAATGAGGTTTGAGAAATTTATTTGCCAAACTTCTACCATTCCTTATTGATTTACTTATCTTGTTAACCTTCCTATTCCTATCGATTGAGATATGGAAAAATACGAACGAGAAGAATAACATCCGCTAAATTTCTTCGAGATTCGAAACCGGGTTCTCCGCTTCCCACCCAGTTACCTTTTTTTCTTTTTTAATCTCATTTTGTTCGTTATAGTTCATTGCATTTGTTCCGGGCGGACGTCCCATGACACCCGGACACCCATTGAATTTCATTGTGGATCCATTCAGTCAGTTTATTTTATTTTATTTTATTTTATTTTATTACAGAGAGGAACTAATCCTCTGACCGAACACGCTGAGCTACCGTGCCGGTGTTGCCTTAGCCGTTACGCTTTCGGCGCTGTCGGAGAAAAGCGTTTACCATGTGGGTACATAAGGGGCAGTTGTAAAAGTTTCTTTCCTTATTGTCCGGAAAAGTATGCATTTGTGAACCACGTACCTGATGACGATAAATTCTCTATTTAAAATTATGTATCGATCCCGCTAATTTTGAGTCGACTGCTCGTCATAACCTTTACAGGTGACTTTCTCAAAAACCGGTGTGTGTTGAGCCAAAATATCTTAGAGTCCTTCGTTTCAGATTGTACAAAGGCGACCTGCCGAATTTGAGTCGAATCGGTTGGCCGTGTCTGAGGCCTTCCCCTTGTCAGTGACTTCGTTAGTTTCATCTACTTGCGGATTCATTCGGTATTCACACATTTATTTGTTTGTTTTGCAGGCTGTCAGCTGGATGATGTTGCTGTAACCTAGATGAAAAGTCCACGATAATATTTAATGTAGAGCATTTTTATTTTATTTACACATCAAGTTCCGTAGGATCAAATTGAGGAGCAAATCTCGAAAGTCACGGAACGTGTCAGTACATGAAATTACAACATAAAAGTACTAACAGATAAAAACAAAATGTTTATGAACCCGAAAAAAGTCAGTCCGTAACTTTAAGTAAACGTAATCAGCAATACAAGAAGAATCACCTTAATTTTTCAAGGAACGCCTCGACAGAATAGAAGGAGTGACCCATGAGGGAATTCTTCAGTTTCGATTTGAAAGCTCGTGGATTACTGCTAAGATTTTTTAATTCGAGTGGTAGGTTACTGAAAATGGATGCAGCAGTATACTGTACACCTTTCTGTAAGAGAGTTAAGGAAGTCCGATCCAAATGAAGGTTTGATTTCTGCCGAGTATTAAGTGAGTGAAAGCTGCTTATTCTTGAGAATAAGCTAATAGTGTTAACAAGAAATGACAGTAAGGAATATATATATATATATATATATATATATATATATATATATATATATATATATATATATATATATTGAGATGCCAATGTCAGAATACCCAGAATCGTGAACAGGAGTCCACAAGAGATTCGTGAACTTACACCACTTATTGCCCGAACCGCCCGTTTTTGGGCCAAAAATATCCTTTTAGAATGGGAAGAGTTACCCCAAAATATAATGCCATACGAAATAAGGGAATTCAAATTTGGAAAGTAGACTAATTTTCGTGTCAAACGATCACTCACTTCAGATACCTTTCGAATAATAAAAATTGCAGCATTAAGCCTTTGAACAAGATCCTGAACGTGCGCTTTCCACGACAGTTTACTGTCTATCTGAACACCTAGAAATTTGATCTGTTCAGTTTCACTAATCATATGCCAATTCTGTGAAATTAAAACGTCAGGTTTTGTTGAATTGTGAATTAGAAACTGTAAAAACTGAATCTTACTGTGATTTAGCGTCAGTTTATTTTCTACGAGTCATGAGGTTATGTCATGAACTGCACTATTTGAAAGGGAGCCGATGTTGCACACAACATCCTTTACTACCAAGTTAGTGTCATTAGCAAACAGAAATATTTTAGAGTTACTAATAATACTGGACGGCATATCATTTATATAAACAAGGAACAGGAGTGAGCCCAGCACTGATCCCAGGGGCACCCCCCACTTGACTGTACCCCACTGAGACCCCACATTATAGTCATTCTCATCGTCGTGAATAATGACTTTTTGCTGTCTGTTAATAAAGTAAGAGGTGAACCAATTGTGAGCTACTCCCCATATTCCGTAATGGTCAGACTTCTGGAACAATATTTTGTGATCAACACAATCAAACACCTTAGTTAAATCAAAAAATATGCCTAGCGTTCGAAACCTTTTGTTTAAGCCATCCAGTACCTCGCAGAGAAAAACGAATATAGCACTTTCAGTTGTTAAACGACTTCTAAAGTCGGACTGACATCTGATAGCAAATCGCGTGATATAAAATGATCAATTATCCTTACATACACAGCCTTTTCAATAACTTTAGCAAACACTGATGGCATAGAAATGGATCTAAAATTATCTACATTATCCCCTTCTCCCTTTTTAGAAAGCTGCTTTACAACTAAGTACCTTAATCGTTGAGGAAACTGACCATTCCCAAAGGAAAAATTACAAATATGGCTGAATACAGGATTAACATGTGCAGCACGGTACTCTAATATTCTGCTAGGCACTCCATCATATCCATAAGAGTCCTTAATTCAGTGATTTAATTACTGAATCAATCTCCCCCCCCCCCCCCCCCCATTTGTTTGTAACAGAGAGTAGTATTTCAATCTCGGAAAATCATTCCCTGTAGAAACTAAATTTTTATTTAATTCAGCAGTGATGATCAGAAAATGATTGTTAAATACTGTAATTATATCTGATTTATCAGTAACATAAATATTTTTCTACGAACTGACTTTATATCACTGACCTTGTGCTGCTGACCAGACTCTACCTTCACATCTGACCATGTGGTTTTAATTTGATCATGTGACTTAGCTATTCTATTTGTATACTACATACTCTTTACCTTCCTAATAACATTTTTAAACACCCTACAGTACTGTTTGTAATAGGCTACTGTAGCTTGATTGTGACTACTATTAACATTTTGATATAATTCTGTTTACAGTCTTATTGAAACGCTGTGTTGTGATATAAGGCAGTATCACACAGTATCACACTGTACGTAAATGCTTACCATTAGCGTCAGTTTTACAACGAAGTATAATAAGTATCATACGGGGATTAATATGGCCACAGTTTCTGCCGCAGGTGTTGAAAGGAGGGAACGGGACATACATCCAATCTTTTGGAACAATACAAAGTTAGAGGGAGTTCCACAATACACATAGACAACATTGTGGTTCAGTACCGATGGGGTGCAAGTCGTTTCCTTCGCAATGTGCCACGGCACTTGGAGGATCTTTTCCAAGGTCAGTAGCTACATCGTGAAAGATCATTATCCGGAAATATAAAAGCTTCGACTGTCCTCTCCATCCCTGAACAGCATGCTGAAGTTGAACCAGTAATTGTGCGACCCTGTTTTAAAGGAATATGAAAATTCCATCTCATTCAATATCTTTCAATTCTTCTGCCAAATTTTGTTAGAAAAAGAACAGCGCAGATTTGCACAAAAATAAATTGGAAATTTAAGAAAATTGTACGCTAGTAACGGTACCTTCACTGTCAGTTCTCATGTTCATCAATATTTCAAAGCATTATTTCCACTGAATTTTAGTCTTCTCGTAGTATCACGCACTCTTGCAATCTTTGCATACGTATCTCTACATTACACATAGTCTCGCAGTCATTTGTGAATTGATACTGTGATTTGTTTGAACGATAGTAACGAAGTGATGTGGAGACGTCGGTAAGGAAAGAAACAAAATAGAGGAAGTTATGAAAAAGTAAGGAATACTCTTGAACCAGAGACGAATGATCAAATTATCAATCTCTTTGTTTCAAACATATTACAAAAATCTTACAGGGTTTTGGCTCACCTGAAATCCCATCCTCTTTCATTATGAAATGTGTACTCCTGATAGCTCGACGCAAAAGAATTGTGCCTATCTGTCTCTCATTTTTCTCCTTTGTGTATTTGGTACGATATTGTATTTGTGTAACTTTGTTTCTCTTATTGTAAGCCATCGCTACACTAATCGATATGTGCTGAATATTTAACATTAGTGGTAAATAGAAATTCAGGAGAGAAAACACAGGCCTTAAGTTGCATCTAGTTTCTAAATTGGTTTCAGTAGTTGACCAGATAACATTTCTCTCAAATTTTCGTTTTCATTTTGTGTTAATAATAACACTTGAAACGTGTGTGTGTGTGTGTGTGTGTGTGTGTGTGTGTGTGTGTGTGTGTATGCAGACTAAAGCGACGAATGAAAATCTGTACCAAGGGTCCGAATCTCGGCCTTGGCTGAAATTTTTATTCGTCTGTTCAGTCAGCTTGTCAGTCATAACACTTCTACACTATTTTAAATAAGATCTTTTACCATGTGAAGCGACAAAGAGGCTTCATGCTGAAAATTAAAATAGGAATTATTCTCTCGGACTCAGCTACTATACGCACTGCATAAATGCTTTGAAAGTTCTTTCCCACAAAAAACCGTAAAAAAATTGAACTTTTTCACGCCATAATGACCAAATCCCATTATGTTTCTTAAGTGGTGGTGGTGGTTAGTGTTTAACGTCCAGTCGATAACGAGGTCATTAGAGACGGAGCGCAAGCTCGGGTTAGGGAAGGAGTGCGAAGGAAATTGGCCGCGCCCTTTCAAAGGAACCATCCCGGCATTTGCCTGAAACGATTTAGGGAAATCACGAAAAACCTAAATCAGGATGGCCGGAGACGGGATTGAACCGTCGTCCTCCCAAATGCGTTTCTTAAGTCTTCCCAATTAAATAATTTAGAAAAATGGTTGGTTTTGAAAAGAAGCTAAGACACCGTTCACCTGCTTTCTTCATTACAAATTTTAATAAAAGCCTGCGTAATCTACGACTACTGCTACATCAATGATGAAAATTATACAGTGTGGTCAAAAATAGTCTGAAAATCTTCTAAGGTTGTTGCAGATACAATTGGCGTCAATTGTTCTCGTAGCGTAGATGATAGCACACCAAGCTGCTCAGGATTTGGCTTTTGTTCGATCCTTACTAACAACCAATGTTCAATTTTTGTATCGCCCTCCTGTTCGGTTTTAGGAAACCAAACTAAGAGCAAGATTAGCCTGACCGGCTATATGCACTGCTAATTAACCCGAAAAAGACGCAACGGATAGAATTTTTTTGTTAATAAATACTTCTCAGCAGAAGCTACCCTGCAGCACCCTTACTAGCTTTTCAAACTGTTTCTCACCATCCTGTATAGACAAGCCACTGGTACACTTCCAGGAGATGAAGTACTGGCGGAAGGATAGCTGTTGTAAGTAGCCTGTTTGTATGCTTATATGTTGGCAGCACTATAGACTGTAATTAATATCGCTGACAACGCTGTGCGCCATCAGTAAGAGACTCTGTGGTTGGACAGACTAGCAGTTAGCAGTTAGCGAGCGGTCGGCTTGGACATGTGTCCTTCGTGGAGACTCAGTGTTGGTAGGACGTGCATCGTAAATTGATGATGGATGTAGTTGGTAATGTTTGAGTAGTGGAATTACTGATGACTATATAATTATTGGAACTGGATGTCACATGAATAAGGTAAAATCTGCTAAATACATTGTTCGCTCTTCAGCAAAATCTTTCTTTTGTTAACCGTATGCCTCATAGCAGTTAGAGCCTATAGTACTTAGAATCCTTTTATTTGGCTGGCTGTAGTTGCTGCTTGCTGTAGTTGCTGTAATTCGTGTTATGATTTTCCATGAGTTAAGTTAATTATGAGAAGTATGGGTTATTGTTAGGATTTCTTCCACTCAGGCCCGTTCTTTTGTGTTAATTATTTGAAGTCATATTGTCATTGTAGAGCAGTCTGATTACGTAGGGTTTGTATATGTGGGTAGTAAATGAATAGGTTAGGTTTGTGTTGTCTTTGTCAGGAAAAATTCCGTAGGTCAGTGTTGAAATGATAAAAATAAGTAACGAGACTAGATTGTTTCAATCAACAGTTTAAGTAAACACAACCTACTCAGTTATTTCAGTGCACAAAAAGAAGTTCCACTGTGACGGCGAGTCGTGAGTCGTCCTGGGATAGCTCAGCTGGACCCGGTCAGGCATAAATTTGCCGGCACGGTAGCTCAGAGTGTTTGGTCAGAGGGTTAGCTGCTCTCTGTAATAAAAAAAACTGAGTGAACGGATCAACGATGAACCTGAGCAGATGTCATCAGACGTCCGCCCCGAACAAATGCAACGAACAATAACGAACAAAATGAGATGAACAAAAAGTTACAAAAAAAACGGAGAAATATAGCAGTGAGTCGAGTATACATAAGCAGATTTTACCTGGCTCTTAACTAGTGACATAAGTTTCTCATTTTACATGTCTACATCTACATCTATACTCCGCAAGCAAACTTACGATGTGTCGTAGAGAGTACTTTGTGTACCACTCTCGCTTGCCCCACTCCCCTGCCGGTCGGGAATGTTTCGCGTGAAGAACGATTGTTTACAAGACTCCGTGTGAGCTCGAATAGCACGAATCTTATGCGCTTAGTCTTTTTCTCGAGAAATACGTCGGATGAATCAATACCTTGGTTCACTCTTCTACGAACATACCTATAGGAATCGTAACAGTAAACTATGCTGTGATGCAGAACGACTCTCTTGTAGTGTTTACCACTGGCGTCGCCTGACCATCTCGGTGACGCTCACTCGCTTGCTAAATGAACCTGCAACGAAACGCGCTGCTCTGCTTTGGATCTTCTCTATTAACTCTATCAATCTTGTACTTATCTCAGGCTGAAGAGAATATTCAAGTAATGGTCAAACGATGATTTTGTAAGCTATCACCTTTGAGAGTGGAACATGTTACCCGGGTATTCCTCCAGTGAAATGTTGTTACCATTGTATGTGCCTCATTTCTCTGAGATCGGAGATATATTCAGGTTTACAATAATATTCGACTATGAGTTACTGCCGAATCTCAATCTGTAGGTTAGCAATCTTTAAGATTCTCTGACTCAGCCATTTCTTGGAGCATCTAATGCACAAAGGCCTTGCGGATAACAGCCGTCTGAATTCCCAGCTTCAGGATTTTCGCCTTTCCGTCTACGCTGCTAGTCTTTGAACCTGGAATCACCCGTACCGGTCACCTAGCCGGAAGCCGGGACTGCCGCGGCGCGCCCTTTGGCCTGGGCCCGCTAGCCTTCAGTCATATAACAAATCCATGTTACCAAGTGCCAGTGAGGGCGGCCGATTTGCTCGCCTAAATAAACGTTAACAACCAGGTCACGTATATACTGCAGAGCCAAATAAACTGCGTATTGAAGCACAGAGATATGTAAACAGGCAGAATACGTGGCTGTGATCGGCAACGCCTACATAAGACAAGTGTCTGGCGCAGTAGTTAGATCGGCTACTGCTGTTGCACCAGCAGAGCAGGTTATCAAGATTTAAGTGAGATTCAACGTGGTGTTATAGTCGGCACATGAGAGGTGGGATATAGCATCTCCGAGGTAGCGATGAAGTGGGGATTTTCCCGTACCACCGTTTCACGAGTATACCGTTAATATTAGGAATCCGGTAAAACATCATCTCTCCGACATCGCTGCGGCCGAATTCTGCGAGAACGGGACCTACGACTACTGAAGAGAATCATTCAACGTTACACAAGTGCAACCCTTCCTCAAATTCTTGCAGATTTCAGTGCTGAGCCATCAAGAAGTTTCAGCTGGAGAGTCATTCAACGGAACACCATCGATATGGGTTTTCAGAGCCGAAGGCCCACTCGTGTACCCTTGAGTACTGCACACACAAAGCTTCACTCGTCTCCAAGGCCCGTCGACACCGACATTGGTCTGCTGATGACTGGAAACATGTTGCCTGGTCGGACGAGGATCGTTTCAAATTGTATCGCGCGAATGGACATGTGTGGATGTGGAGACAATCTCATGAATCCATGGACGCTGCATGTCAGCAGGGGACTGTTCAAGCCCGAGGAGGCTCTGTAATGCTGTGGGGCGGCTGCAGTTGGAGTGATATGGGACCCATGATACGTCTAGATACGACTCTGACAGGTGAAATGTACGTAAGCATCCTGCCTGATCACCTATATCCATTTATGTCCATTGTGCATTCCGACGGACTTGGACAATTCCATCAGGACAATGCAACACCCCACACTTCCAGAATTGCTACAGAATGGCTCCAGGAACACTCTTCTAAGCTTAAAAATTTTCGCTGCCGACCAAACTCGTCAGACATGAACATTATTGAGCATATCTGGGACGCCTTGCACATGCTGTTTAGAAGAGATCTGCACCCCCTCGTACTCTTACGGATTTATGGACAGACGTACAGGATTAATAGTGTCAATTACCTCCAGCACTACTTCAGACATTAGTCGAGACCATGCCAAGTCGTGTTACGGCATGTCTGCGTGCTCGCGGATCCCTACACGATATTAGGCAGGTGTACCAGTTTCTTTGGCTCTTCAGCGCTTGTGTGTTTATGTATGTATGTATTTGTGTGTGTGTGTGTGTGTGTGTGTGAGAGAGAGAGAGAGAGAGAGAGAGAGAGAGAGAGAGAGAGAGAGAGTGTGTGTGTGTGTGTGTGTGTGTCTGTGTGTGTGAAATTTAATTTCCTATCACTCCAATTGCGTTGCCCGAAGATACTTTTACGACTGAAGATTTGTTTCTGTTTAAAATGACGTGTTTTTTTTAGTTTTCTAGAAGTTCGTCGGTCAAGTTTCACAGCTGGTCTGTTATTCCCTACGCTTGCTATTATTTTCTTCATTAGGCGGCAGCGGGGAACTGCACCCAAGGCCTTTCAGAAGTCAAAGAACAGTATTCTGGATCCGACTTCTGTATATGGGAGTCATTAGGAAGATATCTTATGATTGGTTTCAACAAGAAGAAGTAATTTAAGCATTCGGCTTCATATTTACTAGCTTCCTTGCAATTGTTGGGCCTCTTTTATCGTGAGCATTTGATAATTAAGATTTGAACTCGAAACTGGTTATGACAAAATAATTAAAGAATATGACCGTAGTCGTAGGAGACTTTTTCTTTGGATTAGTTATTACCTTTGCCATTACGGACTGTGTACTACAGATAATAACAGTATGAGTTATTACAACTAAGCTGCTAATGTCTCAAAGTTGTAATGAGAATCACAATTAAATTCTTATTACGGCACACACTACTAAAAAGTTATATCTTACTTACGTCCGTAATATCGCGTATGCTTGAACAATGCAGAACACCAAACCAATTATTGGAAAACCGGTATCTCTTACAAAACGAATCACTAACGTTATATATACCGAGCGAGGTGACGCAGTGGTTAGCACACTGGACTCGCATTCGGGAGGACGACGGTTCAGTCTCACGTCCGGCCATTCTGATTTAGGTTTTCCGTGGTTTCCCTACATCACTTCAGGCAAATGCCGGGATGGTACTTTGAAAGGGCACGGCCGATTTCCTGCCCCATCCTTCCCTAATCCGAGCTTGTGCTCCGTCCCTAATGACCTCGTTGTCGACGGGACGTTAAACACTAATTTCCTCCTCCACTAACGTTATAGGCTATAGAAACATATGTGATTTGAGGCGATCCGAGCTGAGTCAACGATTAGTGTTATTTTTAATGCATAACTGTTTACGAAATAAAGTAGAATAATGTAAAACAAAGAGCCTGAACATTGCACTGTAACGTGAGCATTCACTCTGGCTCTCCTGTTACTATTTTTGTCATTCTTGTTCTTATTACTCAAATTTTTGTTTGAATCAATGCAGAAGGTAGAATTAGCTTCACTTCAGAGAATGTCTGCAGCTCGTGGTCTAGTGGCTAGCGTTGCTGCCTGTGGATCACGTAGTCCCGGGTTCGATTCATAGCCACGTTTGGGATTTTCTCTACCCGGGGACTGGATGTTTGTGTTGTCCTCATCATTTCTTCATCATCATTCGTGACAGTGGCTAGATTGGACTGTGTAAAAATTGCACTGTGTAAAAATTTCCGACTTTGTATGGGCGCTGGTGAGTGAGCAGTTGGGCGCCCCACAAACCGAACATCATCATTTCAGAGTATCGGCACATGGCACAATATAGAAATTGAACGAAAATCTCACCAATAGATGGCACCGTAAGCGTCAAAATATGATCACCAACAGACTTACGGCACATGGCTGTTCATCAATTTGCGTCCGAGACGTCCAACATGACAATGTTCATGAAGGATCGCGCTCTGCTGGTAAAGCTCTGATCCAAGAACGGTGTGTACCAGTAGTCCTGTCGAAGTTCCAGACTTTCAAAGGTTTGAGAAAAGCCATTAGTCCGTCCGATGTTTGCTAAGGAACTGCAGAAAATGACAACGAAATTCGGAAACAGAGGTTCTTTTGAAGTGCAATGGGCAGGGGGAGAAAAGCAGTTCATCCGACGTCTGAAGATGATGTGGCCAAAGCACTGCAGAAGGGATCGGGTGGTGCTATGCAAACACGCATTGCACGGGGAATTGCCCGAACGTTGGACATACCTGCGAGCCGGTGCATAGAATCCTACGAAACATCCTTCATTGCTACCCACGCAAAATCAGCCATGTTCAGGAGTTGTTTCCTGCTGCCTTATAGTATGGCATACGTTCACTCCGGTATTTTCCGTCTCGGAAATGGCCAATGAATGGCCATGGAAGATTCTATGGACAGATCAGGCTCATTTCCATTTCCAAGGACAAGTCAACGCGCAGAACTGGATAATATGGGCAACAGAAAATCCGCACGCACATTAACCGTAACCAATTCATTTCGCGAAGGTGGCTGTGTGATGCAGGATGACGGAATAGTACATCGTGGGGCCTTATTTCTTGAAGAAATGAGTCCTGCGGGTCTGTTACCTGAAACGTCACTCGTAAACGCTATGAGAGTCCTTTGCGCAACAACATCATTCCAACCCTTCATGGATGTGTCGACAGGATCATTTTCACGCAAGATGGCGCTCCTCCGCACTTGCACAGTTAGTAGTGCTGCTGCTGCAGAAGCATTTCGAAAATGCTAGAATTATCAGCTGTCATCTCGCTACACCTTGGCCGTCCAGATCACCTGATCTTAATCCTCGCGACTTGTGGCTGTGAGTGTTATCTGAAAGACGTTGTGTTCAGTGCTCCATTACGAAAGTGCTTGTACTAAAGGCATGCTTTGCGCAACGCACTCTGAACGTGACCGCCGAGACACTCCGGTCTGCTGTGGAACATGCCGTTTCTCGATTTCAGTTTGTGGCAGAAAACGGTGGACAGCATACTGAACATGTCTTGTGCCAGTCTCAAAAAATTAGAAGCTGATGTTATTTTGCTTTTTATGCTGTTTTTGGCTTCAGGACACTTAATAACCGGTTTTTTTTCCATCCGATGTGGTACGACCTCGTCGGGGTGGATGGACTTACATAACAGTTCCACTACTGTTCATTGACGAACTTCTGGCAATCATGCGCATTGAATAGTACGCATAGTGTAATGTGCAACTCCAACCATAGCCGTCGTATTGCGAATCATCAGTCATTTGTAGCCGACCCTGTTTACGTTAAGACGTAAGATGCCTACAGCACCGTTAATAGTAAAATTTTAGTTAATTCTTCTCCTTTTTTTCCATGACGTTTCCACCTGCGTCAGTAATATGATGTTGAAATGTGACGTCATTGGGCAAGTCGTTTTCACCCGAGAAGGTGAAAAATTTTTGTCGTGGTTTTAAAATATGGTATTTCTCAACTCAAAAATATAGTTGCTTTTTCGGATGTATTCCTATTTCTGTCTTTCCTGCAGTTTACGCTCTACATTTCCCTCTAAAACCATTGTACCTTTTACGTGACGTCTTAAAAATGTCGTATCATCCTGTTCCTCCGTTTCGTCAGAGTTCCCCGCACTTCTGTGGAGAATATATAAAAGGAGCGATAAAAAAGTTTCTATTCGAAGGCCGTACAATCCAGATTCGGTAGGCCATTCAGACAAAATCGCCTTGAGCATTGAGACTTTCAAAGGTTTTAAGGTATTGGTTTGATAAAATACCGCTGTCTTGCAGCCTGAAAAAGCCTGTAACTGTCTACTGCACGTCGTCTTCCGACCTCTTTTTCAAGGGACCGAAGGTGGGATAATCGCATGGGGAGAGACCAGGATTATAGAACGAGTGCTAGTGTCTTCTACCTGAGTTGGTGTAGCTTCTGCGTTACGTTTGAGATATGGCAACGTGCGTTACCATGAGGTAGCAGCACGCCATAGCACATCATTCCACAACGGTGATTTTCTACAGATATGCTGCCCCATACACATTTTTCACTCTCCGACGGATGTGTAGCAGTATTTGCTCTTCAGCAGCAACAAAAGAATATCAACTCGTTGGTCCTGTTTGGTCGCATTTGATAATAACATCGCCATAGTTCAAGTTTATGCATTTGCCGCACGCATGTCGGAAAGACACGAATGTCATGCAAGTCCCTTGCCTGAGCGTTGGTGCCAACATACACGCATCAGAGCCGCGCTACAATGCATATATACGCTGCAGCGAGCTCCTCAAACAGATTATTTGGAATTATAGTACACAACTAAGTTAATTTTAATACATAGTAAAAAGATTGAAAGATTGCATTAACTGTACAGGAAACACAAAGAAGGCCAAAAAAAGTCAAATTTAGGAAGCCGTGGCAGTAACATTTTGATATTGAATCATTCTGGTAACTGACAATAAGTCTCAGAGAACCATTATCTTCATTGGCATAATGAATGGTGAATCATTATTAACGTTGACCACTGTTATCTGACTAGCAGATAATGTTCAGATCTGGTGCTGCAAGAGGCAGTTAATTACTGGTGTTAAGAATGATATTAAACTACCGTAAAAATAGAGAGGATATATCCTTCATTCTCACCACTACTGAAAAACTGCTTCTTGTTGCAGCAGATCTGAATACCATCCGCTACACAGAACGAATCCTGTCAACATAAACAAAAACATGCATATGGTACCTTTTCATCCATTACATTCTATCGTTTATTAAAAAAAAGTATGTAACGTCTAAAACAATCCATATTTATTGAAATCACGATGTAACGTGAACAAATTTCATGGATTTTTTTTTTAATACAATGATTGAGATTACATTAGTGCGTGCAACACTCGCCTTACGTAACACGACTGCAAACAAAACTGTGTCGTATATTAGCAGCCCTTTCTAGATTCATTCGGATCTACTACGTCGCTAAGTACAACGCTCTAAAACAGTTCAGTTTCAGTAAATACACAAGTAAGCTCTTGTCCTGTATGAAAGTATAATGACTGCACCAGTGAGGACAATATTAGTACAACATACTATTCCATTTGCAAAACTGCGTCCTACCATAGTAAATCGAACGTGGACTAGTCGTTGGTTGTCATCTGAGTAGCAAATCCATCATGGAATTTTAACCCTTCTAGAGCTGCCCAAGTCGACAGTTGATAATGTGATTCTGAAGTGAGAGACGGAGGTAAAACCATAGCTAAACCAAGGTAATGCTGACTTCGTGTACTGACGGACAGGGACTGTCGAGCACTGGGAAGGATTGTTGTACAAAAAAACGTGTGTAATCGGAGGATGGAATCATTGACATGTTGCAAAAGGCAACTAACAGTCCAGCTAGCTGTATTGGGAGTTAAAAATGGGTTGCACTGGTCGAGCAGTTACTCATAAGCGAGATTACTGCGTGATCTCCTCATTGCGCTTAAGAACACGCTGAATGAGGAAGGAGATGAACACATTTTACAGCAGGTTACCTACCATTCAGAAGGCTGTTGCACGCAGCGACTGTTATATTGAATTGTAAATAATAGATTTCAGCTGTCAGTCGTCCTTTTTAACTTTCATTGGCAGTTCTAGATTTCAGCTAGAAACCAGCCATTCTCAGAGCACCATCATTTTTGATCAATGCATGTAATGCCTGTTGGTCGGGCTTCACCCGCAGTTCATTGAGTAGTATTGAATAGCGTTCAATGAATTGTGGATGAAGCCCGACCAACAGGCATTACATGCATTGATCAAAAATAATAGTGCATTGAGAATGGCTAGTTTCTATCTGAAATCTATATTTGCCAATAAAATTTAAAAAGGACGACTGATAGCTGAAATCTATTATTTACAATACATTTTACCGCATTGTGTGCTGCGAACAGTAGAGGATTATGTCAGCATGTGGACGCGCCCTGTCATGAAGGAGTATTTGGGAAACAATGGTTTGTAGACAACTAAGTTTCTGAAGTAGACAGGCCAGCTCAAAGGCACGACCTGGCCATTTCGATGAGTTAATATGTTGACTCCGATCCAGACCCTACCGTACAACCTTCACTGGTTTCGGATCTTAAGGAGCAATGTGCTGCCATTCCTCCACAGACGTCTCACTGCGAGTGTCCCCATGAGGGTTCAGACCGACATGGAGGCAAAGGATGGACACAGTTCATGGTAATGTCCATTAATAGATGTGCGAATATTGTCAACGATCGTGTCAAGATGGATACAGCGGTTCCTGTCAGATCAGCGAAGCTATGCAGTCGGTTGTAGCCGGTTCTGGGATGGAAGACCATCCGGGTACATTGCGCGCTGTTAACAATTTTTTGCTTTCCCTTTGACACCAAGTCACACATCACCAGTTACTGCGCCACTATCCTAGATTCAATTCCAAACTCTCCGCAGCGCCTCATGGAGTGAGGGAACGAGACACTGTTGATGGTGATCCGTCCGTCAGATAGTGAAACAAAGCTCGCTGGAATCCTTGGTGCTCTTAGAGAGGAGTTAGCTATGTATCGGCACCAGGTTTAATCCTCTCCTTTCTCTCACTGTCTCCTGCGCGAACACGGCACTACACTACACACACACCACTACAGCCACTTAACAGATACACTTACACACACGTCTCATACCTGCCGAAGGAAAGTGCCTGTGAGCGTGGAAGCCGGCCGAAGTGGCCGTGCGGTTAAAGGCGCTATAGTGTGGAACCGCAAGACCGATACGGTCGCAGGTTCGAATCCTGCCTCGGGCATGGATGTTTGTGATGTCCTTAGGTTAGTTAGGTTTAACTAGTTCTAAGTTCTAGGGGACTAAAGACCTCATAAATTGAGTCCCATAGTGCTCAGAGCCATTTTTTGTGAGCGTGGAAGGAGAGGGAAAACCTTTCCAGTTAGGCAGTTGGACCTGCCATTCAGCCTCTTGCACCCGTTCATGCTGTATGCTGTCGCATGCATCAGTATGCATGCGACAGCAGTGTTACAAAACGCAGCGCATGAAAAGAGAATTTTCCGGTGCTCATACCTCCAGACTGGTTTAAAAGATTGGGTCAAGTGCTCTAGACAGAACTTGAGCTACGGACCATTTCTATGCCCAACATTGTTGTTGTGGTATTCAGTCCTGAGACTGGTTTGATGCAGCTCTCCATGCTACTCCATCCTGTGCGAGCTTCTTCTTCTCCCAGTACATACTGCAACCTACATCCTTCTGAATCTGCTTAGCCTATTCATCTCTTGATCTCCCTCTACGATTTTTACCCTCCACGCTGCCCTCCAATGCTAAATTGGTGATCCCTTGATGCATCAGAACATGTCCTACCAACCTATCCCTTCTTCTAGTCAAGTTGTGCCACAAACTCCTCTTCTCCCCAATTCTATTCAATACCTCCTGATTAGTTATGTGATCTACCGATCTAATCTTCAGCATTCTCAAGCTTCTATCCTCTTATTGTCCAAACTATTTATCGTCCATGTTTCACTTCCATACATGGCTACATTCCATACTAACACTTTCAGAAACGACTTCCTGACACTTAAATATATACTTGATGTTAAGAAATTTCTCTTCTTCAGAAACGTTTTCCTTGCCGTTGCCAGTCTACATTTTATATCCTTTCTACTTCGGCTATCATAAGTTATTTTGCTCCCCAAAAGAAAAACTCCTTTACTACTTTAAGTGTCTCATTTCCTAATCTAATTCCCTCAGCATCACCGGACTTAATTCGACTACATTACTTTATTCTCGTTTTGCTTTTGTTGATGTTTATCTTACATCCTCCTTTCAAGACACTGTCCATTCCGTTCAACTGCTATTCCAAGTCCTTTGCTGTCTCTGACATAATTACAATGTCATCGGTGAACCTCAAAGTTTTTATTTCTTCTCCATGGATTTTAGTACCTACTCCGAATTTTTCTTTTGTTTCCTTTAGTGCTTGCTCAATATACAGATTGAATAACATCGGCGAGAGGTTAAAACCCTGTCTCACTCCCTTTCCAACCACTGCTTCCGTTTCATGTCCCTCGACTCTTATAACTGCCTTCTGGTTTCTGTACAAATTGTAAATAGCCTTTCGCTCGCTGTATCTTAGCCCTGCCATCTTCAGAATTTGAAAGAGAGTATTCCAGTCAACATTGTCAAAAGCTTTCTCTAAGTCTACAAATGCTAGAAATGTAGATTTTGCCTTTCCGTAATCTATCTTCTAATACAAGTCGTAGGGTCAGTATTGCCACACGTGTTCCAATATTCCTACGGAATCCAAACTGATCTTGCCCGAGGTCGGCTTCTACCAGTTTTTCCATTCGCCTGTAAAGAATTCACGTTAGTATTTTGCAGCCGTGACTTATTAAACTGATAGTTCGGCAATTTTCACATCTGTCAACACCTGCTTTCTTTGGGATTGGAATTATTACATTCTTCTTGAAGTCTGAGGGTATTTCGCTTGCCTGATACATCTTGCTCACCAGATGGTAGACGTTTGTCAGGACTGGCTCTTCCAAGGCTGTCAGTAGTTCTAATGGAATGTTGTCCACTCCCGGGGCCTTGTTTCAAATGCTTCAAATGGCTCTGAGCACTATGGGACTTAACTTCTGAGGTCATCAGTCCCCTGGAACTTAGACCTACTTAAACCTAACTAACCTAAGGACATCACACACATCCATGCCCGAGGCAGGATTCGAACCTGCGACCGCAGCGGTCGCGCGGTTCCAGACTGTAGTGCCTAGAACCGCTCGGCCACCCTGGCCGGCGGGGCCTTGTTTCTACTCAAGTCTTTCAGTGTTCTGTCAAGCTCTTCACGCAGTATCATATCTCCCATTTCATCTTCTTCTACATCGTCTTCAACCGAGCGAGGTGGCGCAGTGGTTGGACACTGGACTCGCATTCGGGAGGACGACGGTTCAATCCCGCGTCCGGCCATCCTGATTTAGGTTTTCCGTGATTTCCCCCAATCACTCCAGGCAAATGCTGGGATGGTTCCTCTGAAAAGGGCACGGCCGACTTCCTTCCCCATCCTTCCCTAATCCGATGAGACCGATGACCACGCTGTCTAGTCTCCTTCGCCAAAACCAACCAACCAACCAACATCCTCTTCCATTTCCATAATATTGTCCTCAAGTACATCGCTCTTGTATAGACCCTCTATATACTCTTTCCCCCTTTCTAATTTCCCTTCTTCCCTTAGAACTGGGTTTCCATCTGTGTTCTTGATATTCATACAAGTGGTTCTCTTATCTCCAAAGGTCTCTTTAATTTTCCTGTAGGCAGTATCTATCTTACCCCTAGTGAGATACGCCTCTACATGCTTACATTTGACCGACTTAAGGACTGCTTTAGTGTCACTATCTTACAGTATAGGGTCAAAAAATGAATGTACCTCCTCCTGCTTAGGCAAATAACGCAAATCGGTTAGTTATTGATGCATTTGATGTGGTCTATAGTGGGATTTATGGTGCTTGTGTTGGCGCCATTAGTTCATGGGCGGTACCCTCGAAAAACCTTACAAAAAGTTTTTTTGCTATGTTATCGTCGTCACCATCAGACTGAAACCCAGCCGAGGATACCAAGACGGCTACGCAAAGCAAAAGGCTGTACTTTTTATGATATACCCGCATTCTTAAGATCTCGATCTCGAACAGTCTTTAAAATTTTGTTCTGTTTCAGAGAGACAGTTTCACATGTAAAATACGTAAGCAGAATCCGGTGTGAGGCGAGAACGTAGTTTATGAATTGACGTAGTACCGAGAAATGTACTGTAAAGTGTCTCCGTTATCATCTGGTCTCCCTGTGTTGTTGTACTGAAGCAGGCGCAAAATATTTTGCACGTAAAATCCGACCTGAGGTGTAATATCATTTCTGAGTTATTTCAAGTTTACAGACACTACGTGATCAAAAGTATCCGGACACCTGGCTGAAAATGATTTACAAGATCGTGGCTCCCTCCATCGGTAATTTTGGAATTCAATATGGTGTTGGCCCACCCTTAGCCTTGATGACAGCTTCACTCTCGCAGCGCGGCTCCCCCCGTCGGAGGTTCGAGTCCTCCTTCGGGCATGGGCGTGTGTGTTGTCCTTAGCGTAAGTTAAAGTTAGATTAAGTAGTGTGTTCGCTTAGGGACCGATGAACTCAGCAGTTTAGTCCATAAGATCGTACCACAAATTTCCAAAGTTTACCACTCTCACAGGCATACTCTTCAATCAGGTGCTGGAAGGTTTCTTGGGGAATGCCAGGCCATTCTTTAAGGAGTGCTGCAGTAGGAGAGGTATCGACGTCGGTCGGTGACGTCTGGCACGAAGATGGCGTTCCAAAACATCCCAATGTGTTCTATAGGAGTCAGGTCAGGACTCTGCGCAGGCCAGTCCATTATAGCGATGTTACTGTCATGTAAACACTCCGTCACAGGGCGTGCATTATGAACAGGTGCTCGATCGTTTTGAAAGATGCAATCGTCATCCCCAAATTGCTCTTCAACAGTTGGAAGCAAGAAGGTGCTTAAAACAGCCTGTGCTGTGATAGTGCCACTCAAAACAACAAGGGGTGAAAGCCCTCGCCATGAAAAACACGACCACACAATAACACCACCGCCTCCAAATTTTACTGTTGTTGCTACACAGGCTGGCAGATGACGTCCACCGGGCATTCGCCATACCCACACCCTGCTATCGGATCGCCACATTGTGCACCGTGATTCGTCACTCCACACATCGTTTTTCCACTGTTCAGTCGTCCAATTTTTACTCTCCTTATACCAAGAGAGGCGTCATTTGGCATTTAACGGCGTGATGTGTGACCTATGAGCAGCCGCTCGGCTATGAAATCCAAGTTTTCTCACCTGCCACCTACCTGCAGTGGATCCTGATGCAGTTTGGGATTCCTGTGTGATGGTCTGGATAGATGTCTGCCTATTATTCATTACGACCCTCCTCAACTGCTGGCCGTGTCTGTCAGTCAACAGACGAGGTCGGTCTGTACGCTTTTGTAGTGTACGTGTCCTTTCACGTTTCCACTCCACTATCACATAGGAAACAATTGCCCCAGGGATGTTTTGGAGTGTGGAAATCTCGCGTAAAGGCGTATGACACATGTGACACCAATCATCTGACCTAGTTTAATGTCCTCGAGTTCAGCGGAGCGCCCCATTCCTCTCTCTCACGATGTGTAATGACTACTGAGGTCGCTGATATGGAGTACCTGGCAATAGGTGGCAGCAAAATGCACCTAATACGAAAAACGTACGTTTTTGAGGGTGTCCGGATACTTTTGATCACACAGTGTAAGTAAACTATTTACATTTCATTTACAGATGCATTACTTTTCGTATGAGTTGCTTCCCCCGATGCAGCGGGGAATAGAAGGCAACCAGCGGAAAAATGCTCATATCGGAGCACATAAAATGCTCGTATGTTCCTGTTTGTTTATAAGACTCTCCCTGAAAAGTGGGGTGCCATGTCCCTCATTCTACCTTCAACAGCACCTTTAAAAATGTTCCAAAAATTTGGACATGCGAGCATATTCGGTCCTTTTTTAACGGGCAACTCATTTCAAACTCACTCATGCTCCCCAACTGTAAATCACGCCCACTTGTCCATCACCGAAAGTTGCTCATATGCGTCCACTCGAAGCTGTCATTTTTCACTCACTCATTCAAACCAACTCACAGTCGTTATCTCTTTGTGGCTCTCTGCCGTTGTCTCCTGTGTCACAGGCACAGTCCCGTTCGTTCTGTCCTGCAACCACAGTCTCTTGACGTTGCCACTGTTTCGCTGTTGCTCTGTCTTACAGCTACTTCAAATGAGTCAAATGGCTCTGAGCATTATGGGACTTAACTTCTGAGATCATCAGTCCCCTAGAACTTAGAACTACTTAAACCTAAGTAATCTAAGGACACCACCCATATCCATGCCCGAGGCAGGATTCGAACCTGCGATCGTAGCGTCTCCTTATTCCTCCACTCGTGCCACTGTCCGCTTCACTCTTTTCCTAGCACTTTTCTGACTCGGTCAACTATCTTTTGCTTCCACCGGGTCCCACTCTTTCTCTCATACTGCCATTGTCTCCTTCGCCCTTTCTATAACAAAATCACTGTCTGCCACCTTCCAGTGTTTATTACTTTTCCGTCCCTTTGCACTGATCACTGATACCATCTTCTTGTCCCTCAGCATAAAAAAGTACGAATACATTCGCATGCCATAATTTGTGGGAACATTTTTTAAGCTGCCGAGAAAGGTGGAATGAGGCGGCTGGTACACCACTTCTCGGTCAGAGTTTCTTAAATTAACAGCAACACACTCGCACTTTTTGTGCTGCGATAGGAGCATATTTCTGCTGGTTTAGTTTACTCCAGATAGGTTTCAATAGACAGCGTACGATTGATGGCTGTGCGCTGATCGGCCATACTATAGTGAAGCGCCAAAGAAATTGGTATATTCATGCCTATTCAATGTAGAGATATATAAACAGGCAGAATCCGGCGATGCGGTCGAAAACGGCTATATAACACAAGTAGCCGGTGCAGTTGACATATGAGTTATTGCTGCTACACTGCTAGATTGTCAAGATTTAAGATAGTTTGAACATGGTGTCATAATCGGCACACGTAGGGTGGGATGCAGCATCTCCGAGATAGCTATGAAGTGGGGATTTCCCGTACGACCATTTCACGAGTATACCTGTAAAATATCAAATCTCCGTGATCGCTGGGACTGGAAAAAGATTCTGCAAGAACGGGGTCAACGACGACTGAAGAGAATTATTCAAGGTACAGAGGTGCAACCCTTCTGCAATCTACTGCAGATTTCAGTGCTGGGCCATCAACGAGTGTCAGCGTACGAACCGTTCAACGGAACATCAACGACATGGGCTTTCGGAGCCGGAGGCCTAATCGTCTACCCTTGATGACTGCTTTACGCATCGACTGGGCCCGTCAGCACCGACATTGGACTGTTGAAGACTGGATACATGTTGCCTACTAGGACGAGGGTCGTTTGAAATTGTGTCGAGCGGATGGACTTGCATGGGTATGGAGAAAACGTCATAAATCCTGTATGTCAGCAGGGGACTGTTCAAGCTAGTGGACACTCGATAATTGTGTGGGGCGTGTGCAGTTGGAGTAATATGGGATCCCTGATACGTCTCTGACAGGTGACCCGTACTTAATCATGCTGTCTGTTCACCTGCTTCCATTATGTCCATTGTGCATTCCGACGGACTCGGTCAATTACAGCAGGAAAATGCGACACCCCACACTTCCAGAATTACTACAGAATGGCTCCAGGAACACTCTTCTGAGCTTAAACACTTCCGATGCCCACCAAACTTCCCAGACGTGAGCATTATTGAGAATATCTGGGATGCCTTGCAACGTGCTGTTCAGAAGAGATCTCCAGTGCCTCGTACTCTTACGGATTTATGGACAGCCGTGCAGGATTCATGGTGTCAATTACCTCCAGCACTACTTCGGACATTAGTCGAGTTGATGCCACGTCGTGCTGACGCACATTTGTGTGTTCACGGGGGCCCCTAAACGATATTAGGCAGGTGTACCAGTTTCTTTGGCTCTTCGGTGTAGCTGTGCCGGCGAAAGATAGAGTGCGGTGGAGACTGGCTGGGTGCAGGCGCCATGTGACAGGTGCAAGTGCAGCGAGTGGCGGGCAGGGGGCGCGGTGCCGGCCGGCCCGGCGCTGCGCGCTGCGTTCCCACGACGCGGCGCGGCGCGCGCTGCAGCCAGCAGGGTCAACGGCCCGCCACACCCGGCGCGCTGCCAGCCGCCGCCGCCGCCGCTGCCGCCACCGCGCTGCCAGCCTCACTGGACACCGGTCTGCCAGCGCAGGCCGCACCGCGCTCTGCGGTCCCGGCCTTACGAGAGCACACGACGTAGCATGTCAACATCCACCTCACCAAGTGTTCTACATATCTGCCGCACTTAACTGCTCTTTGCCGCTACTCGTATCGATTCGCTGACTACATTATTTAACAAAATGGATTAACAAACGCTAAGAGCCTTTTTCCCTAAGTGCCATTTTATCGCCAGCTTATTTCGTCGTTATGACGGACTGAATATCATTTGAGTATCGAATTTGTTACGAGAGTATAAACGAGAAATGAGAGAGGGTGAGACAAAACTTTAAGAAACCTGCAGAAGTAGGTGTAAGGGTGAGGAAGTACGAAAGAATAAGAAAGGAATGAGTAACAAAGATAGTGCTGGATAAAACTGACGAAAGGAGGTGAGGGAAGACAATAGGAATTAAGTAATGGAAAAGAATGAACAGGAAGATGAATAATGAATTCAGCAGAGAAACAGGGCAAGCGAAGAAGACATGGATGAAAGAGAAATGTAAGGAAATAGAGAAACTAGAAAATGAGGGGGGGATGGTAAATGATGCTTATATTAGCTGGTTGACCTAGTGTTTGAAACAAAGAGAAGCAGGGCAAGTATGGCAACAGAAAAAATTCATGCTACAATGTTTCATAGACGGGAGGAAGTGTTCAGAATGGGGCAAAAATACGTTGAGTACCTCCATGAAGCTGATCTGACTCCAAACCATTTTGTCTTAGAAACGAGAAGACGATAGTTACAGAAAAGAACAAAGATTGCTGTGTCTTGGAAGAAGTAGAAAGCGGTTTAAGAGAGACGAAGGATCATAAAGAAAGAGTAACTGGTGGGTTACCACCAGAATTGTATAAGAGTCTTGAAAGAGTTATCTTATCTGTATAGTACGATATATGAAGGAGGTGAATGGATAGATGACTTTCACTCGGCAGTAAATATTTATTTTTATTTGTATTTTATGAGTCATTAATCTTCTAACTGACTTGTGGCCCGCCACGAATTCCACTCCTGTGACATCTCAAAGTAGCACTTGCAACCGATGTCCTCAATTATTTGTTTGATGTACTCTAGTATCTTTCTTCGACTACAACTCCCCTTCGCACTATGGAAATTACTCTGAAGACCTAACACATGTTCTACGAGCCTGTCCCTTCTTCTTGTCAACGTTTCTCATATAGTCCTTTCCTCATCGATTATGCAGAGAACCTCCTCGCTCCTCACCTTATCGGTCCGGTACTCTGTAGCACAACGTCTCAAATATTTCGATTCTTCTATTTTCCGTTTTTCCCACAGTCCATATTTCACCACCATACAATGCTGTGCTCCAAACCTATATGCTTACAAATTTCTTCTTCACAATAAGGCCTATGTCTGGTACCAGTAGACTTCTTCTGGCTGGAAATGCGCTCAACACTAGTCTGCTCCTTATGCCCTCTTTGCTCCCTCTGTCATGGGTTATTTTGCTGCCTAAGTAGCAGAATCCCTTAATTTCACCTACTTCATTATCACCAATCCTGCTCTCATATCTGCTGCTCCTCATTACTTTCATCTTTCTTCGGTTTACTTTCAATCCATATTCTGTACTCATTAGACAGTTCATTTCATTCAACACAGCCTTTAACTCTTCTTCACTTTCACTCAGGATAGCAATATCATCAGCGACTCTTACCACTCACGTCCTTTGACCCTGAATTTTAATTCCACCCATGAATATTATTTTATTTCCCTCGATGCTTCTTCTATGTACAGACTGAACAGTAGGGCCGAAAGACTACATCCCTTTCTTACATCCTTTTTAATCCGAGTACTTCTTTCTTGGTCTTCCACTCTCGCTTCTTGTACCAATTGTATATTACACATCCTTCGTAATAGCTTACACCAATTTTTGTCAGGATTCCGAAGATCTTGCACCATTTGACATCGTCGAACGCTTTTTCCAGGTCGGCAAAACCTATGAGCGTGTCTTCATTTTGCTTTAGTCTTGCTTGCATTATCAATCGCAATGTCACGGTTGCCCCTCTGGTGCGTTTACCTTTCCTAAAATCAAACTGGTGGTCAGCTAATAGATCGCCAATTTTTTTTTTCCATTTTTCTGGATATTATTCTTTTCATCAACTTGAATGAGCTGTTCAGCTGATCGTGCGATAATTTTCGCACTTCTCAGCTCTTGCAGTCTTCGTAATTCTGTAGATGATGTCTTTCCGAAAGTCAGATGGTATTACGCCAGTCTCATACATTCTACACACCAACGTCAACAGCCGTTTTCTTTCCACCTGCCCCCCCCCCTTTCCAAGGTTTATGCAAATTCCATGAAATGTTATCTACCTCTTCTGTCTTATGCAATCGTAAGTCGTCCGAAGCCCATTTAAATTCTGATTCTAATACTGGATGCCCTTTCTCTTCTATAGACTCCTGATTGTTCTTTTACCACGTCATCAGACAAGTCTTCCCCTCATAGATGCTTTCAATGTATTCTTCCCACCTATCCGCTCTCTCCTCTGCATTTAATAGTGGAATTCCCATTGCACTCTTAACGCTACCACCCTTGCTTTTAATTTCATCGAAGTTTTTTTGACTTTCCTGTATGCTGAGTCAGTCTTTCCGACGAATATTTCTGTTCCGATTTCTTCACATTTTTCATGCAGCCATTTCGCCACAGCTTCCCCGCACTTCCTATTTATTTCATTCCTAACTTATTTGTATTTCTGTATTCCTGAATTTCTCTGATCATTTTTATATTTCCTTCTCTCATCGATCAACTGAAGTATTTGTTTTGTTACCCATGGTTCCTTCGTGATTATCTTCTTTGTACCTATGGATTTCTTTCCAACATCTGTAATTGCGTTTTTAGAGGTGTCCATTTCTCTTCAACTGAACTTCTTACTGAGCTATTCCGTAGTAGTATATGTAGCCTTAGAGACCTTCAAGCGTACTTCTTCTGTCCTTAGTACTACTTTGCGCTTTCTTCCTGACTAGTATCTTATACTTCTGCCTACTCTCCACACTACATTGTGATCTACTCCTTGGTACGCCTTACAAAGCCGTGTCTGATTTCGGAATCTCTGTCTGATATAATCTAACTGAAATCTTCCCGTATCATCCGACGTTTCCCAAGTATACGTCCTCCTCGTATTGTTCTTAAACAGAGCATTCGCTATTACGAGCTGAAATCTGTTACTGAAATGAATTAGTCTTTCTCCTCTCTCATTTCTTGTCCCAAGCCCATATTCTGCTGTAACGATTTTCCTTCTGTTCCTTCCCCTACATCCGCATTCCAGTCCGCCGTGACTATTAGATTTTCATTTCCCTTTACGTACTGTATTACCTTTTCAATAGCCTGACGTACTTTCTCTATCTCTTCATCTTCAGCTTGTGACGTCCACGTGTATACTTGAATTATTGTTGTCGGTGTTGGTTTGCTGTCGACTCTGATACGAACAACTCAATCAACCCTTGCTGTTGATATTACCCCATACTCATCTGACCATAAATCCTTGTCTCCTTTTCATTTCACTTCACTGCCTCCTACTATATGTAGACAGAGCCTCAGAGCCTTAGCATTTCTGTTTCCAGATTTCCTAGCTTCTCCATCACGTTCAACCTTCTAACATTCCACGCCCCGGCACTTCACTGACCTTTCGTTGGTTATTCAATCTTTTTCTCATGGTCACCTCCCCATTCGCAGTCCCTTTACTCTTTATATACTGAATTACCCGTTCAGTACCCTCACATACTTTTTCTATCTCTTCATCTTCAGACTGCAACATCGGCATGTGTAATTGAACTGCCGTTGTCGGTTTTGGTTTACTGTCGATTCTGATGAGAACAACCCTATGACTGAACTGTTCACAGTAACACAGTCTCTGCCCTACCTTCCCATTCATAACGGATACTGTTCCCGTAATATCATTTGCTGCTGCTTTTGATAGCACTCTTTAGACATTTGACCAGAAATCTTTGCTTCTTTCCTTTTCACTTCACTGACCCTCAGTGCAACTAGACTAAGCCTTAACATTTCCATTTTCAGATTTTATAGCTTCCCTACTACAATGAGTGTCTTAAAAGGAGGATATAAGATGAACATCAAGAAAAGCAAAACGGGAGTAATGGAATGTAGCCGAATTAAATCGGGTGATGTTGCGGGATTAGATTAAGAAATGAGACGCTTAAAGTAGTAAATGAGTTTTGCTATTTGGGGATCAAGATAACTGATGATGGTCGATGTAGAGAGAATATAAAATGTAGACTGTCAATGGCAGGGAAAGCGTTTCTGAAGAAGAGAAATTTGTTAACATCGAGTATGGATTGAAGTGTCAGGAAGTCGTTTCTGAAAGTATTTGTATGGAGTGTGGCTATGTATGGAAGTGAAATGTGGACGGTAAATAGTTTAGACAAGAAGTGAATAGAAGCTTTCGAAATGCGGTGCTACGGAAGAATGCTGAAGATTAGATGGGTAGGTCACATAACTAATGAGGAGGTATTGAATAGAATTGGAGAGAAGAGAAATTTGTGGCACAACTTGACTAGAAGAAGGGATCGGTTGGTAGGACATATTCTGAGGCATCAAGGGATCACCAATTTAGTATTGGAGGGCAGCGTGGAGGGTATTAATCGTAGAGGGAGACCAAGAGATGAATACACTAAACAGATTCAGAAGGATGTAGGTTGCAGTAGGTACTGGGAGATGAAGAACCTTGCACAGGATAGAAGAGCATGGAGAGCTGCATCAAATCAGTCTCTGGGCTGAAGACCACAAGAACAACAACATAACTAGTTTGAATCATATTAAATTCCATAGAAGGTTATCGTTTCATTGGTGATTCAATCTCTGTCTCATAGTCACGTCCCCGATGGCAGCCCTTCGCGGACATCAGACAGGGGACTAGTCTGGAGTGTTTTGCGAATGAAGAGATCATAGTGACACTTTTTCCATTATAGGCAACGTGTCTTGTGGATATAAATTACGTGTATTTAATGCAGTGGTTTCCATTGCCTTCTGCATCTTCATGCCGTTGATAATTGCTGCTATTTCCGCTTTTAGGGGCAGTTTCCCAACAGGGGAAAGACAGCGCCCTAATCCTCTATCCGCTATTCCGCCCTCTCTGACAAGGCCGTTGGCTTAATGAGGTTGCCTTCTTATGTTGGAACTCTTCGGCCGTCACTATAATGGTTTTTATTCACAATTTAAGGGGCGGCGAGGTACAAATCTGGGACAAAGGACGTTTTGATTGCTAATAAAAGCTGCAGCCGCTAGACCACGCATATTAGCCGCAGTAATGATGGCAAATGAGAAAAAATCGCAATGTGAAGACTTTAGAACCTGAAGTTTGATTACTTAAGCAGGAAAATTTTTAACTACAGGTGATACACAGAAGACTTCATGGAAAACTGGAAAAAAGTACTTCAAAGGAACAATATGGAATTAACAAGAGGGAAATGCACAGGAGATGCAACTTCACTGCTGAGAATAACAGGGGAGATGAAAGAAAAAGGGGAGTTTATGCTGTTTTCATTGACTTGGAGAAAGAATTTGACGCCGGCCAGAGTGGCCGAGCGGTTCTAGGCGCTTCAGTCTGGAACCGCGCGACCGCTACGGTCGCAGGTTCGAATCCTGCCTCGGGCATGGATGTGTGTGATTTTCTTAGGTTAGTTGGGTTTAAGTAGTTCTAAGTTCTAGGGGACTGATGACTTCAGATGTTAAGTCCCATAGTGCTCAGAGCCATTTGAACCATTTTTGAACCAAAGAATTTGACAGAGTGCAATAGAATAAATTACTTTACATCGCATGGAATAATGGAGTCCACTGGATGGACAGAGGCTGATTAAGAATCTATACATACAGCAGAACATCCGAGTACAGATTGAGAATGAGATCACAGAGGAAAGCACAACTGGATGGAGAGTGAGGTAAAGCTGCTTTCTCTCCTCAACACTGATTAAAAGATATTTGGAGCATGTTGTTCAGAAATGTTTGAAACGATAAAGAGGAGTGTGGCTTGGTAGCTGGAGGACAGATTGATTTCAATTTGCCGATGATATGGTGTTATTGGCAGAGAGCGATATGACTATGATTGGAATGTTAAAAAAATAATAAGTCCTGCGAGGCATTCGGAATGAGAGATAGTAAGAAAGAGACAAAATGGTGTGTGATAAGTGCTAGAAACGTACGAACAAGCGTAAAGTTAGGACAGGAAGATATAGGACAAGTTAGTGCTTTCAAATATCAGGGAAGCATAATTACGGAAGATGTGAGATGCAATATTGACGTCAGTTGTTAAAGATCGAAAGAAGAAAGATATTTACAGTCATAGTGTCTTGTGGATTATAGCTCTATATGGTGATATTTAGTTTTGATGGTCATTAATTACAATTTTCTTTAAGCAACGGACTGGATTCGGGTTTTTGGCGCAAATTAACATCAACTCCACTCACTGATAAAATCAGATTTCTTAATGAAATTTTACACGATATGTGACGAATAGCGTACAACCTCCTACATTCTGTCCAATTAATGCTTATGCACACTATAACTGGCAACTATGATAGGGCGCACTCTGGTGTTACCAAACGAGCTGGAAAAATTAATGGATACGCTACTTCCCGAATTTGCGAAGGAAAGTCGCAAAGTTTCTAGATTATTTATTTTTACTCAGAGAAAGGGACGTGAGGTTTATACTTTCATTGAAAGCTTCGTATTTCATATTTGTGCACAAAAAATTTTTCAAACATTAGTTCTCGATAGTCGACATGTAAGGCCATGGAGGCTCTAAGTACAAACATTGTGATCTTTGGTTTCTGGTAATATTTTCGTTGCAGCAGCATTCCATTCTGATAGAACTACAGAAGGTGTCGGGTGTTGTCTACACTACTGAACGGACTGAAATGACATGCAGAACATAGAGATATAATTGCAGATTATAATGAACTGTTACATATGGTTTGGAAAAGATTAACTGGATAAGTAAAGATTATGATGTAATCTACTGCTGGTTTGTGCATAATTCTGTTGTGTTTTGCAAACGGTAAATTTTACTACGATTTTTTTTATTCGTTTGTGTTAGTTCATTGTTGAGACGAGAATAAGTAAGTTAACAGTTCACCTGGGTTCACTACGAAGTTAATTTATCAGTCCTTTACATTTACAGTAATTAATTTCATGTCAGGGAAAAATTTGTTATAGAGGATTTTTTTTTTTTTTTCAAAACCATTGCACGAGAGCTATTAGGTAGCAATGTCTGGTCGATCGCAAAATTTAATCCACAGCGAAAGACAAAAATATGTTATTTGCAACAGTTTTCTACAGTTTTCACCTAGTTCTCTACATTGTTGATGCACCGACTTGGACATTTGTCGCATCGTTGTACCAACTTTACATTACCCTCGTCATACAAGGCAGCCGCCCGTGCTTTCCGCCACTTCTCTACGCTCATCAGCCTTTCTTTGTCGTGCCAAAGCCAGCGTTTCACGTGAGCGGAGATTAACATCAGAAGGATCCAAGTCCGGGCTGTATGGTGGGTGATCAAACACTTATCACCGAAAAGGCTGTAGGGTCGTCCTCATTGTCCCTGCGTTGTGCAGCCGAGAATTATCACGAAGAAGTAAATGAGCGGCAAGTAGGTTACGTGGGTTGCGGGACCTCACAGTGGGCATCCGTACTTGGCGCAAGGAATTACTGTTCCAGGCATCTTTACTTGCTCACTGTGTGCACAGGACTGAAAAGCGCGACGTGACGCGTTCGGGAGCCGTATTAGCGACAGTGGCCAATACATCTGTCCAAAATTTCATCGGATTTTCACGTTCCGTTTCTTGACCCATCGGATCTTACTTTCCGAATAGCTCTCGTAATTGTTGACGAATGACTATCAGTTTCCGCAACACAGTTTTTAAAGGATGAATTACTTCCAATCATTTAGCACATTATATATATGAAGAAGGTGTCTGTTCTTTCGGACATGTCCGAAAGAACGGATATCATCGGTGACCATGCAGCTCGTTAGAATGAAATTACAATCAAATGAATACCCCTACCTGCATACAGGCGTTGACATATGTCAACGGGGACAGTTGAAAATGTATGCCCTGACCGGGACTCGAACCCGGGATCTCCAGCTTACATGTCAGGCCGCGAGTAATGAGTATAATGGGTAGGGACACTATGAATATAGTGTCTCGGTGGCTGAGATGGAGCTGGCACGGTAGCCCAGCTTGTTCGATCAGAGGGCTGCGTGCTCTCTGTAATAAGAAAACTGAGACAAGGAATCAACGATCGACTTGAAAGGATGTCTTGTGACGTCCACCCAGACCAAACGCAACGAACTATATCGGACAAAATGAAAAAAAAATGGATAGAGCGTCTGCCATCTAAGGAGGAGATCCCGGGTTCGAGTCCCGGTCGGGGCACATATTTTCAACTGTCCCCGTTGACATATATCAACGCCTGTGTGCTGCTAGGGGTATTCATTTCATTGTAATTTATTACAATGAAATTCCACCACTGCCACCTCATGAAAGAATTTTCGTATTTTCTGATTATGTGTGTCTCCGCATTCCACAGAGCGGAACACAATTTCTTGAAAGATGAACCATGATCTGTTTAAAATGATTGTACATCCTTGTTTTGCTTTGCATAGGGCTTCATCTGCTCTATTTAACTTGGTCGCTGCTGCGCTGAATCTTTTATGTTCATCACTTCGAGCAGCACAAAGTTTCCGTTGCCACAGAAAGCCATGATAATTTGTTAGGAACACCTGTAAAATAATTCAAAAAGTATGTTCGTTTATAGTTAGGTGATGATTTTCTAAATTTATATCAGTTCCGTTTAGGCGAAGTTTAGTGCACATAACATTTCATGTGCAGACAGTCTTAATTTCAGAGTGCAGTGTTATATTTGTGTTTGTATCGTTCGGTGTTTGGAAATTTGTTAGCCAGAGTGCTTACGTACAATCACAGGAAATTTTCGAAAAAAACAATTCGTTATTTATTCTTTCGATATTCGATTGAGACTTTATGTAACATTTTTATTCTATTAAGTTATGTATTGGAATTACAAGTCACGTATTGTGACACCATTCATTGTAGCACTGATCACTATACTGGGCAAAACAGAATTTTACAGGACATCTTATGTCCTGTATCGTGTTGGCTTTTTAGTTAATTTGTTTGAAGCTAATTAGAAAACAGTTATGCAATTTCATTTTTGGCGACCCATTTATCAGATAGCGTTTCCGTGCCTACACCACTTATACTGTTCAAGAATGCAACACAGATATACGAGTTATAAAGAATAACAGTTCAGTTCACTCCAGTTTCAGTTTACGAGATTAAACACTGAAAAATTACATAGTGCAATGGATCATACGAAAATGTCCTACTCTGGCGTCTTCCGAGGCATTGATGCATTCAAGTTCTATGCATAAAACACCGACAACGCTTAGTATGTTTCGCAGGACGGAAAATTAGGAATTTTTTCATAGAGTTTGAAGCGCTATGTCACGGATTGCGTGGCAGTTCCGGCAGGAGGTTCGAGTCCTCCCTCGGGCACGGGTGTGTATGTTGTTCTTAGCATAAGTTAGCGTAAGTTAGTTTAAGTAGTGTGTAAGTCTAGGGACCGATGGCCTCAGCTGTTTGATCCTTTAGGAATTAATACACATTTGAACATTTTGTATGTAAAGACTGGTAATACGCACAAAAGCTATGAAGCAAAAATAAGCATGGAAGGCTAAGGACGAAGCGCTTTGATCATTAACGGTGGAAGACAGAGATGTAGTCATCCACATCGAAGAAATAGTGATGCAAATACAAGAAATATACGGGAATTATATTCGGCATAAAAGTGTATGAATGATAAGATTCGCTACCTTAAGTAAAATTGAGGAAGAATAGAGGTCTGTTGAACGGAATGAATATTCTAATGATCACACACTATGGACTGAAGAAAGACAAAAGTAATAAGGAGTAGCAAAAATGACATAAGCGATAAACTGAACATCGAAGTTGGAGACTGCCAAGTCGACAAAGTGAAGGAATTCTGCTGCCTTGGAAGCAAAATATCACAGTACTGGCGCAGCCACAAAGGCCATAAAAAGTCGAGCAGCACAAACAAAGCCAGCATTTCTGGCCAAAGATGTCTACTAGGAACAAACATAGACATTAATTTGAGGAACAGTTTCCTGAGAATTTACGACTGAAGCATAGTACTGTATGGAAGAGAATCAGAACTTTGGAAAAGGGAAAAAGAACACAATTGAAGCATTTCAGACGCAGTACTGCAGAAAGACATTGAGAATTAGGTCAACTGCTAAGATAGGAGGAGATTCTCCATAGAACCGGCGCAGGAAGAAACACGTGGATAATACTGACAGGAAGAAGGGACGGGATGATAATACGTGGCGCAATAGGCAGTAAAAACTAGAGATGAAGGAAGAGACTAGTATAAATCGGAATGCAATAACCAATAATTGAGGACCTTGGATGGCATGGAGAGCTTGGCACAGGAGATCAGAGAGAAAGAGAAATAGCTAGGTTCAAATAGGACTCATGCTCCGAGAGTTTCGTACAACCTCAGTTATGTATATAGACTATTAATCCATTCCGGGAATCGAGAATCTCAATGATTTCTGCCTGTTACCGGCAATGATACTCGCATGACATGGGTTCCGCAAATTTCAAGACTTTCGAGAAAGTAGTGTTACTTAAATACTGTTAATTAACACACACGATCTTATCGGTGGTATTTTTAAAAGGTATCGTTACATCAATTAACTATCGATTGCTTTGGTCAGGTATATCAAATGAATAACAACTTTCTAACGATTTTATATTGTTTAAAATACAAATTTGTAAAAATTAAGGTATTATTTTCTTCTCCTTCTGTCTCTTGCGTTTTTCATTAATTATTTCTCCCCTCTTGGAGAAACCCTCTCTGCGGGATACGAAGCGGCTGGCCAGCACAGATATTTAGTAGCCATTACAAGCAACGTACTAGGGATTTTGCCCAATATTCTGATACACAAGCATGCTTGACTGTTCTGGTTTTTCAAAATATTGATATGGGTCAATTATGGAATCACTAAATGATGTAACGACATCAACGCTATGCTGTTGCTGATCTGGCAAAAAAAAGTGGATCGTCCAATTCCAGATTGGTAGACATATCAGTAGACGTATTAGCACTGCTCATGGATGTTTATGTTTCAGGTACTATTCTTGCTATTGATGCGATGGTAGCAACATGCTCTTTCTGAGTTAACTGTACGTTGTCTGCCTCTTGAAATGTCCCGAAAGTAAGTACTTTTTTAAATCTAAGTCTGGTAATGTCCTAAGCATATTAACAGACCGTGTATTAAATGGTTTCAGTTTTCCATTGACTGATTTAATCAACGAATCCAGAACATTTAGCGCTCAGTAGTTGTTAAGATACTTACCAAGTCTCACAGCATTGCACAGATACTTAGTAGAAGAGGTATTATTAAGGATGCAAGTGATGTGTGACCGCCCTGGGACTGTAGTTGCTGCTACTTCCAAAACTTCAAAAAGACGTACACTACTGCCCATTAAATTTGCTACACCACGAAGATGACGTGCTACAGACGTGAAATTTAACCGACAGGAAGAAGATGCTGTGATATGGAATGATTAGCTTTTCAGAGCATTCACACAAGGTTGGCGCCGGTGGTGACACCTACAACTTGCTGACATGAGGAAAGTTTCCAACCGATTTCTCATACACAAACAGCAGTTGACCGCCGTTGCCTGGTGAAACGTTTTTGTGATGCCTCGTGTAAGGAGGAGAAATGCGTACCATCACGTTTCCGACTTTGATAAAGGTCGGATTGTAGCCTATCACGATTGCGGTTTATAGTATCGCGACATTAGTGCTCGCGTTGGTCGAGATCCAATGACTGTTAGCAGAATATGTAATCGGTGGGTTCAGGAGGGTAATACGGAACGCCGTGCTGGATCCCAACGGCCTCGTATCACCAGCAGTCGAGATGACAGGCATCTTATCCGCATGGCTGTAACGGATCGTGCAGCCACGTCTCGATCCCTGAGTCAACAGATAGGGACGTTTGAAAGACAACAACCATCTGCACGAACAGTTCGACGACGTTTGCAGTAGCATGGACTATCAGCTCGGAGACCATGGCTGCGGTTACCCTTGACGCTGCATCACAGACAGGAGCGCCTGTTATAGTGTACTCAACGACGAACCTGCTTGCACGAATGGCAAAACGTCATTATTTCGGATGAATCCAGGT
This sequence comes from Schistocerca piceifrons, assembly GCF_021461385.2. Taxonomy (NCBI): domain Eukaryota; kingdom Metazoa; phylum Arthropoda; class Insecta; order Orthoptera; family Acrididae; genus Schistocerca; species Schistocerca piceifrons. The sequence goes on along the minus strand of NC_060138.1, from coordinate 391,182,779 downwards.
TCTGTTTACAGCATCATGACGGTTGCATTCGTGATTGGCGACATCGCGGTGAACACACATTGGAAGCGTGAATGCCGGCTGCGGTGGCCGAGTGGTTCTAGGCGCTTCAGTCCGGAACCGCGGGTCTGCTACGATCGCAGGTTCGAATCCTGCCTCGGGCATCGATGTGTGTGATGTTCTTAGGTTAGTTAGGTTTAAGTAGTTCTAAGTTCTAGGGCACTGATGACCTCAGATGTTAAGTCTCATAGTACTCAGAGCCATCATCATCTGAAGCGTGTGTTCGTCATCCCCATACTGGCCTATCACCCGGCGTGATGGTATGGGGTGCCATTGGTTACACGTCTCGGTCACCTCTTGTTCGCATTGACGGCACTTTGAACAGTGTGCGTTACATTTCAGATGTGTTACGACCCGTCGCTCTACCCTTCATTCGGTCCCTGCGAAACCCTACATTTCAACAGGATAATGCACGACCGCATGTTGCAGATCCTGTACGGGTCTTTCTGGATACAGAAAACGTTCGACTGCTGCCCTGGCCAGCACATTCTCCAGATCTCTCACCAACTGAAAACGTCTAGTCAATGGTGGCCGAGCAACTGGCTCGTCACAATATGCCAGTCACTACTCTTGATGTTTGTGCTATCGCGTTGAAGCTGCATGGGCAGCTGTACTTGTACACGCCATCCAAGCTCTGTTTGACTCAATGTCCAGGCGTATCAAGGCCGTTATTAAGGCCAGAGGTGGTTGTTCTGGGTACTGATTTCTCAGGATCTATGCACCCAAATTGCGTGAAAATGTAATCACATGTCAGTTCTAGTATAATATATTTGTCCAATGAATACCCGTTTATCATCTGCATTTCTTCTTGGTGTAGCAATTTTAATGACCAGTAGTGTAGTATGATAACTACGAAGTGAGAAAGTATCGGCCTCGAAATGGAATGCAAAGTGAAAATCCGATGACGCTTTGCACAGATGTCTTGGGCAAAGCCGCTAGTATGCCTGTAGACAGCGTAACGTCACTCTTCTCTGTTCTGAGGGCACAGTGAGCAGGTAAAAATGCCTAGAAGATAGTGTCTCCTGCCAAATATGGGTACTTCCCGTGAGGTTTCGCCAAATTTCATGCAGCCCCACATAATGTAACTATCGTGCATTTTCTTCCTCGTCCTGAGCTGCACTTAGTAGGGGTAACGAAGATGCACCGTCAGCGTTTCTATGGGAAGTGTTTGATCACTCACAATACAGCCTGTAACTGCCTCCTCCCCCCCTCCCTCTCCCCAAACCTGAGATTCTTCTCTGTTCATATGAACCCCTGCCAATGAAAATAACATTATTGTACAGGCAACGAGCTGTGGACCAGTGTAGAGAATTGACGTAAAGCACAGGCCTCCTATGACGAGGGATCTGGAGGGTTGGAACAACGCTTTGACAATAATCTAAGTTGGAGTGGCGACTATGTAGGGGAGTAGCTGAACCATTACAAATAAAACAGGTTTGATTTTCACTATGGTTTCTGCTTCGCAAACGATCGCTCCTTACTTTCAGGACAGCCTTCGTATAATTAGATATTTGGGATACTCGCCTGTAAAAAGTAACATTTCCCCCTTTGACGTGTGTCAGTTTTCATTTGTAGCGGTAACAATTATTCAACATCGCTGTTACAAATAAATAATTATTTGAAAACAGAGTAAATATGTGTAATACACAAATTTAGGTCTTAGCGCAACGTCGTATGAACGTCTCGCGACTATTTCGGTTTGATGTTGGCGACAAGGTCAGTTCATCTGTATCTACATGTATACCTACATCCGTACTCTGCAACCCGCCATACGGTACATAGCGGAGGGTATTTTGTACCACCATTAGTTTTTTCCCTCTTCTGTTCTACACACAAATGGAGCGAAAGAGGAACGACCATGTAGATGCTTCCATACAAGATTTAATTTCTCTTCTGTTGTCTACGCGGTCCTTAGGCAAAATATACGTTGGCTGCAGTAGAATCGTTCTGCAGCCAACTACAAATGCCGGTTCTCTAAATTTCTTAATAGCCTGGCCCTCCAAGTACTTCCATTTGTTTGTGAGTTCAGGAGTGATCTACGCAGAGCTCTTGCGATGATCGAACCTACAGGTAACAAATCTAGCAGCACGCTTTTCAATTTTTTTCATGCCTTCCTTTATTCTCCTGGTGGGGATCCCAGAATGGGTTTCAATAGTGTTCTATATGTTGTAGATGAGCTACAATTCCCTAAAATTCTTCCAATATACTGAACATTCGCATTTCTTACTATCGACCTCACTTCCTCGTTTCAGATTTCATATCGCTTTGCAACGTTACGTCTAGATATTTAGTCGACGTGATTTTGTCAAGAAGCACACGGCTAATGCTAGATTTTATTATTTTTGCTAATCACCTGCAATAAGTTACATTTTTCTACAGTTAGAGCAAGCTGCCGCTTATCACAGCACACAGAGCATGTGTGTAGTTTATCCATCGTACGATAGGTTAACTTCATAGATACATTCAAACGTAAAAAAAGAGTCACGACAAAGGAATTATCTGAATGGGACAAAAATGGGCAGATGTGATGAATATGTGCAGAAAAAAAATTCAGTTTCAGAAAATATGGATGACTTATTCAAGAGAAAGAGCTTTACAAACTGAGGAAGTCAATAACGCGTTGGTCCACCTCTGGCCCTTTTGCTAGCAGTTATTCGGCTTTGCATTGATGGACATAGTTGCTGGATGTCCCCTTGAGGGATATTGTGGCAAATCCTGTCCACTTGGTGAAATAAATCGCCAAAGTCACTAGCTCGTTGATAGGTCCTGCCCGCAATGCTCCAAACGTTCTCTGTTGGGGAGAAATTCGGCGACCCTGCTGGCCAAGGTACTGTTCGGCAAGCACGAAGACAAGCAGAAGAAACTCCCACTGCGTGCTGGCGGACATTAACTTGTTGATATGTAAGCGCAGGATGCTTCATACTTTTTTTAAAGTTGGTCAATGAGTCTGCTGTGAAGTGCATACATAAAGTCTGTCTGAGGTATTATTATCGCGAGTGCTAGTGAGCGAACAGCTGTAGAGAGTAGTCGGACGCAGTCTGGCGTGGAGAGATGCCGCAGGCCGCCCAGACTGTGCTAGGAAAAAATGGTTCAAATGGCTCTGAGCACTATGTGACTTAACATCTGAGGTCATCAGTCCCCTAGAACTTAGAACTACTTAAACCTATCTAACCTAAGGACAGCGCTCGCCCGGTTGGCCACGCGGTCTACGCACGGCTTTCCGGGCGGGAAGGAGCGCCTAGTCCCCAGCACGAATCCGCCCGGCGGATTTGTGTCTAGGTCCGGTGAACCGGCCAGTCTGTGGATGGTTTTTAGGCGGTTTTCCATCTGCCTCGGCGAATATAGGCTTGTTCCCATTATTCCGCCTCAGTTACACTATGTCGGCGATTGCTGCACAAACAAGTTCTCCACGTACGCGGGCACCACCATTACTCTATCACGCAAACATAGGGGTTACACTCGTCTGGTGTGAGACGTTCCCTGGGGGGGGGGGGGGGTCCAACGGGGGCCGAACCGCACAATAACCCTGGGTTCGGTGTGGGGCGGTGGAGGGGTGAAGTGGACTGTGGTAGTTGTCGTGGGGTTCTGGACCACTGCGGCTACACCGGGGACGGAGCCTCTCCGTCGTTTCTAGGTCCCCGGTTAACATACAATACTATACAATACAACCTAAGGACATCTCACACATCCATGCCCAAGACAGGATTCGAACCTGCGACCGTAGCAGCAGCGCGGTTCCGGACTGAAGCGCCTAGAGCCGCTCGGCCACAGTGGCAGACTGTGCTAGGAGATTCTGGTATTATTCTAGGATTTTTGGTAATTTGCCTTTTTGCTGCACGTAGCTGTTGGTTGGTTGCACACTGTAGGGATTTTGTCAGATTTGTGTATGCATACACTGAGAGTAATATTCGTATCTTTCTTGTGACCAGATACGGGATTGTTCATTACAGCATTTGTGAAATGGATACAGTTTTCAAACTGTTCAAGGAAAAAGAAAGTCTAGTTGAAGTTTATCAATGTACGAATATCTATTTTGAGAATACAATAAATTAACACTTTTCATTGCCTCCTTTCATTTTTTTACATCGCTTAAGGCTTGCTGACGAAACCCTTGCTGATAATTTAATTTCTATATAAAAAAAAAAAGACTTAGGAGTAGTTGCATCAAAATTTGTAACTATGCATTGCACTCTGCATTGATTGCACTATTTCTTTTGAATTATTTTAGCATGTTGCTGGTCAAACATTTGCAGCGGCAAGACAAGTTGTCTGTTGCGAACAGCAGCATTGCAGTATACCTGTTAGGTGACGTTAGAGAGTATTTTAAAATTCGCAGTCAGAAATAGAGAATTTTTTATCATTTGTAAGAAGAGTAGTTAATTTGTGTTCCTGTTCTCTATCAGAATACTGGCATATCCGATAGTAGGAGATTGAAGAAAATGTTTGAATACTGACAAGCCGGAATAACAGTTTCCATAATACAAGTTGTACGGCTATATATCAGATTTTACGATAACAATATTAAAGTTTCACTCTGTTGCCGTGCATTTTTTTAGAGAATAGTATAAGTAACGATAATATTGACAGAGACTGAGACTTACACATTTCCGTTCGTCTTTCGCCACGTTAACAATAATAATTGTTGTAACTGACAGATAAAACTTTCATCTTTCACCAATTTTTGATAAAAATTGAATCTTTCACCTGTCGATTTATCTACAAGTATTTCGTTTCGTTGGATGATTTCGCTGTTGCAAATGCTTTGTCTTCCTACTGCATTTGCAAAATTATATGCAATGGTGCTTGGTCAGTAGCTGTTGGACAGCATTTTTCTTGCTTGCGCGATGCTCTACATTAATTCAATTTTTTTTTATTTCAGCAATTTTCCGATTCAGAATTTGTTTATATATTTTATAACAGTGAGGTTAACAGTTCTGTGTTAAGGTGTCTGTTTTGCATTTTTGTGTCATTTTCTTTATTGGCACAACAAAAATGGTTGACGATATTTTGATCGCTGAAAATTCATGGACGGAACGCAACCAAATACTGAGCGAACTATTACAAACATTTCTTGAGAGTGGCATTACAGTGAATTTAGAAAAATGAGAGTATGCTAAAACGCAAATTAAATTTCTTGGCCACATTGTCTCAATGAAAGGTATCTCACACAATCCAGAAAATGGGAAAGTAATAGAAGAAATGCCTGTACCTACAAGCAAACGACAACATAGAGGATTATTAGGCCTTTTGAATTTTTATCGATGTTTTATCAGCTTATAGAGCTTGTCTACACCTAGACTATGTCACCTCACAGGTAAGAAACGGTTTGGGACTGGAATGCTGTCACCCTGACCAAATATGATGATCTGAAAACTGCATTTTTAATGGACCCATATTATCACATCCTGATTCATCTCTTGATTTTTGCCTTCCGACTAATGGCTCAAAATCCGGTCTTAGTGCACACTTTTTTTCAAGAAGTTGTAGAAAATGGAATTCTTACACGGAAAAGTATAGCTTTGGCCAGCCGAGTCTTAACCAAAGCCAGACATAACTATTCTGTCACCGAGCTCAAAGCGATAGCCATAGTCTGGGAATTTGATAGATTTCGTTAGTTTCTACAAGATACACACACTAAGGTGGATACTGATCATTGGCCGCTTCATTTTCGTACAAGAGCTAAACTAAATTGCGATCGTTTAAAACATTGGGCTTTGCTCCTTCAGGAATTCAGTTTCACTCCAGTTCCAGAAAACATTATTGCTGATGCACTTTCATGTGCACCTGTTGGTTTAGTCCAGAGTAATGAGAAGGATTGCAAAGAAAATAATTTTAGTTTGTTATAAATGCAAAAAGTAGTCTTTGAAAACTGTATTCCATCCTTATTATTGTCCGAAGAAAGGTACTTTGAATTTGCTAAGCATAATCTGACAAGGTGATAATGCAGGGGAAGTAGACAATTTTTTTCATCTATATTTGCATTAGGACAATATGGAATGGTAAGAAATCTGTGAAAAATTTGTATTCAGCTGGTATTATTCTGAGTTTACTGGTGAAGTGTCAGACTGAAATGCAATTCAAAAATGGTTCAAATGGCTCTGAGCACTATGGGACTCAACATCTGTGGTCATCAGTCCCCTAGAACTTAGAACTACTTAAACCTAACTAACCTAAGGACATCACACACATCCATGCCCGAGGCAGGATTCGAACCTGCGACCGTAGCGGACACGCGGTTCCAGACTGACGCGCCTAGAACCGCACGGCCACACTGGCCGGCTGAAATGCAATTCTCTTACCTCATTTCATGAGATGGGAACTTTTCTTTTGAGGTCTTGATACAGAAGAGTAGACTTCTTTTTGAGGTTCTGAGATAATCACTTTTTCTTCAGGAAGATAGTTTGCACACATAATGTAGTTTATTGTGACTTGTAGTAAGTTATGAGATTTCAGTTTGCTTTATCTTCAAGAGACAGAATACTGTAAGTACATGAGATGACGTTTTCTCTAGGTACATATTTTGTGAAGTAGGTAACGAATTTTAGTGGTATAAATAACTGCAGATATTATTTTGGGTATTAGAGATAGTGTATGAGTGGTTTGAAATCAGATGTGTATTTCAGATGGACGGTAGATTAACTAGGAATATTTCTGACAGACGCTTGTTCTGCTATGTAGGAAGTATTATGAAAAGTGATAATTTCACAGTTGTATGCATACACATGATGTATCTATGGGAATACTGTGTGATATAGGCATGGAATATGAAGAGTAATTTTGCTTAAAGATTGCCACATGAGGTTTATGATGTTGTTATGGTTTATTATGGTGTAATTATGGTATACTATGGTGCAATTATGGTATATTTTGTAAAGTGAATTATGATTTGTAGGAAATTATGCTGAAGGTCAATGAAGTATGTTGTTCTGAGGAAGATACAGGTTGCATTATATATTACTGAATGGGAACGTACTTTTTTTCTATTCTGCTTTTTATGTAACAAGACAAGGTAAGGAAGTACACCCTATAAACGAAGCTTCCAACAGCCGTACTAGATACGTGGAAGTTATGTTTGTGCACACTTTGTTCTAAAGTAGAGACGCAATGATATTTTCAAGAGAGATTTATTTTGTCACGAAAATATTTTAGAGAGGACATACTACTGAAGTTCTGTTGCTGCTGACGAAACGTATTATGACGTGTGAGAGCAGTCGATTATGGAAAGAACACCCATTAAAGCTTGAAATACCAATTAAACCTGCTATATATATTGTGAACTCCAGAAAAAGAAACTTTTAGCTGTATGAAACACCAGCGCTTGCAGATGAGATGTTTTCGTTTCATCCACTTTGAGATGACGCTGCGTATGTGGCTTTATCTGTCTGAGCATGAACGGGCTTAACAAAGATTTCTTTGTCTGTTGAATTGTGTGATATATCTGTGAGATGGATTTTCGAGCTCTGCGAAGTGGTGGAATGAAATGTTCTTTGTGAAAAATTTTGTTTCTCGATTTGTCGCTGTATACACTTACTGTATTTCATTTTCTGTGTGTGACACGAATTTATATCTATTGCAAAAGTAAGTAAAAAAAGAACTGTAGCATTTGTATGAGCTAAATAATCTCTTCAGATCGGAGTGTAACGTATTTCGCGAGCGAGTTGCATTCTAACAATGCGAATGTTGTAGTGGTCTGTTACAGATAACTAGACGTTCTGGAAGTACCCGGTTGTATTAAAAAAATTGATCCATGACTTGTATAGCAACATGTTACGTATTTTGACAACTTTTTCTCTTTTCGCCTTGTAGTATATTTACGTCTTGATGCAAGTTTATCTGCTACATTTTTATGGGTGTTGTAAATAATTGTGTAAAATAAGTTACTTGAGTACTTGAGTGTATTTTTATTTCAACAATTTTGTTTCGGCATTTCTCTTTTGATGACGAATGAAAATGCTACAGAAGTGATGAAGTGCTGATTCTAGCACGTTAAGTTAACAATTGTAAGATGATGATTTTTTCTCTTGTCATTGAACGATACTGAAGCTCAACAGAAGTTAAAAAAACCATTTATTTCAAGAACTGCTGAACAGTTCGAGGATAAATCTTTCTTGTTTTGCACCTTAGAATAAATTTTGTCACTATTGATTTCGTTATAAGATATCTCTCTTGAACGTTATATTTACTTTACAGTTGTGATTATGTATGTACATACAATTCTGTCTCTACATACAGACAAGCTGACATTTGACGATACTGACCTTGTAATGCTACTTGCTATTTTCTGTTCGATGATCATCATGTAAATATTAGTACGAGTTTTTTTAGAAACGAAATACTGTGCTGTTATAAAAAACAATTATTTGAGATTGTATGTGTAATAAGTTTATGAAAACTGAACTGACGACAGTAACATCAGCTGAAGTCTCTTATGACGTATATGAAGGAATTTCGTGTATACTCCTATATTTCTTAAGTATATATAACAGAAATTGAATTATACGAACTTTTACATTGTTTGTCGACCTACAATTCTTGTGATGATTTAAATCACATGTAATTACTATGCATATATCAACATTGGAAACTATGATTAATTGTAACATTCTTTTTAAAATATATCACCATTAATGTCTTTCGACAAAACTATGTCATTCAGTGATGTTATATGTCACACACTTTGCGTGTTCTGGATCAAAACATGTACTTCATGGTGCACTGTATACTGTACCATTAGGAAATGAACTTTTATAGAACAAGGTTGCCACCATGTGGTTGATCTCGACTTAATACTTACAACTGTACCTCAAGAAACTCGCCACACTTGTATAATCATCTGTGGTCATAAATATTTGAGTCTTCTACTATGTGCTGAGCTTATGTGCCTATTCTTACGAAATAGATTTAATATTCAACTGTGTTACTGTTATTCAGTTTTCGATATAATTCGTTTCTGTTACTGTGTCATATATGAGACTTTTGATCTTCTACGTCAATCCTGAGAACCTGTTTCTACAAAGAGATACAACTTCATTGCTTTTATGATCTCATCATGAATTTTTCGTATTAAACAAGGTCTACTTGCGCCTTATACTGTCAGTACTGATTCCGTACAGTATCTTTATCTGAATATGAAAAGGAGCCACTCATAAAAACATTTTGGTGTGGTTGTCAGTGGACAATGTGAGTTGTCCCTGAGTCTGCTGCACCTAAAACATGTATTTCTTTACCTGGTTTTCTATTGCCATATGATTTTTTACTCTGTTGAAGAACTGTGAATAACATGTTGTTGTCTTGTTGAAAGTAATACCACCAATGTCATGCAAATATAAGTGCTTACCAGCTAAAGGATTCTTGCATATTTATTTTCTTTCTCTTTGAACTATTTGCATTACTGATAATATTTGTAGGTAAACAACTGAAAGACTTTTTACACTTTTGGAGAACTATAAATAACATTTTAGTATCTTATCAAATGAAGTGCTATCAATGTCATGTGGATACGAGTGTTTATATGTACAAGATGATACTTGTACATTATTTTCCTTGACTACATTCTACAGCTTATATAACTTATGTAATTATGTGCTTATGTTTACGTATTTCACCGCTTTTGTAAGACATTTGATAATAATTTTCTCAGTTTTGTTATGTAAGAATTTTACGTTCACTCCTTGCCAACATGTTAGGCAAGAATCGCCCCACAAAATTCTTAAAAGTGTGGCTGAGAATTATGCAAGTTGGACGTTCATAGTTTACGGAAGGTTGGCCACTGATTCTGTTGTGGCGTGCATAAACACACTTTGATCCTTAGATATTATTGTCGTGAGTGGTAGTGAGCGAACAGTTGTTGAGCGTAATCAAACTCAGCCTAGCGGGGAGCAAAGTCACGCATCAGAAGGAAAACGCCGGAGGAGAGTTTGGTGTTAATCGAGGATTTTTACTAATCCGCCATTTTGCTGCATGAAGTAGTTCCTTTCTTGCGCACTGGAACGATTTTCTCAGATTTGTTTATTCATACATTGAGAGTAAAATTTGTATCTTTCAAATAATAGAGCACAGCAATCAGTCGTCCTTTTCCTTTAGGTTTTACCAATCTAGCCTAGCCATTACCAAGCAGTCTTGAACGAACTATTACAGAAGCCTGAAAAAAAGGGGACCAGTCTACTAGGACATGCAGTGACGCTATGAAATAGTCCATTGATAATGGCTAGGCTAGATCTGCCTAATAAAACCTGAAAGGAAAGGATAACTGATTGCTGTGCTCTATCATTTGAAAGTCATATAACAGTCATTGAGTGCACCCACATTCCTAATGGAAGGTAACTTTATTCGTATCTTTGTTGTGACCAGATATGTGACTGTTGACTATAGACATTGTGGAATAATTAAAGTTTTCAGACAGTTCAAGGTAAAGAAAGGTCTGAGTAAAATTTATCAATCTATGAATCTTCAATTTCAGAATATAGCAAATTAAAGGTTTTTATTGGTTCCTTTATTTTTTTTACACTGCTTAAGACTTTCTGACCAAACCTCTCCTGATCATTCAGTTTCTATAAAATAAAACATATAAGTAGTTGCACCAGTAGTTGTAACCATGCTTTGCACTCTGCTTGAGTCGCATTATTTCTTTTGAATTACGAGAATGTTGCTCGTCGTGTATTTGCAGCGGCAAGACGGGGTTGGGGTTGGTTGTCTGTTGCATACAGGAGCATTGCAGTATAATTGTTAGATTTTAGAGAGTGTTTTAAAATTCGCAGGCAGATATTAGAGACTGTATATTTTATTTGTAGGAACAGTAATTAATTTCTGCTTTTGTTCTCTATCACATTAGTGACTTCTCCGATAGTAGGAGATTCTAGAAAATCTTCAATAAAATTCTTCAGGGTATCAGACCGCATCGTCATAATTTAAAATGCGCCAACGTTTCGGCCAGCGTTGCAGCTAGCCTTCATCAGGGCCTTACGTTAACTGCTAAATGAACACACCTGGTTCCTTAAATAGCTGCACGAGAAAACCGTGTCGTTACTTGATTGGCTGTAAAAGGAGGAGGAGGAGGGGTGAAAGGTATGCTTTATTGGTGTTTCCTTTATTATCTGTCATTGGCTGAAATAGCTGTTTTCTATTGGTCTTTATATTAATCCACCCTATTGGAGGAGACGGACGAATAGCGAACAGGTGATGGCTGTGACGTCACACTGTTTCCATGCTGTCCAGAAGCCGGCTGCGGCGTGCCATTGCTTTGTGTGCTCGCGACCACTACTGCGGCTCTCCGCGTGTCTGCATGGGCCGCCACGGCTCTGCCGCCGCTCCGTAGCCCTGCTATTGCAGGCAGCCAAGACCTCGGAAGCTTGTACCCGTCCTCTCTATTCATGTTGGCGGGTCTTTTGGTTATTTCTATCGCCTCTCTAATCTTTCTTTTGAAAGTGAGAGGCTGTTTCGCCAGGACGCGGGCTTCTTGAAAAAATATTGGTTTCCCGCACTCGTCTCGGTGTTCCGCCACTGCTGACTTAGTGTGTTGTTTCAGGCGGATATATCTTTCATGTTCCGAGAGCCTTGTGCTAATCGGACGTCCCGTCTCACCTATGTAGACTAATCCAGACGCACAACCAATTTCATACACGCCAGATGTGTGTAGTTTGTCAACTGCATCCTTGGTAGAACCGAGCATGTCTGATATTTTGTTTCTGCTTCGGAAAATTGGTTTCATGTCGGCTTCTCGTGGAATTTTGCCAATACGTTCGGTGACCCCTTGTACATATGGTAACACAGCAATGCTCTGTGCCTCCTTCTCCTCTTCCCTATTAGTCTTCTCCCTTGTCGACATGGTGCTGTCTATCATCTGCTTCCCATAGCCATTAGTTCCGAAGATGGACCTGAGGCGTTCAAGTTCTGTCTTCAGATGTTCTTCGTCGCTTATCCTGTACGCTCTCTTCGTTATCGCGTGCAGGGCGGACTTCTTCTGCGTGGGGTGATGGTGGGAGGAGGCGTGATGGTACCTGTCCGTATTGGTTGGTTTCCTGTACACTTTGTGGCCAAGTTTACCATCAGGTTTTCGATAAACGAATGGAAGATATTCTCGCAGAACCTATCTACAAGAAACTTTAGGGAGATCCGACGGCCAAGGTAATCAAAACGACGCAGGCACTGCTCAAGCACTCTAGAATCAACTTCGACAAGGCCAGAAGATTCATCCCGCAAGTGACACAGGCACCAAGAATATATGGTGTACCGAAGGTACACAAGACCGACTTCCCCTTAAGGCCCATAGTAAACAGTATAAATTCGCCGACCTACTACCTAGCGTTAGAACTGGCACCTAGGCTCCGACACCTAGTGCATCAAACCGAGTCCTACGTTAAGGATTCCACTCACTTCGTGTCTCTCCTAAAGGAAATGCGTGTTACGGACCAAGATCTGATGGTTAGTTTCGACGTCAAATCCCTATTCACGAATGTCCCAGTGTCAGATACTGTGAACATCCTAGAAGAACGCGTGGCACCTGATATATGTGAGCTTGTGCGCCACTGTCTGACGACCACCTATTTCAAGTGGAGAGGTCAATTTTATGAACAAACTGACGGTGTAGCTATGGGCTCAGCCCTATCGCCTATCGCAGCAGAAATGTTCATGGAGGCATTTGAGGAAACAGCCCTCCAGTCCGCACCATTACGTCCTAATTGTTGGCTTCGCTATGTCGATGATACTTTCGTCATCTGGCCCCACGGAGAAGAGGAGTTACAGAACTTCCACAAGCACCTTAACCAACAGCATAGGAAAATTCAGTTTACAATGGAAACAGAGGAGAATGGGGTGCTGCCTTTTCTCGACGTGGAAGTTTATCGAAAACCTGATGGTAAACTTGGCCACAAAGTGTACAGGAAACCAACCAATACGGACAGGTACCTTCACGCCTCCTCCCACCATCACCCCACGCAGAAGAAGTCCGCCCTGCACACGATAACGAAGAGAGCGTACAGGATAAGCGACGAAGAACATCTGAAGACAGAACTTGAACGCCTCAGGTCCATCTTCGGAACTAATGGCTATGGGAAGCAGATGATAGACAGCACCATGTCGACAAGGGAGAAGACTAATAGGGAAGAGGAGAAGGAGGCACAGAGCATTGCTGTGTTACCATATGTACAAGGGGTCACCGAACGTATTGGCAAAATTGTACGAAAAGCCGACATCAAACCAATTTTCCGAAGCAGAAACAAAATATCAGACAAGCTCGGTTCTACCAAGGATGCAGTTGACAAACTACACACACCTGGCGTGTATGAAATTGGTTGTGCATGTGGATTAGTCTACATAGGTGAGACGGGACGTCCGATTAGCACAAGGCTCTCGGAACATGAAAGATATATCCGCCTGAAACAACACACTAAGTCAGCAGTGGCGGAACACCGAGATGAGTGCGGGAAACCAATATTTTTTCAAGAAGCCCGCGTCCTGGCGAAACAGCCTCTCACTTTCAAAAGAAAGATTAGAGAGGCGATAGAAATAGCCAAAAGACCCGCCAACATGAATAGAGAGGACGGGTACAAGCTTCCGAGGTCTTGGCTGCGTGCAATAGCAGGGCTACGGAGCGGCGGCAGAGCCGTGGCGGCCCATGCAGACACGCGGAGAGCCGCAGTAGTGGTCGCGAGCACACAAAGCAATGGCACGCCGCAGCCGGCTTCTGGACAGCATGGAAACAGTGTGACGTCACAGCCATCACCTGTTCGCTACTCGTCCGTCTCCTCCAATAGGGTGGATTAATATAAAGACCAATAGAAAACAGCTATTTCAGCCAATGACAGATAATAAAGGAAACACCAATAAAGCATACCTTTCACCCCTCCTCCTCCTCCTTTTACAGCCAATCAAGTAACGACACGGTTTTCTCGTGCAGCTATTTAAGGAACCAAGTGTGTTCATTTAGCAGTTAACGTAAGGCCCTGATGAAGGCTAGCTGCAACGCTGGCCGAAACGTTGGCGCATTTTAAATTATGACGATGCGGTCTGATACCCTGAAGAATTTTATTGAAGAAGACAACGGCCGCGGAAGCCTACGCTTACATTCTAGAAAGTGTTTGAACACTGACGTGTCGAAATAAGGGTTTCAATAATACAAGTTGTGCAGCTATATGTCAGATTTTATGATAACGATGTTGAAGAGGGTTGTCTTGCAATTTTTAGGGAAAAGTATAGGTAACGACAATATTGCCAGAGATTGAGCTTTACACATTTCCGGACGTCTTTCACCAGGCCAATAATTATTATAATTTTTGATAGTTAACACTAACAACTCTCTGTGCCTTGCCACGAAGGGCAACAAAACGGGGCACAGATTATTGTTGACGTATCTCTGTACTGTAAGGACGTCGCAAATGACAACGAAAGGCGTCCTGGTATGAAACGAAATGGTACTCCAGATCATTACTCCTGGTTGTAGGGCAGTATGGCAGGCGACAGTCAGGGTGGCATTCGTCCACTCCCAGAGTGCTTAGAGCCATTTGAACCATTGGAACCATCCCACCACTTTAAGAACCTTCAACATCGCAGCGCGTCAGCAATTGTTGGTTAATATATTAAAAAACTAAAAACCCGCCTCGATTGCGAAAAAAGTGTTAACCCAGGTTTCGGCGTAGATAACTACACCTTCTTCAGAACAACACCACTTTAAGAACCTTCAACATCGCAGCGCGTCAGCAATTGTTGGTTAATATATTAAAAAACTAAAAACCCGCCTCGATTGCGAAAAAAGTGTTAACCCAGGTTTCGGCGTAGATAACTACACCTTCTTCAGAACAACAATAAACCCCACAAGTGCCTAAGAAGACCTTTGTCAATGATTAAAAGAACACCATAGCTATACATTTATAAACGAAAAGGAAAGGAAAACACAAACAGTACATATGTACAAAGTCAAAACCACTACTTAACTTAATGTTGTACGCTCCACCTCACACCGGCCTATGTTCGATGGGCCATGACCCGTCATAAACTGCAGCTAAAAACGGTCGCTCACTTACAAGCCTGACGCGCGCATGTGCATAGATAGCGGGCCAGGCTTGTAAGTGAGCGACCGTTGGTAGCTGCAGTTTATGGCGGCTCATGGCCCATCGAACATAGGCCGGTGTGAGGTGAAGCGTACGCCATTAAGTTAACCAGTGGTTTTGACTTTTCGTTTATAAATGTATAGCTATGGTGTTCTTTTAATCATTGACAAAGGTCATCTTAGGCACTTGTGGGGTTTATTGTTGTTCTGAAGAAGGTGTAGTTATCTACGCCGAAACCTGGTGTAACACTGAACACTAGGTGCTTTTTTCGCAATCGAGGCGGGTTTTTAGTTTTTTAATACATCTCACCACTCTCCAGGACGTGTACAGACACGTCTTATCTGATTATCGGGGCTCAGTTTGAAGTGGGAATCATCTTTGTAGTCAGTTCTACTCCAGTCATTGAATCCAGGTCGAAGACGTGTACGGAGACGCTCCGGACAGCTGCGGGATACCAACCTACTCGCATATGGCAAGGCTTTCTACTGTTCGTCTTCGTGTTTGCCAAAACTTATCCCGGGTAGCAAGGTCGCCAGATTTCTCCTCAACTGAGACTGTTTGGAAAATTATGGAGAGAGACTTCCAACCATCTCGGGATCTTGACTATCTGACGCGTCAACTGGACAGAATTTGGCACGATATCCCTCAGGAGGACATCCAACATCTCTGTCAATCAGTTCCAAGCCGAATAACTGCGTGCACAAAGGCCTGAAATTGTAATCATTTGCTTATCTCTATGCGAACATCATATCTAGCGATTACTATCCCATTCGAACATTCGAAGAATTCCTTCATGACGCGTCGTTATCTTTATTATTTTTTTTTTTTTTCAGAGTGCATTTTTT
Source organism: Schistocerca piceifrons (assembly GCF_021461385.2). Taxonomy (NCBI): domain Eukaryota; kingdom Metazoa; phylum Arthropoda; class Insecta; order Orthoptera; family Acrididae; genus Schistocerca; species Schistocerca piceifrons. Next base: position 391,166,833 of record NC_060138.1, on the reverse strand, counting down.
CTCTGCGAATTTTTATTTTTGACGTGAAAACCTCTGTCCGGAAATTCGTAGTTTGCACGGCAAAAGTTGAAAATTGTAGCGTCAATACTCATTTGTGTTGTGTTTGGTACACCAATTCGTTATGCAACTCATTAGCCACCTGTGTAGTGTAGGCATACGGACTGCACCTAAAAGCTTTCTAACGCATGCACAGCGTCTTTCCATGGTACTTCGTTTTTTTTCCATAATTGGCCATCTGCTTTGTCTACCAGCGCAATAAACTGGTTGACAGTATTACGATATGTACCTGTATATAATTATCAGAATGGTCGATGTGTTGTTGCCAAAAGGCAAAGTGGATGGCAAAGCGAGTACTGCTGTGCGATGGTGTACATCATGCATCGTTCAACATGTAGGACGATGGAGAGAAGACAGAGAGCCCAGAAGGTAGAAAGTGGGTGCTGAAGGAAAAGAATCGAGACATTTGAGATACAGTGTTAATGAAGAAAGCTTAACATAAAGTGGACTGATACGAAATGAGGAGATCCTCTGCAGCATCGGCAAGGAAACAAATTTGTGAAAGTCGGTAACTTTGAGAAAGGACAGCACAATTCGGCACGCATTAAAACATCAGGCCGTTACTTCCACGAGACTAGGAGTCAAGGCAAAACTTGCAGGCCGTTTTGGCAGAAAAGGACAGGTAACTGCTGCGAACTGCTTTAAACCAATTATAAGACCGAACCGTCCGCTTACTCTTTTTTCATGAAGTGTATGTAGGATGAAGCAACATGTTGATTGAATTTCTGAGGAAAGGTAAGAGTACAGAACCGTCAAACACAATTACCATTGTATAATTTGGTATGTTTTATCAGTTAAGTAAAGATATTAAGAAGGATACTGGTACGTAATGTGCCGTTGCCAAATAAGATCAGTAAGAATAAGTTAGTTTATCACTGATACCAAGAATTTGGTCTACAGAGGCCAAGCGCACCACACTGGTGTGAGTCACAGAGCATTTAGCCTGCAAAGACAACTTTGCTTTACAGCATACATTTGTGGCACACAGTCTGTGTAAAAATGTGTATATCTAAATGTACGCAAAATGGAAAGTTAAGTTCTGTTAGTAAATATTATTAAACCGTGCAGTTTTTTATGAGTAAAATATGCCACATACAGTCCCAAGTGGCACTGCAGTTGCAAAATGTAACTTGGAAATAAGTACTGTCTTCACTGGAGAAGAAAATGCGCCTTTCGAAACAAGTGAGGATGATGTTACAGTCTCGAAGGTTTAATGGTAGTTCACACGGTGATGCTCAACGTGTTTCTTCTAGCGTCTGGCAGTGAAGGTGAGTGAGAGTCTCCGCCAAGTTTCCGTGCTTATGAAACGAGCCTGTGACGAAACACGCTACTCTTCATTGGCTCTTCTCTATTTCATTTATGAACCCTGTGCGCCTGTTGGTAAGCGTTCCATATGGGGCAGTAACACTCTAGTATCGGTGAAACAAAGGTTCTGAGGGCGCATTCTGCTGGTAGAATATTCTTCCATTTAATCTGAACCTAACATCTACATTTCCTTCTATTAGATCTCTCGTGTCATTTTAAGTCACTCCGTAGGCACGCTCCCAAACATATAATGGATGTGATTATATCCAGTGATTGTCCAGTAATCATACGATCGTGCAGTAAAGGCTCTTTCTTTGCTGTGGTAATACTTGTTTGTACTGATGGTCCACTGCGAATCCCTACACCATGCATTGACCCTCTGCAGGTTCGGCTGCCTGCATGTCCTAGAGTTGCAACTTGTCTATACCCAAGTAGCATCACCCGTGAGCAGCCTCATGGCGTTTTACATTAGCCACTAGGTCACGAAAGACATACTGCCACTTTATGGTCTCAATTTTATAGGGGAGATTCGCCTAAATTGTATCACTATCTCGATTTTACATGTTATAGCCCAGATAGTAAATTACGAGATATCCTCAAGCTGTACAATATTCTTCTTTATGTCTGATTTACAGGAAGGAAATTCTGAGAAAAATCAACACATACACTTCCTAAACATCTGCAAGGGTACAACCTAGGAATCTGTTTTCCTAATTTGTACTAGTGGGTGTATAAATTTTACCATCCATATAAACTATATCCCTCAGCTTAAGTACATGTATTAGTTTAAGGAAATGTTCCGTATTTTCTCACATCACTACTTGCAGGCATTGCAATACATCGTTTTGCTTGGAGCTTTCATCATTTCCATCGGATTCGGTGATATTTCTTGGATGGACACCTTCAGCCCACTTTTTCCCTGCCACGATTTGTTTTGCAGTGAAATTAAGGGGCCGTCCCCTTAATTCTGAGCTGCTGAATGCAAGTTTTTCTCATGTCCGACAGACTCTTCACGTCTAAGAATATAATCATCCAGTTCATTTTCAACTTCGATGAAAAAAACTTTACTGTAGACAAAGTTTTAATAATATTGTTTGAATTTTTGCTTTATTTCCAGCATACCCCTTTTATTGATGGCTTAGACAAATTGTTACTGAGTCTACATCCACTTAATCCATGATCCCCACTTCGATATACCGTTACAGTTAAACACAATGCATCTGTTCTCCACAGTCCATAGCGCATTTCTGTGCCACAATACAATATAAAAAAATATTTAATGTTGACTTAGGCTAAGAACGCCTTAGAGAATCCATCACGTCATTTTCAAACATTATGATGCTTTGATAATGATTAACGCCTTTCTTTAAACTCCCTATACAAGCAAGTTTCTTAAATTGTACCGGTACAGTGTCGGAAGCTGATAGCGTGGCGGTATAAGTGACGTCGTCAATTTCTCTTTGTCTATTTCCTATAGATTAACCACGACGAGTACAGATTTATGACTGCCTTAAAACTAAGGTTGTTTCATGTACATTCAAAAATAAATAAGACATTTGTTGCCACTCACATCATAACAGTAATTCCCTTTGCGATGTACTCCAAAAATGGGTTGGAAACTACCACAAAATCGACGCTGCCTTCTAACGATCTGTTCCTTAATACACAAGACTCCAATGAGTACATTAAATGTCGGATACATGAGATATAAACTTTATAGAACTGGTACAGTATAGGCAACTCTCCCACATGTTGTTCTAATTTATTTAGAAGGACATCAAAAAATAGCGAAAAAATGCGAAGAATGACCGGTTAGATGTCGAAGAAAGCCTTATAACACTGGATCAGGATGTATGCACCAATAAGTTTCTGTTTCCATCCATAACAGTGGCCGCCTGTATAAACATACATTCACTAACAGCTGAACTGCGGGCAACTGCTGTGTTGGGAAATAAGTACTCCCACTCTCACGAAGAGTTCCAAAGTTCGAATCTCCTACTGCCAACTCGAGTGACATTTCATATCGCTAAACTAGCGATCTCGGATTTATAGGAGAGTAATTACTCAAACAGTCGATTTTGTAAGCTATACTTTGCCTTGACAAAATTCTCTCTCGTAATTCAATTGAGAAAATAAAGTTCTTCCGTAACTGGTCTGTCCCTTAAGCACTAGTTCAGCATTTTCAAGGAACTTACCAAGCTTTTGTTAAACTCTGATCTTTCAAGTTATCAGTCTGTTGACTGCTTTCTTGTTGAATTTTATATTTTGTAAACTTGAGTTTTCTTTTTTACGCTATATAACTACAACGCCCTACAAAATACGTGAAGCACAAAGGACACATGGTCGGATGTGTATGTAACTTTGTACACGTACACACCATCTGCAGGTGCGTAAGTAATTAGGGTTGCAGTTCTCTGTGACAGATCGAACGATCACCAGAGTGCATTATTACTGTTCGTATACTTACCAGGCTTGGTAGGGTGTACAAGGGAAGTGAACAGCCTCAAATGTTGAGTTAAGGACAAGGAGATACAGCGTACGCGTATGAGACACTGTTGGAATTCAGGAAAACGTAGAAGGTAGGACCCACCAATTTAAGTTTCTTTTGACAGAACCTGTTTATTTAACAATATATTTACTGTGTTTTACAAATAAATATTTTCTTTATCAAAATGAACAAATTTGCAAAATTCTCATGACCTTAAGCCTTAAGCTGAATAAGCTTTTAATTTTTGCCAAAGAAATCTGAAGTGCTGTATTGCAAAACAACAAACGATATGACAATTTTTACAAGACGGCCGGAGCTGCAGCCCGCCGTTATTGGGTGAAACAGCGGTGTTTACTACCGCGCTGGACACAGTCTGTCTTATTAAATGCCCTCCTTTAACACACACTTTCAAACCGATATCCCGCGTCCGGCCATCCTGATTTAGGTTTTCCGTGATTTCCCTAAATCGCTCCAGACAAATGCCGGGATGGTTCCTTTGAAAGGGCACGGCCGACTTCCTTCCCCGTCCCTCCATAATTCGATGAGACCGATGACCTCGCTGTCTGGTCTCCTCCCCCAAACAATCCTATCCAAACCGATAATTCAGTGCGACAGGCGTCAGAAGTTTACCACTCGTTTTTTAATCGGACGCAGCTACGTTATTTCTCTTTCTTATGGGCATTATTTTACATTTACCCACATTTCACAGGAGCAGCCTGATACTAAATCCATAGTAGAGCACAGACCAAGCGATGTTTCGTAACTGGTGATAACAACATCATCAATCTGAGAGCCTTGCTGGCCATATCTGATGAATAGATTATGTACAGAATGATTGCGTGCTAAAGTTACAAGCTTTCAGGTATACTGGAGAAGGGTAAATGTATCTATCTGAGACAAGGGACCCTAGTCCGGTAAAGAACTAAGCGACCCAACTTTTGAATCCTGATCACGACGTACAGAATTCCCACCGAATACTCCACAATGGCCACAGATAATTTCCGCTGTTGACGGATTATTAATGGCGCAAGTAATCTGATGTCAGAAAACCTAAAATCTTAAGCCTACAATACAGTACTAATGAATTCCACTTACCTGCATAAGCTTCACGAGCTCCTACACTTACAACAGTTGTTCAAAATCGTGTCCCCCAGCGTCAATGCAGGCACGGCATCGTCACACAAGATTCTGTCGTTAGAACAGTGTCGCAGGCAGCCAGAATTGTTGCAAGGGATCGTCTTTAGTCTTCAAATGGTTCAAATGTCTCTGAGCACTATGGGACTTAACATCTGTGGTCATCAGTCCCCTAGAACTTAGAACTACTTAAACCTAACTAACCTAAGGACATCACACACATCCATGCCCGAGGCAGGATTCGAACCTGCGACCGCAATAGCCGCGCGGTTCCGGACTGCGCGCCTAGAACCGCTAGACCACCGCGGCCGGCTTTAGTCTTGACTGGCATCTTGTATATAAAACTTTTAGCATGGCTCCGCAAGAAGAAATCAAGTTGGGTAAGATCAGATGAAAGTGCTGGCCAAGAAACAGGACCTCCTCTTCCTATCCACTTTTCAGGGAATGTTTGATCCAGGTGTTCAGGCAGCCTCAGTTCAAAGAGAGGCGAGGCTCCATCATGTTGGAACCACATCCACTGACGAATAACAAGTGAAATATATTTCACGAACCTGGGTAGTACGTCTCTGATGACACTGTGTACACTAGTGCATTTAAACAGGGAGGTGACGGAACGATTATCGCTTATGACCTTCGCCTGGGTCGTATCTGGACCAGGGTCCTTTACCTCAGATAGATACATTTACCTTTCTCCTTCATACCTGAAAGTCTGTAACACCATCATGTAATAACCCCGCGTATTATCGATACTATCACTCTGCCGGCCGCTGTGGCCGAGCGGTTCTAGCCGCTTCAGTCCGGAACCGCACTGCTGCTACGGTCACAGGTTCGAATCCTGCCTCGGGCATGGATGTGTGTGATGTCAGGTTAGTTACGTTTAAGTAGTTCTAAGTATAGGGGACTGATGACCTCAGATGTTAAGTCCCACAGGGCTTAGAGCCATTTGAACCGTTTTTTACCTTGTCCTGTCCTGATTTCATTTGTATTTTAGGTGGAAATTCACTGTCCAATCTGGATACCTCTCTGGTGAAACACATATTTCTGAAAATTCGTTCATTAATTGATTTTCTCCAAGTAATGTCCGTTGGTCACTTACTGGATATGAGGTCTCTCTATTATGCAAAACACTGGTTTTCATATAGAACCAGACATGTTTCAGCGCCTTTGTGTCATCGTCAGTAAGTTTTCTTCATTCAAATCCCTAAAATGTGATCATGTTTTAAGTGATACTTTATCTACGAAAGTTAAGCCTAAAACAGTTGTTATTTCTTATTCTCATTATCTTAGATTAGCATAATAGTTTCATGCAGAACTCTCTGTACATTACTGGGAACTGGTAGCCAGTGATCTGCAACTAAATTATGCTAATGTGAAATTGGTTGGAGAGTTAAGAGATGACTTTATATCTAAACGTATTTTTGTTATCCTGAGACATTTCGCGGCTACAATTGCGATTACTTACATTTAGCTTTCGCAAAAGCCTCTTAATTTGCATTCCCATGTGTTTTTGAGAGGCACTCACAAACACTGTACATACTTTGCAGAACTTCCTTTGTAAATAACAGTTTCCAACTTTTCCAAAAACCATGGAAAACGTTGTTGTTGTTGTTGTTGCTGCTCCTACGTGTCCAATCCCAAGTGGCGTTCACGTGTTCGCAAGTGAGTTTAGCGCCAAATTTGAGTATTGTTTACGCGACGTGATTAACAGTTTTTGAATCGGAACAGTTAGGCCGAAGAATCTTTAAAAGTATCGAATTACGTAATTATAGCTTTATGAAGAAAAACGTCGGACAACAAGAGAAATGAAATATTTGCCTATCGCTAGTCGCCCTGAAAGAGAACCAGTCGTCTGTTAGTACATCTGCGACACGTTGTTTGCTCGCCGGAGCTGCAGCGGGAACTCAGCTGGCACCAGCTGGCGGCGCGCTGTTTCCACGGCTCGTAATGACGTCGCAAAAGATCCGTGATAAATCCTCTCTTGTAATCAGCGGCTGAGCCAGCCAGGCGGTAAGAAATCGCACCGTCGCCCCGCCGCCCTCCGCCCGCCAGCGTCACAGCGGCGCAAAAACGAAGGATGGCTCATTGTCCCTCGCCGAGGGCAAAGACACCGACCGGCTAATCGGCGCGCCGCCGCTCGCCGCCGCTCACGAGCTCCGGTGACAGCAAACGGCTCCGCACAGCTGATGAGTCTAAAACAGTCTTTCACAAAATGTACTCGCAGTTGCGAATATGGACAACCATTACGTCTATAAGGGTATGACCACAATGAAAATTTTTGCCGATCTGGGACTCGAACCTGAATTTCGGTCTTATCACAAGCAGTTTCCTTACTATAAGGCTATCCGAGCACGCTTCGCGGCCCGACCCAAACGTACATATGTCGTCAAACATGTGTCTACAACCTGCTCTCGCATATTCATTACGAATATTTCCTTACAGGGCAGACATTTCAATTAAAAGTCGTTTGCCTGGTGTCTACTGATAAATACGATACTGCACTGTCTGTGCTGTTCGGAAGCGCGATGCAGTGTTCGTTCAGTCTTTGCAATGCCTGTTCCTCTTGACGTACGTGCGTATTTATCAGTAGTCACCGGACAAGCCACTTTCATTTAAAATATCTCTCTTGCATGCGAACATATATAACCGGATATATGAGTGTACGTCATGGACACATGGTTGACTACATATGGAAGTTTGGGTCTGGCCGTAAAGCACACTCAGGTAGCCGAATGCTAATGCGACCACTCGAGATAAGCTGGAAATCTGGTTTCGAGTACCAGTCCAGCACAAACTTCCTACGTTGACATTTCGTTGTACAGCTGATGGTTGTCACCATCCGAAATACATTTCGTGTATTACATAATGGCTGCAGTCGTTGCAGTACCTGTTCCTTCAGAGATGAGCTTATGTCCACTGTAGTTCTCAACAATACTTCTGAACAACACAGGCACAGAAAATAGTATAATACAGTCTTTGGCCACAAAAATAATTTCCTTTATGTTACTACTGGTTGTTTCTGCTGTGCGCCGCCCGGTGTGGCCGTGCGGTTCTATGCGCTTCAGTTTGGAACCGCGTGACCTCTACGGTCGCAGGTTCGAATCCTGCCTCGGGCATGGATGTGTGTGATGTCCTTAGCTTAGCTAGGTTTAAGTAGTTCTAAGTTCTAGGAAACCGATGACCGCAGATGTTAAGTCCCATAGTGCTCAGAGCCATTTGAACAATTTTTTGTTGTGATCTCCAGTCCAGAGACTGGTTTGATGCAGCTCTCCATGCTACTCTATCCTGTGCAAACTTCTTCATCTCCCAGTACCTGCTGCAACCTACATCCTTCTGAATCTGCTTAGTGTATTCATCTCTTGGTCTCCCTCTACGATTTTTACCCTCCACGCTGCCCTCCAATACTAAATTGGTGATCCCTTGTTGCCTCAGAACATGTCCTACCAACCGATCCCTTCTATTCAAGTTGTGCCACAAATTTCTGTTCTCCCCAATTCTAGTCAATACCTCCTCATTAGTTATGTGATCTACACATCTAATCTTCAGCATTCTTCTGTAGCACCACATTTTTAAAGCTTCTATTCTCTTCTTGTTCAAACTATTTATCGTCCATGTTTCACTTCCATACGTGGCTACACTCCAAATACTTTTAGAAATGACTTCCTAACACTTAAATCTATACTCGATGTTAACAAATTTCTCTTCTTCAGAAACGCTTTCCTTGCCATTGCCAGGCTACATTTTATATCCTCTCTACTTCGACCATCATCAGTTATTTTGCTCCCCAAATAGCAAAATCCTTTACTACTTTAAGTGTCTCATTTTCTAATCTAATTCCCTCAGCATCGCCCAACTTAATTCGACTACATTCCATTATTTTCGTTTTGCCTTTGTTGATGTTCATCTTATATCCTCTTTTCAAGACACTGTCCATTCCATTCAACTGCTTTTTCAGGTCCTTTGCTGTCTCTGGCAGAATTACAATGTCATCGGCGAACCTCAAAGTTTTTATTTCTTCTCCATGGATTTTAATACCAACTCAGAATTTTTGTTTTGTTTCCTTTACTGCTTGCTCAATAGTACTGGTATACGACGATAATCAGATGCAAGGACAACAGTGGCTTCCGCGTGATATGTCACAGAGATGAACAGCTCGATGAAACTTCGAACTCATATAGAAGGAATTGCAATATAGCACGGAAGTTAACTGAAACAAACACTCAATGGGACGAACAGAAATGAATAGTTCAGATGGCTAGAACCACTCGGCCACAACGGCCGGAAACAGAAATGAAACTTTTAACCAAAGATTGTTATTACACTGAAGTCACTGCTATTCATTACGGTCCCCTGGACATCTCAAACGGTGGAACACGATTCTCAATAAGTTAAGAGATCACAATGGATGCCAGCGCATGCACTGCAACTCGCTTCCAAGCGGCCACAAGTATGGTAAGGCGTTCTTGTGGTAGGGAGTTCCATTCATCCACCAGCGTCCGTGACAACGGTTGGCTAGTCGTCCTCAAGGATTTGGAGGTCAGTACACCTCTGCAACATAATCGTTCCCAAGGCCATAACACATGGGCCACCAAAACGATCTCCCCATCTCTCGCTCTATGAAGATACGTAATGCACCCGGGAACAACGTCCAAAGTGATGGTTTGTGTGATTCAAGAGTTATAGCGTGAACAGACATAATATTGTATGGACGTGCTAACCTCCAAACCTTTGAAAACGATACGCTCACTGGTCAACGTTATTGTGACACTGTACTCCTTCCTGATGTCCATGTTTCCAGTACTGCATTCGGCCCTTACTTCATTTTTATGGATCACAAAGCGCGATCGCTCCGAACTGCGAACGTGGAGGAAATCTAGAAACGATGATATTTGGTGAATGGACTGCCTGTCCGCTTCCCCGACTTTCATCCCATCGAGCAAATGTGGGATGCATTGGGGAGGCGAATTGCAGCACGTCCTCGTCCAACTGATGTCAACTACGCTGGTGGAGGGATGGAACTCCTGCCTCAAGAACTTCTCACCTAACTTGTGTCCAGTATGAGAGCACGTTGCAGAAACGCGTTGTCGTCTGTGTTGATCATACTTCCTATTAAGAACCGTGTCACGCCCTTTTTAATGCCAAGAGAGCCATTGTGAATCACTTCAGTGTAATTACTGTCGTTGAATAATATTGTCATTTCTCTTCGTCCCATTACGCATTTCTTTCAGTTATCTTCTTTACTATACTGGAGGAGTCATTTCTGTACATGGTCGGTGTTACGTCGAGCTATGTTGCTTGGTACTGAAAGATCATGTGAAACTTCCTTCCTTCATTCCTTCACAATTATTTTACGAAGACAGATAGAGGCGAAGGTCATGTAGAATCGGAGACTCAATGATTTTCGAAATTATAGTTTATTTCTGAAGATTTTTTCGACCATTTTTCACAGTAAACAATAATATGACATGTTTCTTTTTCCTCTTCTTTTTCCTGATTTTTTCCCATATCTGCATGTGTTAGACGCTAAAATTTTCGTGTTTGGCAGTGTTAGTGATACAGGATGACTGGAAGCCTTTCTCGTCGCCTTCATCTGTATACTGCAGCACCACAATTCAAAAGCTTCTCTTTTCTCTGTACTGTTTATCGTTGACGTTTCACTTCCATAAAAGGAAGGCTAAACTGCACACAAATAACTTCAGAATAGGCTCAATAATACTTAAATTTATGTTCGGTACTGATAATTTTTTTTTTTTTCAGAAACGCTTCTCTTGCTATCATCAGCCTCCATTTTATATCCTCTCTAAGAGGGTCTTTGCCGGTTATTATACTATCTAAATACCGAACCATATCTACTATTTTAATTTTCCCATTACCGAATCTAAATCCTTCAGTATCACAGGATTTAATTCGACTCTATTCTATTGCTACTATTTCACATTTGTTGATGATCATGTTATAACCTGTTTTCACAACAGAATGCATTCCGTTCGAATAATATTCCAAGGTTTTTGCAGTCTCTGTTACAATTCCGATGTCGTCGACATACCTTAAACATTTTGCTTCTTCTCCCTGAACTGTAACCCTCTTTCTCTTTGGTCTTCTTTACTGCCTGTTTCTGTAAGATCTGGAATAGGTAACAACCGTGTCTTATACCTTAAATACTGCTTCCCTTTCATGTCCATTGACTCATAGCTGCAGACTTGCTTCTGTACGAGTCTCGCCTCCTGTACTTTATCCCTACTTTCTTCAAAACTTTAAAAGTTGTATCCAATGAATATTGCCAAACTCTTTCTCTAAGTCTTCAAATACTATAAAAGTAGGTTTGCTGTCATTTAGTTTGTGTTGTAGGATAAGTTATATGATCATTTTTTCCCCCTCACTCCTACTTTCTTCGTAATCCAAACTAGTCTTCCTTTAGGTCGTCTTCTACCAGTCTTTTCATTCTTCTGTAAATAATAACAATAAAAGGGATAACGAAAACCAAATACTAATGTTTTAAACAGTTTGAAACAATTTAATTGCTGCACAATGGAGACTTAATTCCACTGATTCTTCTTTCAGTACCAAAAAGCCATCGATATCCTTTAGCTACTACTGCAGCTTTAAAATTTCGTGGTAGGTTTTACAATAGGTTGTGATACATTGAAGACTTCTCTTTCTTTCTTCCTGTAGCCAGATGGAGAGATGTTTCTTTGTATTGTAGTCTTATTTTGGAAACAAAATACCTGCAATGCACTTTTTTGTGCATTCTGTACAGCCCTCATGTGACAAAGTGGTGTGTACATTGCATGATGTACTGCTATTGTCCGGTTATATGGACCTGAGGATGGCAGTACTTACTGCCGAAACTAGTAGTCCAATAACTGTGTTCACGTAGAGTTCTTGGCAAACAAATTAGTTTTCCGAAGAATACCACAATACAAAATTACAGACCGTATACTGCACTGAATGATCATGTCAGATAACCATAAAATACTCCCGTGTATCAGGTGAACCGATGTGGTATAGAACAGATGCATAAGTTCAGCCCAGAGATGTTACACTGCAATCAGAAGGTAATAGACTTTAACACAAGGGAGAAAACTACGCCTATATTCATTAATTTTAATATTCACAAAGTTGAGACATTACCGTATATTACTCGTTACCATGTACTTTGCACATGATGGTGGTACTTCAGGCCGCGAAATCGGATGTGTATCAATAAAACAAGAATTTTACCAGCTGTCAGCGGAATCATTTCTATTGCTTGTCCTCGTGCTTGCGAAACTGTAAGTTGGCCAGCAAGTTCGACAGATATCCCCAGTTGAGAATTTTAGGACAATTTTGGCAGTGCCCCCCAACCATTCGTTATTTTGAGGATTTTTTTTCTTCAGTCATCAGACTGGTTTGATGCAACCCGCCACAAATTCCTCCCCTGTGGTAAACTCTTCTCACTGTAGCACTTGCAATCTATGTCCTCAATTATTTGCTGGACGTATTCCAATATCTGTCTTTCTCTACAGTTTTTGTGCTCTACACCTCCCTCTAGTATCATTGAAGTCATTCCTTGATGTTCTCTCCTATTCCACGCAGAATCTCCTCATTCCTTACCTCATCAGGCGACCTAATTTTCAACATTAGACTTTAGCATCACATCTCAAACGCTTTGATTCTCTTCTGTTCCGGTTTTCCGAAGATCCATTTTCACTACTACACAACGCTGTGCATAAAACGTATATTCACATTCTCAGAAATTTCTTCCCCAAATTAAGGCCTACGTGTGACACTAGTAGCCTTCTTTTGTCCAGGAATATCCTTTTTGCCAGTGCTAGTCTGCTTTTGATGTCCTCTTTACTCCCTCCGTCATTGGTTGTTTTGATGCCTAGGCAGCAGAATTATTCAGCTTCATCCGCTTCGTGACCATCAGTCCTGTTGATTTTCTCGTTGTTCTCATTTCTCATTACTTTCATCTTTCTTCGATTTACTCCCAATCCTTATTCTGTGCTCATTAGATGTTTATTCCATTCAGCAGATCATGTAATTCTTTGTCACGTCCACTCAGGATACAACGAACCCTGTTATTGATAGCCTTTCACCTTGAATTTTAATCCTTCTCCTGAATCTTTCTTTTATTTCCATGACTGCTTCTTTGAAGTACGGATTGAAAAGTAGGAGTGAAAAACTATATCCCTGTCTTACTAACTTTTTAATCCGAGCACTTCGTTCTTGGTCGTCCACTCTTATTACTCCTTCTTAGCTCTTGTACGTATTGTCTGTTACCCATCTCTCCCTAATGCCCACCCCTGTTTTTCTCAGAATTTCGAACGTCCTGCACAATTTCACTGTCGAACGCTTTTTGCAAGTGGACAAATCCTGTGAACGTGTCTTGATTTTTATTTGGTCTTGGCTCCATTATCAACCACAACGACAAAATACCGTCTATGGTGCCATTACCTTTTCTAAAGCCAAACTGATCGTCTTCTAGCGAAACCACGATTTTCTTTTCTATTCCTCTGTATATTATTCTTGCCCGCAACTTGTATGCATAAGCTGTGTAGCTGATTGTGCCATAACTCTTGCACTTATCAGCTCTCGAAGTCTCCGTAACTAACTGGATGATATTTTTACGAAAGTCAAATGGTATGTCGCTTGACTCATACATACATTTTACACACCAAAGTGAACAGTCGTTTTGTTGCCCCATCCCCCAATCATTTTAGAAAAACTGATGGAATGTTATCTATCCCTTGTGCCTTAATTGATCGTAAGTCTTTCGAAGCTCTCTTAAATTCTGGTTCTAACAATGGATCCCCAATCTCTTATAAATCGACTCCTGTTTCTTCTTCTGTCACACCAGACAAATCTTCCAACTCATAGAGGTTTTCAGTGCACTCTTTACACCTATCCGCTCTCTCTTCCGCATTCAACAATGGAATTACCGTTGCACTCTTAATGTTACCACCCTTGCCTTTAATTTCACTGAAGGTTGTTTTGGTTATCCTATATGCAGATCAGTTCTTCCGACAATCATTTCTTTTTCGATTTCTTCACATTTTCTCTGCAACCATTTCGCCTTAGCTTCCATGCACTTACTATTTATTTCATTCCTCAGCGACTTGTATTTCTGTACTCCTGTATTTCCTTGAACACTTTTGAACTTCCTTCTTTCATCGATCAACTGAGGTACTTCTTCTGTTACCCATGGTTTCATCGCACCTACCTTCTTTGTACCTTCTGTGACCACTCTTTTCATGGATGTCCATTTCTCTTCAATTGTACTGCCTACTGAGCTATTCCTTATTGCTGTGTCTATTGCCTTAGAGAACTGCAAGGGTATGCTGTCTTTCCTTAGTACTTCCGTATCCCACTTCTTTGCATATTGATTCTTTCTCACTAGTCTCTTAAACTTCAGCCTACTCGTCATCATTACTAACCTGCGAGCTGAGTCTATATCTGCTCCTGGGTATACCTTACAATCTAGTATCTGATTTCGGAATCCCCGTATGACTATGATGTAATCCAACTGAAATCTTCACGTCTCACCCGGTCTTCTCTAAGAATACTTCTTCCTCTTGTGATTCATGAATAAAGTACTCGCTCATAGTGGGGAAATTTATTCCAAATTTTTTAGTCTTTCTCCTATCTCATTTCTTGTCCCAAGCCCGTATTCTCCCGTGACCTTTTCTTCTACTCCTTCCCCTACAACTGCATTCCAGTCATTGGTGACAGTTTGATTTTCGCCTCTATTTACGTGCTGTATTATCTTTTCAATCACACAATGTACTTTCTCTATCTCTTCATCTTCAGATTGTGGCGTCAGCATGTGTACCTGAACTATCGTTGTCGATGTTGGTTTGCTGTCAACTCTGATAAGAACAACCCTATCACTGAACGGTTCACAGTAACACTCTCTCTGTCCTACCTTCATATCCATAACGAATCCTACTCCCCTTAAACCATTTTCTGCTGCTGTTGATATTACCCTACATTCCTCTGACCAGAAACGCTTGTTTTCTTTCCATTTCACTTCACTGACCTTCATTATATATAGATTAAGTCTTTGTATTTCCTTTTTCAGATTTTTTAGCTTCCCTACCACGTTCAAGCTCCTGACATTCCACGATCCCCCCCACGAGACGTAGTACGTTGTCCTTTGTCGGTTATTCAGTGTAATGGTCACCTGGCCCTTGCCCTCCCGGAGATCTTAATGGGGGACTATTCTGAAATCTTTTGCCATTGGAGAGATTATCATGACATTATTCAATCACTGGCCTCACGTCCTGTGGACACACGTTATGGATCTTTAACGCAGCGGTTTCCATTGCCTTGTGCACCCCCATGCCTTCGATCATTGCTGATTCTTCCGCCTTTAGAGGCAGTTTCCCTCCCCAAGGACAAGAGAGTGCCCTGAACCTCTATCCGCTCGTCTGCCCTCATTGACAAGGGCGTTGCGAGAATGAGGGTGACTTCTTATGCTGGAAATCTTCGGCCGCCAATGCTGATTTAAAATATAAATAAATAAATAAATAAATGATGGCGAGTTTCGAGCTTGGGACTGAGGACGTTTTGATTAGCACCACGATACGACGATTCTGACGATCTACGGTGCCAATGAGAATTGGCACGATATCCCTCGTGAGAATATCCAACTGGTCCATCAATGAACTCCAAGCCGAATAACTGGTTGCGAAGGCACAGAGGTGGACTAACTCGTTATTGACATGGTCAGTTTGTGACGCTCTTTCTCTTGAATAAATTATCCTATTTTTTTTTAAATTGTAACTATTTGTTTGTACAGCACGTCAACCAATTTCCCTGCCTTTCTAAAATTTCCTACAGAGTGCATAGTTTTTTTTATTTTTCTTGTTTTCTCAATTTTATTTTATTTTTTGAGTGTGTATAGCTTACGACCCTTGTTATAGCATGCAAAATTCAAGGGCAACTCGACAAATGACAGAAATTTGGGATAGAATATTCGACTGATGGGTGGAAGTGGGTATCTGACCAGCCCGAACAACCGGGTGGTGGGCTACCTTGCTAGACAGGTATGTGGATGAGACCCACATCGAATCCACGCGCTAGGTTAGCAGTCGTTGACCTGGTACACGGCCGCCGTGAGTGTCATTTTTCCACGCTCGTTTAAGCATATGCTGGGACGGTTCCAATCTCTGCCTCCAAACATTTATACAGAAATCATTAATATGATAACACATAGAACAGTGAGTCATAAACTAATGTGGCACACACTAACACTCCCTTGGGTTAACTAATGACTATGCTGACGGAAAGCGCGTCGGGCCATAAAAGTAACATAATAATACCAAATTATGAAAACGGCGGATCTGTAACTCGGAATAAGAGCTAGGAAACAGATGGTGAACTTGAATATTCGCTGTATTTTCAAAAGATGTGGCCATCATTGTCTAACTGGGAAACTATTTTCATTGGCTTTCTAGATGAGCTTCGTTTTCCGTAATAGTGCAGGAACTTTTCTGAAAGTGCCTGGAGGCTGGAAGTTACAGTCAGTCGCTACTACGAGAAATTTTGCATTTCCAATGTAAAAGTCTGCGACGGGAACCTCATGAAGCTGCACCTGAAGTTCTGTTTGACACAAGAGGGTAAACGTTTAAAATTTTTGTTCCCCAGAGCTGGTCGAGTGACAAGGTTGATGACTCGAGCACGGGATTCCGCAGCGTGAAGATAAGTTTCCATGCGGAACGGAACAGTTAGTAGTTCAGCAGATTTAGCAAGTGATTGTGGCGATCCAATGAGACTTCCGATTTAAATGAGCATAGTTAGTATATAGCCCGATTACAGAGCTATCCACAGATGCGAGACTTTTCGGCTAGATGAGAGTGTATGCGGAGAGAGTAATCAACTGGAAGGCGTAACGAATGGGCTGGGCGAGCCTGAATTAAACGAATATACTCTGCTGTTCCAGGAAAACCAAAGTGTATCATTTCATATAAAAGCTTTTACCCTCCTGCTGTTAACTTCCAATTACAGAATTTTCTCCTTTTGTGGGTCACTGATTGACCACTGAGTGGAGACGATAAACGGTGTTTTCTATTCCAGAGCAGTTCGGTAGCGGGATCCTTGAGGCTTTCATAGAATCCCAGCGTTCTACTAAAACAGTGGAGTAAGAACCTTAACAGCTTAACCTCATCTCACGGGTCTAAGTTACGCTGAAGAAAAAACACCAAGGAACTACCTACACACAAGAGTTTGGAATTTAATTCACACTAACATAAGTTCCCTTCACCTGTAGTGCGAAATTAAGTCGCAGTGTGAAATAGGTGTAACAACATTATCTACAGGTATGTACATGACTGGAGTGGCAATTCTCTGTTATCTAAAAGACAAATTACTATAGATGATTTAGAAGTCAAATTTTAGTTTGTTGAATTTGAAAACTATGCTACAATTTTATTAGACTAAATGCTATATACGTACAAAGAAAGTAATCTAAAATCAAGTAAAGAAAATAAATGAAATACTTTGATAGAAACACTTGTTGAAGGTTTTTCCAACCTCTCCAAACAGAAAATTTAATGATTCATGTGAAACAGATGGTGAAGGTTTAATTGAAAATATTTATCAACACAAATCGATTATACTTGGATGAATGATGTTCCCAATTTAATAGGTAGATCAACAGTAATTTATGGTGAAGAATTATCTGGAAAAAAATTATTATAATGAAAAAGTAGGAATAATTAGGATATTAACCAATAAATACATGATTTTATTATTAATATTTCAAAAGGAATTCTGTATTTAATTATATTTTTGAATAACTTATGACATTCAGTTTGGAAAATATCGAAAACACTTTCATTAACAAATCACCCACTGAAATGCATCTTCCTGGTTGTAACTGTTATGGTAATGGAAGAAAATTACAAGAAATGTTATCTAGAGGAGATCAAGTGATAAATCCATTTGAGAACCCTTGTTAAAATATGTTATAATTTAAAATATGTTATTATTTACAGAGATAGTAAATATTTAGAAAAAGACTCAAAGCAGATAAAGAAATTTATTTAATTGCGAACAAAGAATTTTCCCAAACATCTCTCCAATTGGTTAAATATTAGGAAGCAAAATCAGTTACAGAAATAATGTATGGAGAACAATAATTGGGTTTAAATATTGACAGTAAGGAAACATTTCATATAAAAATTCTTTATTGATTTTTAATCTAAGTAAATGAATAACATCAGTATCGATTGTTATAAACATCCAAATGTTAAATTTAAACCACAATTTTTAATGGTGACAACGAAAAGATGAATACTATTGATAATTTTTTAAGTGACACACAATAAAGGAAAAAAGTTAAAAATGGTAGGCTTTCCTTATTAAATTTGGTATTCCCACTGTAAAAAAATTCTTGAATGTTCAATTAAAAATAACTAAACAGAACACAAAAGATAATTTATAACAGCTTTAGTTAATGCAATTTGTTCATTAGCTGATGGTGCAGCTGCATAGGAGAATCAGCTAATGATAAACAAACAAGAAGAACAAATGAAAGACAATCCAGTAACAGAAAAAAATGAAAACATTGGAAAAAGTAAAGCAATATTTGAAGTAGTAATAAAAAAATTAATAATCCTTTATTTAATTTTAACATTGAAGAATTAGTTAACTGATAAAAATTACAGATTCTCATCGTTTATTTATCAGTGATAAATTATCTATTAAAACAAAAAATACAGAACGTGCAACAGTATATTTACATACATGTGACCATGTTGGTACTCATTAGATTTGTAATCAAAAATATAAAAATATATAATTTATTTCTGAATCATTTGGAGAAATTTATATCATAACAACTAGTTAACTAATTGAGAAAAATGATTTATACTAAATTACTTAGGGACTACAGAATTAGATTATCATTGTGTTAAAAGTATTAACAGATACATTTAATGACATTTAAAATTTAATAAATGGACATTTTAGGAAATAAGTTACATGCTACGCAATAGCGATTTAGAAAGAAATAAAGTTTTCTGTCACTTGAACAAAAAAATGAATTATCTTCAAAATTCGAAGATTTTAAAGCAAACATTGAAGATTTTCAGTCGAATATTAATATTTATTCACTCACCAGAAAATCCAAAAACAAAAACTTCATCACAGTTCTTACAAACAAAAATTTAAAAATATCAGCCAGCAACAGATGGAAAAAACTACATTACAGTCATTAAGAAACAATTTAAGGTAATCCAAAGTTCTCACTCATCAGCAAATCCAAAATTAAATGTTCTATTTGAGCAATTTCAAAAATAAATGGCTAACATTTTTTTATTTAGTGAAGGCCTGTTGATTTTACAAGTAGAAGATTAGTAAATGTAAGCTTTTAGTGAACTAACCATACTTATAAAGGGAAATAGTTATTATTTGTATAAAATCTGCATACAAATATTTAAATGCAGTTGAATAATAGTCTTAATATAACGGGTGTTAAGGAAAAGATTAATTAACTTAATAAAAATTAATGTATCAATTTACTTTACAAAAAGGAAGTACTCAAAATTTCTACAGATTATTTCTCAAAAACTCATTTCACTTCATACTTAAATAACTAAAGTCATCTTAAAGAGAAGTATATGATAAAGAAAGTGTTGAAGTCACATTTATGATTGGAGAGGGAAAAAATACAAAATTTCGAGCACAGGTTCAGCCTTCAAAAAGTACTTCTTTTTGCTCGAAATATAAATAAGGAATTAATAGTGTTCACATTTGGTAATCCTTATAAAAAAACTCCTGACTAATCAGTTAATAATAGTAAGGAAATCAAATTACTACAAGGTTAAAAGATTCTGTTAAAACTCTTCCACTTAACATAAAGTTAATTACATTTGGTGAAATAATTTGAATTTCAATTATTATATTGAATATAAATGAACTATCATCTGGAACAGATGATTTATAGCAAGCAGATATAGTCAAAACGATTCTGGAAAATTAAAAGGAACATGGGAAATAAATCAACAATATAATAAATTGTTCACAATTACAGGAGCTTCTTCAAAATTTCCTTGGGCGATTCCACTTAAAAATAAAACGAATGAAATTATAGCAGATTCCTTTAAAAATATTTAACATAGGTTGTCCAAAAAATTTAGTCAGAAAATGGTAAATATTTATTTAATAAAAAATTTCAAGAATTAATTCTAAATTAATATTAATTATTATTCTAAATTAGTGAATCAAAAGCATCTGCTGTTGAAAGATGTAAAAGAACTTTGAAGAAAATCTGTGAAAAAATGAGATGCAGAAGAAAATTATAATTGGGTTGAAATTAATAACACAAAATGTTCAACAATAAATATCAAACCAAAGATGTAATCATAGGAAATGAGATTTTTTTGTAATCTGATTATGTTAAGATATGTTTGATACTAATGCTAAATATAAAAAAGGAGTTAAAGTAAGAAGAAGTAAAATAGTGGAATTTTCGAAAAAACATAAATGGGAAATTGGTCAACAGAAATTTTTGAAGTTGTATTTAAAAATGGAACATATGGTCCTAACACTGTTTATTATATTAAAAAGGCAAATCAATTTAATGGAGAAGATTGGGAAGATATATCAATGTAAATGAAGAGAATTTCAGAAAAAATTAAGTAAGAAGACTGTATCAAAATATCAAGAATTATCTGAAGATTTTAGAACAGAATTTCAAGGTAAAACAAAACGGTCTACTATATTACACAGTCAAAAACTTTCAGAAGATTTTATAAAAGGACTTCAAGGTATATTTAATTAAGAAGAATAATCAGGTAATCAAGGATTATTGGTAGTTTCAATTGGAGAATTTAAAGATAAAGTTAACTGGGTTCATGTTACAATGGATCCGAAACTGTCAGAAGATTATATTAGAGAATTTCAAAATAAATTAGACTGCAATTTATTATCACTGGACAAAATGTTAAGGTTTTATTAGTGGATTTTAAGATAAAGTAGATTCTTTGGGAATATACGGTAAAAAAAATTCTGAAGATTTTATGAGAAAATTTAAGAATGGTTTAGATAATAAAAATAAAATTAAAAATTCGTAACAAAATTATCACTTACAAAAAATTTTATATTAGTGGAATTATTTATTGAAAATTCTACATATTTAGTATGAATATAATACGAATTGCATTGATTGTTTTATTAAACAAGAATATATTTTGTTAAAAAAAGAAAAGTTAATAACAATGACCTTATGGCAGAATTGTTTGAGAATTTTAATATTGGAATAAGTGACTTAGACAGTTTTGATAGTTTTAGTATATTAAGGTATAGAATTTGTTAGTAAAGTTGTATTAATTTAGAATATGAAGAAAGTACTCGGAAATATCGTATTATAGTGTAAGTAAAGTTTGTTAGATTAAATTCATCATAATGCAATTATTCTCTTTAAAAGTTATTCAAATTGTTTAAATAAATTCGGCAACAAAGAGAATCCAATGTTTATTTTATTCTATGGAAAAGTTTTATTAAATTAATAATTCGTAAAAATTATTTACTTTCTGTATTACTGTTTCTAATATTGTTTATTTGTTTCTGAAGATGTTTAAATTTTGTTCAAATAATACACAATTATAATTATGATAATTTAATTTAAAATAGCAAAGGGAGGTCTTCAATTTACATGAGTTAATTAAGAAACAACATGTGGTAATAGCGTAGATATTTGTTGATTTCTTCCATGTAAATTTTGTATAGCGCTATTGTATATTACATCAGTGATTTTTATATAATTATTCTTAATTTCATTAGGTGTTTTAAGTGGGTATTTGCTCCTCCTTGAATATTTTTTACGTTATATCTTATTTTGTACTTACTTTGTTCATGTATATATTCCAAATCAATTTTTATAAATCAAGTATTGTAAAATATCTGCTAAAGGCGTTTTCGATTTTGTGGCTAAGGATATCATCCTTGTTCATTTATGAAATTAGTATATGAAAATTGCTGTAACTGTTCAGTACCTCTCACTCTTTATATTTTTTTCTATTTTTACTTTAACATTATTGTTATAGCTTTCCTAGATTTCGATATTTCAAAATATACGAAATATCTTCTGCTTGAAATTATTTACAGATAAAATTTATTAAACTTTTATTTTTTATTTTAATAATTTTCTTTCTTAATAAATGGAGAAAGAAAACTATTTGTTCATTAATCAATTTGAAAGAAGTTGTGAATACAATGAAGAATACACCCTCAAATTGGGCAGTATTGACTGTATAAAAAACTAAAAGGGGTACAGAGAAAATAAATTAGAACATGTAAAGAACTTATCAATAATTGGAATAAAAGAATAATTACTGGTGAAAAACTAAAAATTCTTGAGAATATATTATAAAACAATATAATGCAAAAATGGAGAAAAAGCATTTTATCAAAACTTCAAATGTTTTGTGGAAAATGTGTGAGTGAGTGAGTGAGTGAGTGAGTTTCTTTAAATGTTAAGATTTATTTCTTTTACTTTAGAATGGCCAATACGGTAACATAGTTGTTCCAGCTTTTAATATAATACGTTAATCATCGTCATAACTCGAAACAACTACACTCCTGGAAACTTAAATAAGAACACCGTGAATTCATTGTCCCAGGAAGGGGAAACTTTATTGACACATTCCTGGGGTCAGATACATCACATGATCACACTGACAGAACCACAGGCACATAGACACAGGCAACAGAGCATGCACAATGTCGGCACTAGTACAGTGTATATCCACCTTTCGCAGCAATGCAGGCTGCTATTCTCCCATGGAGATGATCGTAGAGATGCTGGATGTAGTCCTGTGGAACGGCTTGCCATGCCATTTCCACCTGGCGCCTCAGTTGGACCAGCGTTCGTGCTGGACGTGCAGACCGCGTGAGACGACGCTTCATCCAGTCCCAAACATGCTCAAAGGGGGACAGATCCGGAGGTCTTGCTGGTCAGGGTAGTTGACTTACACCTTCTAGAGCACGTTGGGTGGCACGGGATACATGCAGACGTGCATTTTCCTGTTGGAACGGCAAGTTCCCTTGCCGGTCTAGGAATGGTAGAACGATGGGTTCGATGACGGTTTGGATGTACCGTGCACTATTCAGTGTCCCCTCGACGATCACCAGTGGTGTACGGCCAGTGTAGGAGATCGCTCCCCACACCATGATGCCGGGTGTTGGCCCTGTGTGCCTCGGTCGTATGCAGTCCTGATTGTGGCGCTCACCTGCACAGCGCCAAACACGCATACGGCCATCATTGGCACCAAGGCAGAAGCGACTCTCATCGTTGAAGACGACACGTCTCCATTCGTCCCTCCATTCACGCCTGTCGCGACACCACTGGAGGCGGGCTGCACGATGTTGGGGCGTGAGCGGAAGGCGGCCTAACGGTGTGCGGGACCGTAGCCCAGCTTCATGGAGACGGTTGCGAATGGTCCTCGCCGATACCCCAGGAGCAACAGTGTCCCTAATTTGCTGGGAAGTGGCGGTGCGGTCCCCTACGGCACTGCGTAGGATCCTACGGTCTTGCCGTGCATCCGTGCGTCGCTGCGGTCCGGTCCCAGGTCGACGGGCACGTGTACCTTCCGCCGATCATTGGCGACAACATCGATGTACTGTGGAGACCTCACGCCCCACGTGTTGAGCAATTCGGCGGTACGTCCACCCGGCCTCCCGCATGCCCACTATACGCCCTCGCTCAAAGTCCGTCAACTGCACATACGGTTCACGTCCACGCTGTCGCGGCATGCTACCAGTGTTAAAGACTGCGATGGAGCTCCGTATGCCACGGCAAACTGGCTGACACTGACGGCGGCGGTGCACAAATGCTGCGCAGCTAGCGCCATTCGACGGCCAACACCGCGGTTCCTGGTGTGTCCGCTGTGCCGTGCGTGTGATCATTGCTTGTACAGCCCTCTCGCAGTGTCCGGAGCAAGTATGGTGGGTCTGACACACCGGTGTCAATGTGTTCTTTTTTCCATTTCCAGGAGTGTATTACATTCTGTTGTATACAATTCACGTTTAAAGTATCTAATTAAATTCATTTTTCTATATTGTTTTATTTTGTCATCTAAACATTTTTTTAATCATCAAAAGAATGTTCATTTTTACAAAACAGATTATTTAACTCCTGTAAATTTAGTGCATTAGTTTTATCTACTCTATACGCATACATTTTCGATTTTAAACTATCGTTTCCTAATATTCTTTTGTCACAATCGTCATGTTTCAATTTTCATAAGACTTTCTTGTTTACTTGCGAGATTGGATGTAAACTATGTTTTAAATATTCACTTATATCAAATTTGTTCATCACAGATTCATATCTTCAAAAAACTGTTAGTTCTTTTCTCATAAATAACAGAATCTGTATCCAGACACCATAAATCACAATTACCATTGTTTTTTTCGTTTCATAACCTTGTGATGAAAATAGTTCATTTTTATTTTTGTAATATCTAGAACACTCTTTCTAGTGTAAATGGGTTTATTGAATTTTACTACTTTTTCATGTGACCTGCTACTAAATTTCCTGAAAATACAGTATTATGTTTATAATTTTGTTTTAAAATAATGATCTGGATTTTTCATTAATATTTTGTCTGTAACATTTACCACTTTTCACTTTAGGTCGAATTATTCATTAGTGTAAAGAATCCTTTTCTAATTCATTAGCTGCATTTTGTCTCATTCTTGTGTTAAAATCAAAGTATTTTTCAGCCATTCTGATTGTTCAAATGATTTTATTTCTTCGAATTCTGACTAATAAGGTACCAATATTGTATAACTTTTTTCTTTATTACCAATGCTGCTAACAATTTAGTACCTCCATTTTGTGCTAATGGTAAATACCTCTGTAAATTATGTAATTTTTTGATATTCTAAATCTACTACTAAAATATCTGCATATTTACTTTCTTCTGATGCTTAAAGTATTTTTTTGGAATTAATATATTTTGTATCTAACCATTCAAAATTTTTAAATGGTAATCTTGAGACTCTGTCCAAGTGTATAAATTATATGCATTTAAATATGTAATATAATTTTTCTGGCTAGAAATTTTTTACATACTTATTATTTGACTTAGAATATCTCTTTAATGCTTTGAGAAATTCCACCTCATTGTTTGATAATCTAAATTTTTAATATTTAATTTTGTCCAGACTAGTTTGGCATGATTATAATACTCATCAGAAATATTCGATTTAGAAAGTCACAAATAAAATCAATGTGTATTAGGTACTTTTTTGTCTTCCAGTTTTTCTTCAAAATCCTTATTAGGACTAATGTGTTTTTAATTATTAAATCTTACTCTTCATTTTTCAAATATTTTGCTAGTTTCTCCAAATTGTTCTTCTGTAGGTTCTGAATATAATTTATCAATACTTAAACTATAAATGTAAATGTATCCAAAAATATTAAGTTTAATCTATCTTCAACTGTTTTACTGAAAGAAAGATATTTTTGTCCATTAATTGAAGTACTTTTACTACTTTCTTTATCTATTGCCTATTCTTTGATAAACAAATGAACATTGTAATTTGTTAGATTATGAATATAAACTTGAATAAATTTAGGACTTTGATAAGTAAGCTTACAAACTTCATGAGCAGCTCCTCAATATTTTCCTGTTGAATTGCACTGATTGATTACTTTCTTTTCTCCTTTAGTAACTTCACCTTCAGAAATAAAACAAACTTTTAAGGTCTTAAAATTTATTTCACCTTCTTTAGTCATTATGGTTCAAATGGCTCTGAGCACTACGGGACTTAACATCTGTGGTCATCAGTCCCCTAGAACTTAGAACTATTTAAACCTAACTAACCTAAGGACATCACACACATTCATGCCCAACGTAGGATTCGAACCTGCTACCATAGCAGTTGTGCGGATCTGGACTGAGCGCCTAGAACCGCGAGACCACCGTGGCCGGCTAGTCATTATGATTAGTATACTTCAATTGCATATTTATTTAGTTTTATGAGATTATTGTTTCAACATTTTTATAAATTTTTGTGTTCAATTCGTTGCCAGTATAGTCTACAGGTTGTTTGTACTCATTATTACAATGTTTTATGTAATAATCATTCATCAGTAATTGATATTTATTAGAATAAGGTTTTTCAGAATTTGGTTAACAAGTGTTGAAATATTTCAAAACACATTCGAAGTCTGCATAAATTGCAGTGGTACATATGATGAATGTTTACAATTTTCAAATTTAATATTTTCACCTGTTTTTTTACTTCTTTATTTTCCTTACAGTCATTTATGTGTACGTGTAATTTGTCTTGAGAATTAAATAACTTAAACATCTAGCACAAGGATAACTTATAGAAAAGTTATTTGTTTGTGATTTATTACATACAGATAAATCTTTTATCTAACAATAATGGAAATTATTTCTTTTCGAATTAAAAGATCTTTGACAAGTTTTGTTGTTCATTATTGTATGATAAACAGACAACACAATAATGTTTTTATGATAATCATAAACAGTAATGGAATTGTTTGACATTCTTTCAAATTCTTGAATTTCTGTTAGTTTAACAGGTCAGTTGATAATTTTCTTTTTCAAAGATGTCACCTGTCTCTCAAGCAAGATTTTTAAAATGATCAACTCTTCCCACATGATCGTTTCCTGGATATGAAAACGATTTTATGAATCAATAAAAATTTTTGATTTTCATTTTTTGTATTCATTCCAGCTTTTTTATTTCTAATATCTTTTGGTAAATCAGTATTAGAAGATCTACAAATTTACTTCTGTCTAGAAACACGTAATTCTAAGCTATTTATGTAAAATAAAGAGCAACCAGCCTTTTTTTGCATTACTTCCCTTTCAGTTAATAAATTCTTCATTAAGTTTTTATTAATAATTTTCTAAATTAGTGGTCTTTATTAATTATTCATGACGTTTTTAAAATTAAATTCTTGTACTTCGTCTTGTCTTTTAAAAGTATAATAATTGTTCATGTTAGCACTAATTGTTCCTCCTGTTTTAAATATTATTTATTTTTATGATTACTTGTTCTTTATTTTGAAAAATATATTATTGTGATACTTTTATATTATCAGTGTTATTAATTTCATAAGTTATTATTCTAAATTTAAAAGGAGAAGGTATTCTGTTCATTTGTTTAGGTGATTTAAGAAACTCGTCATCATTTACAAAATTGTAACCAGGCACATTTTTCCAATAGTTTTTTTGTTTATTTTTTTGATATTTATCTACTAGAAGCTTTTGAAAATAACTGTCATTAACTCATTACTAATATTACTCTCAAATCTTTTAATAAAATCGAGAAATTGTTCTTCATAAAATTGAGAATATTTTTTTCATTTTTTCATTTTACAGATTTTATGAAGATCTTCTAAAGAGTTTTTATTCAGTTCGTTTTATTGTTTCTACATAAATTGTCCTCAGATTTTTTATACAATCAGTTAATTGTTGTTTATTAAAGTAAGATTATTTTTTCTAGTTTTTCGTTTTAGAGATTGCATTAGGTTCTTTTCAAGAGTTTGTATTTAATTCGTTATCATTGTTATTGATACTGTCAATATAGTTTTGAGTATGTTTGATTGGTTTTTCTTTATTAGGTTTGGAATAATTCTTTAAAATTTTTGCTTCACAAATTTATCAAATTACTTTTATATTTCTGTATCTTATTTCTCTCTTCTTCATTTGTTTCATATCAAAACAATACAAAAATTCCAAGATAACTTATCCAGTAAGATTGGAATAACTTTTCTCTTTACAATAATTTTCTAAATTCATAAAGGTATATCTATGTTTCTCTTTGCAATAACTTTCTAATTTTTAAAATAGCTCTATCTTGGAGTATATTTTGTTTACATTTTATTTATATAGAGAAAATTATATTTTTAAAAATGAAAATGTTTACAGTTGAAATGTATATTCGAGTTTTTAAATGAAAAATCAATTGTTGGTACAGATAAAGCAGATTTGACAGAACTTATTTATAAAGAAAATTTATTATTTTTTTATTTTCTAATTAAATGAAAATTTCGTTTGTTGGTATGGATAAATATTTGATTGGGGATATAGCAAAACTAAAATCTAGGTACATACCACAGAATTTAAAAAAAAAATGCTCTTTGGTCCAGAAACCCCATACATACAACACTGGCAGTGATTAAAGTAATGTACTTCACACGATTCCATCTTTTCCCACTACAGTGATGGTAAGTCGGGCTATGCTTACTATGTTGCTGCACGATTTTGTCAGTGCTGGTAGATATCTGCTTAAGTCAGTCTAGTCCTGGATGCATAGGTAAAATGTGAAAATTATTTACTGATATGGTGCAGAAGCAGTGTATGAATCTCCTGTTGTATTGTGAATAGAGTCCCACATGCCTCTGTAGCAGCGAGTACGTAACTTTAATTTTTGATGGATTTTGCTAGTTGTCAAAGAATATGTCGAGAAAACGATTGCTTTGAATGAGTGGCTCTCATGAAACTGCACGAGATTCTGATGTGTAGTACAGATTAATTTGATCAACAATCAAAATTAATTGGAGGACATAAGGCATCATGAAACTATTCTTATTCTACTGGATTATCTAGTTATTCATTTACAGGCTAGCCAATTTCTTCCCTGCCCTGTCATTTGTCTCAAAGTGAATAGATATGTAACCACAAGGAACACTGTAGTAACCAAGTAATACTTGAAATCGATCGAAACATGGCTTTATGCATAAATCAGTAATACATCCTTCAGCTCCTGAGAGGCGGCAGGCAGTTTCGAAGGAGGCGGGAGGAGGATGTGCTGGGCAGACAATGGCGTACTGGGCTTCAACGTCGAGGGATGCGGGCACACCCTAGTTTGGTGGACCTGTGCACCACCTGACAACAGCACAAGAGAGGTAGGTACCACCGTCATTTTTGCATCATCGTCAGCAGGCAGGTCCCAGTGCAGTGGAAATGGTACTGGACCCAGTGGTGAAGATAACTAAGTCGGCCCAACCAGAACAGTAGCAGCGCAGCTGAGGATTGAGACACATCAGCACACAGCACCAGCGAGATGCATCCCCAGGGGGCTACACGTGGAGAAGCAGCCATTGTGATGGATGTGCCTACACAGCAGGCGACGACGGGCTCGAGGCGGCCGAAAACGCAAACTGTTGGCTTCCAATGGCGTGAGGGGGCACAAGTGGTCAAAGTGGAGCCCCAACAGCCTGTCCTCCATTTGGACGTCAAAAAGATGGCGTCCCCGGCAGTGGACAACTGTGGCCAGTATCCACTTGGGCCGGTGACCAAACCCTCTTGCCAAAAATGGCGTGAAGTGGCTGTACGAAACCTAACTGCAGCAGGCCACTGAAGGTGGAGGGGCCTGGGTGGCTTCTGGCCATGAAGCAATTCAGTCGGGCTCCACTCCCCCTTAAGGATGAAGGGATAGGTGCTCAGAAAATGAAGAAAGGCGGTGTCAGGCAAAGAGTCCGCAACAAACTTTTTCATTTGGAACTTGATTGAGACTGTAATGGCAGAGTCATAACACGACAAACGCCGTGATGGAAACAAAAGAATTGAAAGATGTGAGATACAGATGAAGTTGGGATCAGGACCCATGGGAAAGCGAGACAAGTGTGTCTGAATTTAGTAGAAAATGGACATCGTAACTGCAGCGAGACAAGAACAGTGTTAAGCGATGTAGGTCATGTCGTGTCTTGTCGGGCAAGGACGTGTGGGTGCTAAACAAGGAAAAATGGTTCAAATGGCTCTGAGCAGTATGAGACTTAATTTCTGAGGTCATCAGTCCCCTAGAACTTAGAACTACTTAAACCTAACTAACCTAAGGACATCACACACACCCATGCCCGAGGCAGGATTCGAACCTGCGACCGTAGCTGTCGCGCGATTCCAGACTGTAGCGCCTAGAACCGCTCGGCCACCCCGGCCGGCAAACAAGGAAACCAAGGGTTTGTGGTCAGTAGTAAGGTGAAACTTGTAGCCATAAAAAAGAAATCATAAAATTTCTGGAGAGCCTCTTTTTCCACCTGAAAGTAACGCTGCTGAGCTGAAGTGAGAGATTTGGAGGCGACAGCAACAGGCCGTTCAAAGCCGTCAGCCTATCGGTGCGCTATGACTACGCAGAGACTGCATTTTAGGCGTCATTCGCCAAAGCTATGTGCTGGTCTGAAGAGAACGTAGCTACACGAAGGGGCGAGAGTAGTTTAGATTTCAAGATTTAAAAAGCGCGTCTGCAATCCAGGTTGCAGCAAAAAGATACAATCTTGCGCAACACGGTACGCAACTGGGATGCTAATGTAGCCGTCTTGGGAAGAATTTACTATAATATATTACCTTCCTTAGGAAGGCCTGAAGCTTCTTCGTGGACGATGCGCGAGGCATAGACGCAACAGCGAAGATGTGCTCTTGAAGAGAGCGAAGCCCACGCCGCGTGACCTCGAACCCCAAATAAACAGAAAAAAACTGAGATTTCTCGAGGTTACACCGTAAGTGAGCTGTAAGACAGAAATAAAAGTGCGAAATTTTTTTCCAGGGATCGGCCGTGGAGGAGGTCGTGACCGTAATTTCATCCAACCCGGGACAAGCATACTCAATAGCTCTTATAATCGCTAGAAAATAGCAGGGGCGCTAGCCACACCAAAAAGAAAGCGCAAATATCGGTAGAGACTAACAGGAGTATTCAAAACCAGAACTAGCTGAAACTCTTCGTCCACAAGAACTTGCAGATACGCTTCAGACAAACAAATTTGGAAACGTGCTGGCTACCCGATATTTTCGCGTGCGAGAGGATACGTATCCACGATCGACTGCGCGTTGATAGTAGTACTGAAATCGCCACAGAGGCGAGGTTACCTCGATAGCTTCCGAAGTACATCCAGTGGAGACGACCATTCACAAGCCACAATAAGATGCACCACCCCTAGAAATTGAAGTCTGTCCAGTTCTCCTTTCACGTGATCTTCAAGGGCGACAGGAATATGACGCGCAGGACAAAAACGATGTCGAGCCATGTATTTCATAGAAATGAAAGCAGAAAGATTCGCAGCACACGCTACACCTCCCGAAAATAGGTCACAAAACTTCTCACACAGCGTTTCCAATCAAGAATTCGGTACCTAATCGGACACACGGTGAACTGTGTCGGTGACAGAAAATACAAATGCCTGAAATGCGTCGATCCCGAACAAGTTCTCAACACTGGCATCAGCCAGCGGCAAAAATGTAATGGGACGGACCGCTGACTTGTAAGAGGCAGATGCCGTAAATTGTCTCAATAGCGCAATCTTCTGTTTGCTATAGCCGACAAGCTTTGGCATGACCGTATGACTTATCGTCGCTAGAATGATACCCCATTCGTCTTTAACTCAGCTCATATACTGCTCCTACCGCGTCACGTGTCCTCAGCGCCACTAGGCAGCATACAACCTCGCGGTGGGCAGTGGTCATAATGAAATGATAGTATGGCATTTATTGGACGGGATATCCCCTTTCGGGGCTCGGCCGCCGTATTGCAAGTCTTTTTAGTTGACGCCACTTCGGCGACTTGCGTGTCAGTGATGATGAAGGACACACAACACCCAGTCCCCTGCCAAGAATCGAACCCGTGTCCCCTTGCATGGTAGGTGGTAACGCTACGGCTGCGCTACGAAGGCGTACAGTGGTCAGAATATTTTGGCTCATCAGTGTATAAAGTAGTCTGAGGCGCTTGGAGGCACGCAACTGGAATCGCAGAGATTTGAAAGGGCTTAAATTTAGACGAAAGATTTCGAAAGCTCGTGTTTCAACTTGTACACGAGAGCTAAAACTGCGATCGCGCTGCTCTCCAAAGAGAAGCGATCACGTTCAATACGGATTCAACCTCACGAAAAGTTTAGACGTCAGAGCGTGTCAACAGTGTCAAAGGTAGTCAAGGATCAAGAACTATGTGCGAATCAACGCCACAGAAAAAGTCGTAGTTTCACTGACACACTTTATACACTTCCTTAGACCTTCTCGTGCCTACTATTAGCGGCGGTGTCTCTGAAATGTTTTCCTTGTACTATCATAAGAAAAGTGCCTGACTTCAACGCCGAGCGTGGTAGTTCTGAGCTCTATAACAAAGGCGTCAAAAGAAGTGGTGAAATGTGGGTAATAGGTCAGAATTGAGGTGAAATTTGGTGAAAGTGTGTGATCATCAACCCCACCTCACATGTCACATAAACTATTGAGCTTTGTCCTTTTTTTTTCGCGTGTGTCAGCACCTCGTTGTCGAAAGCTTAAACGAACCCGAGTGTGACGTTACATGGTTCCACACCTTTGCACCGTGACAGAGGATGGTCGTAGGCATCTTTTAGCCAAATTTAGATCTTATACGTCGTTATGGAGGCAATTAGGGCGTTTCGAAAAAGTGATCCTTTAATTCGGTTGCGTAGTGTAAAATTGAATGTAGTCAAATTAAATCGGGTGATGCTGGGGGAATTAGATTAGGAAATGAGACACTTAAAGTAGTAAAGGAGTTTTGCTATTTGGGGAGCAAAATAACTGATGATGGTCGAAGTAGAGAAGATATAAAATGTAGACTGGCAATGGCAAGGAAAGCGTTTCTGAAGAAGAGAAATTTGTTAACATCGAGTATAGATTTAAGCGTCAGGATGTCGTTTCTGTAAGTATTTGTATGGAGTGTAACCATGTATGGAAGAGAAACATGGACGATAAATAGTTTGGACAGGAAGAGAATAGAAGCTTTCGAAATGTGGTGCTACAGAAGAATGCTGAAGATTAGATTGGTAGATCATATAACTAATGAGGAGCTATAGAATTGGGGAGAAGAGGAATTTGTGGCACAACTTGACGAGAAGAAGGGATCGTTTGGTAGGACATGTTCTGAGGCATCAAGGGATCACAAATTTAGCATTGGAGGGCAGCGTGGAGGGTAAAAATCGTAAAGGGAGACCAAGAGATGAATACACTAAGCAGATTCAGAAGGATGTAGGTTGCAGTAGGTACTGGGAGATGAAGAAACTTGCATGGAGAGTTGCATCAAACCAGTCTCAGGAATGAAGACCACAACAACAACAACAGTATAAAACTGTCTCGTAAAATATTTTACGCTCTTTAAGATAGGCAACCCAACTTGGTATAAATTGGGTTGCCTATCTTAAAGCGTATGAAATGTTTTCTGAACCACTTGCATTTCACGCACCCTGTATTACAAGCTGTCACATCTTGCAGAATAGTATACGAAGAAGTTTATTCACCTATTTGTTCTAATCTCTGTATTCAACGGCGAAATTCCCTTTACTTTCTTAACGGTGCCCCCTTCGCTTTGAAGTTCTGTGAAAGATATTTTGACTGTTTTACATGTTGAATTTGTTCTTCCAGCAACTGATTATGTCTTTAATTTTTCTCATTTTCCTTCCAGCCATTCTGCTTTAGCTCCCTTCCACTCCCTATAATTTTATTTATTCCATTCTTTTCCTGAACGTTTTTATATTTCCTTCTTTCGTCAATCAAATAATTTCCTCTGTCACCCATTAACTTTGCAATTGTCTACCCTGTCTCAATATTTTTCTAGCGAACTACTGCGATTGTACTATATAGAGACGACAAATTCTCGTCAATGGAACTATCTACTGTGGGATTCGTTACAGCAGTATCTGCATCCTCAGTTTCATACACACATAATCGTTCCTCAGTACATTTGCTGTTACGTTGTTTTTTATAACGAATTGCTTAAATACAATAATAATTATCGTTACTGTCAAGACATCACAATAACTGTCGTCTGCAAACCACTGACTTTGCCGCACTGGAGTGACTTGCGTGCCTCAACGATACAGACAGCCTGAGCTAGAGTCGGCCTTACTCCAGGACGCAAGGGATGCATGCAGCCCAGTGTCGGCTCCAGGTGGTCACCAAGGCCTGAGTTCTAGGACAAGATTAGTTAGTCAATATATCTGCAACATCAGCTGGGGTGCCAAGTCAGTGCTCGGATAGGGTTGGGTCGTCGCTGTGTGAAGCCACATTGGATGCGTGTGTATTTGGAGGGGCCAGGCTAACACCTGATCCCTGAAGAGGGGCAACAGTCTTGCCAAGAGCTGTAGGGGCCAAAATCTCGGTGATTAACTGATCTCATCTTATAACGTTAGCCTTGTAACATTGACCTTGCTATGTTGCTACCTCGGACGGCTGAAAGCAAGAGGAACCTACTGCATTTACCTTTCCCAAGATTATGCAGCTCTAATGCACGGCGTAATAATGATGGCATCCTTTCGGATAAAATATTCTACAGATAAAATAGTTCTGTAATTGGATCTCTAGGAGATGACTACTCGGATGGACATGATCATCAGAGGAAAAAGTCTTGTGGTTGTAAGGGTTAGATCGGGAATGTTATATCCATTAATCTGGTAGGTTGGTTATAGAAACTGAACAGCGAGCAGGATAGGTTGAAGTACGATATAAGGAAATTAGTGGAGTCTGGAGGTAAGGAGAACAGGATTTCTCGTCAGAGGAGTACAGAATTATCAAAAGAAAATCAAGCAAGAGCAACGCAAGAGTAGGTCTAATAATGAATAACAAAATGGGAATGTGACCCCGTAGATGACGAAGGAATTTACAGAAACAATCATAAGATACAAAAAGTTACTCGCTTCATTAAGGATGATGAAAATTTATGGTGAGGTACAGGATTTCAGTAGGAGGAAAAAGAAAGAAAAGTAGTAGAAGAACATGGGAGAAACCAATGAAAGGGATGGTACTTGCTAGAAACCCTGCACAGAGCAAAATTTAATCGTTACAAGCACTTTGCTTAAGATTTGAAAGAATATTGTACACCTAGAATGGATCTTAAGACACGAGATGACTTCATACAGGAATACAAACGTCTCAAAAATGAGATCGACAGGAAGTGCAAAATGGCTAAGCAGGGATGGCTGGAAGACAAATGTATGGATGTAGAGGCTTATCTCACTAGGGGTGAGACAGATACTGTCTACAGGAAAATTAAAGAGACCTTTGGAGAAGAGAAAACCACTCGAATGACTATCAAGAGCTCAGATGGAAACCTAGTTCTAAGCAAAGAAGGGAAAGCAGAAAGGTGGATGGAGTGGATAGAGGGTCTATACAGGGGCGATGTTCTTGAGGACAATATTATGGAAATGGCAGAGGAAGTAGATGAAGATGAAATGGGAGATATGAAACTGCGTGAAGAGTTTGACAGAGCACTGAAAGACCTGTATCGAAACAAGGCCCCGGGAGTAGACAACATTCCATTAACACTACTGACAGCCTTCGGAGAGCCAGTCCTGACAAAACTCTGCCATCTGGTGAGCAAGATGTATGTGACAGGCGAAATACCCTCAGACATCAAGAATAATATAATAATTCCAATCCCAAAGAAAGCAGGTGTTGGCAGATGTGAAAATTACCGAACAATCCGTTTAATAAGTCACGGCTGCAAAATACTAACGCGAATTCTTTACAGACGAATCCACTAACTAGTAGAAGCGGAACTCGGGGAAGATCAGTTTGGATTCCGTAGAAATATTGGAACACGTGAGGCAATACTGATCCTACGACTTATCTTAGAAGCTAGATTAAGGAAAGGCAAACCTACGTTTCTAGCATTTGTAGACTTAGAGAAATCTTTTGACAATATTGACTGGAATACTCTCTTTCAAATTCTGAAGGTGGCAGGGGTAAAATACAGGGAGCGAAATGCTATTTACAATTTGTACAGAAACCAGATGGCAGTTATAAGACTCGAAGGAAATGAAAGGGAAGCAGTGGTTCGGAAGGGAGTGAGACAGGGTTGTAGCCTTTCCCCGACGTTATTCAATCTGTATATTGAGCAAGCAGTGAAGGAAACAAAAGAAAAATTCGGAGTAGGTATTAAAATTCATGGAGAAGAAATAAAAACTTTGAGGTTTGCCGATGACATTGTAATTCTGTCAGAGACAGTTAAGGTCATGGAAGAGCAGTTGAACGGAATGGATAGTGTCTTGAAAGGGGGATATAAGATGAACATCAACAAAAGCAAAACGAGGATAATGGAATGTAGTCGAATTAAGTCGGGTGATGCTGAGGGAATTAGATTAGGGAATGAGACACTTGAAGTAGTAAAGGAGTTTTGCTATTTGGGGAACAAAATAACTGATGATGATGGTCGAAGTAGAGAGGATATAAAATGTAGACTGGCAATGGCAAGGAAAGCGTTTCTGAAGAAGAGAAATTTGTTAACATCGAGTATAGAATTAAGTGTCAGGAAGTCGTTTCTGAAAGTGTTTGTATGGAGTGTAACCATGTATGGAAGTGAAACATGGACGATACATAGTTTGGACAAGAAGAGAATAGAAGCTTTCGAAATGTGGTGCTACAGAAGAATGCTGAAGATTAGATGGGTAGATCACATAACTAATGAGGAGGTATTGAATAGGATTGGGGAGAAGAGAAGTTTGTGGCACATCTTGACTAGAAGAAGGGATCGTTTGGTAGGACATTTTCTGAGGCATCAAGGGATGACCAATTTAATATTGGAGGGCATCGTGGAGGGTGAAAATCGTAGAGGGAGACCAAGAGATAAATACACTAAGCAGATTCAGAGGGATGTAGGTTTCAGTAGGTACTGGGAGATGAAGAAGCTTGCACAGGATAGAGTTGCATGGAGAGCTGCATCAAACCAGTCTCAAGACTGAAGACCGCAAAAATAACAACAACAACAACATATCATCTCGTAACAATCCTCCTGGGTGAACTGAGGTGTCACGTAATAGTGAAGCGGCCTTCCTCGGTGACTGCGTATTCTTTGCGGCAGTTGACTCAAAAGAATTTAAATAAGACTGACACCGGCCTCAAAAAGATACGTATTTATATTAGATTACATAAAGGCGAGACACAGATTTAGCTAAAAGATTTTAAAATGTTAATTATTTCCAGCGGGGGATGTAACGGTGATCATAATTTATTGGTAATGAATTGTAGATTAATACTGACGAAACTGCAGATCTGTGGGAACTTACGGAGGTAGAACCTGGTGAGACTGACAAAAAGTACAGGAATGCATCGAGGATAATGCAGTGCTAAGGAAGAATGTATGAGTAAAGGAAAGAGAGATGCTCCCTATAGGAAAATTAAAGAGGTGTTTGGAGAAGAGATGATATTTGGTTTGTGGAACACTCAACTACCTGGTCATTAGCGTCCGTACAAAGGCCCAATTTTTGCACAGTCCAATTTTATTTTACACAGTCCAATCGAGCCACTGTCACGACTAACGATAATGAAATGAAATGATGAGGACAACACAGACACCCAGTCCACGGGCAGAGAAAATCCGCATTCCCACTGGTAATCGAAGCTGAGACCCCGTGATCCAGAGGCAGCGATGCTAGCCACTAGACCCCACGCTGCGGGTATTTGGAGAAGAGAGAAGAAGCTTTATGAATGAGCTCAGATGGCAAGCAAGCACTAAGCAAATTAGGGGAGACTGAAATGTGGAAGAAAATATGAAAGGGCTTTTGAAAGAAACTTAAGGAAGGGGGAAAAGGAGTACGATACTGTGCGAAGAACTGGGCACGACAATGAAAGGACTAAATCGAAATAAAGCACCTTGAATAAACGACCTTCGCTCACGTTACTGAGCTCCTTGGGAGGGCATGTGATAAAAGTATTCCCACTGGTATTGGAGGGAGACAAAAACCCGTCAAACTTCAAGAATAATATGATAATCCCACTTCCAAAGATAGCGATAGTTACAGGTATGAAGACCAATCAACCATCAGTTTATTAATTTACGGTTTGAAATTGCGTAGACGTATTATTTACAGAAGAATGGCAAGACTGGCAGAAGCTGATTTGGGTGAGGATCAGCTTGCGTTGCAGAGAAATGTAAGATCACGTGAGAGAGTACTTACCTTACGACTTGCCTAGAAGATAGACTAAAGAAAGGTTTTGCAGATGTACGGAAAGCTTTTGGCAATTCTGACTGAAATGGAGTCCTTGAAATTTGAAACTTGCGGGGCTAATTTAAGAGGAAGCGCAAGATTATGGACGACTTACCCCAAAACGAATCGGTGCTTCTAGTTGAAGTTGAGGACATGAGAGGGTAGTAATAGTTGATAACGGATTGAGATGCGCTTTTAGCCTACTCGCCATGTTAACCAAGCGGGCAGTAGAGAAAACTAATGAAAAATTAGGAAAAGGTATTAATATTGCTGAATAATGTTCCAAGATGCTATTCCAGACGGGTGTAAAAAATGAATGTTCGCAAAGGAAAATACTAAATGCAAAAATGAAGATTTGGCCCTGTCTGACTACTCCCTGAAGCAGATCTTAGGATCTCCTAATGGCGATATTATCTCATCCTTCTTGCTCTTTAATATATAAATTACAACATAAACATAAATGAATGATTAAGTGATTTAGTAACTGTGTGTGCACCATCACTTCCTCTTCTTCTGCTTTCTCGTGTAAGTATCTTCTGCTGTCTTCTCGTGTACGTAACATAGAAGTCTCATGTTCATTAATATTCACGTCCCCAAGTGCTTCCACTTAAGATAGTTCACCGTTAAATGTTCTCATCGTTAATGTAAATCCTGATACACATTCCATCAAATCTCGCGATCTTGAAAATGAAGAAAAATTTATAAAAAATTGTTCAAATGGCTCGGAGCACTATGGGACTTAACAGCTATGGTCATCAGTCCCCTAGAACTTAGAACTACTTAAACCTAACTAACCTAAGGACAGCACACAACACCCAGTCATCACGAGACAGAGAAAATCCCTGACCCCGCCGGGAGTCGAACCCGGGGTCCCGGGCGTGGGAAGCGAGAACGCTACCGCACGACCACGAGCTGCGAACGAAAAATTTATAGTTATGTTCGAGTAACGTATACAGTGTGGAAACAATGATATCAAAATTGATGGCGCGAAACATTTCCGGTTATTTAGTCTGACTAAACAAATCACATCAAGTAATTACTAGACTCAATGTAAGCACAACAAAACGCTACTCAATCGATAGTGCGATGAGAGGCACGTGTGGCACACCATAAAGCTGCTATCATGCTTCTGTTACACAGTGAGTGCATATTCCGCGTATATGTACGAAAATGTTAAATGCTCACAAATACTACGTTTATCATTAACACAAGCTGTCGTATAACCTTGTCGCCTCATCGCTGGCCGTCAAGTAACCTGTTCAGTTCGGAAAGCGACATCTTTTAAGGAACAGGGCACGAGACGCAGGCTGTGAGGCGCTGGTGCGTTGGCAGGACTGGTGCGACGCTGTAAGACGCAGCGGTCGGCCCTTAGCGTAACGAGAGCCGCATATGGCGAGCACAGGCAGGGCCGGAGCGGTGCATACATAGCATTACCGCGGCGCACGCCGGCGGCTGCACAGGCGTATACTGACGCAGGGCTGCTAACTCACGTCGCATAGCGATCACTTGTTAAGGCTTCAGGCGAACGCCGAAAGAGATAAGTCGCTACGCATCTATGACTGCACTCTAAAGACCACCTTACGATGTGGCGATGTACTGTAGAACATAATTTGCATACCGCTATCATTTCTCCCTTTCCTGTCCTGTCCAGAATGAAACAAGGAAAAAAATTACATCGGAAATCCTCGGTAAGAGCTGTAGCCCGGAACAACTTCTAGTCATATGTCAACTTCGTCAGGGGCATCGAGGTTAAAGTCCAGACACATACGAGAAAGAATTGAAATTGTGCAAAGGAAAGAGAAAACAATACCTCTGAAAGACTTTTTCACTGTTCCTTTGCAAAGTCAAATCCTAGAGAACTATCGCACTTTAATACTCGCACCACTACGAAGGTGAGTAGCATACGCTATCTGATCGAAAGTGTCCGGTCAACCCTTATGTAAAGCGGAATTGATCATCAGATGTTGCGAGAGGCGGATTAGTCAGTATAAAACAAGGCGGGTAGTACTGCGTCGTCCGTGGAAAGGCAATAACGGTAGAATGGGCTGTTCAGTAGAGCACAGTGACTTCAAATGCGGACTAGTGTTTGGGTGCTACTCGAGTAACAGATACATCATGGTCATTTCAACACTTCTAAATCTGTTCAAGTCCACTGTTTGTGATGTAAATGTAAATTGATAACGTAATGGAGTGATTGAAAGGGATTATAACGCAAAGGATCAACCACAGCTAAACGAAGAACAGTGGGACCTCACGTACTGACGCACAGGGATCATCGAGTAGTGTGAAGGGTAGTTGTAAAAAATTGCATGAAATCATCGGAAAGAATCACTCGTGAGTTCCAGTACTACCATTACTACAGCGAGCACAATCACGGAATGCAGGGAGTCGAAAAGAATTGGGTCCAATGGTTGAGAAGCTCCTCATAAACAAGACATTTCTGTAGTAAGTGCTTAGCGACGCCTAAGGTGGTGTAAAGAGCGACGCGCGCTGGACAGTGCATGATTGGAAATGAGTGATTTGGAGTGATGATTCACACTACACCCTGTAGCAGTCAGATGGAAGGGTTGGAGTGTGGTGAATGTTTGGGGAAAGATACTTGCCATCAAGTGAAATGGCAGTAGTGAAGTACGAGAGAGGTGGTAATACAGTATGTATTTTAAACATAGCTGCACAACAGCAACGGTTCCACGTAATAAAATTATAAACAGCCGACCAGTTGCAATGGATAAAGAATTCTTTACCTAGGTTTCAACCGACTAGTCGGTTGTGAGCTCTGCAACATCCATGTACTAATTTATATTTACGTGACAAACCCTATTTCTAGGGCTATATTTTAATATTGACAAATGGATCTATGCCGACATTTGTAAAAACGGCGATGGTACATTAGTCCATACTAATGTAAAATTGCCACCTTCTGAAGAAGACAAATTTAAATTTGTTGAATCCTAGGTAAAGAATTCTTTATCCATTGCAATTGGTCGGCTGTTTATAATTTTAATACAGTATGTGCTTGTTTTCTGTGGTTAGGATGTGGTCCCCTTATTGAACTTAAGGAAGTGCTAAACGAGGAAGGCTACGAACACGTTTACAGCATTGTATATCGCGTACAGTACAGGAACATTTCGGAGACAACAGTTGTTTGTATCAGCATAACAACGCACCCCCTATCATAAAGCAACTTTTGTGTTTGTGAACAGTAACACTCGTGGAATGGACTGTCCGCCCAGAGTCCTGACATGAACCCAACGGACCAACTTTGTGATGAGTTAGAACAACGACGTTGCCCTATACCTCAGCGACCAACATCGCTAGCGTCGATTCTTGAGGAAGAATGGGCTGCCATTGTTCCACAGACATTCAGACACCACACTGAAAGTGCCCTCAGCAGAGTTCACTACATCATAAAGACTAAATGTTGACTGACAGGTGAGCCGAGAGTTTTGATTAGGTAGGGTATAAACTAAACTATGTCCGAACAGGTCTCGGAAGAATCAACGGTACAGAACGACCACCCTGTTATTCTCAGCCTATAGGTGAAACTGGATGCGGATATGGAGGGCATGGGGTTAGCACATTGTTTTCCAGGCCGTTGTCAGTTTGCACGACCGGAGCCGCTACTTCTCAATCAAGTGGCTCCTCAATATGCCTTACAAAGGCTCAGTGCACCATGCTCGCCAACAGCTCTTGGTCGACCGAAGGCCACCTACACAAATGTTAGCAAAGGTCGACAGCTCTTAACTTCGGTTATCTGACGGAAACCGGTGTACTCACTACAGAAGTCGAGCAAACGTACACTCTCATACCGTCTAATTGCATCGCAGTAACGATTGACCAAGTTTTGCAGAGGTAGACCCTCTGTTCGAGAGAGAATGAAGAAGTTCCGAGCGTCAAGTGATTTGGATGACCTTGTTAAAGTAACAGTGGAGCGCTAGACGGTTGAGACGCAAATGCCAATAATGCACCGAAAATACCTCGGATTCAGTGAGACTGAGCAACAGCATACAGTATCGAGCACAAGGACCGCTGTCATCTATCACGGATTGTAACGGTGGCACACAGGCGTGTATTCAGTTAATTATTAACTTAATTGCTCCACATCTAGTGGCAGGCAGCCGTTAAATGTAGCCGTTACAGATC
Organism: Schistocerca piceifrons; assembly: GCF_021461385.2. Lineage (NCBI taxonomy): Eukaryota > Metazoa > Arthropoda > Insecta > Orthoptera > Acrididae > Schistocerca > Schistocerca piceifrons. The sequence continues at coordinate 391,124,807 of NC_060138.1, read as the reverse complement.
GGCGAACGGGATGAAGCTCTTACACAAAATTAACTGTCTGAATCGCAGTTAATTTATCCACATAGCTTACGCATTTCGGCAACCTATCACCATCGGCGCGCGCCTCCGTAGCAAGGTTGCTAATGCAAGCATGTGTGTTGGTGTTCGACTAGGAGCTACGCCGGTTCGAATCCCGGTGGTGGATGAGATTTTCAGTTTCGCTATTTGGACGGCAAGAGAAGAATTTCCTGGTTACCAGCCTTCGAGCCAATGTCCTGGGTTAAATTGCAAATCTCTCTGCAGTGTCTCATAAAGTGATGGAAGTAAAACTGTCGGATGGGGACGTTAAGCTCAGCGTCCCATTTGGCACTATTCGAGACGAATAGGCTACATAGCGGCACCACGTATCACACTCTTCCTTCTCTCAACATCGTCATACGACACAGACATAACACTACAATATCCACGTATCTACTACGTTCACTACAATCCACAAATAAACACACAAAACATCTCTCTGATTTCGACAAGGAAAGAGTCCAATGAGTGTAGAGAAAGAATACTGTTTCCGCTGGCGGATGAAGCCACCGCCTCGGACTTCCCAGCGAACAATATCACATGAAATTTAATTTTTAATCATCGGATCTGTCGTAAGTCGAAGAAAGAATAAACGCAAGGTACAGGGTGTTTCAAAAATGACCGGTATATTTGAAACGGCAATAAAAACTAAACGAGCAGTGATAGAAATACACCGTTTGTTGCAATATGCTTGGGACAACAGTACATTTTCAGGCGGACAAACTTTCGAAATTACAGTAGTTACAATTTTCAACAACAGATGGCGCTGCGGTCTGGGAAACTCTATAGTACGATATTTTCCACATATCCACCATGCGTAGCAATAATATGGCGTAGTCTCTGAATGAAATTACCCGAAACCTTTGACAACGTGTCTGGCGGAATGGCTTCACCTGCAGATGAGATGTACTGCTTCAGCTGTTCAATTGTTTCTGGATTCTGGCGGTACACCTGGTCTTTCAAGTGTCCCCACAGAAAGAAGTCACAGGGGTTCATGTCTGGCGAATAGGGAGGCCAATCCACGCCGCCTCCTGTATGTTTCGGATAGCCCAAAGCAATCACACGATCATCGAAATATTCATTCAGGAAATTAAAGACGTCGGCCGTGCGATGTGGCCGGGCACCATCTTGCATAAACCACGAGGTGGTCGCAGTGTCGTCTAAGGCAGTTTGTACCGCCACAAATTCACGAAGAATGTCCAGATAGCTTGATGCCGTAATCGTTTCGGATCTGAAAAATGGGCCAATGATTCCTTTGGAAGAAATGGCGGCCCAGACCAGTACTTTTTGAGGATGCAGGGACGATGGGACTGCAACATGGGGCTTTTCGGTTCCCCATATGCGCCAGTTCTGTTTATTGACGAAGCCGTCCAGGTAAAAATAAGCTTCGTCAGTAAACCAAATGCTGCCCACATGCATATCGCCGTCATCAATCCTGTGCACTATATCGTTAGCGAATGTCTCTCGTGCAGCAATGGTAGCGGCGCTGAGGGGTTGCCGCGTTTGAATTTTGTATGGATAGAGGTGTAAACTCTGGCGTATGAGACGATACGTGGACGTTGGCGTCATTTGGACCGCAGCTGCAACACGGCGAACGGAAACCCGAGGCCGCTGTTGGATCACCTGCTGCACTAGCTGCGCATTGCCCTCTGTGGTTGCCGTATGCGGTCGCCCTACCTTTCCAGCACGTTCATCCGTCACGTTCCCAGTCCGTTGAAATTTTTCAAACAGATCCTTTATTGTATCGCTTTTCGGTCCTTTGGTTACATTAAACCTCCGTTGAAAACTTCGTCTTGTTGCAACAACACTGTGTTCTAGGCAGTGGAATTCCAACACCAGAAAAATCCTCTGTTCTAAGGAATAAACCATGTTGTCCACAGCACACTTGCACGTTGTGAACAGCACACGCTTACAGCAGAAAGACGACGTACAGAATGGCGTACCCACAGACTGCGTTGTCTTCTATATCTTTCACATCACTTGCAGCGCCATCTGTTGTTGAAAATTGTAACTACTGTAATTTCGAAAGTTTGTCCGCCTGAAAATGTACTGTTGTCCCAAGCATATTGCAACAAACGGTGTATTTCTATCGCTGCTCGTTTAGTTTTTATTGCCATTTCAAATATACCGGTCATTTTTGAAACACCCTGTATATATTCTTTCACATATAATTACAAAAACATACATACCAATAAACAAGAGGAAATCCAAAATGTACACACAGAAAATATACATAACATAGCACAAAGGAAAAAATCAATATATATTGCATCGAAATAGTACTTAAACGTACCAAGTATGAATGTATTATGGAGATTACAAGTGGAACGATAAATTATACGTCCACCAACAGGTGGCATTCGCATCACGAGAAAAGCGTACTCTACTGAAATAGAACTCTCACACGCGCAAAGTTACGCAAAATTCAGTTTGCTTAAAGCATATAGTTTTACATTTGTGTTCCCACACTTCAGTAATCATTTTAAACGATTCTTCCGTGGCTTCTTTGTAAACACAATAACACACACTAACAAAAAGGAAAGAAAAACTACTCACCAAGAATAATTTACACGAGTGGGTCGAAAATCGATGGATATTATGTACATGTATAGACAAACGAATGGTCACATTTTCAGATATATTCGATCACTTGTTCAAGAGAAAGAGGTTTACAAATTGAGGGAATTAATACAGCGTTGGTCCATCTCTGGGCCTTAAGAAACTATTTATTCAGCTTGGCATTGGTTGATAGTTGTTGAATATCGTCCTGAGGGATACCGTGCCGACTTCTGTCCAGTTGGCGCTGTAGATTATCAAAAGCCCGTACTGGTTGGAGGGCCCTGCCCACAAAGTTCCTTGGTGAGAGGGGTCTGACGTTTAGTAAATTATTGGATGTACTTAGTGCCATACCCACCCATATTTACAGCCAACTTTTCGCCGTGATCGCTACTACCGAGGAGCTGCAAGCTGATTTATGACCAGATACATCACAAGCAGAAGATGCGGGTTCGAATACTAACCTTGGTACTAATTTTCATTCTTCGCTTCATTCGGCATATACGCATTTAAAAAAATCATCGAACGAAAATTTGCCGTTATCTGCTGGACCAGTACGAGACTGAGTGTCCGTCGAATGATTGTATGCGAATCATTGAACAAAGAAGATGAAGACATACCCATCTGAGGCAAAGTAATATGTCCAGTCTTCTGGGGTAGAAAACGTGTGGTTCTTTGAATTTCTTGGAGCTTGTCACCAACTTTTAATACAGAACGCAACAAGATGACGCTGATAAGTCTGAAAACTCGAATTTCCAAGGGCCAGCGAAAAAGACATACAGCCACTTGCAGCACGATAGCGCTAGGCCCCACAACTGTCTTCGACCATGGAAATCACTGCCAAATTTGACAGATTGCCCTACCACAACCTGACTGTCCTGATTTAGCACCAACAGACTCTGTGGAATTATGAAAGACTATGTACTTAAAATTTACCAGATTTAGATGCTATTTTCAAACCAGAATGGTAATGGCTACGCTGTCGTTCCCATACTTTATTGTTGCTGTTGTTGTTTCGGACTTCAGTCCGACTACTGTTTTTATGCTGTTCCCCAGCTAGTCTACCCTAGGCAAACCTCTTCATCTCTGCACAACTATTGCAACCTACATCCAACAGAACTTTCTTAGTGCAATGAACCCTTTGTCTCCACTGCACCTTTTACCCCCGCCCCCTCACTGGACCCCCCCCCCCCCCAACAACCAATTTAATTTTTCCTCTATCACCAAACTGACGATTCCTTGATGCCTCATATTGTAACTTACATTTCTTCTTTTCAGTAGACCTTCATAATTTATTCGACCTACCAATTTAGCCTTCAGCATTATTTTGTCGAACCACCTACCAAAAGCTTCTGTTCCGTTTTTGTCTTTCCACGTTTCACTTCTGTGCAAAACTGTACTCCGTATAAATACCTTCAGAAAAGACATCTTAACTCTTAAATTTATGTACAATGTTAAAAAATTACTCTTCTTAAGGAAAACTTTTTTTACCTTTTCCATATCGTATTTAATTTACTACTTCAGCTATCTTCAGTTACTTTGATGCCCAAATAGCAAATCTCATCGACTACTTTCAGTGTCTCAATTCCTAACCTAATTCTATCAATATTAGCTGATTTAATTCGACTGCATCGTATTACCTTTTTTATTTTTGTTCATCATTTTATCACCTCTTTTCAAGACAGTTTCAATGCTTTTCAGCTGATCCAACTCTTTTGCCTTCTCTGACAGAATTACAGTGTCATTAGCAAACCTCAAAGGTTTCTACCTTGTCTCTCAACTTTAATTCCCTTTCCAAATTTCTCCTTGGTTTCCGTTACTGCTTGTTCAGTTAACAAGTTGAATATCATCGGGGTTAGGTTACAGCCCCGTCTCCCACCCTTCTCAATCACAGATTCACTTTCATACCTACATTTAGGTTTCTGCCCAACTTGTATAAAAAATTTCGCTCCCTGTATTATGTCCCTGGTATCCTCAGAATTTCAAGAGGTTTTTCTAAATCTACTAATACCACAAATGTAGGTTTGCCTTCCTTCAGTTTACTTTTTAAAGTAAGTCATGGGTCAGTATCACCTCGCGTGCTCCTACATTTCTCTGTAACTCGAAGTGAACTTTCTACATCTACATGGATACTCTGAAAATCACATTTAAGTGCCTGGCAGAGGGTTCATCGAACCACCTACACAATTTTCTATTGTATCAATAATCTTCCTCGAGGTCTGTGCCAATCTGTTTCTTAATTCTTTTTTATGAAAAAAATATAGCTGAAATCTTACTGTATGTAAGTACGCTAGTGTGCTTTCAATATCTGTTCTAGGTTGCAAGAAAATAAGCAGGAGGCAGTTTCGTAGTGAGACAAGTATGCTATAGCTTTTCAGTTACAACTAAATTTTTAAATGTATATACCGTTTCTAAATAAAACTGTGCTTTCTGTGATTGAATAAGCGTTTATCTCATGTATATGTTACATTGTGTGCGAAAGTGGCAGATGTATTAGCATATGTTACGTCTGTATCCACGGTTGTACAGTGACCTTCATCTCGGAGATATACCGGTTCTAATCGTGTGGAAGATTTTTACTGACAGGGGAGGAAATTATGCGGCGTGAAATTTCTGGTCTTCGCGCCTGTGTCCTGTAACATTGCTGATGGGACATCAAGCTTGGTGCTATTAGAGAGGATTAGGCTGCGTGCTTTGAAAATGAAGGTTAATGACGCGCGCATCTTGCTAGTAACAACCTAAGAGCTCAAATGGCATTTACAAGGAGTTCAAACAGCTTTTCTGTCGAAGGGAAATAGCGAGAACAATGCTTGCAGTGAGTCTCAGAGCATCAAAAAAGAAGAGATAAAAAGACAAACGGGGGTGTAAGACGTTATCAAACGGATAGCGAGACTGAAATGGTGTTGGTCGGAAATACCTTCAAATGGACCAAAACACTGACGCAGTGGTAACAGGGAAAGTCTAAGAGAAGTGTCGGACGCCCTCTGGCGAGATGGAGAGACGGCACTGGGGATAAAATCTGATCCAGACGGCCCAGCAAAGATCGGTAAGGAAATCTTTGAAGAGGCCTATGTCCAGGAGCGGAGATATAGAAGTTGAAGAAGAAGGCATCGAGTTTCACCCTCTCGTTCCCCTTCAGCCGTAACAACATAACCCCGAGACTAAAACGTAGAAGCACTTGTCACAGTCATCCACACGACTCAGCTACGCAAATGACACTTCATAGAAGCTGGAAGAAGGCAGTGTCAAATTACCTCCAGTGGGATCTGGGCTGGAACAGCGATGAAGTATTCCTACATCTGCTTCAAAATGGTTCAAATGGCTCTGAGCACTATGGGACTCAACATCTGAGGTCATAAGTCCCCTAGAACTACTTAAACCTAACTAACCTAAGGACATCACACACATCCATGCCCGAGGCAGGCTTCGAACCTGCGACCGTAGCGGTCGCGCGGTTCCAGACTGAAGCGCCTAGATCCGCTCGGCCACACCGGCCGGCCCTACATCTGCTCCCGTACGCTCATTCCCTGACTGCATAGTCTTTTGGGATAAGCAAGTATGACGGCACAGAGTGATATGAACAGTACCAGAGACATTGATTGCACATCTCATGATTCGGGGCCTCCTTAATCGTAAATTATACCGCCGTCACGTAGCCCGGACAGGGTTGTGGGCATCACTGTGGGACTGGAGTTGAAACAAGATTTCCATGACGTAATCAGTATTCCACCTCACTTGCTAGCAGCCCCGGAGAAGAAGCGGGGTTGTGTGACGGAGGGTGTGTCGGCGCCGGAAGCGCGGCTGTTTTTAAGATGCGCGCGCCGCGATACGCGGGGGCGACGGCGGTGCGGCGCGGCGCGGCAGCCTTGTGTGTGTGGCGCCTTGAATGGCCACAATTAAGACTCTCGTCATTAGCGGCTGCCGGCTGCCGGCCGTCCATCTTCACTGGAGCGCACCAGCGCGCCCACACGCAGCACCCCCGGCTGCACTGTGTAACCGCCGCTGCCCAGGGCTGTCCACGGGGGTGGCAGCTTCCCCCAGGGTCGAAGCGCTATTACTGTCCTCCGAGGGAGCTTTGTAGCTATTACACACAGGAAGTAACATCACGTCCCCTGAGTTAATTGTAGCGAGATCGAGTACCGGCTCACTTTTCTGTGCTTGGTCTCCAAACAACAATTATTTCATGATCATTTTAGTAAAGTTTTACAAAACAAATATTGTTTCTTGGACCTTTTCCAGAAAGAATAAAAATTAAAAAATAAGTTTTCCTCTTTACCCAGACACGTTTCAAAGACAATTTGTCACCATCAGCAATCAGTAGATCTCATTCTATTTGTAGCGAAATACACTGCCTGACAACACAAAAAAAAGGAATATTAAGCCGTGAGAAGCAGAACTGTCTCCAAAGTGCATTAGTGTAAGTCGTGTTTATTCTTGTTACCTGACCTTGTGATATATATAAGGGGAATGAACAGCGCCAGACGTTTGTACGTAGGTTGTTTATGTTATTATGCTGGTAACGCCACGCAGCGCTCTGTATGAAAGTCACTGACTGTGCTGTGTGCAGTCTGTGGCTGGTTTGCATTGTTGGAATATTCGCTATTGTGGTGTTGGGCATTTGGATGTGAACAGCGCGTAGCGTTGGGCAGTTGGAGGTGAGCCGCCAACAATGGTGGATGTTGAGAGAGAGATGCCAGAGTTTTGAGAATGGACGATCTGGACGTGTGTCCGCTCGAAAAAGGAAAACTATATATATATATATATATATATATATATATATATATATATATATATATATATATATATACTGGGTAGTCAGAAAATGTATGAAATGCTTGTAGCAATGTTACAGGGCAGGTTGTACTGAGACATAAATGTTAAGAAAGAAATTCGATACGTTGCTCCGTTTCCGAGTTATTTAGCATAGAATTTATCCAATTGGGGCGTCGCGCGCTCACATTCAAGCGGCCTGCCAGAGGCGGTATTGCCCAACGAGTGCTTTGTCTCGTTACCTGAAACTTGAATTTACGCGCGCGACGATCTGATTGGCTAACTTCAATGCTAAATAACTCGGAAACGGCGCAACGTATCGAATTTTTTTTTCTAACATTCATATCTCAGTACAACCTACCCTGCAACATCCCTACAAGCGTTTCAGACATTTTCTGACCACACTATATATATATATATATATATATATATATATATATATATATATATATATATATATATGATGACCTTTGAACATTATTAAGGTAAATACATTGTTTGTTCTCTATCAAAATCTTTCATTTGGTGACTATGCCTATCAGTAGTTAGTGCCTTCAGTAGTTAGAATCTTTTATTTAGCTGGCAGTATTGGCGCTCGCTGCATTGCAGTAGATCGAGTAACGAAGATTTTTTTGAGGTAAGTGATTCATGAAAGGTATAGGTTATTGTTAGTCAGGACCATTCTTTGGTAGGGATTATTGAAAGTCAGACTGTGTTGCGCTAAAAATATTGTGTGTCAGTTTAGTGTTGATCAGAATAAGTAAAGAGAGAAATGTCTGAGTACGTTCAGTTCTGCTCAGCTGTTTGAAAATCAAATAACGTAAGAGGTTTATCAGCACAGTAATTCATAACTTTTTCCAAAGGGGACGTTTCACGTTGAGTGGTAACTCTGAAGGACATGGAGATGCCACATACTCATACGAGACAGCGTTATCAGCAACTGACACTGTTTGAAAAGGTCCTCGTTATTGGTGTCTTTGGTTCGGCTGGTCGAATCGCGAAATATTCAGATTTCTGGGATATTCATATGTGACGGTGGTCCGTTATTGGTTCTTATCGAAACGTGAGGGCAGGACACTAGTTGTCAAGGTTCCGGCTGACCAGTCTATTCACCACATGCGTGGATCATCGTACTGTGCACCTAGGACATCAAATCTCTACACATCTGCGCCTGGCAACTAGACGGCCCTCCTGCTTTCTCCCTACTATATTCTGTGACCTCCCTCAATGTTGCTACCGAGCGAGGTGGCGCAGTGGTTAGACACTGGACTCGCATTCGGGAGGACGACGGTTCAATCCCGCGTCAGGCCATCCTGATTTAGGTTTTCCGTGATTTCCCTAACTCGCTCTAGGCAAATGCCGGGATGATTCCTTTCAAAGGGCACGACCGACTTCCTTCCCCGTCCTTCCCTAATCCGATGAGACCGATGACCTCGCTGTATGATTTCCTTCCCCAAACAACCCAACCCTAAATGTTGGAGACTAGGAGGAGCTCTACTTGGGGATTACCGCCCCATGTGTGAGCTGCCATTAACACCACAACACAAACAGCTGCGTTTGGAGTGGCGTCGTTGCTGGAAAGCATTGTTTGCTGATCAATGTGTCGCATTGTACTCAGCGATGAAATGTGTTTCTGCACATCCCTCGATGACCATCGTCGGCAAGCATGAAGGTGATCTGGGGACTGGTTCCATTCTTCCAATATTTTCAGCGGCACAGCGGTGGCACTCACGGCGTCATGATGTGGGGAGCTATCAGGCACGACTTCTGGTTACACATGATAGTGACTGAGGGAACTCTGGCGGCACAACGGAACGTCATGGATATCCTATGTCCTCAACGGTGCTTCCACCACGGAATAGTTCATCGGGTGAATATCTTGAGATATGTGATCCTCATCGTCGTGAGATTGCGTCCTGCAGATGTTTACAAGTTCTCTTCGGTGACCGTTGTTGCATACGTGACCTTCCGTGTCGGAAGATGCCAGAGGATCCGGATGGTCAGACACAAAAGCATTGGGTCGCACTACCACGGGGTCAAGGGGCATCCCATGCACCAGAGATTGCTCACGACTGCACAAGACAGGAGTAGGGGGCAAGGCGTCGTTACGTCCGCAGCACCCTGACGTACTACCTGAGACGACGATGTGTCAGTAGTAGCAGCCAGTGGCGGTCGTGGTCGCGGGTCGTTATGGAGAACTTGACAAACGTCAGCGGGAGCGTCGTCGGGGCGGTCGTGGCCTGCTGGTTCCCAGGCGGTAACTGTGTGATTCTGCGTTGCATTCACCTGGAACGGAGGTGTCCTTAGTCACATCCACAGTACACCTTCGGCTGGCCATCATATAATTGCACGGCATCCGCCATTATACAAGAAAGGCGGCACATGTTTGGGTAGCTCTATGCGCATCTACCGTACTCCATTGAGAACTGGATATGTGGTGAACTGAACTCACTTTTCAGTTGTAAGACCAGTCACCACCTCTGAAGACACATCGAAGGAGCATTTAAATACACGGCTAGTGCGCAGTCCACGTCTCGCATGTTCCACAGTTACGTCACCAATGTGACCATCAGAGTGACGGAGCTTGAGACCACTTCGAGTTGCACATAGAATTGTGCCACATACTTCTTCATTAATCAATTTCACGTACACCACACTGCCCATTATAGACAGGTCGATGCCAACAAGACCGATGCAATCAATCTTCACTTGTTCTCTGCTGAACCGTTCAAAGTCAAGTGCTTTCAGTAGACCATATTCTGGTGAAAAGCTAATCTTCAGTTTATGTGGGCACAATCACTCTCCTTCTGACAAGGATAACTCCCCATCGCACCCCACTCAGGTTTAGCGGAAAGATGGCTCAGTGGATAGCCAGTGAATACGTGAACACAGATCAAGCAAGAAAACAGGAAGAAGGTTTACTGAACTGTGAAAAAAAAGAAAAAATGAACTGTCTGTCCGATCATTGAAATGTTTGTCCTCTTTGTGTAGTCGTCGTGTAGTTGTCGTGGTAAGAATACGTTACCTTCACAAGTAAATATGATGAACAGTGAGAGCAGGCGAGACGTCTCAAAGAAATGAAAACAACAAATAAACGTGTTTGAACTATGGTACAACAAAGTAATTCAAGAGTCAAGACTTCCAAATGGGAACGCAACTTCTAAAACGTTAAAAACTTATGTTCTGTCGGAGTACGGACAAACTGTGTGACTCTGAAATCGTTGCAATCATTTGTTGCAGCTTATGTGGCAAACTATTATGTTTTCATCATTTTCTTGGGAGTGATCTCTTTCACATTCATAAAAACACCTTCATCGGGCAAGGAAACGAGTGTCACTCAGTTACCAGTCCTATAAATTAGGTGCGTCGATAACTATCATTTGACACACTTAAAAAAACTAAAAAGCTCCTAACGAACAGGCCATGAAGGCCCAACACTACTGACCGGCCGCCGTGTCATCCTCAACTCATAGGCGTCACTGGATGCGGAGGGGCATGTGGTCACCACACCGCTCTCCCGGTCAGTTTCCGAGACCGGAGCCGCTACTTCTCAATTAAGTAGCTCCTCAATTTGCCTCCCAAGGGTACCCCGCGAGCCAACAGCGCTCGGCAGACCGGATGGTCACCCATCCAAGAGCTAGCCCAGCCCGACAGCTCTTAACTTCGGTGATCTGTCGGAAACCGGTACTACCACTGCGGCAAGACCGTTGGCTATTTGACACACTTACTGTCACTAATGCCGTTATGACACACCAGCCGTGTTTTCCCGTGAAAGATTCGGATGGCTTGTCGCCTTCGTCATCAAACGTTTGCGATTCTCATTCGAAAGCAACTTCCTTTCCGCTGCTAACGCAGTTGTGCAGAACCAACTGTCATTATAGGTCTCTTACACCTACCTATTGCAAACGTACGTTACACCACGTCACAAACACAAATTTCAATCAAGAGAACAGCGACAGAAAAAAAAGAGGGATGTCTGAACACGGGTTGCCCACTGGGTAGTCCAACACCGTAACCACTTAACCGTGGCGCCACTTGTCTTCCGTGCTGCCCTGTATTACACTTCCTGTTCTTGGACCGTCCACTGTTTCTATTTTGCTTCTTTTTTTTCACATTTCAGTACACCTCTTTCCTGTTTTCATGATTGATCTGTGTTCAGTTTTTGATGAGTTGTCGACTGGGCCCTCTTACCAGTAAATCTGAGGGAGGTGAGATTGGGAGTTTCCCTTGTAAGGAAATATAGCGCGCTAAGACAACAGAATCACGTAAACACCTCCGCGAGCGAACCATGCGGCGAAGACGTAAACAAGATATTCCTGCCGCTAGCCTACCGAAGGGCGACTGCTGCCCTAGACCACGAGTAATAGTCGCCATAAAATCCTTTGTTTTGGATTGCTTATCGCCCACAGAAATTCATGGAAAGAAGGCAGTACTTCTGCATAACACACAAGAAATAGGCAGCTCAATCTGAACATGGCTTTTTCTAGTAATCTTATGTGTACTGACACAATATCCTCTCTTGTCCCAACTTCTTCATGCCAGAATAGTGCCTACAACCAATGACCTGAGTTGTTTGATGTATATGTTCTACTGTAAAGCGATTACCCCATTGAATGAATATTTCATAGTCCTTAACAGTGTTACATCATATCAACAGGATCAAAGGGGCTACCGAAAATCATTACAACAACGCCGTTTCCGTATGTGACCTACGCTGTACTTCACAGATCGAAGATTAATAAGATTGCACCCTTTCCTACGCTGTACTCCACAAATCAAAGATTAATAAGATTGCACACTTTCCTGGAGTTCGTCATGGTTAACACGGTGTTTGGTAAAGAACAGAGTGAAATTAGACTCGTCTGATCAAATTAAATGTTTCACTGGTCGCTAGTTCACACTAAATATTTATTGCACCACTGAAGGTTCGTCTTTGCAGTTATGTGATATCCAAGATATTTGTCAGTGACAGCCTGTTGCATGCTGCAATGTTCCCACGTCCTTATTTACCTCCACTGGCAAGTTTAGTTCTACTTCTATCCAGTGTGTTCAGGCGAAGAAGTTTACCATGACTGCTGTAAGCTGTGATTACAAGGGAGCGGCCGGCCGGAGTGGCCGTGCGGTTCTAGGCGCTACAGTCTGGAGCCGAGCGACCACTATGGTCGCAGGTTCGAATCCTGCCTCAGGCATGGATGTGTGTGATGTCCTTAGGTTAGTTAGGTTTAATTATTTCTAAGTTCTAGGCGACTGATGACCTCAGAAGTTAAGTCGCATAGTGCTCAGTGCCATTTGAACCATTTTTACACGGGAGCAGTTGTACAAGGTGGCTAAAATACGTGAATCTCGCTGCTGGATGAAAACCGTGAAGGCGGATGGGATCTGTGCCTGCAAAGCTGAGACAGTAAGAGAACTGCCCGCAAAAGATAAGGTGTTGATTTTGAGTTCCCGTCAGATACACCATTTGTTGGAAACGCATCGTAAACAGTGCACAGAAATGAAGTGCCTGTACAGTGACGTTTCCAACTACTCCAGACTGGAAGAAACAAGGGATCTCCGACGTACGAGGTGTGTCCCTAATTTTGGTGATTCTGTTTACTAGAAAATGTGACTGTAATGATAAGCTTGTGATTGCGTAACAGTAAGGTCGGTATACCAGTTGCAAAGTTAAGTCTTTGGTAATTCATTGAGTACCGTCGAACACAAGCCGGACTTGAAGTATTTGAATATTGCTTATTGAAACTAATCGCTGTATTATAATTCAAGCGTCGTTTATTCAAAATGTACTAAGACTTTCGAGGCGGAAAAGCGTCATCCTCAGACCCCAAACGTAATCTGCCATCAACGTGCGAACCACAACGACAAAGACCAACGGAGCCTTCAAAAGGAAACATTACAATTTGTTCAGCGTGTTACACCAGGATGTGCAACCAACGAAGTCGAGTGCAGTGGGTAAAAAAACAAGTGGATTCCGTAACATCCAGTAACAAATGCACCAAATGTCAGATACCGTCTAACTCGACTTTATTGGTTGCACATGCTGGCTTAATATGCTTTAGAAGTAGCACTGTTTCCATTTGAAGACTCCGTTGGTGTTTGTCATCCTGGTTCGTACGTTGATGGCAGATGCCGCTGGAGGCCTGCACTCGAAAATGGTAGCATGTTTTGAATAAATGACGTATGAAAATACAGCTGTTGGTTTCAGTTTTCATTATTCAAGCACTAATTACAAATTTCGTCATCTAAACAAACCCGTGGCCACATATCGCACGATTTTACATTCAAAACTGAAGTATGGGGCTGTAACTCATCGTGAATTGTGTGATGTGTGTACGTCTTCAGCAGTGTCTTCAGCAGTGCGTGGAGAAAGATAAATAATGGGATCAAGCATTTATGGAAGTACCTATATTGGCTGGCACATATAGACGGTTCACATTGAGGAAGTGAATGAAAATGTGCTTGAAAACTGTAGTTTCACGAATTGTAACTTTGGTAACTGAGACGTGTCACTCAGAATAAATGACGTGAGAACTGGTATCTAGAATAATACTGTGCACATTCTGTCGCCCAAACAGTACCAACCATCAGGAACTCTGGGTAGGAATACGAGTGTTCCTACACTTCAAGAAATAAAAGTCTTATTTCTCAACGTTTTGAAAACAGTGAAACAACGAAAGGTTTATACCGTAACTGGTTAAAACGGCGGATGAGGTTTCGGAGCTCTTGTTATTTGTGAAATAAACGCTTTTTTTACAGCACTGCCTTCTTCAAGACACCGATGTTTACTTTTTCCTTTTCTTGCCTACAAAATATTCAGATACTCACTTTGTTTACATAAAAGCATGGTTCTCTGATTTTTTACTTTAGGCCTGAAAACTGAAATACTGGCTGCAAAATACTTTTATTTTTAGTCCCAACTGTAAACTTTTACAGATATTACCGTTTTGACGTTTACGTCATTTTCAGATAGCCAGTGTCATTTTAGCTCTTCAGTCGTCTGGAAACATCAGCTTCACTTCCACAGCTCAATAAGCAGCTGGTGGTGACTTCTAGAATATGTTAGCCATCCAAAAAAAAATTTAGCAAACATCTCTAGATGACCCAGCGTCATTAGATTAAAAGTGAACTCAACACCAAAAGGAAAAATCACTTAAAATATTTTATTCAGTTCCAAGTTCTTACTCGCAGCTGCACTCATATATCAGTACGATGATTGATGATAAGTATTTGTACATACAATAACGTCAGCTGCCTGTTCAGTTCGTTAAGCACAAGGTATAAGGGTAAGCATAGGTCGTCATGTGCCCCCCCCCCCCCCAATCCGCTCTCCTCTTCCCGGGCTGCCTAAAAGCACGACGATGCAGAACTCTGTGTGCAGAGGAGTGTGGGCAGAAACATTCATCTGTGAGCCTTGATACTGAAGTAGCTAGACGCAACACAACGTGTACATTATGGAACAAATTTAAAAATCTTTAGCACGATTTATGTTCATTGATGTAAAAAAGATGTTCCACTCCCGACTCCATCGTCTTAGGTGTCGATTTCTTTTCCCAATCCCTACTTCACTCTCTAAGGAATCATAGAAAACGTGAAAGATAACTTTTGCATTTATAATCTTAGAATGGAAGCATGGATTAGAGAGGACTATATGAGCATTGCAGGCGTTACGCTGAATCGTATCATGCAGAACTTTTCTACCACTAAAAGTGTTTTCACCGATGTGATAAAGTTTGAAGGGAAAAGAATAAATAACTTTTCAAAGACAAATATTTTTCCCTTAGTCGCGTAATATTATTCAAATCGATAAATGTCTTGTGCTTTACACTTTCTGAAGTAACCTGTTTACTTTGACAGCCATCAAGCTATCTCCATGCCAAATTTAATCGAAATCGGTTCAGCGGTACAGTCGCGAAAACCTAACAAAGAGAGTTATTTTCACATTTCTAATACTAATATTTAAGTATGAATTGTCTGTGGTCACATGAAACAATTCTGGTGCCAAATAGAAAGAAATGGCGTGGCGTAAACCACCGATGCCGAATTGATTAGAACAGCTCACAAAGAGAGTGTGAACAAACGTTGCGAAACAATATCTGGGCTCAGGCTATGCTGATGAGAATGACCAACCCGCCGGTTCGTTGAACAATGTAGACAATAGTCATCAACAGCGCATTGTTACGTTATGCGTCCTACTGATATGACAGAATATCGACACCTCCATCCTCTATATTAGTATGTCTTCTCATTATACGTAACATACACGTGTAGTCCGTTGAACAAAGCGTATAAGTAAAGCATCTGCGTGATACCAATCTTTCCATCGGTTAAGAGATGCCATGTTATATTTGCATCTCTGTCATAAACAACTTCACGACTGCTCTAATTTTCTGTCGAAATAAAGTTCATTTAATTTGAAGAAGCTCTATGATCGGATTTACAAGTGTTCTCTAGCCTAATATATCTATTGCTTCTCTAGAAACGTTCGAAGCGAAAGTATTTACAAAAGCATACATGAGACAAATATTGCATCACGCTGTGAGAAACAAGTCTGATCGCATACTGAATGCTACTGTAACGATCAAACTAACTTGGAGATAAACGAAAGTGTATTTTGCGCTATTACAAAAGATTCAAGAAGAACTTCATTAGTTTGGAATGTAAATGATAGTTAAAGCCCTGTACATTATTAATGTACAGAACTGTCCATACATGAGAACTGATTTCAGTTAGCATTTGCCATCGAAATAAATGCAGTCCGTCAACTGTCTACTTGTTTCTTTTTAGTTGCTTGGGTTGATCGGCAATATTACCGGGTAGACGTTTCCACAAGCGTAAATCGTTGCACAGAACGACCACAAATGTTTGCCGAACGGATGTCACAATATTACGATTCCCATAACATGTAGCTGATGGATGGGCTCTGAGCACTATGGGACTTAACAGCTATGGTCATCAGTCCCCTAGAACTTAGAACTACTTAAACCTAACTAACCTAAGGACAGCACACAACACCCAGTCATCACGAGGCAGAGAAAATCCCTGACCCCGCCGGGAATCGAGCCCGGGAACCCGGGCGCGGGAAGCGAGAACGCTACCGAACGACCACGAGCTGCGGACTAGCTGATGGATGACTCGCGTCCCTTTGCTGACACCTCGGCAAAGATCTTAACGACTGGCGTTGGCTTGTCAACACTGGCAGCGGACTGTGAAACACTGATGACTTTTAGCATAGTCTAAGTCCCGATTTCTGTCGTGCTGAGGTTACGGGTCTGCGAGACTGCGGCTTGCGTGTCAGCAAGGCTGTATCGAAGCTTGGTCGCAATCAGCTCTCATAATTTGACGTCACTGATGAGTGGCATGTACACTCTGTATCGACAGCCTTACAGATATAAAGTGTTCAATCTCTGCTACGCTATGACCTAAGCGTCTTGCGTTATCAGCCCACGTTCAAAGTCGGTAACTGTACCATGTGGTGCCACGTTCACCACAACACCAGTCTGTAACGGACTGTTCAGTTACCGTGTCTACGGTCGTGCCATACACCTCATCTAGCAGCAACATTAGCGCGTAACATGTGCCACATCTTGCAGTGCGACAGTCCTTGGCGTTACAAATGTTGATGGTGTTGAGACAGCAACCAGCCACAAATATGTTTTAAGTTCCTTTATTCAAAAGGTACCATTACCGATTTCGAATCAGTACAGTTCATCGTCACACTGCTTTCATGCTTACATTAGAACACGTGGTGCGTTTCTTACTGATTAGCTGTCCTAAAATATAAATAATTATAAGGACGTCATACAGATGGTTGCATTACAGATTTGCATTGGAATGTGACTCACGTGAAATGTCGGTTTGGAGTACTTGTTTTCATAAATTAAATTTGTATCACTGAGCCCTTCAGATCTGTCACAGAACAGACTTCTAACATGCACCGCATGTTTTAATAGATACAAAGTGTTTACAAACATATGAGTGTCAAATATGCTATGATATATCGTAAAATTATAAAGATGCCCCATGTTTGGAAAAGGAAAGGAACTAGGAACGTCGTCTGTTGGATGAAAACTATGAAAACAGGTACTCCGAACCGACACTTCACGTGAGTCACATCCCAATGCAAATCTGTAATGCAACCATCTGTATAACGTGCTTATAATTATGTATTATTTATATTTTAGGACAGCTAATCAGTAAGAAACGCACCACATGTTCTAACGAAAGCGTGAAAGCCGTCTGACAATGAATTGTAATGATTCGAAACCGGCAAAGGTACCTTTTGAATAAAGAAACTAAAAATAAATATGTGGCTGGTTGCTGTCTCAGCACCATCAACATTTGTCTTCAAATAACAGCCACGGTCTGCAACCATGTCATCATATGACAATATTAGATCTTGGTGTAACAGTTTACCTGACGTCACAAGTAATTCTCTGACGCGAAAGGTAAAATAGCCCTAAATTTTGTGTCATTAATTCACTGGTGTGCAAAACTTGTGGACGAAATTAGTTTTCGCGTGATATGTCACTGCCAAGTAATACATCTCGATGAAACATGGATCATGTATTGAAAGAACTGCTGCTGTACAGTACAGTAAAGAATGAATGAAAAAGATAAGCAGTGAGGCGACCAGAGATGACACCTTTATCAAAGTCGCCGAGATGTACAATGGTCCCCAGGACATTCCAAAAGGCAGAACATGTTTCTCAAGGGAGTATGTAAACACCATGGACGGCAGTACATGAGCTGCAACGTGCTCTCATTCTGGCTGAATGAATAGTAAGAAACTTCCTGGCAGATTAAAACTGTGTGCCGGACCGAGACTCGAACTCGGGCCCTTTGCCTTTCGCGGGCGAGTGCTCTACCATCTGAGGTATCCAAGCAAGACTCACGCTCCGTCCTCACAAATTTTAAATCTGCCAGTACCTCGTCTCCTACCTTCCAAACTTCAATGAAGCTCTCCTGCGAACTTTGCAGAACTAGCACTCCTGAAAAAAGGATATTGCGGAGACATAGCTTGGCCGCAGCCTGGGGGATGTTTCCAGAATGAGATTTTCATATTGCAGCGGAGTTTGCGGTGATATGAAACTTCCTGGCAGATTAAAGCTGTGTGCCGGACCGAGACTCGAACTCGGGACCTTTGCCTTTCGCGGGCAAGTGCTCTACCATCTGAGCTACCCAAGTACCACTCACGCCCCATCCTCAATATTTTTTCGGAATCATCCCCCAGGATATGGCTAAGCCATGACTCCGCAATATCCTTTCTTTCAGGAGTGCTAGTTCTGCAAGGTTCGCAGGAGAGCTTCTGTGAAGTTTAGAAGGTAGGAGACGAGGTACTGGCAGAATTAAAAAAAATATGTGAGGACGTGGCGTGAGTCGTGCTTGGGTAGCTCAGATGGTAGAGCAGTTGCCAGCGAAAGGCAGAGGTCCCGAGTTCGAGTCTCGGTCCGGCACACAGTGTTAATCTGCCAGGAAGTTTCATATCAGCGCACACTCCGCTGCAGAGTGAAAATCTCATTCTGGGTAGTAAGAAGTTCTTTTGGTAGGGAGTTCCACTGTTTCATCAGCACAGTTGACAAGTGCTTGTAATCGTTAGTACATGTGGACGTGCTGCAGTCCGTCTCTCTAACGAATTCCACACGTCTTCGATGGGGTTTAAGTCGGGGGAACGTGCAAGACAGTCCACTCGCCGAATATTCTCTCGTTACAAGATTCCTCCACCTGTGCAGTTCGATGCGGTCACACATTATCATCCATAAAAATAAAGTCACGGCCGAATGCACTCCCGAAAACAAGTACGTGGGGAAGGAATAAGCGTCGCAATAACGTTGAGCGGTGAGTGCACCGTGACAAAGAAATGGAGGCCATTAAAACTCCATCATCACCAAAACGATCATCAAGACAGTGCTGCTATTACCCTGATATGGCGAGAGGAGGGAACACATACCTGTGACATGAAATCACGAAGGAAAAATATTCCGAATAGGTCGCTGAAGGTAAAGTCATTGACTCGATATAAGCTGACTGTGTTAATCCAGTATTACTCCTTTTGGACATTTCCGTCATCAGATATCGTGGAACATTATGCTGCACATAGGTACACAGGTTACACTTTGTAACGATTATCAGCGGACGTAATGCACCAACGAACATTTTAGAAAGTGATTGGTCTAATGATCCAGGTGTTACGATATGGGGAGGCATAAGGTTGCAGAACGAACTGACTTCCAAATCTGTGAACACAGCACACTCACCGGTCAAGTATATTGTACACTGTAGTCCTCCCCATGTGATTCCTTTAAGGGTGACACAAATGCAAGGAGGTTCAATTTTATCTAATGAATTTCTGGATTAAAATGTATTTCTAAATTATATGTTTAGTTAGGACTGTTGGCTGTATTTGTATGTGCCTATAAATTGAGTAGTCCCCCAGTAACTCGAGCCCTGGTATTTCGAGGTTCCATGATTTTCGAGCTGGCCTTAGGAAAATTAAAATTTTACAGAAAACTACCGCAAGAAAAGTGGTTCAGATGGCTCTAAGCACTATGGGACTTAACATCTGAGGTCATCAGTCCCCTAGACTTAGAACTACTTAAACCTAACTAACTGAAGGACATCACACCCATCCATGCCTGAGGCAGGATTCGAACCTGGGTCCGTAGCAGCAGCGCGGTTCCGGACTGAAGCGCCTAGAACTGCTCTTCCCCAGCGGCCGGCACAACCGCAAGAACTCGTTTTCATACGTTGTCCGCATGTGCGTTTTACGCTCTATCGAATGTTTTACATTTTGAACTTCCTTTCGATTTTCCATATACGATACAGGTAAAACTGGCCCACTTACGTTTTCACTCGTAATGTACAGAAACAACCTTGGCCTCAGACTGCTAATGCATTTTTATTACAGACAGGTACTATTAGGTTTCGAGGAGTGCGCTTGCTCGTATTTCGCCGACCCTTCACTAATTGGGACCGCCTGACAATTAGTTGTATTGTTACTGCTATTGTTTGTGTACTCAGCAACAGTGGTTATTAAAATACTGTACGCCTAAGTAATAATTCAGTACGCATTTTACAACATTGGCTGGCCATTGTTGTATGCACTGTAGTTGGTTGTGTGTAATATCTGAACTGCAGTGAGCCCATCTGTATGCCGTTAAAGTGTAGTATGTACGTACAGTGTATGTAGGTACGTACAGTGTACTGTACAAATGTAAGTGTGTGTTTCTTAAAATTTTATTCCATGCATTACAATGAGCGGTACGAGTAACAGGAAGCCGATGGCATTGAATGTGAAACGGAAGGCTTTGAAAAGAGTAGACAAGGTAGAAACATTATAAAACTTGCTGCTGAATAAAATAACTCCACTCTATAACTACCGCAGTGTCACTGGTACAGCAAACGCAATAATTCCTTAGATACAGAAAAAAAACCAGTCTTGGTTGCAGTAGACTGGTTCATTTAATCTTCACATGTGACACGTTTCGCCTGTTCCAGGCAACATCAGAAAACGGGGGGACATTACAAACTGTTATAAGTATAAATTGCTGTGAGAGACAATAATAAATGAATAAATTAAAAATAGCGGAAAGAAGACAAACATCCACTCGAGTATGATGCACAGGGCCACATCTGTGTTTCAGGGAGTGGTAAGGGATATAATTTTCAGCTTATAAAATATTGCACTATAACTGAGTGTTTCTTCGTTCATTATATAAACGGCTAAACTGTTTACCAGCGAAGGGTGGTAACCATTTTAATGTGCTACAAAGCGCAGATTGTCTAATCCTTTATGATATCGCCGTCAGAGATGGAAGTTCACACATTTCTGTTATAGCTGGTCTGAAACAGCTAACTTTATAGCTCCTCGGACGACTGGAGTTGGAGTGAATTGTTGAAACACTAGTAGAAGGCTTTCTGAAATTATCCAAGATAGTTTTACCGTCACTCAGCCATAGAGAGAGGTAATTTAAGATTCCGCCTTCGTCCACTATTTCATGGGTGAAGATTAACTTAGGGTACATGATTAAATTCCTCAGTCAGTGGCTCAATATCTTGATACTTGCTTTCAATCTAGTTGTCGGCGTGACAGCGGGTGCTCACAGTGTTGTAAATAGACCACATTTGTGTTCATGGTGCTGTTTCTTCACGGGTAAGTTGTCATTCTTACAGCCAGTTTTTGATTTACCGTTGCTTCATATTTTTACTAAAATTTTTAGCTGTTTTACCATTATTATTAGTGCTCATTCATATTCCAAAGCTATTTAGCCTAGCCGTTTTTTCTGCTCACTGAATTTGCCTATTTGTCTAAGGTAGGTATCGCTTGCAAGCCTTAGTAGCTTTCTTTTTCCTACTGCCATTACCTCTTTTTGTGTTGCTTATGTAATGAACCATTGACAGTGGGTATCCGGCTGTTTCCTCCCAGTTCTTTGGGACTTTTAATTACTTTCGACGCTTCGGTTACGATTAGCATGAGTTTTGTTGGTATGCTCAGTTATGGTGCAACGTTTTACAAGTTCAATTTTATGCCCCTCACCACCAGCTGAAACCACCCACTGAAACACAAATGTCGCCCTGTGCTTCATAGTCCAATCAATATTTGTCTTCCTTTTGTTATTTTTAATGTATTCATTTGTTAATGTCTTTAATAGCGATTTATACCTACAGCAGTTTGTAATTTCCCCGATTGTCTGATGATACCTAGAACAGGCGAAACGCGTCACATGTGAAGATTAAATGATCTGATCTCGTGCAACCAAGATTGTTTTTCCTGTGTCTAAATGCTGCTGAATGTGGAGTCGATGAAGTGACAGTTGGAGAATGGCGTAGAATCAGAAACAAATTTGAGAAGTTTTCATCAAACAAGTATTCTGTTTCGTCGTTTGAACGGAAGTGTATAAAACAACAATTTGTTTGTGATACTAAAGTTTACCCGGCGTACTGAATATTCTATGAGGTTTCGGAATTGCAGCCGGATCATGTTGACATCTTGCCGCAATATTGCGGCTGGCAACCGCCCAACCTCCTCTTCGATAGAGGACGCTCTTGTGACGGCCGCCAATCGGCATGCGATTGCGCGCTAATTTTTGCTATAAAGCCGACGCCGTGAACTAGCAGACTACAAGGCGGACACTCACCTGAAGATGGCTGGAAGGTTGCCATCCGAAATAATGCGGCAAGACGTCAACATGATCCGGCTGCAATTCCGAAACATCATACAATGTGAAGCTATGTTTGTTTGGTTTTCTCAGCAAAGACAAAAAAGATATCAGATATCACCGTCTGTTCTGCAACAAAAAGCTGTATTTTTTACAAATGAGTTAAAGGAAGGTGAGGACGATTTTATGCAAGTTCAGGATGGTTGGATAGGTGGATGAAGCGATACAGCATAAGGTAGCTTGAAATTTGCTGTGAATTTCCGCGGCTTCTCAGACTGTTACACAATTTAGTGTGAAATTAAGAAATATTGTACAAGAATAAAACCTTACTCGTGATCAAATGTATTACTGTGATGAAACAGGGCTGAAGTATAAAATACTCCCATCTAACACTCTAGCCTCAAAAGAAGAAAAGACTGCATCAAGCTACAAAGAACCTAAAGAGAGTTTAGCAGTTCTTGCTGCTTCTAATGCAAATGGAGGTCATAAACTGAAGCTGCTGGTAATAGGGGCGTCTGCTAACCCTACAGCTTCATAAAATGTCACTGCTTCCGCACTGCCTGTTACATATGTCCACGAAAAATCTGCTTAGAAGCACAAAAATATTCTTGAGAAATGTTTATTTGAAGAATTTGTTCCAGAGATAAAGAAATACCTAAAGAAAAATTGCTTGCCTTCCAAAGCGATCTTAACGGTTGACAATGAGAAAGAATTGCTATGTGACGGTGTTTGCGCGTTGTTCTTACCCTCTTACATGACGAGTTTAACACAGTCTTGGGACAAGGGCGATTTACAATGGTTGATAAAAATGTGTCGTTTACTTCAGACGCATCTACAAGTAACGGAAGGTGAAGAAACGATCAAAGAATTTTTAGACAGAACTACGATAAAAGACTTAGTTTACTGGATGGCCGATTCATGGTCTGAAATAAAGGCGGAGACACTAAAATAGTCTTGTAACCAGATTTTGCGGAATGAAATTGAAACCTATGACACAGACGAAGATGACCTACCTTTGGAGGAACTGATGAAAAAGCTTGTTGAATGTGAAAATGCGCCGGCCGGTGTGGCCGAGCGGTTCTAGGCGCTTCAGTCTGGAACAGTGCGACCGCTACGGTCGCAGGATCGAATCCTTCCTCGGGCATGGATGTGTGTGATGTCCTTAGGTTAATTAGGTTTAAGTAGTTCTAAGTTCTAGGGGACTGATGACCTCAGATGTTAAGTCCCATAGTGCTCAGAGCAATTTTTTGTGAAAATGCGAATGTATGAAGAGTTTGAAGTGACCGGTCTTGCAATTGTTGAAATGTGTAGTGAATCCACTGAAGACAATGACGACGATGAACTGCCTGAAGAAATTGTACTAGTGTTTACTCACGCCAAAGGTTTAGCAGCGCTAGATGTGGCATTGCGTTATACTGCGCAGCTAGCGGAAACTATTCCACCTGACACCCTGCTTCTTAGAAGGTGGCGCGACACTGCTGCTAAAAAACGAGGCTATATTTTAAAACAAAGGACTACAGACATTTTTTTAAAAAATGTAACATATTTTTTTCCAAGAAATGTATTACTATATATGTATATATCCCTCCCCCTCCTGAAACCATCGATCTTGACGTTGGTGGGGAGGCTTGCCTGCCTCAGCGATACAGATAGCTGTACCGTAGGTGCAACCACAATGGAGGGGCATCTGTTGAGAGGCTTCACAAAAGTGTGTTTCCTGAAGAGGGGCAGCACCCTTTTCAGTAGTTGTAGAAGCAACAGTCTGGATGATTCATTGATTTGGCCTTGTAACATCAAGTACTGCGAACGGCTGAAAGCAAGGGCAAACTACAGCTGTAATTCTTCCCGAGGGCATGCAGTCCTACCGTATGAGTAAACGATGAAGACGGCATCCTCTAGCTGAAATATTCCACAGATAGAATAGTGGCCCATTCGGATCTCCGGGGCGGGACTACTCAGGAGGACGTCGTCACAAGGAGAAACAAAACTGGCGTTCTACGGATCGGAATGTGGAATGTCAGATCCCTTTATCGGACAGGTAAGTTAGAAAATTTAAAAAGGGAATCGGATAGGTTAAAGTTGTGTACAGTGGGAATCAGTGAAGTTCGGTGGCAGGAGGAACAGGACTTCTGTTCAGGAGAATACAGGCTTATAAACACATAATCAAATAGGGATAATGCAGGAGTAGCTTTGACAATGAATAAGAAAATAGGAACGTGGGTAAGTTACAACGAACAGCATATTGAACGCATTATCGTAGGCAAGATAGACAAGAAGCACACGCCCACAACAATAGTGCGTATTTATATGCCAACTAGCTCCGCTGATGATGAAGAGATTGAGGAAATGTAAGATGAGATGAAAGAAATTATTCAGATGGTTAAGGGAGACGAAAAATTAATAGTAACGTGGGGATGGAATTCGATAGTAGGAATAGGAATAAGAGGGAAAGTACTAGGTGAATATGGACTGGGGGAAAGAAATGAAAGAGAAACGCGCCTGGTAGAATTTTGAAGAGAACATACTGTAATCACCGATAACACTTGGTTTAAGTATCATAAAAGAATGCTGTATACATGCTGGAGGCACCGGAAGGTTTCAGATTGATTATATCACGGTTAGAGAGAGATTTGGGAATCATATTTTAAATCGTGAGACGTAGCTAGGGGCAGATGTGGATGGACTCTGACCACAATTTATTAGTAGTGAATTGTAGGTTAAAACTGAAGAAATTGAAAAAAGGTAGGAAATTAAGATGACTGTAACTGGATAAGTCGAAATAACCAGAGGTTGTTGAGAAATTCAGAGGGAGCATTATACAACGGTGGACTAGAAAAGAGGAAAGGAATATATTATCAGAACAATGGGTGGCTTTGAGAGACGAAATAGTGACGATAGCAGAGGGCGGAATGGACAGTATCTTCAAAGGAGGACATAAGGTGAACATCAACAAAAGCAAAACATGGATAATAGAATGTAGGCGATTGAAATAAGGTGATGACGAGAGAACTGTATTAGGAAATCAGACACTTAAAGCAGTAGATGAGTTTTGTATTTGCGCAGCAAAATAAATGATGATGGCCGAAGTGATGAGGATATAAAATGTAGACTGGCAATGGCAAGAAAAGCGTTTCTGGAAAACAGAAATTTGCTAACATCAAGTACAGATTTAAGTGTAAGGAAGTCTTTTCTGAAAGTACACACAAAAAAAATGTTCTGCATCACCCCAGTTCACAGAACTCCTGAGGATAGACGTTGACTCTGTACATTGTATCAAAGGCATAGTCCCTTTGACTGTTCAGAGATGTCACTAAACCCGCCCAGAGATGTAAACAACCATGCATGAGCAACACCTATTAGACGAAGGGGGGTCCGACAGTCAATCACTTCTAGTCATTCCACCAGGAAGGAGGTACACGGCTCGTGTTGTCTGTAGTTCAACCATGCTTAGACGCTCAATACCGCGGTTCGATCGCGTCCGCACTGTTAGTGTGTGCCAGGAAGGGCTCTTAACAAGAGGAGTGCCCAGGCGTCTCGGTGTGAACAAAAGCGATGTTGTTCGGACTTTTAAGAGATACAGAGAGACAGAAACTGTCGATGACATGCCTCGCTAGGCCTACCAAGGGCTACTACTGCAGTGGATGACCGTTACCTACGGATTATGGTTCGGAGGAACCATGACAGCAACGCCACCATGTTTTCGTGCAGCCACAGGACGTCCTGTTACGACTCAAACCTTGCACAATAGGCTGCATGATGCGCAACTTCACTCCCAATCGCCATGGCGAAGCCCGTCTTTGCAACCACGACACCACGCAGCGCGGTACAGATGGGCCCAACAACGTGCCAAATGGGCCGCTCAGGATTGGCATCATTTCTGTTCACCGATGAGTGTCGCATAAGCTTTCAACCAGACAATCGTCGGAGACGTGTTTGGAGGCAACATGGTCAGGCTGAACGCCTCAGATACAATGCCCAACGAGTGAAGAAAGGTAGAGGTTCCCTGCTGTTTTGGAATGGCATTGTGTGGGGCCGAGTTACGCCGCTGGTGGCCATGGAAGACGCCGTAACGGCTGTATGATACCTGCATACCATCCTCCGACCGATAGTGCAGCCATATCGTCAGCATATTGGCGAGGCATTCGTCTTCATGAACGACAATTCGCACATCTTGTGAATGACTTCCTTAAGGATAACGACATCGCTCGACTAGAGCGGCCAGCATGTTCTCCAGACATGAGCCCTATTCAACATGCCTGGGATAGATTGAAAAGGGTTGTTTATGGACGACGTGACCCATCAACCACTCTGAGGGATTTACGCCGAATCGCCGTTGAGGAGTGGTACAATCTGGACCAACAGGGTCTTGACGAGCTTGTGGATAGTATGCCACAGCGCATACAGTCCTGCATCAATGCAAGAGGACGTGCTACTGAGTATTAGAAGTACCGGTGTGTACAGCAGTCTGGACTTAAACCTCTGAAGGTCTGCTGTTTGGTGGCACAACATGCAATGTGTGGTTTTCATGAGCAGTAAAAAGGGCGGAAATGGTACTTATGTTAATCTCTATTTCAATTTACTGTACAGGTTCCGGAACCCTCGGAACCGAGATGATGCAAAACTTTTTTTGGTGTGTGTATTTGTATGGAGTGTAGCCATGAATGCAAGTGAAACATGGACGATAAACAGTTTAGCTAGGAATATAAGCATTCCAAATATGGTGCTACAGAAGAATGCTGAAGCTTAGATAGATCACGTATCTAATGAGGAAGTCGGAACAGAATTGGGAGACAAGTAACTTTTGGCATAACTTGGCCAGAAGAAGGGATCGGTTGATGGGATACATGCTGAGGCATCAAGAGATCACCAGTTTATTGCTGGGAGGAAGTGTGTGTGGGGGGGGGGGGGGGGGGGGGGCAAAAATACAGAGGGAGGCGAAGGGCTGAATACGGTAATGCAGCGCGGGATTAGCCGAGCGTTCTAAGGTGCTGCAGTCCCGGCGGAGGTTCGAGTACTCCCTCGGGCTTGGGTGTGTGTGTTTGTCCTTAGGATAATTTAGGTTAAGTAGTGTGTAAGCTTAGGGACTGATGACCTTAGTAGTTAAGTCCCATAAGATTTCACACACATCTGAACATTTTTAATACGGTAAGCAGATTCAGAAAGATGTAGGTTGCGGTAATTATTGGGAGATTTTCTCGCACGTACTGGATAGAGTAGCATGGGGAGCTGCAGCAAACTAGTCTTCGGACTGAAGACCACAGTGTCATACGTACATATAACACAGGTATGTATTGTATTGTTTTTTATTTACTTTTTAATCATTATTTTGCTCACTAAACATTTATTCATGATTTACCAGTGGATTTAGTGATATTTCCGTATAATCAGAGTTTTTGTAATTCGATGTAGTCTCAGCCCCAATTAGCTCTAACTTCGGGGCTCTGCTGTAAACTAATCCCTGTTCCAGTACTGTTTTAGAATGTATACTCTCCCGTATAAAATACTGTTGTGTTCTGGAGACAATTCCAAGAGCCAACTGCTTAAAATACATTAGTTACACGATCACAGTCACAAATACTGCACATGAGTAACACCATTATAGAGAAAACTATCGAAGTAAACTAGTAAATGGGTAAAATTTTGTACATGGCTGCACGTTCAGAGACCGTGAATAGTTACAATTGAAAGAAAACAGCCCTCGGTCACTATTTTTAACGAATCAAACAAACACTGCTTTCCATTATGTACTAAATACTGTTCATTTATAATCATTTCTGCCTATATTTCAATGTGAAGTACCCTAATTGTATCTACGGCTACTAGATGGCGCGCTCGTTGCAGTGCCATGTTCACCTGGTCGCATTTGTTAATGTGGGCATCTCGGTCCGTTTGCAACCTGTAACCGCGTAAGTAACGAGCAGCCCTTAGTGGCTTGCCATCACAGTTTTTATCTTAAATATCTTTGTGACTAATGCCCTTTTGGCATCTTCATTATTTTGTAAATGACATATAAGTACTGCCAGTCTTTCACGATCATTCTGTACTTAGTACTTATACCCTGTATCATACGTTTTTAGTCATAATTCTGTGTCCATGTTATAGACCATTCTTTGATTTAAATTCTGAGCAAGACACTCCTAGAAGTGTTGAAACCCGGTTAATTTGTTATAAATAGTGACCGAGGGCTGTTTTCTTTCAATTGTAATGAATAGGTGTTACATGTGACACCTCCACTATTTGACAATATATCTACTCACTATCCAGGTGTCTCAAATTTGAATAACGCTATAAAATACAAGCCGAATGAATTAAAAAGAATTATAGTTAACACATTAAACAGGAAAAATAAATTATAATTTGCAGCGAAATAACTGCACTGTAACGGACGTGAGAACTGTAGCAACAAGTGATGAGCAGATCGGAGAAGTTCAGAAAGGTGAATGGAGTGTGGGTATCCTGCTAGGCAGTACCAGACAGAGAATGCAGCTGATTCTACTGTACTGCAAGAAACTTACGTAGCCAGTAACAACCATGAAGACGATGATGTAGAGACAGAGAACACAAGTCGCATAAAACAAGGACCTAAATACGAAGTGGGCGAAGGAGAACTGAATAACAGTATGGTCTCAGAATAGAATCCTGAACCACAACTAAGCACGAAAAGTTTGTTAAGAATTTTGACCAAATACCTAATCAAAATTTGTTAATAAGTAACAAAATTGAAGCCCAGAGCAGCAACTTTTGATGAACAGAAACTTAATCACTAAAATTGATTCTCGGAGCAGTAAGACATCAGATACACAAAAATATTCAATAAGAAAAAGATAGGAACTCTGAATGAGGAAATTAAATACATTAAGGTAGAATTGGGCAATCTGAATACAGATGTTGCGAATATGCACGCTCAGATAAATGACTTTAACTGTAGATTTTTACACATAATTAGAGAAAATGTAGGAAAGTACTGAGCCTGTGATTCAAATGAATGAAAAAGGAAATGTGTCCTCCTTAAAAGCAGAAATAGTCGAGCAAAATAAAACCAAAATCTCATTTGAGGAAAGTTGTTTTCTATACTAATGTAATGGTAACTAACAGGTAGATATTTTTGAACAGAACTGTGTCACCGACAATCTGATATTCTATGTACACTCTGATCTGTGATCCTGGAAAGAAAGTTAAAGATGGGCAAAATTACCTTGTGGACAGAGATGGCAATACAAAAAATTTGGTGTATGGAAAGAAATTTGATCCGCGTAAGAGACAAATTGAATGGCACTCTAGGGACCTTATAAAGAACTGTGAAAGAATACTGCCTAGTGGTATGAGCGATGAAGGAAAGATTAACGTTGTAATAAGCACTCTTGTGCGAGTCGCGGAACGTTGGGATCCCAGAAAGCAGAGACCAGATGACTTTCACCGATTTCAAACAGTAATTTCTTAACAAATACTTTTTTGAACGAAAACATGTCTGTTTGTCATGCGGTTTTATTACCACCACTATGTATGATAGGCAGGGAAGAAAAACTGTGAAAGAGTTTTGTGAAAATTGTTTCCGAAAACTAGTGCAACTTTGAAATAGGCAGACAGAATCCGAAATTGTCTGGAAGTCTCGGAAAATTTCGCAGGACATTCCAGGAGATGTATAAGCAGTAACTAAACAAATTTTTACATTCCTGGAGCATGTGGAGGACGACGGGAACTAGCATGGATATGATTTCCGTCAATATAATAATTTGAGTGAACAAAATAGCAACAAGCGGAACGAAAACGAGATATGCCGGGTCAATACGGTGCGCGTAGGCAGCGGACGCGGTAGATGTAATTTTGCAAGATGCAGCACACCATTTCGGCCCTCTAATGACAATGAATGGAACGAGGAAAACTAACGGCGCCATCCATTGCAGGCTGATCAGACACAGAAATACCTTCTCTTCTCCACCCAGGAATAAGAAACACGACTATGGCCGAAGAAGAGATTACCGCAGTAAGAACCACAACAAAGATGGATCGTGATGATATAGCGTCATTCTGCTGGGTGTGCGTAATAACAATTCGGTGCTGGCAAGTGATTGCAAGTGTGCCACCACTATGAATGTACCCTGTTCACGCGTACAAGTAGAGTGGACAGATTAGCTGTACGTAAGAACGAAATAGCTACAGCCGTAAGACAAGCCATGTCACTAGTCAAATTCATATAATCAAAACTACGGCTGACATGATTGCAAATGTCATCTGTCAGCTTCGTATACGAACCAATTACCACAAATAAACCCACAGATATCTGAAGAATCTAAATAACTGTGAAAATAAGAACACCAAAAATAAGTACACAGGACTAAGTATTAGTCACCCCTTTAAAAGAGATCTCTGGATGCTTTGGACCGCTGAAGACGGTGCAGAACTGGTATCAGACGACCATATTGTCCTCCACCGGTGTCTAAGTCATGGCAGTGAAGTGGTGCGTGTGATCTAGTTGGTTGTGTACAATTAGAAAAGTAAGACATGTGACGGAATGGCAGGAAAGAGCTGTCGCATTTGGACGTTCCCGTGACTACATCGTGAATGAAGGTACCCGCTTTGTAGGTGTGCCAAGGCGGGCTATGCAAAGTGTGTGCAAGGGATAACGTACCATTCGCAGTCATGCAACACTATGTGAGTGCAGTGGTCAAATACAGTTTATAGCCTGCGGCAGGGATCGCTAACGACAGTCACGCATTCTCAACGACGATCCGTTTCAAACACGACAAGAATTGCTGCTGTAAGCGAATTCAGGTCCACCTCAACCAGTATCCGCGTAAAAATTGAGAAGGAAACTGCATGCAGTGATGTCTAGTGTAGTTTTCCTTGCCAAAGGCAAATTCTCATAGCGACATACAAAACTGCTCGCCTTCAATGGACCAAACAACACAGAAGCTGGAAGAACGGTCAGGGATCGTTGGTGTGGTCCAACGAGTCGCGCTTTCGCCTTCTTTCGATTGGTACAAGGCGCCGAGTTCCCCAACGACCCAATGAGGTGTCTAAATTGCAGTGTGTGTAGGGTATAAAACAGGGCGGGGGTAGTTATGTGATGTTTTGGAAGCGTTTCTCTTGGCAGGGCCTTCGGCCACTCATTCAAGCCACCGCACACGTCAACCAAGATGTTTATCCCAAAATTATCGGTCACCTAGCGTTTTCCTCGGGTTTAAGTCTTCACGATGAGTATGATGTCAACACTTCCGTATTTCAAGAAGTCACAGCTGTGTAGACAAGGCTGCACGCAAATGTTCCTGGTCAGCCACTCCGTCGTACCTGCTCTGTCTCGTTAAATCACCCAATCATAACACCAAAAAATGCATGGGACAATTTGGAATATTGGATGACACTTGGGATAAACATCCGCGGAATTTGTAACTCAACGGGATTTAATCATCACTGAGGCGCTTCATCTGAATATGGCATACCTGACACTCTTCCTCGCTGAACTGAGACCATCATCAGTGCTTTATTTTTTATTTATTTCATTTTTTAAAAATCATCAGTCTTCCGTCTGGTTTGATGCGACCCGTCGTGAATTCCTTTCCCACGCTATCAGCTTCATTTCGGATTGACAATTGTACCTTGCGTCCCCGATTGTTTGTCGGTTGTACGTCAATCTTTGTCTCCCCTTACAGTTTCGGCCCTCTACAGGTCCCTCTAGTACCATGGAGGTTATTCTCTGATGTCTTAACACATTTCCTATCTTTTGGTCCCTTCTTGTTTCCAGTGTTTTCCGTACGTCCTTTTCTTCAGCAATTCTGTCGAGAACTTCCTCATTCTTTATCTTATAAGTAAATATAATTTTCGACATTCTTCTGTAGCACCACGTCTCGAACGCTCGGTTGCGCTATGCTCGAAACGTACATTCTCACAAATTTCTTCTTCAAATTAAGGGCTATCTTTGATACCATTATACTGTCCTTGGACCAGAATGTTCAATTTGCCTGTGCTTCATTCGTCTTGGGTTAGTTTGCTCCATGGTAGAAAAATTCCTGAACTTCGCCTAATTCATGATCACCAATGTTGATGTTAACTTTCTCGTTAATCTCGTTTCTACTACTTCCCATTACTTCTGTCTTTTTCTGATATACCCTCACTCCATATTCTGTACTCATTAGGCTGTTCACTCCACTCAACAGGTCTTGTAATTCTTCTTCACTTTCACTGAGTAATATCATTGTCCTCAGGAAATCTTTTCGCTGATACCTTTTCAGCCTAAATTTTAGCTCCACTCTCGAACCTTTCCTTTTTTTCCGAATCTTTTGCCAATGGACAGAATATCATGACACTTTTCCAATTGTAGGCCACATGTCCTATGGATATACCTTACATCTCTTTAACTCTGTGGTTCGATTGCCTTCTGAATCCTCATGCCATTGGTCACAGCTAATTCTTTTCCATTTTAGGGGCAATTTCACACCATAAGGGCAAAAGAGTGCCCTGAACCTGTGACCGCTCCTGCGTCCTCTTTGACAAGGCCGTTGGCATATCGTAAGATACTTCTAAGGCCGGGAGTCTTCGACCGTCATTGCTTACGATTTTTATTCAAAATTCAAGAGCTGCCTGGTTTCGAACCCGGGATCTAAAACGTGTCGATTGGTACTGGGGGTGACTAATTTTCTGTGCACTTTGATTATTACATTCATATTCAACCGGATACTTATCAACGACGAAAAAAAGCGGAAAGCGACTGACCCACGAGAATTTCCCTTACTTGCAGAAAATCGCCTCTAAGTTCATTTTGCCACAGATGGCCTTCCTGTCGTCAATCATTCTAACGCAGGTAAAGTCTAAGTCGATAGTGACATTCCACGATACAGATCAGATACGAAAAAGTTATTAAATTTAATAAAAAATGAGGTACTCCATTCAAAACCTCGAGCATTGTACTCCTACTTGCTAATAACGCAATAAAATGAATACCGTAGTTGAGTTTATTCAGACAAAAAATTTCAGAGTTTTCATACCAACAGGGAAGAGAGAAGAAAGTCTATCCGCATGGCAGTCCGTTGAATTCTGTTGGAACTGTGAGTACAGTGAGGAAGAGAAAGCTGACGCAGAGTCACAGTTTAGTGACGCCTTGGGGGAGTAAGAGCTCACTGGCGGGCAGTGGACCGGTTGTGCACCCCTGTTCTCTCGGAGACTTGTCTTGTGAAGAAGACGGCGGTGGTAGAAAATGCGCCCCAGCCGTCGCCAGCTGTTATTTATCTGAGCATCGGGGGCGGGCGTAGGCGGGCTTGGGTGGAGCCGCGTGTCACCAGCGGGACCTTCCATGGAAACGAGCCGCAGGTACAGCCCGTCATGCGAGGGCGCACACACGTGCTCTCCCATACGAGCCGCCGTGGGAAGGCGCTGTGCGTCGCAGCCTCTGACCTACACCAATTATGCAGCAGCGCCGGTACGTCGTCGCGGACACCCCGCACAAAATACGGCGGGGTCCCGGCTGCTCCGCTGGCGGCCTACGTGTAAGGCGCACGGGACTCTGCGACACTACGTCTGCCCTTGACATACGTGGTGGGCGTTGGCTGCCATCTTGAGAAACGGCTGCAATTTTTCTCAGTATTGGGATTACGATAGGCGTTAAATAAGTAATGCACTACTTCTTTCTTCGATCCGTTTCGATTGAAAACATGTGGAACTCGTTGCGGGACATCGTGGAATCTTCTCGCTTCAGTTCCTATGGTTTCATGAAGTTTCGATAGATGGCGGCGCTATGTGTAACCTTCGCACAGGTGTCTGTAACGGTGGTGCATTCCAAGCAGAGAGCTGTCACTGAGTGTCTTTCCGTGAAAACCAGAGTGTCACCTACATTCATAGGCGCTTGAAGAATGTCTACAGTGACCTGAACAAAAGCACGGTGAGTTATTGGGCGAAGTGCCTGTCATTATCGCATAAAGGTCGTGCAAACCCATCCGATCTCCAGTGTGCGAGCCGGCCACACACAGCTGGGACTCCTGCAATGTTGCAACGTGCAGACTCTGTCATTCGAGATGATAGACGGATCATAGTCAAACATCTCCCTGCACAACTGAACGTCTCTGTTGGCAGTGATGAAACACTTGTCCACCAGCTGGGGTACTCAAAAGGATGTACCTGCCGGGTTCATCGCCTCTTAACCGGACGCCACCTTCCGACTCCCATCTTTTTGGCCCATTGAAGGGTGCACTCCTCGGGAAGCAGAACGTGGATGATGGGGAGGTTATCGATGCAGCATGACGTTGGTTCTGACGGCGACCAATAGAGTGGTACCACGTGAGCATACAGGCCCTAGCAGTGAGGTGGCGTAAGGCTGTGGCACTGAAAGAAGATTACGTTAAAAGAATGGGGAGTAATACGGTGTAATGGAATCCTGAAGGAAGCCAACCTGCTTTCAGAAAACAATGTGTTGCATTACTTATTTAACGCCCTCGTACATGCAATCGCGTGCAGTCGTTTTGCGGAAGTAAGGAAGCCAGGGATAGAAATCCATAAAGTTGCTCAGAGATTTCAGTGCAACACCTTCCTTCCTATAGTTTGCTATTATTTGCTCTATTGTCATAATACACTCAGAATTAGTGGATAACGTACGACTAGGAAACACAATGTATTACAATATTTATTTTGCTAGGAAACTATTTGTCAGTGTTTCGTACACGACTTATCTCTATTTTGAATATAGCGCGCACTAAGACCTCCATGGCCAATGGCTGTGTTAGTAATAGAAGTCTATACTACCTAACAATAAACAAGCTTCGTACACTCTGTAATTAACGCAACCGACAATAGATTAGAAGAATAGTGGCTAGAGTGATTATAGTTTAATCTCTCAAAGATAAATGTTTTGGTTCAAATGGTTCAAATGGCTCTGAGCACTATGGGACTTAACATCTGTGGTCATCAGTCCCCTAGAACTTAGAACTACTTAAACCTAACTAACCTAAGGACATCACACACATCCATGCCCGAGGCAGGATTCGAACCTGCGACCGTAGCAGTCGCGCGGTTCCGGACTGAGCGCCTAGAATCACTAGACTACCGCGGCCGGCATAAATGTTTAGTTCAACATTTCTTAGAAATATAAGTAATCATACTAGTGTGGTTAAAAATAACCTATTTTAATCAGTCTTTAATTTGTTTTTATTCCACTTACGAAATAACCAAAGGGGAAGAAAAAATAATGCATTTGATTTTGAAATTAAGGGAATACTTGCAAACTTATCATCGGTATTAGATGAGCTAAATGTACGTATCTCCAGACTTTTTAAGCAAGTGCAGTTCCATAGTCGTTGTTGGAAAGTTAATTGATTTTCGTATTATATTAACGAAAAACGTTTAAAGTTTCAAGGTCACTGACAATAAATCTTGTCTGTGCTTTTCTGATGTGTGGATTCGTGGACTCCACTTCCACTTAATTATTTAATTGCGGCTCTGCAGATATTCACTGCAACCTGCAGGCTGAGCTAAACTAATTTCGTTCGCAGAACTCGGCAACGTGGCTGAAATATTCTGAGGTTTTTTCATACTGAATCCACGCCACAAAATGAAGTAATGAAATATGAAACTGTGGTACGTCTGCTACCTTTTCAAATAGCTATTAAGTCATAACATAGATATAGTATTTTTGTTTTACTTACTCGTGGCAGAAGCGTACCTTTATAATATACACAGTTGTACACAGTATATCATCATCTTCTAGTCGCGAGTAATGTACATCTGGCGCCGCTTATCGCTTCCCGTTTTCCCCTTCTTCCTATCATGCCAGTATCCATGTAGTTATCTGGCATCCATCGCGTCCCAGACCTCTAGATTCCAGCTCCTCCTACGTCGTTCAAGTCTACTTCTATCCGCCGGGATCCACTGTCACACTTCCTTTGCCCAACGGCTACAGTTAATCTTTTCCAGATGTCAATCCCATTTTAGGTGTTTCATCTCTATGCCTATTATTGACTCATCGATATCTAGAGCCTCTCTTATGTTGCTATTTGGTACACTGTCTACTCAGGAGATGCCACTACTTCGTCTTCAAAATGCCATTTTTAGCGTAAGTAACTTGTTTCTCTGATGCCTGTTTATTACTCATGTTTCTGAGCCGTGCTTATCGATGTTTTCAAAAACTGAACGATGTATTACCTGTTTGTTATTTTATGTAATTTTGTAATTCCAAACGATCGAGTTCAATTGTCATATGACCCTCTTACTTTGGCCTATTTTACTATTTATGCCATCTTCATTTTTTCCTTTTGATAACATATTAACCCCCAGGTATTAAAAGTCTTATACCTTCTGATCTTAATAGCTCCAAACTCCAGAACCTCTATGCTCTGTCACCAACTTCCAGATATTCAGTTTCTGTCATGCTTACTGTAACGTCCCATTTTTCATACTCCTCTTTTAATTGTGAAATATGTACTCAGCACCATTTTGGTCTCCCGCTACGATGACGTGGTCATCATTGTGGAGAAGTATGTACAAGACTTCATCACCCACCGGGACATCCATACCTCAACATTTGTTCCTTCACAGAGATTTTAAATAGCGATGGTGCTATAGCACACGTTTGGCGTAGCCCTTTTGTAGCACAGAACTCCTGTGACACTGAACTTCCTACTCTAACGGCGCTCAAACAGATAGTATAGAACTGTTTTACAGCTTTGATCCTAATAGTTGACACGCCACTATTCTGCATTGAGTACACTGTGTATTGAACCGGGGACCAAGAAACGGCGAAGAGGCTTCGTCCCCGCCGTAGCCCTCAGTGGTTCACAACCCTACAACAGGCTACAGCAGTCCACTCGTCCCACCACCGCCCCACACCAAACCCAGGGTTAGTGTGAGGTTCGGCCCCCAGTGGACCCCCCTCCCTTTCTCGGGAACGTCTCATATCAGACGAGTGTAACATCAAATGTTTGCGTGGTAGAGTAATTATAGTGTACGCGTACTTGGAGACAATGTTTGCGCAGCAATCGCCGACATAGTGTAACTGAGGCGGAATAAGGGAAACCAGCCCGCATTCGTCGAGGCAGATGGAAAACCGCTTTAAAAACCATCCGTAAACTGGCCGGTACACCAGACCTCGGTTCGGATTCGTGCCGGGAAGCAGCGCGTTAGACCGCGCGATTAACCGGGCGAGCTACTATTCTGCATACTTGCCCACTTGTTTTATGGTACCGAACATGGGCTTCCTGCAAATCCACGAAGACTATATGGGTCACTATCCCTTTGGCAGTTCTCTTCTCTGTTAGATTTGGTAATGTGCATATTCCATCAGTGCATAGCGACCTCAGTTCTTGAGATATTACAGTCTCATCTCTATTCCTTCTTTTAAGATTCTCCCTATAATCGCTCTATTGCCCTACTTATAGATTGGATTAATAACTGACTTTTTCCATTCCTTGTGTACTTGATCCCCTTCCAAACACTTATTATACAATTTAGCCAAGATACCATACACAACCAAAGGACCTGCCTTTATTAATTCTATGTTTACGCCACCCGGACCCAATAATTTCCCATTTTGCAAATGATTCACAGCTTCAACAATTTCTTCGAGGTTATGTTTCATGGAAATTTAACATCTCTAGTGTAAATTTCTTTCTCCTCTCCGTGAGCAGGGCTTGTTAATGCTTCACTCACCCCTCTAAGTTGTTGTTGTTGTTGTGGTCTTCAGTCCTGAGACTGGTTTGATGCATCTCTGCATGATACTCTATCCCGTGCAAGCTTCTTCATCTCCCAGTACCTACTGCAACCTACATCCTTCTGAATCTGCTTAGTGTATTCATCTCTTGGTCTCCCTCTGCGATTTTTACCCTCCACGCTGCCTTCCAGTACTAAATCGGTGATCCCTTGATGCCTCAGAACATGTCCTACCAACCGATCCCTTCTTCTGGTCAAGTTGTGCCGCAAACTTCTATTCTCCCCAATCCTATTCAACACCTCCTCATTAGTTATGTGATCTACCCATCTAATCTTCAGCATTCTTCTGTAGCACCACATTTCAAAACCTTCTATTCTCTTCTTGTCCAAACTATTTATTGTCCATGTTTCACTTCCATACATGGCTACACTCCATACAAATGCTTTCAGAAATGACTTCCTGACACTTAAATCTATACTCGATGTTAACAAATTTCTCTTCTTCAGAAACGCTTTCCTTGCCATTGCCAATCTACATTTTATATCCTCTCTACTTCGACCATCATCAGTTGTTTTGCTTCCCAAATAGCAAAACTCCTTTACTACCTTAAGTGTCCCATTTCCTAATCTAATTCCCTCCAAGTATACACAGTATATAGATATCACAAAAACAGGAAATTCAGACTTAACATCGACCACATTTGCAAATTAGTTAACATTTATCCAGAACTGAGCCACACCTTTGACACTATTTATTGCAAGCGTAAGGTCCTGCGTTGAGCTGAAAAATGACCTAAGAGGACATTAGCATTGTTCTCCTCCACGCTCACACTTTCTTAGTTAAACCCAATAGCGTAAGGTACGATGTCACCCTACCGCAACCCGTGTTTAAATCGTTAAGGGTAATCCAGACACCCTCTCTTCATCGTCGCTGGTCATAAGACGTTTCCGCTGTCCATCCAGTCCTTTTGCAAGTAAATTCATTGCCTGGAGGGAGCTTCAAGGGTTCTGCTTTTTTGAAGGATTTATTTCTTGGTTTTTGTCCTAGGATGAGATAGTTGATGGTGAGCTTCAGTCTTTTCAGCCTTCAGTCGTTCATGATCGGCGGCAACCTGGCGGCGCGATACCGGTGAGTTAATAAATGTTCTCAACAGGGGTACGTTTCAAGCAACCTGTATCAGCATGCTAGATTTATTCAAAGCAGGTTCCATAGCTTTGGAATGAGATGGTTATTACCAAACTGGGAAGACATACTCTGCTGCAGATGAGCACACCGCCAAAGCAGTCCCTTATCTCCCCAGTTCGTGCCTCTTGACTTTCTCAAGATATTATTTCGATCGCAGGTTTCCCGTTTGACGTTGGAGCATTATGTCTGAGGTAGTGGTACAGTTTTACTCCCAGATTCTTTGAAGTGATTCCGTCCCGTCTTTGAGCCCCGTCCCCCCCCCCCCCTCACTCCCACCCCCACACCACTGTTCCGGGATGGGAGCACAGAGTAAAGTTTTTCAGAGGATGGCCCGTAGGTGGCGAGCCTTTGTGCCTAGGTCTTTCAGAGCCGTATCAGAAGTGATTTATACGTCTTCAAATGATTCCTTTTGGAAGGCCAGGGCAAAGTCTTTGATATAGATAAAACTTCATGTGTTATAAGGAAGTGCTGGTCATTTGTATAATATTAAACAGCAAGGTAGCCAGAATGCTTCCTTAGCCAGCCATTTACTAATTTTTTTGCCCATGAAAACAAGAAATCTACGATTCTGGAACAGTGTTGTTATCAACGTGGTAAGTTATGGATAGTTGGTGTGAGCAAATACTTCTTGTAAGAGAATGCGATGGTTAACCATATGGTATATAACACTAAGGTCTAGGATAAGCTGTTTTCAAAAAAAGTGCGTTGAGCTAGGCTGAGCATTTATGCTACAGCGCTCTTGTCTGAAGCAGAGAATTTTAGCCAGCCCATTTTCTTGAAGTTATATCTGCAACCATAGCGCACATACTGTGATCGAATAGTGCTGAAAAGCTGGCACAGGACTGGTCTGTGTTTAGAATGAGGAACAGGGTTGCATACTGTCTTTGTGCATTGTTGTGTTATTCTACAGTCTTTCTTTTGCTTATGTCTTTATCCCGCGGCTGTGCAGTGTCGGCATTGTTAGGAATGGATTTGTTGAGGTTAATGTTAATGGGTGGCCGGATGCCCTTCCTCCCACCACCCCATACACCCTGGGCAGGAAGTAGTGTATCCATGGAATTGTGCAAATGTTTTCAGATGTCTGTGGGTCGTGTAACTGAGGTGGGACGTGGAGACCAGCCCGGTAGTCACCTAGTGGGATGTGGAAAACTGCCTAAAGACCACATCCAGGCTGGCTGGCACACTGGCCCTCGTCGTTAATCCGCTGGACGGATAAGATCTGGGGCCGGCGTGCCTACTCGAGTCCAGGAAGCAGTTCCTGGCGGGTACTGTGTTATTCTACAGTGCATGTATAAAACATGAAAACACTGAAAGCACGAATCACCTTGCCTAATAGGGCAAGCGAATACATAGATGTTCTTAAGAGCTTCCAGTCGTCTCAGAATTGATACATAAAGCTTCTGTAAAGTGTTTTAAAGATAATTTTTTGCTTTCTTCTTGCAAAAAAAAAAAAAAAAAAAAAAACTGATGTTCAGGTAATGATGAAGGTGGCGGATAGCGGTCACGCACTTTTCTCTCCAAAGTAGACCACGAAGGCTCACCAATATTGAGATCTGGTGCGTGTGGCGGCCAGGGCTGATGCGGCAATTCATCCTTATGCTCACCAAACCAGTCCTAGACGATGCGAGCTGTACGAACAGGGGCCCTGTCGTCTTGCAACACAGCATCACCATTGGGGAACAAAGTTGTGCCAAAAGGCCGCGTAAACCTTGGCAGTAATTCGATCTTGCAGACTAATCAGGGGGTGCACGGAATACCACTGTGTGGCTGCCTAGACCTCACCAAAGCCCCGTCATATTCCACTCTTATGTTATAAACTTCACCAGAAATTTGAAACAACTTGACACTGGACTCATACGACCAAATGACTTTCTTCAATTATTCATAGTCCAGGTTTT
This sequence comes from Schistocerca piceifrons, assembly GCF_021461385.2. Lineage (NCBI taxonomy): Eukaryota > Metazoa > Arthropoda > Insecta > Orthoptera > Acrididae > Schistocerca > Schistocerca piceifrons. The sequence goes on along the minus strand of NC_060138.1, from coordinate 391,083,561 downwards.
ATAGATCCGGCACGACGTTTTCCGGTTACGGGCATTTGTATTATTGATGAGTGTTTGGGAATTCCAACTCACCCTACAATTCCCTGCTTATGAAGTTCACTTCGCATTGTTTTGGTGCTGACAGGATTCGAGAGTGCGACGTTCAGTTCTGCAGCGAAACTTGCACCTGTCTTTCCTCTTATTTTTCCGTCACAATAGTCTTCAGTGTCCGTCTGTCACGATCACTCAACACACACTTTCGCCCGCGTTGTGACTTACCAGATGATGTTTCACTGTATGCGGTACAAATCTTCGATACGATACCTCTTGAATCATCAAACACGTCGGCTACTTTGATTACGGAAGCATCCACCTAACGACCACCAACAATTTTCCCACGTCGAATGCACTGAGTTCCGACATAATACATTCAAAACTACACAGAAGAGTTTTCTGATCATGTTTGGCGCTTGAAACGTGTTGAGAACATTGCATAGGAGCCGTTCGTAGTCAGATACAACAGACCGACTTGTAGGCTTGGCTAGTATCTGCATTTACGTTCAAGGATGCATTCTTCGCAATGTTTCCATATGTTTATTCACCCTCAGTATTACTGACGAAAAGCAGATCTAGATTATAACCTCTTAGTCAGCGGCAATTTACTATCATGAATAACATGTAGCTCACTATCATCTGCCCGTGTGCAGTAGTAATTCATCAGTTTTACACTTGTAATAGGACTTCAGGTTTTCTTACAGTGTAATAGAGCCACTTATTTGAGAACTTTGATGTCATCTTATGAAACAGCGTAGGTGGTCCCGAAGCACCGCATCACGACGTATAACCTGCTGTTGATGACTTGCCTAGTCTGAATTTATATTCTTACAGCAGCAAGATCAACTTAACTTAAAAAAAAATTACCTGTCACTGAATTTGCCAACTATCGTCGAGCATCATTATGGAGAATGTATACATATGGTGACGCTGTAGCAATTATTATCGTAGCCTCTGGATGCAGGCAGTAGCCTCAGAGCGGTAGACACAGCTAGAGCAATCAAAGAAACATAGCTGAGATTGTGAAGAAAGTGCTAGTCATAATAACAGTGTAGTTCTGCCCTTAAAAATGGAACAAGGGACATCATATGTAGCCTGCAGCCATTTAGTGTATGATGCGACAGGATGTTGTCTCCGAAAATCCGAACTAACGTGAAGAGAAATGTTTCGCAACATGTTTTACCTGAATTGGAGATAATTTATCACCATCTTTATAACAGTGCTAGAAACTGTTTAATCCATGCCCGAGGCAGGATTCGAACCTGCCACCGTAGCGGTCGAGCTGTTCCAGAGTGTAGCGCTTAGAACCGCTCGGCCACTACTGTTAGTACCATGCCATCTCTTTCACTCTTGGTACACTGTGTTTCTTTAGTATTAGTGACTCGCTGACCTCTGGAGAGGGGATGGGCACAACTGTGTTACTTTATTTTCTTGTGCACATCCTTTTCTTTCCATTTCTCCAATATGTTGAAAATGTGTGAATGATTTATTTGTATAGTTCCATGAGCAGAGCAGTGGTAGTTCAAAGAGACATGTACTGCTTTAGTTTTGCTACCAACGTAATAACTGGGGCATAATTTCCACAAAGAGGGAGTCAGAGATACAAACGTATTCAAGAGTTTTGAATGTGGATTGGCGTATAGGGTTGACAAGTCCTCTTCCCCGCCTTACTGGGTGCCTCAAAGAACGGTTGAGTAACTCTCCCCATTTTCGGCTTCCGGGTTCCGGTTTGACAGGGATACGAAGTGACTCTCTAATTGTATCACTCAGGTTGAATAGTGAAGTATCAGAATAAGATATGTTATAGTTGAGATTACTAATCCGTTCTTCTTCATGTCTGTTTCAGTTAGGGTAATGTTGCGACTACCCTTTTATTAGTAACTTCTCTTAAAATTCAGTGGTTTAAACTTTATTTTCTAATGTTTTTTGTGTTCGTTTTAAACCAACCGGGTGTGGCTAATTATATGGTGTCTTCAGCTCATTTAACCTACGCGGACTTAATATCACAATGTGCTCTTCCCTGTTCCTTTTCTTTAGCTTTTTGTAAGATTTTGGTGAAATTTGCTTTATGTGTCGGGCATTATGCTTTCGTCCATTAGGTGGCTATTCGGTCGCAATCACTCTGACAACGACCAGCTACTTATATATAATTACTTCAGCTCAGGTTTCCATATGTGTGAACTGTGTGAAATATACAGATATTTTTATTTGAAAAAGTTAACTGACTTGAGCGTGGCTGGATGGACAATGAACCATGTCCTTCCTATCAACTCTATAGGCAGTACTGACTCAACACTCTTCATCAAATGTGTAGCTCCGACCAGCGAAATTTTCGTTATGGTCTATTGCAGATTGCCATTAACTTCCACCACACAGTGTCTGAAGTTTTATTATGATGCAATTGGATAGACAGGCTGTTCTAAGTCGTGTATTTTCATGTGCTTGGTTCCTCGTGGACCCTTAAGGTAGTATGAGATTATACACACATCAAAAAAAGTTTTGCGTCACACCGCTTCCCAGAAATCCTGAAGATAGACGTTGACTGTGGATATTGTACCACAGACACAGTCCCTTTGACTGTTCACAGATGCCACTAAACCCGCTCAAAGATGTAAACAACCATGCATGAGCACCGCTTATTAGACGGAGGGAGTCCGACAGCCGATCAGTTCCAGTCATTCCACCAGGAAGGAGGTACACGGCTCGTGTTGTCTGTAGTTCAACTATGCCTAGACGGTCAAAACCGCGGTTCGATCGCGTCCGCATTGTTAGTGTGTGCCAGGAAGGGCTCTCAACAGTGAATGTGTCCAGGCGCCTTGGAGTGAACCAAAGTAATGTTCTTCGGCATTGGAAGAGATACAGAGAGACAGGAACTGCCGATGACATGCCTCGCTCAGGCCGCCCAAAGGCCACTACTGCAGTGGATGACCACTACCTACGGATTATGGCTCGAAGGACCCCTGACAGCAACGCCATCATGTTGAATAATGCTTTTCGTGCAGCCACATGACGTCGTGTTACGATTAAAACTTTGCACAATAGACTGCATGATGCGCAACTTCACTCCCGACGTCCATGGCGAAGTCCGTCTTTGCAACCACGACACCATGCAGCACGGTACAAATTGGCCCAACAACATGCCGAATGGACCGCTCAGGATTGGCATCATGTTCTGTTCACTGGTGAGTGTCGCATATACTATCAACCAGACAATCGTCGGAGACATGTTTGGAGGCAACCTGGCCAGGCTGAACGCCTTAGACACACTGTCCAGCGAGTGCATCGAGGTAGAAATTCCCTGCTGTTTTGGGATGTCATTGTGTGGAGCCGACGTACGCCGCTGGTGGCCATTGAAGGAGCCGTAACGGCTGTATGATACGTGAATGCCATCCTCCGACCGATAGTGCAAACCATATCATCTGCATATTGGCGTGGCATTCGTCTTCATGGACGACAATTCACACCCCCATCGTGCACACCCTGTGAATGGCTTCCTTCAGGATAACGACATCGCTCGACTAGAGTTGCCAGCATGTTATCCAGACATGAACCCTATCGAACATGGCTGGGATAGATTGAAAAGGGTTGTTTCTGGACGACGTGACCCATCAACCACTCTGAGGGATCTACGCTGAATCTCTGTTGAGGAATGGGACAATCTGCACCAACAGTGTGGATAGCATGCCACGATGAATACAGGCTTGCATCAATGTAAGAGGACGTGCTACTGGGTACTAGATGTACCAAAGTGTACAGCAATCTGGACCACCACATCTGAATGTCTCGCTGTATAGTGGTGCAACATGCAATGGGTGGTATTCATGAGCAATATAAACGGCAGAAATGATGTTTATCTTGGTCTCTTTTCCAATTTTCTGTACAGGTTCCGGCACTCTCAGAACCGAGATGATGCAATAATTTTTTTGATGTGTGTACGATCATTTTTCCCTCCAAAGCTAACCTGGCCCAGTACTTGCCTTGCACCCATGTTCAGTAGAACGTGTAGTTATTCTACCTTGTATAGAATGGGTGTGAATGTAACGCATGCAGACCGATCTTATCCCCCTTTAGAGACGCGTCTTCCTCCCTAATACACCCATTCTGTCTCTCCTAATTTTTCTGTGAATTAAAAGAAAACTTTAACGTAGGTAGTGGGCGCCCTCAGCACTTGAAATATGCATTGTTGTTCATGAGGAATTGGACAGTCCCCGTTAAGAAACATTGTATTTGAACAAGTAATGCCAGGCGGTTGTTCACGCTCATAATGTCTCTCATATTACGTCACTTGATAATTCAACGCTGTGTACATATATCCCTTGCTCAAGGTCTATCCTTCAAAACCCCAGGTGATCATTGTAGGCAAAACCACCCATTCCTTCCGCCTCCTTGATTTTTATATCACCATCTATGGTCGTCCCATTCACCTCACCCCAAACCTCAAGTACCTTGGTGTCACCCTTGACTGTCACCTTTCCTGGAACCCCCATCTCCAAGCCAAGGCATGTTCTCGACTCCACCTCCTCAAACTCTTTTCTGGCTGCACATGGGGTCTGGACCCCTCCACCATCCTCCACCTTATAAATCCCTCATCTGCCGCATCCTCTGCTATGCCCATCCCGCCTGGATCTCCACCCCTCCCACGTACTATAAGTCCCTCCAAATCCTTGAACGCCACACACTCTGCCTTGCCTATTGCATCTGTCTCCCATTCCCCACGTGGATCCTCTATGACTTGATTCCCTTCCTGCACCTTCTCCTTTTCCTCGAACGGATACAGACCCTTTACACCTCCCACAAGCTCGATCCCCCACACTCGCTTGTCTCTCCCATCTTCGCCCATCCCCGCCCACTGCTGCACTTGTATGCTTGCATCCCACCTGCTCTCCATATTCACACCCTCCATACACTTTCCCAGGGTGGCTTCCGCCAACTCACCCTCCCTAATGATGGCTTTGTCCTATACATCTACCCCTCCTAACAGCTCTGACTCTCCCCTCCCGTTCCTCCTTTTTTTCCCCAGGGCTCCCTCTCTCCCTCCTCACCGTCCTCTTTCCCCCTCCTCTCTCCCATGTCTCCTGCTTCCACCCCTCTCCCCGGGTTTCCAACTCCCATCTCTCCTCCCCCCACTCTCCCTTCTTTCTACTACTGGCTTCACCCCCAACCGCCGCTTCCCGCCCTCCTACCTCTCCCCTTTGACCTGGAGGTTGCCCCCCCCCCCCTTCGTCAGTGTAGTGGTGCCCCGATGATCGTCGCCAGTATTTTTCCGTGTGTCAGTGGCTCTCTGTTTGTGGACAGTGTCTTTGTCAATGTTTTCTACTACGTTCGTGTATCCACCTGGACGTCTTCATCTGTTTTCAACTGGTGCCACCCTTCATTACAGTGTCTTCCGTCAAACGGCTTCTAATTTCATGCGCAGTGTTCATCTTGTGTTTACCATGTTTTTTTATGTTTTCTATGCCTTCCGTGTATTTATGTTGTGTCTTTTGCCCGAAGAGTGGTGAATGTAGGCCGCTGCCGGCCCGCCTCAGTTAAGGCATGAAATCACAATAAAGAGAAAAAAATAGATATATCTCCGCCAAGTAATCTCGGTTGAGATAATAAGTTGTTGTTGTTGTGGTCTGCAGTCCTGAGACTGGTTTGATGCAGCTCTCCATGCTACTCTATCCTGTGCAAGCTTCTTCATCTCTCAACACCTACTGGAACCTACATCCTTCTGAATCTGCTTAGTGTATTCATCTCTTGGTCTCCCTCTGTGATTTTTACCCTCCACGCTGCCCTCCAGTACTAAATTGGTGATCCCTTGATGCCTCAGAACAGCGGACACACCAGGAACCGCGGTGTTGGCCGTCGAATGGCGCTAGCTGCGCAGCATTTGTGCACCGCCGCCGTCAGTGTCAGCCAGTTTGCCGTGGCATACGGTGCTCCATCGCAGTCTTTAACACTGGTAGCATGCCGCGACAGTGTGGACGTGAACCGTATGTGCAGTTGACGGACTTTGAGCGAGGGCGTATAGTGGGCATGCGGGAGGCTGGGGGGACGTACAGCCGAATTGCTCAACACGTGGGGCGTGAGGTCTCCACAGTACATCGATGTTGTCGCCAGTGGTCGGCGGAAGGTGCACGTGCCCGTCGACCTGGGACCGGACCGCAGCGACGCACGGATGCACGCCAAGACCGTAGGATGCTACGCAGTGCTGTAGGGGACCGCACCGCCACTTCCCAGCAAATTAGGGACACTGTTGCTCCTGGGGTATCGGCGAGGACCATTCGCAACCGTCTCCATAAAGCTGGGCTACGGTCCCGCACACCGTTAGGCCGTCTTCCGCTGACGCCCCAACATCGTGCAGCTCGCCTCCAGTGGTGTCGCGACAGGCGTGAATGGAGGGACGAATGGAGACGTGTCGTCTTCAGCGATGAGAGTCGCTTCTGCCTTGGTGCCAATGATGGTCGTATGCGTGTTTGGCGCCGTGCAGGTGAGCGCCACAATCAGGACTACATACGACCAAGGCACACAGGGCCAACACCCGGCATCATGGTGTGGGGAGCGATCTCCTACACTGGCCGTACACCGTTGGTGATCGTCGAGGGGACACTGAATAGTGCACGGTACATCCAAACCGTCATCGAACCCATCGTTCTACCATTCCTAGACCGGCAAGGGAACTTGCTGTTCCAACAGGACAATGCACGTCCGCATGTATCCCGTGCCACCCAACGTGCTCTAGAAGGTGTAAGTCAACTACCCTGGCCAGCAAGATCTCCGGATCTGTCCCCCATTGAGCATGTTTGGGACTGGATGAAGCGTCGACTCACGCGGTCTGCACGTCCTGCACGAACGCTGGTCCAACTGAGGCGCCAGGTGGAAATGGCATGGCAAGCCGTTCCACAGGACTACATCCAGCATCTCTACGATCGTCTCCATGGGAGAATAGCAGCCTGCATTGCTGCGAAAGGTGGATATACACTGTACTAGTGCCGACATTGTGCATGCTCTGTTGCCTGTGTCTATGTGCCTGTTCTTCTGTCAGTGTGATCATGTGATGTATCTGACCCCAGGAATGTGTCAATAAAGTTTCCCCTTCCTGGGACAATGAAGTCACGGTGTTCTTATTTCAATTTCCAGGAGTGTATTTATCGTCCATGTTTCACTTCCATACATGGCTACACTCCATACAAATACTTTCAGAAACGACTTCCTATCTATACTGGATGTTAACAAATTTCTCTTCTTCAGAAATGCTTTCCTTGCCATTGTTAGTCTACATTTATACCCTCTCTACTTCGACCATCGTCAATTATTTTGCTTCCCAAATAGAAAAACTTCTTTACCACTTTAAGTGACTCGTTTCCTAATCTAATTCCCTCAGCATCACCTGACTTAATTCGACTACATTCCATTACCCTCGTTTTGTTGATGTTCATCTTATATCCTCCTTTCAAGACACTATCCATTCCTTTCAACTGCTCTTCCAAGTCCTTTGCTGTCTCTGACAGAATTACAATGTCATCGGCGAACCTCAAAGTTTTTAATTCTTCTCCATGGATTTTAATACCTACTGCGAATTTTTCTTTTGTTTCCTTCACTGCTTGCTCAATATACAGACTGAATAACATCGGGGATAGGCTACAACCCTGTCTCATTCCCTTCCCAACCACTGCTTCCCTTTCATGTCCCTCGACCCTTATATCTGCCATCTGGTTTCTGTACAAATTGTAAATAGCCTTTCGCTCCTTGTATTTTACCCCTGCCACCTTTAGAATTTGAAAGAGAGTATTCCAGTCAACATTGTCAAACGCTTTCCCTAAGTCTACAAATGCCAGGAAAGTAGGTTTGCCTTTCCTTAATCTAGCTTTTAAGATAAGTCGTAGGGTCAGTATTGCCTCACGTGTTCCGATATTTCTGCGGAATCCAAACTGACCTTCCCTGAGGTCGGCTTCTACTAGTTTTTCCATTCGTCTGTAAAGAATTCGCATTAGTATTTTGCAGCCGTGACTTATTAAACTGATAGTTCGGTAATTTTCACATCTGTCAACACCTGCTTTCTTTGGGATGGAATTATTATATTCTTCTTGAAGTCTGAGAGTATTTCCCCTGTCTCATACATCTTGCTCACCATACGGTATGGTTTTGTCAGGACTGGCTCTCCCAAGGCTGTCAGTAATTACATTAAAATGGTATGTTGATAATAGTCATGTCAGAAAGAGATTTAGTGGTTCATGATACGTTATTTTGTTTGACTTCTTGTTTCCCTCTCGCGTTATCTGTTATGCTAGTTACTTTGAGTCACGTACTTTACAAGAAATTAATTCACTCTCTCATACTTTTACTTTCAGCGCTGACAAGAACAATTTTACTTAGTATGCTCTCACGGCCTTCTGTCCCGATGGTCTACTTTATTTCGATGAGTGCATGATTAACATCCAATAACAAATAACAACGTAACACAACCCCTTTCAATACATTGCACTTCAGCTTATGATTCTTTGTTGTATATTCAGTGCTGTCGGTTTTGGAATTTTATTTATTTATTATTGTGGGTGAAAGATTATTTTCATAGTTTTTATAGTCTTATATTATTTGAGTGCGAATTCTTTTTATTTCTTTATTTAATTTTTTATGCATATACTCTAGTTTTGGGTGTTGCTTTTTGTTAATAAATTAAAGAACTGTTGGTTAAAAGTCCACGGTTACATAACCCCTAGGCAAACTCCGCTCTTACTGAAATCCTGTACCTCACTGGCTATAACGATTCACCAGCACAGTACTACAGGTTATGCACTGATTGACTTGATGCGCGGCTTAGTACTGACCCCTAACCAACAGGACTCACGCAGTTTCCGACCATCACTTCCCATCTCGAAGTAGTTAGCTTAGTGCTCTGCATCTGTATAATTTTCACCCTGTAGGTTCGACACGCATCACTGTCCTAATTACTGCTAAAACTAAAAATGAAACGAAACTCCTCCCGAACAGGCCATGAAGGCCCAACGGTACTGCTCGGTACCGTTTCATCCTCAGCTCATAGGCGTCGCTGGATGCGGATATGGAGGGTCATGTGGTCAGCACACCGCTCTGCCGGCCGTATGTCAGTTTCCGAGGCAGGAGCCTCTACTTCTCAATCAGGTAGCTCCCCAATTTGCCTCACAATGGTTGAGTGCAACCCGCTTGCAACAGCGCTCGTCAGACCGGATGGTCACCCATCTAGGTGCTAGCCCAGCCCGACAGCGCTTAACGTCGGTGATCGGACTGGAACCGGTGTTACCACTGCGGCGTTGGCCCTGATTACTGCTAGTGTTTCATAAACCACGCAACAGACAATCTTCTATACTTTTGACACTCTACAAAGTAATGATTTTTGTTCATGTTCATATTGTTCCATATTCTAATAACATGAAACTGGAGACATCCTTTTATTGTATTCATGTTTCCTCACATGGGATTAATATCAATAGTAGTACAAACTATAGACAAATTACAGTCCATTGCTATCTCAAATAAGCCTTTAGATCTTTCATCCAGAATCTGAGCTTTCCTGAGGTAATTAATTTTACTTCTACAATCAAATGAAACCTCTAGTCTTAAATATGAAAAATGACATTTTGTAGCAATCCTGTGCTGTGTGCATCATTCTACTAACCACTGTTTCGAACCTTAACGGCGTTGATCTTTTCATTGGTTTTCGTGAGACATACCAACAAACTGATTTCCTGTTGTATTATCATCGTAGTATTTTAGGTACGCCTGTGTCTTTTTCGTGATTGTGGGCAGTTCTCGTACAAAACAGAGCAACTGTGCATTTGTGTTGTCATGGATGATTATGGACATGAAAGAAGATGAAGCCTGATACGTCTATACTGATTAGCCCTCATGATTAGCACTAATTTTTCCTGGTATGTTGATGTTCTCACTGTCAATGTCCACGCTGCAAGAAGTCTTGCAGGCGAATTGCGCAATTCACCCTACTCAAGAGAGAGAAATCGTACTCCACCTACGCCATATCACTAGCTAGACACGGCTCCTCGCGCTGGAGGTTCGAGTCCTCCGTTGGGCATATGTGTGCAATTCACCCTACGCAGAGAAATCGTACTCCACCTACACCATATCACTAGCTGGAAACGGCTCCTCGCGCTGGAGGTTCGAGTCCTCCATCGGGCATGTGTGTGTGTGTGTGTGTTGTGTTCTTAACATAAGTTAGCTGAAGTAGTGTGCAGAGATTTGTTTAGCAGTTAGAGCAGTAACACCTGGGAGAGGGGTTACATGGCCCGGCCACAGGAGCCGATGACCTTACCGATACGGACATAATAAATATTCAGTATTTATAAACTTTTAAAATGAAGAAAATGTCTTGGATACTGAACATAAACCAGTATTTTGTTTATCGTTGGCATTTTGACATCTGCTTTCGAGAACAGCTGTTGGTGGTTCAAATATAGCTCACTAAAACTTTTTCCGTGTGTATGTCTGCATTGCCTATGGCAGCAAAAACCATAAGTGACTCATAGAAGCAGACTTCACCGCAATGAGACTTATTCTCCTTTTTGTTCTTTTACTTTCTCTTACATGTCTGACTTTTTTTGAACTTACTGACAAATGAGTGAATTCTAAATTCCTTTTGTTCTCCTATAATTTTCCTTCATGTCAGCTGCGATTCATTACAGTTCTAGTTCATCCAATTCATTATTACTTTTGTATTGAAATATTTATTATAACGTAAAGTAGTTTCACTTAAAAATTCATAGCATCTATACTAGATGGTTCCCACAAAGCTTGGGCGTCGGTAGTATGTCATAGACGGATCAAGACACCAAAACAAAGTTTAAGCTCCTGTAATTGAGGCAAAGGGTTGAGTATTCTGCTGTGTACGTAACAGTAGTACTTTTTTGTATAACCTAGATACTGAACTAACAACGCCTTATTTCAAACTAAGTATGTTTTATTCAAAGGCACATAATTTGGTAAAACAGGCGAGCGGTGGTGAAAACAGTTAACTTAGTGGAATGCCTGCGTGAACATCGGATAGAGTGGTTCAAAGTTAGTTGTACTGACAAAACTATACTTCTTGTATTAGGCGATTACTTAGATTATTTTGCGAAACGTATGGCTGTAAATATTCATATGCAGTAAATGAGCCTTATTTTTAAAAAATATCGAATAGCGTTCCAAACAGATAGTTGTTCCACTGAATAAAAAGGTGATTCTTTTTCGTCTTAGTAGCTAAATAAATTATGACTGTAACACTCTTTGCCTTTGCATTTGTCACTTACGGAAAACTATATTTCGGTGTAATATTGGCGTGCCCAAGAAACGTTTAACAAATTTATCTTTTCCCTACAGAGCAACACATATAATAAGAACAATGAAAGTTTCCACGGTACCGGTAACACATGCCCTGTTTAGAAGTACTCTCTTTCTGAGAACGACATTAAAGAACACCTAAACAAGCTGAATTCTAAAAGAAAAATTTATTTTTCCCATTTAATTTTGTGAAAAACCTGTATGCCATGTAGATCAGGCAAGGTCTTTCATGGAAATATCAGTGTCTAACAGGTTTATGTAGTGGATGCATCTTTAATCCCACTGTTATTTTTACCACTAGTTGAAAGGGCAGATAAATACTAGAACTATCACACCATCAGCTTTAGATCTCATGCATCCAAGTTGCCGTCAATAATAATTTATACAAGATTGGAAAATAAATTGAGGATCTATTAGATGACGGTAAGTTTGGCTTTGGGAAAGATAAAGGCACCAGAGCGGCGGTTCTGAAGTTGCGCTTGATAACTGAAGTAAGACTGGAGAAAAATCAAGAGGCGATAATAGGATTTCCGACCTGTGAATAGCGCTTGGCAGTATAAAGTAGTGAAGGGTGTTGGAAACTCTGCGGAAAGCAGGAAAAATCTGAAAGGATAGCCGATAATGTACCGAATGTACATGAACCAAGAGAGAACATTGGACTATAGGAGGGAAGACGGGACAATGTAAAGCATGACGCCGGTTTTGGATAATGTTAGTTCATGAATACTGGTTTCTTTGGTTTACTATAGTATTGTTGTGGCATTGGGCTCCTCATCTTGATAATATTGTAGGCAGTTTTACTCCCAAGGTGCACGTACCACGGTAATAAAGTAGCTAACCGTGTGCCTAAGTAAAACATACCCTGCATGACCAGGCTTTCTCCTACGTATACAATGTTTAAATAAGTTACGGGAATGTAGCTGGGTGACGTCGTCTACAACCGCCGGTATTTCGACAGCAGCTCACCCTGCTATTTTCAAGGCAAAACTGTGCAGTTGTCGACATCACCCAGCTGCATTCCCGTAAGTTATTTCAGTGCGTATCCTGTCGAACTCATCCCCTCACTACTACATACATCTACGTCAGTAACATATAAAAATTATGAGAAAAGCATTTTGAATGCAGAAACTTTCACATTACATTCTCACAATTCTACAACTGCACTCGAGTTAGCTATCGCTTTTTTGATTGCTTCCGGTCGCCGTAAATATTGTATTATCTTATTTCATACAAAACTAATATGAATGAGCAATTGCTAATGTTCGCACCTAACTTCCACACTCAGATTTGTCGTTGTGGACACCGCCTCCGATTCATTCTGCAGACTTCCTCCGACAAAATTCCTCCCCCCCAAGTCGGTAGTCACAGAACAGCTGCTGTAATGAGAGGTTGGGGCATACCCACACCACCTGTGGGCTGCACTCCGGCGGAGATAGGACAAGCTGTAAGCTTACTCTAGGGTACCGTAGACTGTCGTAACAAGTGTAGACTACAGGAGTTTTCCTAGCAGTTTTCGTTGGTCAATGTCGTACGCACGTTACCTGTACTTTAGGTGTGTTGCACACATATCGGGTGCTAGATCATAACAATCACTTTGTTTGGGTATACGGTCAGTTTCCTAGTAGATTCCCCTAGAAGCTGGAAGTGAAAGCATCTAGAAAGAGAGGATATATAAAGAACAAGGTGACCTTTGTCTGTTACTTAAAAGTGAACTATTTGTAACAAAATTGTCTATTACTTAAAAGTGAACTATTTGTAACAAAATTGAAATTGGTAATGTTTAGTTCACGTTTTATTCGAAAATTGTTGATTTGAAACGTGCAAAAGGGATTTTGTTGTAAAAATAAAGAAAACACTAAAAATTTAGCACATAGCAATAGAAAACGCAATTTACTCAACAAAAAGGAAAAATAAAAAAAAAACGCAAACCAGAATATATCAAACGTCGCTTCAGTATTTCTTTGAACTGACATATGACATGTTTCTATTAACCTCAAACAACTTCAGCACTTATCAGTAATTAATATAAGTAGTATAAAATACACAAAATAAATCCTTCTGAGCATTATGGGACTTAACTTCTGAAGTCATCAGTCCCCTAGAACTTAGAACTACTTAAACCTAACTGAGCTAAGGACGTCACACACATTCATTCCCGAGGCAAGATCGAACCTGCGACCGTAGCGGTCGCGCGGTTCCAGACTGTAGCGCCTAGAACCGCACGGCCACTCCTAAAAAACACTTTACGTTATAATAAATATTTCAATACAATGATGTGCGGTTCATGACTTGCTATCCTCAGTGAAAGCGAAGAATTACGAAACCGGCTGAATGGAATGAACAGTATAACGAACAGACAATATGGACTGAATGTAAACCAAAGAGAGGAATAGCGGAAATGAGATTAGCAATTAAAAAAAAAACTGTGACCACAAAATGGACGAAGTGAGGGAATTCTGCTATCCTCAAACCTAAATGAGACATGACGTACGAAGAATTGAGGATTTTAAAAACAGACTAGAACTGGCAAAGAGGGCATTCCTAACGAAAAGAAGTCTCCTAATATAAAACAAGGGAGAAATTTCTAAAAATCTACGTCTAGAGTAAAGTATATTTTGGGGGTGAATCATGGGCTATGAGATAACCAGAAAAGGAGGTAACTGAATGACTTGAGATGTGATGCTATAGAAGAATGTAGAAAATTAGGTGGACTGAGAAATGAGGAGAGGCGGGGAGAGGAAAATGTGGAGAACATTGGCAAGAAGAAAGATGACAGGACAAGTCTTAAGAAATCAAAGAACAAAGTATCTGAGGGAGCTGGAGAGGGTAAAAATCGTAAGGGAAACAGATATTGGAATATATGCAACAAATAATTGAGGAAGTCGTGTGCAGGTATTATACTGAGATAGAGAGGGTGGTACAGGAGAGCAACTCGTCGTCGGTTCCCAACAAACCAGTCAGAAGACTGATGACCCAGAAACAAAAGAAAACAATGTACTGCATGTTATATCCACGGCCCTTCACGCCTGCTACACCACCACGAGAGACTGGAGTTGCAGAGTTGTGGTACGATCGTAAAACAGAGGAGTCCTGCCTGCTTCATGCCGTGCCGCAACAAAGTGCGGTAAATGCGTGCGAACCCTGTCCGGTGGGTGCGTCCAGCGTGCGTCAGAGCGCGGGCCGTCCTGGCACGGTGCCTTTAAAGGCAGCTGAAAAATTACGATAGTGAAATCCGTGGCATTTGCGTATCCGCATGCCACGCAGGCTTCCCACGCTGCCAGCCCAGCCCGGGCGCCGGCGGCGAATACATATGTCGCGGACACGCAGCCGCGGCCCAGCCTCGGCCCCCTTTGCGCACGGTCGGACGTGCGTATTGTGTCCGACTCCGGAACAATGTCTTTCGTTCCACACAGTCTGCTACGCAAGAGAATGAAGCTGAATCCTCACACTGAAATATCACGTAAGGCACGGATGACGTTCGTTCCCGCATCAAGTGCAATATTTCCTTCGCGTTCAAATCGAATCCTTTTTCGTTTCGTTCAGAGTGGAGCGTGCTTCCGAGCCAGAGACTTGTCGGAGAGTACGGAACCAACTACTCATTAACTTGTGGAAAAGTATGGAAGAAATGACTTTTATTGATGGTAGAGTCTGTTAGGTCGCGTGTTAATCCTCCCGCGCGGGAGGTCGACGCATTGCCCCTGTCAGTTTCTGCTGTAACTTACTAGCGGATGCGTATGCGTTTGCACACGATGTTATCATTTCCCCACTGCAGCCGATATAGATGTTTCCTCTCTATTTTTTTTTTTTGTACCATCAGGGATTCAGCATCGGTCAAAATCAGTATGTCCCTCAGTGATAGACCGTAATTCCCTAAAAGCCATTGAATTTGATGCCGCCAGGATATGTGCATTATGAATCTTTAGGAGATCCTATTGGTTCAGTGCCTTAGCGTACGATGTACCCCGTCTTCAGGCCGCAAGTGGCCCATCGGGATCATCCGACCGCCGTGTCGTCCTCAGAGGAGGATGCGGATAGGAGGGGCGTGTGGTCATCACACCGCCCTCCCGGTCGTTATGATGGTATTCTTGACCAAAGCCGCTAACAGTCGGTCGGGTAGCTCCTCAATTGGCATCACGAGGCTGAGTGCACCCCGAAAAATGGCAACAGCCCTTGGCGGCCTGGATGGTCACCCATCCAAGTGCCGACCACGCCCGACAGCGCTTACGTTCGGTGATCTCACGGGAACAGGTGTACCCACTGCGGCAAGGCCGTTGCCTAATGCCCTAGCGTAATCCAGCCAAATTAACCAGAACATGCCATTCATTATAGCGAAACCAGATGTACCTCGGACCCACAATAAATGAAGATTAACTTCTACAAGCGGACTCTGCAGTTTTTAGGATATTTTAACACAAAATTTTTTAAAGGATCTTTTAACTGTTTATAGATTAAACTGCGGTTCCTCATATAGAAAACTTACGCCTCTTCGAATTTCTTCAATGATTCCCATTTCCATCCCTCGCTTGCGATTTCCTTCAGCATTCCACTTGTGTCCTTGGACGACTGAAAATT
The DNA here is from genome assembly GCF_021461385.2 of Schistocerca piceifrons. Taxonomy (NCBI): domain Eukaryota; kingdom Metazoa; phylum Arthropoda; class Insecta; order Orthoptera; family Acrididae; genus Schistocerca; species Schistocerca piceifrons. The sequence continues at coordinate 391,067,661 of NC_060138.1, read as the reverse complement.
ATCGAAAGACACTGTCGCATTCACTTATAGGAGATTACTTTCTCGCGCTTTTCCGGGGAATTAGAGTTACTGTGTCAGGTCATGACGGTGTTATTGCAGAGCTGTCGTCATTAGGTAAATACTGAAAGCAGATACAGAAAGAGAGGGGCGGAATCCTAAATCTTATTGCAGAGGTTGAAAATACCGCTTCAGTTGTAAATTACTTTATTTTCGCACGACTGGTTTCGGGCTGTTAAAAGCCCATCCTCAGGTGTCGTAGCTGTGCTGTGGTCTCCGAGCGCTGCGTGTACCAGGCGCGGTGTGCTGCCTATGAGCGCAGAACAGCACAGCTACGACACCTGAGGATGGGCTTGTAACAGTCCGAAACCGGTCGTGTGAAAATAAAGTATTTTACAACTGAAGCGGTATTTTCAGCCTCTGCTATAGTGCTCAGATGCGGATGTTCTGCCATCAGCATTGTTTGTACTAAAACTTATTGTTATCGTGCTGCGACGGTTGTTTCCTGCAGGCAGTCAGACACGCTTCTTTGAGTGGGAAGAGTAAATCCACAACGACCTTATCGTTCTATTAAAGCTAGAGCTTGGACTACTGTAGTCGTGACGTGAGATATATGGTTCGGCTTCTCCATTTTCGGCGTTGTCGTGCGTATGTGTTTGATCTGAGTTTAATTCAACGTCAGAGGGCGCTGCCTATCGATGAAGTAGCGCCGCTGGCCGCTTGTAGCAGTCAAGGTCGCATTCCTCTTCCAGGGTTGGCGGATAAGGGGATTCCGTGAAAGTCAGGACTTGGTGAAGAGTCTTGGCGGTGCACTTTCTCGTCTTTCAGTGATATAAGGCTCACCAGCCACGTCATGAAAGTAGTGTGCAGGAAAGTCGTATGGTACATGAAACACTAGGCGCAGGATTTTGTTCTGGGGGTCTGTGAGCGCTTGAAGTAGCTAGGAGCTACATTTCCCCATATCTCCCTGAGTAGTTCATCACTGACCGAATATTCAGCCTGTGGATGTAGAAATCACAATTGCCTGACAGGGAAGATCTGTCACTGGGCAGTGATAGTAGCACGCTGCTTGTTTGCTGGTACTTGTTTATGTTCCTCGCTCGCCGTGCTTCGCTGTTTGCTTCCATGACTGCGGATGCCACGAAGACGGAAGCCTGTTCAGAATGGTTCAAGTGGCTCTGAGCACTATGGGACTTAACATCTGAGGTCATCAGTCCCCTAGAACTTAGAACTACTTAAACCTAACTAACCTAAGGACATCACATACATCCATGCCCGAAGCAGGATTCGAACCTGCGACCGTAGCGGTCGCGCGGTTCCAGACGGAAGCGCCGGAAGCCTGTTCCACTCATCCTTGTTGAAAGTGTTCTCATCTATGGATGTTTCAATTGCTTCGCTTACTTTCTTTTTACAAATATTACTTTCTTTGGCTGGCGCTCATATGATCTTAAAATCCATTGTTCGTGGTGCCCCACAACGTCTTATTTTTCATTTTGTACTAAAAATTAGTACCATACTGTGTTATTTAACGCATCCTTTTACAGTCCTTCCAGTCATGCAGAATTACTTTGGCGCGATTGCACTTCACTTCGTACATTCACACAGTGTGGGGGCCTCAGGCTCGTCTGCTGTAGGTTGGAAGAAGTCCTTTACGTTGTGTTCACCGAAGAAATACAATCCTTGTGCTATTCAGCAATAGCATGGTCTGCGAACAGCCTCATGCAGCCTGCAACATGTTCCAATAGACAACTATGTACTGTATCTTGTAAACAGTAACTGTCCTAAAACATCGTCAGTGTGTCCTATTACCTCCGAAAGTGGTTTCACATCTGTTAACGTCCTATTAAGAACAACTTATCGGTAGGAAGTCCTGACCCGTGCACAAATCTGGTCCGCTATTCAGTAGGCTTGCATCTTATTCACGAATCAACCTTCCGGAAATATTTTCCGGAAGTCAACAAATTTTTATCACTAGAAAAATGATATTTATATTTATGAAAGTTTCATATGATGATAAGAGCAGACAAATCCGCGGCAACAGAGTTATTATTGCGGTCTATTGTCGCATTTGTCTATATGGTGATTACCAGTTTCGTTCAAATACTGAAAAGCTTCATACGTGTTAAAATAAATGAAAGTCATATTAAGTTTGGTCTTACATAATAAATGGGAAACACACATACAATAAACATAAACTGTATGTTATACCAACTGGAATTGTGGAGGAATGAATAAGTTCTATTTGCTGTAGCCAGCTTCTGTAAGTCACTAACGTACAGTCATTACAAAGTCAGGAATTATAAAGCAGTGTGGGCAAGCTTCTTAGGTGGTGTCGACCTCTACGTGTGGTACATCGAAATGAAATCATTGTGGTAAAACAAAACGGTTACAAAGATAAAATAAAATAATCATCTCTGTGTGAAGCTAAAACTGGAATGGAGGAGAATATCGCAGTTCACATCTCTGACATTTTCTTCAGTCTTGTATTAGCGTGTTTCTCTTGCAAGTAGTCCACCAGAAGACATTGCTTCGCGTGGCTCGGGAACACGCTGGGTACAGCGTCCAGTTCAGCCCTTACGCAGCGGTGGTCTCCTGTCGCCGGGTTGATTCCATCAGCCGGCATAAATATCGTTGTGTCGTAACTGTTTAAGCTCTATAACATGTCTTTATAAAGTTCAAAAAGTCCCGTTTTTCATCCTTGCTGGCTTTTAGTCGTTACCTAAGTTTCCACAGAGCCCCACAACCTGCCACTTCGTGGGGAATTGAAGTAATGATAAAGAAAAAAAAATTCAAAAACCTACGCATACGATTTTTTTTTTCATCGAACAGTTTGCTTCCTTCAGTTGATGCGCGAGAATTTCATATTTCTCCAGTATATTAAGGAAACGACACTTCGGGATTATACAGATTACTTCCATGTGCTGTTCTACACACTGAGCCGACAAAAGTTGTGGGATACTTTATAGTACCGTGTCGGGCCTACTTTTGCGCGGAGTAGTGCAGTAACTATATGTGGCATGGACTTAACAGTTCGTTGAAAGTCCCCTGCAGAAACATTGACTAATGCTGCCTCTACAGCCGTCCATAACTGCGAAAGTAGTGAACAGTTGTGGCTTGGTGACATGACGCATTGTCATCCATAAAAATACCATGGTTGTTTGGCTGCATGAAATCCATTAATTGCTGCAAAAAATGGTTCAAATGGCTCTGAGCACTATGCGACTTAACTTCTGAGGTCATCAGTCGCCTAGAACTTAGAACTACTTAAACCTAACTAACCTAAGGACATCACACACATCCATGCCCGAGGCAGGATTCGAACCTGCGACCGTAGCGGTCGCGTGGTTCCAGATGAAGCGCCTAGAACCGCTCGGCCACTCCGGCCGGTGGACCATGTGCAACCTGCGATACGTTTCCTCTATATGTAAGTGTTATATATTTCAAATTCTTGTTCCTACGTCTTTCTTTCTCAGAATTTGTTACATTTTACTATAAATTCTTTTATGCATTTCCATATGTCACTCATTTTAAAGGCATTTGTCGCTGTCACTTGCTTGAGAATGTCTAATTTGCGGTTCTTTTGGAGTTCACTCAAAAGACAGTTTTAAATAGTATATTAATCATGATACTAAAGTAAGCTCTTATGCTAAATAGGGTGGGCGAAAGTCTTACTTATTATTTTTTATATACACTTTGAATATGTGTCCTCCATTATTTTTGTAGATGGTTGTGTCTAAAATGTCGATAGGTCCTACGAAGCCGACTATCGTTCGTTAAATTTAGCTTCTACGTGTTCGATATCCTGCTTCCCTCCTTTAAGCAGTATCATCGTCATCAACACATGTTTTATAATACATGGTTATGCTTGCCATTTGAGATAAATTAGCGAAGAATTTGTTTTCGAGTTTCGTAATAAAAATCTTATGTGGCAACACTGAAACACAGTTTTCCATAGCTAGACCATCGGCCTGTTTACAAAACTTGTTGTTGAACGCAAAGATGTTGAAGCTTAGCGTAAATTCAGGGAGATCAACCGTATTGTATGTTTCACTGAGACTTAGTGTTTTGTTGGTTTTGAGATTTTGCTTTATAATATCCAGCATTTCTTTAACAGGAGTGCACGTGTAGAGATTAATAATACCAAAACATTCAAATTTAGCACTAGCAGGTACAATGACGTCCTTTACTTCATTAGCAAAAACGAATGATATTATTCGCTGCGGACGTATTCTAAAACATATACACTCCTGGAAATGGAAAAAAGAACACATTGACACCGGTGTGTCAGACCCACCATATTTGCTCCGGACACTGCGAGAGGGCTGTATAAGCAATGATCACACGCACGGCACAGCGTACACACCAGGAACCGCGGTGTTGGCCGTCGAATGGCGCTAGCTGCGCAGCATTTTTGCACCGCCGCCGTCAGTGTCAGCCAGTTTGCCGTGGCATACGGAGCTCCATCGCAGTCTTTAACACTGGTAGCATGCCGCGACAGCGTGGACGTGAACCGTATGTGCAGTTGACGGACTTTGAGCGAGAGCGTATAGTGGGCATGCGGGAGGCCGGGTGGACGTACCGCCGAATTGCTCAACACGTGGGGCGTGAGGTCTCCACAGTACATCGATGTTGTCGCCAGTGGTCGGCGGAAAGTGCACGTGCCCGTCGACCTGGGACCGGACCGCAGCGACGCACGGATGCACGCCGAGACCGTAGGATCCTACGCAGTGCCGTAGGGGACCGCACCGCCACTTCCCAGCAAATTAGGGACACTGTTGCTCCTGGGGTATCGGCGAGGACCATTCGCAACCGTCTCCATGAAGCTGGGCTACGGTCCCGCACACCGTTAGGCCGTCATCCGCTCACGCCCCAACATCGTGCAGCCCGCCTCCAGTGGTGTCGCGACAGGCGTGAATGGAGGGCCGAATGGAGACGTGTCGTCTTCAGCGATGAGAGTCGCTTCTGCCTTGGTGCCAATGATGGTCGTATGCGTGTTTTGGCGCCGTGCAGGTGAGCGCCACAATCAGGACTGCATACGACCGAGGCACACAGGGCCAACACCCGGCATCATGGTGTGGGGAGCGATCTCGTACACTGGCCGTACACCACTGGTGATCGTCGAGGGGACACTGAATAGTGCACGGTACATCCAAACCGTCATCGAACCCATCGTTCTACCATTCCTAGACCGGCAAGGGAACTTGCTGTTCCAACAGGACAATGCACGTCCGCATGTATCCCGTGCCACCCAACGTGCTCTAGAAGGTGTAAGTCAACTACCCTGGCCAGCAAGATCTCCGGATCTGTCCCCCATTGAGCATGTTTGGGACTGGATGAAGCGTCGTCTCACGCGGTCTGCACGTCCAGCACGAACGCTGGTCCAACTGAGGCGCCAGGTGGAAATGACATGGCAAGCCGTTCCACAGGACTACATCCAGCATCTCTACGATCGTCTCCATGGGAGAATAGCAGCCTGCATTGCTGCGAAAGGTGGATATACACTGTACTAGTGCCGACATTGTGCATGCTCTGTTGCCTGTGTCTATGTGCCTGTGGTTCTGTCAGTGTGATCATGTGATGTATCTGACCCCAGGAATGTGTCAATAAAGTTTCCCCTTCCTGGGACAATGAATTCACGGTGTTCTTATTTCAATTTCCAGGAGTGTATGATTGTTTCAGTGTCTTGTATAATGTTTGTTCCAAGTGTTCGTTAGGTGGTCCTTGCGCTTTGAAAACACGCTGCAAATATTGTCCTTTTTTGTACAGTTTAATCTGAACACTCTCCACGGGTATCTTAGGATTCATATTTACTAAGTGACACTTTTCTGTTGAAATAAATAAAAACTTTTTCCGCACAATTTGTCTTATTCAAGCCCTTTTGAAACTTTCTGTTGTTTATCTTCCTTACATCACTGTGTGAGAAAAACTGCCCAGTTTGTTATGTATAAACGTATTCTTGTTTGTCTATAGCTTATTACTAATGTGGTACCGTTATTCGCTTTGATGACTATAGTGTTTTCTTCTTTTAGTCTCTTATTTATTTCATTAACAATGTACAGCACTTCTTCGTTTTGAAAGCCTGCTAAGTTTTAGTTTTGTAACATTTACATTGTTAGTGAAAAAGTAAGAGAGTGGAACACTGTATGTGATTCTTGTTTTGAAGTGCAATAAAATACATACATCACATCATAGCTTGAAGCATATTGGCCTGCTGTTATAGTATGACAATACAGAATCACGCAAACTCCCATCTCCCATTACCCATGCATTACATTTTCTTTGAATATCTGTCACCCCCCCCCCTTCCCCGTATGTTTCCTCATGTGACACTACATAGCCCTGATGCGTTTCTCCTTCTCAGAGAGGCATAAATGTCGATAACATTTCGACTGACATAAACACGTCACATGTCAATGTTAGTTAATATTTCTCAGAGGAAAGGTTCTTCCTACGCTTTAAATCCGAAGACTGGTTTCATGGACATGCTAGTCTGTCCTATACAACGCTCTTCATTTCTGCAAAACTAATGCACCAACACCCACTTGAAACTGCTTTCTTTTTTTAAGATAATATTCACCCCTCCTCCGCCACTTACCTCATATACCAAACTGACGATTCCTTTATGCCTCAGGACGTATTCGATAACTTCTTTCATTCGAGTTGCACGCGGTACTTCCGAAGTTCGAGTCGATAATTCTTTATCAAATACTCCATTTACCCAGCTAATCGTCAGCATTCTTCTGAAGCTCCGCATTGCAAAAGCTTCATATCTAAAAGATCTTCTTGTCGTTGACATCCGTAGAAGGCTACAGTCCAGAAAAATACTGTCAGGAAATTTAAATTCGATGTTTCTCTTTTTCTTACTGTCGGTCTGCTTTTTATATTCTCTCTACTTCGCCTATCGTCTTTGTTGTTCAAATAGTAAAACCTATCTACTGCTTTAAGTATCTAATTTCCTTATCTACTTCCTTTTATTTAATTCGACTACATTTTATTGCCTTTGTTTTACTTTTGTTGGTACTCCTTCCATAATCAGTTCTCAAGCCACCATCTATTCAGTTGAACGCATCTTCAGTGCCTTATGTAGTCTGTCAGAATTACAATTTCATCGGCAAACGTACATGATTTTTGGTTGATCTCCCAGAACTTTAATTAGCTTTCGATATTTCTCATTGCTTTATTTCCTGCTTGTTAAAATACAGATTAAATGACATCGGAGAGAGGCTACAACTCTGTTCCACTCCCTCTTATAACTGCAGCGTGGCTTCAGTACAAGTTGTAGATAACCTTTCGGTTCCTGTAATTTATTCTTGGTACCTTCAGAATTACAAAGAACGTAGTCCAGTCAGCATTTTCAAAAGCTTTCTCTAAATCTGAAAATAATATTAATGTAGGTAAGTCTTTCGTCTTCCTATCGCAGGGTCAGTAGAACGTCGTCCGTGCTACATGTCTCCTAAATCGAAACTGATATTCTCCGAGATCACCTTCTACTACATTTTGCAGTGTCTTACAAATTATAAAATTGATGATTCGGTCATATTCACATCTGTCAATACTTTTCTTCGTTGTAATAGGAAGTATTTCATTCTAAAAGAGGCTGAGGGTATTGCGCTTGTCTCTCGAATATTAGGTGGAATAGTCACATCATGAATGGCTCCCCCAAAGAACTGAATAATACTGATGCATACTCCAGGTGCTTTGTTTCCACTATGGTCTTACAGTGCTTTGTCAAAGTCTTCTCGCAGTATCATATCTTCCAACTTATCTTCCCCTTTCCTTTCTGTAATATTGTCTTCAAGATCATTTCCCTTGTACAGCAATTTACACAGGTGTAGAAACCCAAAAAAAGTGACATTTTAATGTGAAGAGTAATAACCACCGTTTGCATTTTCGTACATCCTGGCAATGATCACATCTTTTGGGGTTATTTTTAGGAATTGCCGAGTATTGATGTATTTCTTAAAATACATATATATTGCGATATGCACTTCGAAAATTATTAAGACAGTAATTTTATAAATTTATAAATACAAAATCTAATAGGGGTAATGCAGGAGTAGGTTTAATAATGAATAAAAAAATAGTAGTGCGGCTAAGCTACTACAAACAGCATAGTGAGCGCATTATTGTGGCCAAGATAGACACGAAGCCCACGCCCACTACAGTAGTACAAGTTTATATGCCAACTAGTTCTGCAGAGAAATTGAAGAAATGAATGATGAGATAAAAGAAATTATTCAGATAGTGAAGGGAGACGAAAATATAACAGTCATCGGTGACTGGAATTCTATAGTAGAAAAAGGTAGAGAAGGAGACGTAGTAGGGGAATATGGATTGGGGGTAAGAAATGAAAGAGGAAGCCGCCTGGTAGAATTTTGCACAGAGCATAATTTAATCATAGCTAACACTTGGTTCAAGAATCATGAAAGAAGGTTGTATACATGGAATACTAAAAGGTATCAGATAGATTATATAATGGTAAGACAAAGATTTAGGAACCAGGTTTTAAACTGTAAGACATTTCCAGGGGCAGATGTGGGCTCTGACCACAATCTATTGGTTATGAACTGTAGATTAAAACTAAAGAAACTGCAAAAAGGTGGGAATTAAAGGAGATGGGACCTGGATAAACTGACCAAACCAGAGGCTGTACAGAGGTTCAGGGAGAGCATAAGGGAACAATTGACAGGAATGGGGGAAAGAAATACAATAGAAGAAGAAAGGGTAGCTTTGAGGGATGAAGTAGTGAAGGATGCAGGGGATCAAGTAGGTAAAAAGACGAGGGCTCTTAGAAATCCTTGGGTAACAGAAGAAATATTGAATTTAATTGATGAAAGGAGAAAATACAAAAATGCAGTAAATGAAGCAGGCAAAAAGGAATACAAACGTCTCAAAAATGAGATCGACAAGAAGTGCAAAATGGCTAAGCAGGGATGGCTAGAGGACAAATGCAAGGATGTAGGGGCTTATCTCGCTAGGGGTAAGATAGATACTGCCTACAGGAATATCAAGAGCTCAGATGGAAACCCAGTTCTAAGCAAAGAATGGAAAGCAGAAAGGTGGAAGGAGTATATAGAGGGTCTATACCAGGGCGATGTACTTGAGGATAATATTATGGAAATGGAAGAGGATGTACATGAAGATGAAATGAGAGATATGATACTGCGAGAAGAGTTTGACAGAGCACTGAAACAAGGCCCGGGAGTAGATTCAAATGGTTCAAATGGCTCTGAGCACTATGGGGCTTAACTTCTGTGATCATCAGTCCCCTAGAACTTAGAACTACTTAAACCTAACTAACCTAAGGACATCACACACATCCATGCCCGAGGCAGGATTCGAACCTGCGACCGTATCGGTCGCGCTGTCCCGGGAGTAGACAACATTCCATTAGAACTACTGCAGCCTTGGGAGACAGAGTCCTGACAAAACTCTACCATCTGGTGAGCAAGATGTATGAGACAGGCCAAATGACCTCAGACTTCAAGAAGAATATAATAATTCCAATCCCAAAGAAAGCAAGTGTTGACAGATCTGAAAATTACCGAACTATCAGTTTAATAAGTCACGGCTGCAAAATACTAACACGAATTCTTTACTGACGAATGGAAAAACTGGTAGAAGCGGAACTCGGGGAAGATCAGTTTGGATTCCGTAGAAATATTGGAACACGTGACGCAATTCTGACCCTACGACTTATTTTAGAAAATAGATTAATTAAAGGCAAACCTATGTTTCTAGCATTTGTAGACTTAGAGAAGGCTTTTGACAATGTTGACTGGAATACCCATTTTCAAATTCTGAAGGTGGCAGGGGTGAAATACTGGGACCGAAAGGCTATTTACAATTCGTACAGAAACCAGATGGCTGTTATAAGAGTCGAGGGACATGAAAGGGAAGCAGTGGTTGGGAAGGGAGTGAGACAGGGTCGTAGCCTCTCCCCGATGTTATTCAATCTGTATATTGAGCAGGTAGTAAAGAAAACAAAAGAAAAATTCCGAGTAGATGTTAAAATCCATGGAGAATAAATAAGAACTTTGAGATTCGCCGATGACATTGTAATTCTGTCAGAGACAACAAGGAATCTAAAAGAGCAGCTGAACAGAATGGACAGTGTCTTGAAAGGAGGATATAAGGTGAACATTAACAAAAGCAAAACGAGGATAATGGAATGTAGTCGAATTAAATCGGGTGATGCTGAGGAAATTAGATTAGGAAATGAGACACTCAAAGTAGTAAAGGAGTTTTGCTGTTTGGGGAGCAAAATAACTGATGATGGTCGAAGTAGAGAGGATACAAAATGAAGACTGGCAATGGCAAGGAAAGCGTTTCTGAAAAAGAGAAGTTTGTTAACATCGAGTGTAGATTTAAGTGTGAGGAAGTCGTTTCTGAAAGTATTTGTATGGAGTGTAGCCATGTATGGAAGTGAAACATGGACGGTAAATAGTTCGGACAAGAAGAGAATAGAAGCTTTCGAAATGTGGTGCTACAGAAGAATGCTGAAGATTAGATAGGTAGATCACATAACGAATGAGGAAGTATGAAACAGAATTGGGGAGAAGAGGAGTTTGTGGTACAACTTGACTAGAAGAAGGTATAGATTGGTAGGACATGTTCTGAGGCATCAAGGGATTACCAATTTAGTATTGGAGGGCACCGTGGAGGGTAAAAACCGTAGAGGGAGACCAAGAGATGATACACTAAGCAGATTCAGAAGGATGTACGTTGCAATAGGTACTGGGAGATGAAGAAGCTTGCACAGGATAGAGTAGCACGGAGAGCTGCATAAAACCAGTCTTAGGACTAAAGACCAGAACAACAACAACATAAAATTTTTTATGATTACTTGAACACAGAGAAAATTAAGTGATCGATACTGAAAATGTTTTGTGACGCCAAGTGTTTCCTTTGAAAATATTCGATGAACGGAACGCCCAGCTAGTCATTTCTGTATTCGGACTGCCATTTGCGAAATTATACAAAAATTGAATTGTTGCTCTAAGTAGCGTCCCACGGGAAGTCGTTCGCCATGAGACTGATGTACAGGAATTGGGAAAAAAGTGCCTTGAGGGCTGCAACTTGAGCAGAAAACGCAGTTGATTGTTTTCCGATCATCCCAGGTATGTTTCAGTATTGTGTATTGGTACCGTAGTGCTCCTTTTCTCTTTAACCTGCACTTTGATACTTGTGTTGATTTATGCTTTACTTACCAGAGCCGTATTGATATTAAACCATCTACGATGCTTTTCCTGGTAAGTACTCGTTCTTTAGTAGTAAATAAGATATAAGTGCTGTAGCTTACTTGCACTACACAACCACCACAAATACAAACAAATTGGGAACACAACTGCAACAGGTTTTCATTCGCACTAAGTTGCTGTTGTGGTCTTCATTTCGAAGACTGGTTTGGTGTAGCTCTCCATGCTGCTCTATCTTGTGCGATCCTCTTCATGTCCGAAAAGCTGCTGCAACCTACGTTCTTGTGAACCTGCTTGCTGTATTAATCTCTTGGTCTCTGTCTAGGATATTTAACGCCCACATTTCACTCCAACACTAGATTGGTCGTCCCTTGATGTTTCAGAATGCATCCTATCAACCGAACCCTTCTTTTGGTAAAGCTATGCCACTAATTTTTTGTTTCCCCAATTCTGTTCAGTAACTCCTCATTAGTTACGTGATCGACCCATCTAATCTTCAGCATTCTTCTGTAGCACCACATTTCCAAAAGCTCTTATTCTCTTCTTCCCTACACTGTTTATGGTCCATGTATCACTTACACTCATAGCTACACTCCACACAAATACTTTCAGAAAAGACTTTCTTACACATTAATCTGCACTTCATGTTAACAAATATCTGTTCTTCAGAAACGTTTTTCTTGCCATTAAAAACTTACATTTTATATCCTCACTACTTATTTTGCTGCCTAAATAGCAAAATTCATCTACTAATGTAACTGCCTCGTTTCCTAATCTTATTCCCTTAGCATCACCTGATTTAATTCGACTACATTCCCTTTATTCTTGTTTTGCTTTTGTTGATGTTCATCTTAAATCCTCCTTTCAAGGCACTATCCATTCCGTTCAATTGCTCTTCCAAGTCCTTTGCTGTCTCCGACAGAATTACAATGTCATCAGCAAACCTCCAAGCTTTGTTTCATTTCCCTGAACTTTAATTCCTACTCTAAATTTTTCTTCCGTTTCCTTTACTGCTTGTTCAATGTACACATTGAATAACATCGGGGATAGGCTATAACCATGTTTCACTCCCTTTTCAATCAGTCTCCCTTTAATGCCCCCTGACTCTTATAATTGCCATGTAGTTTCTGTACAAGTTATAAATAGCCTTTCGCTCACTGCATTTTACCCCTGCCTCCTTTATAATTTGAAAAAGAGTATTCCAGTCAATATTGTCAAAAGTTTTCTCTTAGTCTACAAATGTTGTAAATGTATGTTTGCCTTTCCTTAACTTATCTTCTAAGATAAGTTGTGGGTCAGTATTCCGGCGGGTGTTCCTCCCTTTCTCCGGAATCCAAACCGATTATCGCCGAGGATGGCTTCTACAAGTTTTTCTTCTGTTGGTATTTTGCAGCCATGACTTATTAATCCGATAATTCGGTAATTTTCCAACCTGTCAACAACCGCTTTCTTGCAATTCGAATTCCCACATTCTTCTTGAAGTCTGAGGGTTTTTCGCTTGTCTGTTACATCTTGCTCACCAGATGGGAGAATTTTCTCATGGGTGGCTCTTCCAAGGCTATTGCTAGTTCTGACGGAATATCGTCTACACGCGCAACCTTGTTTCGACTTAGATCGTTCAGAGTTTTATCAAATTCTTCTCGCAGTGTCATACCCCCTATCCCATCTTCACCTACGTCCACTTACATTTCTAAAATATTGCTTTAAAGTTCATCTTCCTTGTATAGACACCTTACATACTTCATCCACTTTTCAGATTTCCCTTCTGCGCTTAGGGCTGGTTTCCCAACGGAGCTCTTGATATTCATACAACTCCTCCTCTTTAACCCAAAGCCTTCCGTAATTTCCCTGTAGGCGGTATCTATCTTTTCCATGGTGAAATATGCTTCTAAGTCCTCACATTTGTCGGCTAGCCATTCCTGCTTAGCAGTTTTGCGCTTTCTGACAACCCGATTTTTAAGCGTTTGTATTCCTTTTCGCTTTATTTTCTCTATTTTTAAATTTTCTCCTTCCACCAATTAAATTCAAATAAAATAAATCGTGGGTTGTCCAAGATATTCTACCACCACCTTCTCTTTTTCCTTATTTGATCCTCTGCTGCCTTCGCTATTTCTCTCTTAAAGCTACCCAATCATTTTCTACTGTATTCCTTTTCCCTGTTCTAGTCAATCGTTGCCTAATGCTCCATATAAAACCCTCTGCAACCTCTGGTTGTTTCAACTTATCCAGGTCCCACCTCCTTAATTTCCTACTTTTTTTCCAAATACTTCAGTTTTAATCTAGAGTTCATAACCAATAAACTGTATTCTGTGTTAACACGTGCCCCTGGAAATGTCTTACGGTACAAAATCTGGTTCCTGAATGTCACTATGAAGTGAAGAGCCAAATAAATTGGTACACCTGTCTAATATAGTGTAGGGCCCCGCCAGTTCGCAGAGATACCGCAACACAACGTGGCATGAACTCGACTAATGTCTGAAGTAATGCTGGAGGAAACTGACACCATGAATCCTCCAGGCTGTCCATAAATCCGAAAGAGTACGAGGAGGTGGAGATCTCTTCTGAACAGCACAGATAAGCTCCAATAATGTTCAAATCTGGGAAGTTTGTTGGCCAGTGGAAGTGATCCAACTCAGAATAATGTTCCTGAAGGCACTCTGTAGCCATACTGGACGTGTGGGGTGTCGCATTGTCCTGCTGTAATTACACAAGTTCGTCGGAATGCGCAATGGACATGAGTGGATATCGGTGATCAGACAGGATGCTTACGTACGTCTCACCTATCAGAGTCGTATCTAGACGTATCAGGGGTCCCACATTACTCCAATTGCTCACGCCCCACACCATTACAGAGCCTCTACCAGCTCGAACAGTCCGCTGTTGACATGCAGGGTCCACGGATTCAATAGGTTGTCTCCATACCCGTACACGTCCATTCGTTCGATACAATTTGAAACGACCAGGCAACAAATTTCCAGTCATCAACAGTGCAATGTAGGTGCTGACAGGCCCAGGCGAGGCGTAAAGCTTTGCGTGTGCAGTCATCAAGGGTATACGAGTGGGTCTTCGACTCCGAAAGCTCATATCGATTATGCTTCGTTGCATTGTTCGCACGTTGACACTTGTTGATGGCCCTGCATTGAAATCTGCAGCAATTTGCAGAAGGGTTGCACATCTGTCACGTTGAACGGTTGTCGTCAGCCATCGTTGGTCCCATTCTCGCAGGATCTTTTTCTGGCCGCAGCGATGTCGGAGATTTGATGTTTTAACGGATGCCTCTTATTTACGGTACATTCATACGAGAAAATCCCCCTTCATCGCTACCTCGGAGATGCTGTGTCCCATCACTCGTGCCGACTAAAACACCACGTTCAAATTCACTTAAATCTTGATAATCTGCCATTGTAGCAGCAGAAATCTACCTAACAACTGTGCCAAACATTTGTTGTCTTACATAGGCGTTGCCGACCGCTACGCCGTTTTCTGCCTGTTTACTTATCTCTGTATTTGAATACACATGCCTATGTCTGTTTCTTTGGTGCTTCAGTGTGTAATCATTCTGAATTTTCCGATGTCTCCAGATCTCTTCCAGTATAAAGCCTTCATTTATGAGTCTTAAACCAAGTGTTAACGATGATTTGTGTGAAATTCTACCAGGCGGCTTTCTCTTTCATTCCTATGCCACAGTCCATATTCACACTATTTTCCTTTCTCTTCCTTTTCCTACTATCGAATTTCTGTTCCCCGACACAATTAAATTTTCGTGTTCTTCAACTGTCTGGGGTAACGGCCTTGCCGCAGTGGATATACCGGTTCCCGTCAGGTCACCAAAGTTAAGCGCTGTTGGGCATGGGCGGCACTTGTATGGGTGACCGTCCGCGCTGACATTTTTCGGGGTGCACTCAGCCTCGCGATGCCAATTGAGGAGCTACTCGACCGAGTAGTAGCGGCTCTTGTCAAAGAAAACCATGATAACGACCGGGAGCGCGGTGTGCTGACCAACACGCCTCTCGTATCTGCATGCTGCGGATAACACGGCGGTCGGATGGTCCTGACGGGCCACTTGTGGCCTGAAGAGGGAGTGCCTTTTAACTATCTGAATAATTTCTTTTATCTCATCATACATTTCTTCAATCTCTTCAACATCTGTGGAGCTAGGTGGCATATAAACTTACACTGTTGATGTAGGTGTGGGCTTTTTGTCAATCTCGGCTACAATAATGTGTTCACTATGCTGCTCGCATTAGTTTATCCTCGTCCCTATTTTCTTATTCATTATTAAACCTACTCCTGCATGACCTCTATTTCATTTTGTATTTATAATCCTGCTTTCACCTGTTCAGAAGTCCTGTTCCTCCTGCCACCGAACTTCACTGATTGCCGCCACATTCAACTTTAATCTAAACATTTCCTTTTTAAATTTCTCAACCAACATCCCCTATTAAGGGATCTAACATACCACGTTGCGATCCGTAGAATTCCAGTTTTCTGCCTCCTGATAATGACTTCCTCCTGAGTAATCTCCACCCGGAGATCCGAATGGGGCACTGTTTTACCTCCAGAATATTTTACCCAAGAGGATGCCGTCAGCATCATTTAACCATACAGTAGGGCTGCATGTCCTTGGGAAAATTAAAGCTATATTTTCCCCTTTATTTTGGCTGTTCACAGTACCAGCACAGTAAGACTGTTTCGATTGATGTCACAAGGCCTAATCTATCATCTAGAGCGTTGCTGGAAAGGCTGATGCCACTCTTCAGGAACCACACGTTTGTCTGTCTTCTCAACAGGTATGTCTTCAAATGGTTCAAATGGCTCTGAGCACTATGCGACTTAACTTCTGCGGTCATCAGTCGCCTAGAACTTAGAACTAATTAAACCTAACTAACCTAAGGACATCACACACATCCATGCCCGAGGCAGGATTCGAACCTGCGACCGTAGCGGTCGCTCGGCTCCAGACTAGCGCCTAAATCCCCACGGCCACTCCGGCCGGCCAGGTATGTCTCTGTTGTGGTTGTACCTACGGTATGGCTATCTGTATCGCTACCGCACGCAAGCCACCCCACAGACGACTAGATTCGAAGTGCATGAGGTAGCGTAGTATGTGAGACAAATGTATTAGAAACTGAAGAAGACAGCGAACAGTCAAAATTTTAGTAGTAATTAACTGAACAAGTACTACAGACGAGGTATTTTAATTTAGCCTAAGGTAACCAAGATATCCACGCTCATATCAAAATGTTTACCCATGTACTAAAAGCAACTACTGATAATGGTACAAAAGTGGCAGTGACAGCGAATACTTCATTGTCAGTAATGGATTATTCCTTTAGAAGGACACAGCCGATCTTCTCCTCCATGCTTCCCGAAGCGTGTGCTCCTTTTCTAATGACCTAGTCGTCGACAGTTTACTAAACCTTACCCTTCCTTCTGTTTAATTGTAGTCCAATACGGAGGTACTTTTGTGTTTCCCTTGGCATTTGTCTTCTTCGTTATGTCTGTACTAAGCTAAATTTTGTTATTACTTGGTATTAATATAAAATTATCTCTTAATAACTGCATATGGTTAGCAAAATTCAATAATAATTTGACTCCGAAATATTAATTTATATTTACGTTTACAGCTACACCTGTACTCCAGAGTCGTAAGTTATATTGAACTCTATAGAGGAGGGTACCGCTATTATTTTCTCCTTTCCCGTCCCATTCACAAATTACGCCCAGAGTGAACAGGTGTCAGTAACACTAAGCATTAATTCGAGTTCCTCTTATTTTACTGTTACGAATATTTAGTGACTTATCTTTATGGAAGATATAACGATTTTTTGAATTTGTGGAAATGTGCCCTAAGATTCTTCATGACGGACAAGATATCTTGTAGCGTCTAACTTTGGAGTAGGATGATAATCTCCTTGACATACTTGAGTTAACTAAACGTATGCACAAGTAAATCTAAACGTGTTGCTTTCCTGCAGATCATCTATATTTCCTCCGCTAGTCACATCTGGTAAGGGTTCCAGATTGATGACCATTACTGAATAATCGGTCGAATGACCAGTTTGTAAGCTAACTCTTTCGAGAGTGAATTACAATTATTTGGGCCTCTTCCAAGGAACCTTAGTCTGACATCATCTTTCGTAATCTGCCGTCACATTTCCCAACAACAAGTTTTATGTGGTCGTCTCACTTGTATCGGTCCGGAAGCACACTTCTCATTGTTTAAAGTCTTGTTTATAGTAATTATCTGTCAATCGTGTGACCAAAAGAAGTAGGTCTTTCCATCTATTTATGCCTGTTCTGCTTTAATAATAAACATGTTTCGTTTTGACGCTCTTACCATCACTAGATTGCTTCTTTACTGTGCAACATAGTAGTTCTTTCGAACATAGTGTACTTGGGAGCACCAGCGTGGCCTGACTACCTCCCGTAACCAACATCTTTTCACTACGGTTACCAGGCGCAGCCAAGTACGACGAATCGTGGGAATATAGCCATACAAAAGACGAGGATGACGTCGGTATAATCACAATAGCTCATTTTCTCAATTTTTTGGTTATTTCTGACGAACTGTTATGTTCACAGATTTCAAAGGTGTTCTTCACAGATGTTCACATTCGGGTTTTACAATTTTTGCGTTGATTTATTGCTTCAAATAATACATTATGTTCTAGACACTTTGACGTAGTAAAAAAAAATGACAGGCAATACTTTAATATCGGGTATCTGTTAAATCTTATGAGATGTTTACTGTCGATAACGAGATTAAATTTGTTACAGATAGGACCCAATGTTTGACGGGAACACTTCACATAATGATGTGGACCACGGATCGCGTTATGAAGGGCTGTCGACATAATTCCTCTAACTACAAGCACCCATACCCTGATTTTACTGTTGTAACTACTCCTCACTCCATCTTTCGTATTAATATCTATACAATCCGCTGAAGAAAATATGCACACCACAGTTCCGATAATCGTGAAACCCTTCTTTAGTTGTCTCTTATATGTGTCATGTACTAAACTTAAGAGAGTAGACCTTGTGGTTTTAACCTGGAGAACAATCTTACGTACGTCAAATCTGGTACGTGAAAACGCTGTATATTTGGGTCACTATTTCCTCTCTGTAGTCCATCAAACTTCGACGATAGTAGTTTTCCTTTCTTGGCGAACACTGGTATAAGAAACGGTTTCCTCAGACGGCTGTCCAAAGACAATGCTGTAGTCAGAGTATTCAGGTGACAGTTCAAAAAATGGTTCAAATGGCTCTAAGCACTATGAGACTTAACGTTTGAGGTCATCAGTCCCCTAGACTTATAACTACTTAAACCTAACTACTTTTGAATACATTATGGGAAAGGCAGTGATCAATGTCTTACTAATATTTACTATTAAAAACAGTCTTGATCACGATTTATTTATCAAGGTGACCGGTTTCGACCACTACTGTGGTCATCTTCAGACCATTGAGTAGGAACCTCTTTCTGTTGGAGAATCAACTTGCCTTGTTATAAGTATGTCTTCTGCTGTTCATCGATATAATGAAGCGAGCTGATATGCCCTTTTGTTACCTGAAAAGACGTACCTATTACATACAATGTAATTTTTATGTTATTTACGTAACTATAAAATACTTTTTGATTACCGGTCGTGCACGCTGCATAGCCAGAACCCAATGCAAGAACAGTTTGGAACACATGTAAAATAGGCGAGCGCAGTGAACGAAACGAGCAACTGGACACTGAACTAACTAGCAGCAGTCGGCAGTGGAACTGAGACAGGTGGTCATGCGAAGAAGGACGAGTGCGGCCGAGTGAGACTGAGACTGAGACGAGCACGCGACCGAGGCTGGAACGAGAACTGCCGAAGTGACCGCCGCGACCGAAGTGAACTAGTGAACTATGAAGCGATCGTTCCTCGTTCCCGGGAACTGTAAGTAGACCGCCGCGACCGAAGTGAACTATGAACCGATCGTTTCTTGGAATTCGGTCCTCGATCCTTTCGTTCCTCTTGGTGAACCGTTCCTTTGCACCCGTTCGTTCGCGAACTACCCATTTCTAGTAGGGAGTTTGAAAAGACTTCGTTCTATTTAGTCTAAGGGAGTGAGGGTGCAGAGTTAATAACCAGCTGAAAGTTGACGACGACCATAAACGTTTCCTTCGACCACATGGATGAATGGGAACATTTGAAGGTGAACTCTACACAGTGCCGTACAACACATTGTACACGCAGTGAATTTTTATCGAGGTCTGATCTCTCTTACTTTTTCGTACTTCTCATCGTTCACTGGCGTTAGTTTCTCGGATTGTTAACATCACAGCCTACCCAAATTGTGACAAATATCCTGAATTGTCTTCATATTTTTAATACATTAGTGTTGCTGTTCTTTGAGTGAAGTTAATGAGGAAATAGGTTTAATAAAAACGAAATAGCCTTCTCAGACCTCCGATGTCAAGCCATTTGAACATCAGCTGTATGAAGTCAAGAACCGGACTCCAACGAGACCAGTCGTACTCAAAGGCATATTAGGACAGTTCACATTGTTTCAGGACAAATTGAAGATGATACATTCAGAGTTTTACGGCTGTAAAACATTGATGAAGTTTTCATAGCTTGAGAGGATAGCGTGTAACAATACACGCCATTGTATTATAATAACAGCCATGGGTGTGACTCAGTTCACGATAACACAGTTTACTTTATGTGTAATGAGAAAATTTGAATATTGGCATGACAGTTTCGAGGTATTGAACAATATTTCCATTTGTATCAAATCGACACGATCTCTGCTCATTTAACGTTTGCAGAGTTAACAGATCTTTCATTACTAAGAAGTATCGTGTAATGTTGAAGCGCGTTAATGGAAACATCGGACAGGAAAGCGAATGGAGCAGTCGACTGAGTTCAGTGACATATGTCAAAATCAGTTTAATTACACAAGTAAGCTACCATCTACAGAAGCCACGAAAGACAACACATGACTCTTCTCATATACGAAATCAGGAGAAGGAATTCCCTTGATAATCTTAGCAAAGCTTACTTCAGTTTCCGCAAAATACTGACTGGAGCTCCATCAGCCGTTTATCAACAATTATCCGCAAAAGATATACAAAGTAACAATATCAGGCCACAGGCCTTAGAACAAGCATAACATTTGAAAAAGATTATTAACCACTATGCTTCATTCTTTCCAGTACAGGGATTTATCTTAACAGACACGACACGATATCTGGAGTATATTTAAAAGTTCCCTGGCGACACTGCCCTTTCATCCATTCCTCGAATACGGATCGTACTAGGCCACCAACCCGCTCAATCAAAATTAAACAGACAACAGCAACATCCCAGATCGCATCTGCAACAGGGCAGTTTAGACAGACGCAGGCTGGCGTGAGGTCTGGAACAGGACAAGGAAGTTAGACTTTAGCAAAAAAGGACGTAGCTGTTGGAATACTTAACTTTAATCCGTAAATGGTGAACATCGCTCTTGACGGTACATGTTTTACAGCATCAATAGTAACTGGTAATGGCGCCTTGCTAGGGCGTAGCAAATGACGTAGCTGAAGGCTATGCTAACTATCGTCTCGGCAAATGAGAGCGTATTTTGTCAGTGAACCATCGCTAGCAAAGTCGGCTGTACAACTGGGGCGAGTGCTAGGAAGTCTCTCTCTAGACCTGCCGTCTGGCGGCGCTCGGTCTGCAATCACTGATAGTGGCGACACGCGGGTCCGACGTATACTAACGGACCGCGGCCGATTTAAAGGCTACCACCTAGCAAGTGTGGTGTCTGGCGGTGACACCACATAACGCATAAACACAGATGTTTCTACAAACAGTAACAGGGCACGAAGCCAGTTTGTGAATACTAGTTAGTATCAATATCCGCACGCCACCTACTCTTACAGCAGGGCACACAGAACCTTATTTGTGTTCGTTAATAAGCAACCTCAAAACCAGTCTGCCAAGGGGAACATACATTATGTGATCAGAAGTATCCGGACACCTGGCTGAAAATGACTTTCAAGTTCGTGGCGCCCTCCATCGGTAATGCTGGAATTTAATATGGTGTTGGCCCACCCCTAGCCTTAATGACACCTTCTACTCTCGTAGGCATACGTTCAATCAGGTGCTGGATGGTTTCTTATTGAATGGCCTCCCATTCTTCACGTAGTGCTGCACTGAGGAGAGGTATCGATGGCGATCGGTGAGGCCTGGCACGAAGTTGGCGTTCCAAAACATCCCAAGGGTTTTCTATAGGAGTCAGGTCAGGACTCTGTGCAGACCAGTTCATTACAGGGGTGTTATTGTCGTGTAACCATTCTGCCATAGGCCGTGCATTATGAGCAGGTGGTCGATCGTGTTGAAAGATGCGAACGCCATACACGAATTGATCTTCAACAGTGGGAAGCAAGAAGGCGCTTAAAACATCAATGTAGGCCTGTGCTGTGATAGTGCCATGCAAAACAACAAGGAGGTGCAAACACCCTCCATGAAAAACACGACCACACCATAACACCACCGCCTCCGAATTTTAATGTTGGCAGCACACACACTGGCAGATGACGTTCACTGGTGATTCACCATACCCACACAGTGACATCGGATCTACGCATTGTATACTGTAATTTGTCACTCCACACAAAGTTTTTTAACTGCTCAGTCATCAAATGTTCACGTTCCTTACACCAAGCGAGGCGTCGTTTGGCATTTAACGGCGTGATTTGTGGCTTATGGGCAGCCGCTCGACCATGATCCAAGTTTTCTCACCTCCCGCCTACCTCTCATAGTACTTGCAGTGGATCCTGATGCAGTCTGGAATTCCTGTGTGATGGTCTGGATAGATGTCTGCCTACTACACGTTAACTATCCTTTCAAATGTCGGCGATTTCTGTCAGTCAACAGACGAGGTCGGCCTGTACGCTTTTGTGGTGTACGTCTACCATCACGTTTCCACTTCACTAACACATCGGAAACAATGAATGTAGGGATGTTTACGAGTGTGGAAATCTCGCTTACAGCCCAATCACCTGGCCACGTTCGAAATCCGTGAGTTCCGCAGAGCGCCCCATGCTTCTCTCTCCCGATGTCTAATGACTGCTGAGGTACCTGGTAGTATGTGGCAGCACAATGAACCTAATATGAAAAACGTATGTTTTTGGGGGCGTCCGGATACTTTTGATCACATAGTGTAACTCGGGTCGCACAAGAAACAAATCAGACATCCTCAAGTGGCGCACTACTGAGAATTAACAGAAAACAGGCCGGGTGGTAACGTTGGCCGAACACAGTACTTCCGTGACACTGTATCATCCAGAACGTCCAATAGGCGGGTTATACTCAAGTCCTACATTCCGGTACGCCACTGCTCGTTCACAACATAACTCAAGCACTCCGCTGCGTCCGCCGCTCACCTCCTCGCACCAACGGTACGCCTCTTCCTCCCGCTTATGTCTCGCTACACCACGAGAGATCGCCCCACCGCCGAGAAGATGGATGACGAACCTAGGCGGCTAATGCCAACCTATACCGACAGTGCTTATTCGGCACATCGTAAATTACGATTTTACTTTTTATCGAAAAATATTACTAATCACTGCACTTCAAGACTCATCTATGAAGTAAATTACCAATGAAGAATAATTTTTTTCTTGTTCCTTATACGTTCAATACTCGATATAAAAAAAAAAAATGGTTCAAATGGCTCTGAGCACTATGGGACTTAACTTCTGAGCTCATCAGTCCCCTAGAACTTAGAACTACTTAAACCTAACTAACCTAAGGACATCATACACATCCATGCCCGAGGCAGGATTCGAACCTGCGACCGTAGCGGTCGCGTGGTTCCAGACTGTACTGCCTAGAACCGTTCGGCCACCCCGGCCGGCTACTCGATATCAGTTTTTGGTCATTTGAGCCACTGCTCCCAGTACTGATGATGCAATGAGCCTAATAGAATGTCCTTGTTTATCCATATCTTTAGCACCCAGGCAGTAACACCATATTGCGAACGAATTAATGTTCGAATGTTTTTATAAACGCAGCCAGTAACCTTCAACAAATAACGTTGTCATTTCTTGCAACCATTTCCAAAGTTTATGGTGTACAACTTTCACTACGATAACGCCTGTAGCATTTCGTAATTTTCTTTCCCTTCTTCTCAGTTATCGAGGGCACATAAGCTTTATTTACTCCTCATAATACACTCCTGGAAATGGAAAAAAGAACACATTGACACTGGTGTGTCAGACCCACCATACTTGCTCCGGACACTGCGAGAGGGCTGTACAAGCAATGCTCACACGCACGGCACAGCTGACACACCAGGAACCGCGGTGTTGGCAGTCGAATGGTAACACTGGTAGCATGCCGCGACAGCGTGGACGTGAACCGTATGTGCAGTTGACGGACTTTGAGCGAGGACGTATAGTGGGCATGCGGGAGGCCGGGTGGACGTACCGCCAAATTGCTCAACACGTGGGGCGTGAGGTCTCCACAGTACATCGATGTTGTCGCCAGTGGTCGGCGGAAGGTGCACGTGCCCGTCGACCTGGGACCGGACCGCAGCGACGCACGGATGCACGCCAAGACCGTAGGATCCTACGCAGTGCCGTAGGGGACCGCACCGCCACTTCCCAGCAAATTAGGGACACTGTTGCTCCTGGGGTATCGGCGAGGACCATTCGCAACCGTCTCCATGAAGCTGGGCTACGGTCCCGCACACCGTTAGGCCGTCTTCCGCTCACGCCCCAACATCGTGCAGCCCGCCTCCAGTGGTGTCGCGACAGGCATGAATGGAGGGACGAATGGAGACGTGTCGTCTTCAGCGATGAGAGTCGCTTCTGCCTTGGTGCCAATGATGGTCGTATGCGTGTTTGGCGCCGTGCAGGTGGGCGCCACAATCAGGACTGCATACGACCGAGGCACACAGGGCCAACACCCGGCATCATGGTGTGGGGAGCGATCTCCTACACTGGCCGTACACTACTGGTGATCGTCGAGGGGACACTGAATAGTGCACGGTACATCCAAACCGTCATCGGACTCATCGTTCTACCATTCCTAGACCGGCAAGGGAACTTGCTGTTCCAACAGGATAATGCACGTCCGCATGTATCCCGTGCCACCCAACGTGCTCTAGAAGGTGTAAGTCAACTACCCTGGCCAGCAAGATCTCCGGATCTGTCCCCCATTGAGCATGTTTGGGACTGGATGAAGCGTCGTCTCACGCGGTCTGCACGTCCAGCGCGAACGCTGGTCCAACTGAGGCGCCAGGTGGAAATGGCATGGCAAGCCGTTCCACAGGACTACATCCAGCATCTCTACGATCGTCTCCATGGGAGAATAGCAGCCTGCATTGCTGCGAAAGGTGGATATACACTGTACTAGTGCCGACATTGCGCATGCTCTGTTGCCTGTGTCTATGTGCCTGTGGTTCTGTCAGTGTGATCATGTGATGTATCTGACCCCAAGAATGTGTCAATAAAGTTTCCCCTTCCTGGGACAATGAATTCACGGTGTTCTTATTTCAATTTCCAGGAGTGTATTTGTGAGGTAGATCAGTGCTGTAAAAGATCGGCGGTTCCTTTGGATGCGTCTGCTCTGATTACTACTACTGCTAATTTACAGACCTCATAAACGCGACAGGATCAGCGCTCTCTTAATAGCATTCACTATCAATTTCCTATGGTAAAATGCATCAAGTTTGAGGTTGTAGTATTCATTGGCAGAAGTGGTTTCAGGCTTTTCATGAGCGCAAGATGAAGTTGTAGCACTAACACATAGTGTCATATGGTCCCTATTCCCTAAAACAAACTTTTTCCGATTTTTAAAAATCTTCTTATTGACCCAACAGGATCACGTAACAACTATAGTATCTCTCCTGTCTTTGCTGCTCTCTGTTTTTCCGATACTCCGTCTTCTCCCTATGTTGCCTTTTCCTCCCTTCTGTCCATGGTAATGCCGACTTTGTTTTACTTCTTATTCCTTTAAAGCCTTCTAAATTTTGTGTTTTATTCTTAAACATCCTTTTCTATCCTATTCGGTGATGTGTTTCTTTCTGGTTCTTATTTCTGTAATCCGTGCCATTGTTTTCTTTTTCAGAAATACGGGATTGTTGGTTCGCTACCTTTTCGGTCATTCATTCGGTGGACGGTACGCTTTGCCATTACTTCTCATATTCTCTGTACATTTTAGAACACTTCTTCTCGCTTTCAAACCATTTGTTGTTTCTACTTCACCGATTATTTTACAGATACTTAAAATCTCTAAATGACTGCGTAAATGAAATATTGCAATGAATGCTGAAGACTATGTAATATAAATTCTTGTATTAAGAAAAGAAAATGACTCATCCATGTTTAGGGACGACAGAGAGTAGATCTAATGTAACTACAAAATTTGGCAAAGCAGGAGGGAACTGCCTCAACAATATATAACCTTAAGGGGACAAAAGGAAAAGATGCGTATGCAAGATAAACCAGGCCAGACACAGTCGGACTGGAGCCAAAAGTTTCTTAGCGGACTGTAAGTGAGATGCAGAGGTGACCCAGTCAAAATGACGAAAAAGCCCAGTATTAATATTGTTCGAACGCGTGAGAAGTAGACACCCTGCGCTCAATATCAAGTTGTAATAGGTTGTTTCGAGATGAGAGCTGTAGTCTCGTTCCAAAAGTGTAATGTATGAACCGCATACTGAAAGTGGCTGCACTATGTAAACGATGGAATCTAACTCGTCCCTTGTCTCAGGTCCTCTAAGCAGAGTATTATTTAATCTTGCAAATTCGTCTGTAGTAACAGACTGAATAAATTGTTTGTGTTCCTTAACATGTGTTTATACATAGTTATTGTCCTACTTCACATCACCTGGAACAGGTTGCTTCTCCATATACTGCAATTTGAACCACAGTGTCCTAATATTGACAATATACTAAATGACATTACTGAAAATAATTCTCAGACTACTAAATTAATTTTTATTTGGTGAATGTGAGATTTTTTAAAGCAATCTAAGCAACGTTTAGGGTTATAATTAGTTTTTACATTTTTAACATTTAGAGCTGAAGAGAAAGCTTATATTTCTAGCAGAACGTAAAAATTTCAATTTTACGAAATATTTAGACTGTGATTCCAAAACCGCATTTCACTAAGTGGTGCAAATGTGATTTTGCTTGATGCGCTATTCCATTCTGATTTCATCAGCACTGCATCAGCATTCTTTTTGTTCCATTAGTATTTTGTGACTTAGGTAATGCAAAAAAACATCTATTGAAAAGTACTGATTGATCAAAATAGTACACATTTGGTGTGCCAAACTTCGTGCGGCCTGTCTCT
Organism: Schistocerca piceifrons; assembly: GCF_021461385.2. Classification (NCBI taxonomy): domain Eukaryota; kingdom Metazoa; phylum Arthropoda; class Insecta; order Orthoptera; family Acrididae; genus Schistocerca; species Schistocerca piceifrons. Next base: position 391,041,134 of record NC_060138.1, on the reverse strand, counting down.
TGTTGTTGAATATTTCTTACCACTTTTTTTCTCAGTGGAGTAAGGCTTTGTTCTTTCCGGGTTGTTAACATTCATCGTCATTTTGAAAGTAATTGTTAAAAACATAGTGGAAGTTCGCACCCTACTAATAAAGATAAGTAGACATGTGGTTAAGCAAAGCGCATCTTTAAACTAAGCTGGTGACCACTGTCAAAACTTCCCAAATACACCTGAGTAGGTTTATATTACGAGACTTCACCGCTCCGCACTCGCCCTCTCCTGTATTCATGAGAGTACTGCTCATCAAATTTCCTTTTTATGACTCTGAAAATAGAGGGAATTTTGACGGTAGCTATGTATTTCAATCTCTACAAAAAAAAAGTAAGATGAGTTTTGGTAAATTTAGAGAATACTTTCACTGTTGTTCAAATTAAAGAACAGTCTGATTACCATTACTTGCTCCAAAAATTCTTCTGTAGTATAGGAAGATGACCATTCAGATTTGACAAAAATTGCTAGTATGGAAAAGTACCTTTTTGTAGTCTGAATCTCTCTCTTCCATTTTACGTACTCTAATGATATTCACACTTCACCTATTGTCGAATATACACTACACAAACAATTTTACCATACTGATCTTTGTTTACATAAAACTCAGGTACTAAACTATTGTTACTACCGTTATACTAACCTCCACGTTATAAATTGTTAAAAAAACTACTGTTACTACCGCTTTTATTAAGATATTTACTTTATAAGAAATTGTTAAAAATATGTATTGTAACATTCTAGATTTATTTACCACTGCACAGGCGTACATAGCATCAATTGTGCATTTCATGACCTTTTACGTTTGTAATTTACATCGAATGCAGACTAACATGTATTTCTCTTATGTTAGCTCACATACAGGGTGAAGAAAAATTCCCACGTTCGGACTTCGCAGCCCGATTCCTCACATACTACCAATACAAAAATATCTGTCACAAAATTTCGCATTGCGCATATTTCCGGCAGCAAATGGACGTTAAAGATGGACAATCTGGCAACACTGTAACCGCATGTATGGTAACTATCTGTGTCAGCAGATAGTAGTAGTACTGGATAGGGTAGCATGTAGGAGGTCAAGAGTTCGATTCTGGGTCGAAGGCTCCTCTTCTCTTTTTTTTTTTTTAAAAAAATCGTCATACATCCATTACAGTAATTCATCTGTCAAACATTTGCACTTACGTACTGCTAACATAAAAACAGAAGCACAATCGTTTTCATCGGTCAGCTCTTAAAGAAGTTGGTTGGTTAGGGGGAGGGGACCAAATAGCGAGGTCATCGGTCCCGTAGGATTAGGGAAGGATGGGGAAGGAACGGCCGTGGCATCTGGCATCTGGCTTTGGCATCTGGGCCGAAATATTGGGAGGCAGGAGTTGTTGCCGGACCGGATGACAGCGCAAAGGTATCATGCACTCCTCTCAAGCTGAAAGATGTCCTCCTTCATGTTCGGCAGAGGTCCAACACGACGGTGCACCTCCATACTTTGGAATTAATGTGTGGCGGTATTTATATAGAATTTTTCCAGAGAAATGTCTCGAGTGGGGAGGCAAACCTGACCTAAATCCCCTGGATTTCTTCCTGTGGGACACCTGAAGGAGCACATGTATCTATTTCACCGGCACATGTGGAAGAATTGATAGCGCGTGTTCAAGCTGCTCTTGTGTCTGTGGAAGCAGCCATGTTGCGAAGAGTCCAGAGCTGTATCATCTGGTGGGTTGAGCAATGCTCGAACGTGCAGGGGCTTCGCTCTGAGCATCAGCTCTGAGGACAACGTATTCTTTTGTAAAAGTCACGTGCTCATTAATACTGAAGTTACTATGGTCACTGGTTGTTAATGTGTTACATCTGAGTGGACCTATGGCATTTAGTATGAATGATCAGCAGATGTTAAGTTATTTAACTGTGCAGTCATCTTTAGTATTTCGCAATTAATATTATTTTCGTAGTTATTCGTTCTCTGGCAGGCCATTTCTTCCAACTGTCTACTTCTCCTTGTCTGACCAAGTTTTTGTTACGTTCAACGTTACAAAATACGGTATTATGTAAACGATGGATATGTCTGGTTTAAAAAACGGTGTATACTACCATATTACGAGGCAGAAGAAAGATGTCAAATAAAGATAAACACGCCTCGGCACAGAATCGAGACCTCGACCTCCTGCATGCTAAATCAAAACGCTATCCACTGCGCCAACTGCACAGGACTAGTCTCAGCTTCTGACACAGGTAGTTACCGTACATGTGATTACAGTGTTGCAATAATGCCAATAATTAGCAACCATTTACTACCGGAAATATACGCAGGACGAAATTCTGTTAGTTGGCTTGGTTCAAATGGCTCTGAGCACTATGGACTCAACTGCTGAGGTCATTAGTCCCCTAGAACTTAGAACTAGTTAAACCTAACTAACCTAAGGACATCACAAACATCCATGCCCGAGGCAGGATTCGAACCTGCGACCGTAGCGGTCTTGCGGTTCCAGACTGCAGCGCCTTTAACGGCACGGCCACTTCCGCCGGCTTCTGTGAGTTACTTTTTTGTATAACTAGTATGTGAGGAATTGTCCTGCGAGGATCGAATGCGCGAATTTTTATTCTTTCTGTATAACAAAGTTTATCGCAGATGCTTTGTAACTTCATGTATTATTTTACTTATTAGTGCAGCATAACTCACATCCTATGTATATGAATCACACGTAGTTAAAGTGTTTTTACCTCCTGTGTTACTGTTATATTCAGATATAATTATACTGTCATTTAAATTTTACCCAACGATGGTAATAAAGATATCTTCCTTCATAAAAGTTTTTATCTCGTTTGCAGGGGAAATAATCTTAGTATATTTCCTCGTCGAAGTGAATTGTTCTTTGGTTAATGCTTAGGCCACCCTACGGTGTACTTTGCTTTTTGACTTTTTAATACGACACAGCGAGTTTGACACTTGCTTTCACTGAACTGATAACAGCATGCAACCTTTATGAAATGAGAATTGTATTGCTATATACAATCCATGTTCTCAGTTTGTTGAGCTTAAAACTAGATCTACATGAAAGCATTGAAATACACTGCAGAGCAAAAGAAACTGTTAGACCTAACTAATATCGTGTAGAGCTCCCGTTGGCACGCAGAAGTGCTGCAACACGACGTGACGTGGACTCTAATAAAGTCTGAAGTAGTGCTGGAGGAAAATGAACCATGAATCCTGCCGGGTGGTATATAAATCCGTAAGAGTACTAGGGGCTGGAGATCTCTTCTGAACAGCACGTTGCAAGGCATCCCTGATACGCTCATTAATGTTCATCTCTGGAGAGTTTGGTGGGCAGCGAAAGTGTTTGAACTCAGAAGAGTATTCCTAGAGCCACTCGGTAGCAATTCTAGGAATGTGGGGTGTCACATTGTCCTGTTGGAATTGCCCAAGTGCGTCGGAATGCACAATGGAAATAAATGGATGCAGGTTATCATACAGGATGCATACGTTTATGTCACATGTCAGAGTCGTATCTAGACGTATCAGAGGTCCCTTATCATTCCAACGCCTCACACCATAACATACAGCCTCCACCAGCTTGAACAGCCCGCTGCTGACATGCAGGGTCCACTGATTCATGAGGTTGTCCCCATACTCGTACAAGTCTATCCACTCGCTACAATTTGAAACGAGACTCGTCCGACCAGGCAACATGTTTCCAGTCATCTGCAGTCCAGTGTCTTTGTTGACGGCCCCAGGCATGACGTAAAGCTTTGTTTCGTGCAGTCATCAAGCGTGCACGAATGGGCCTTCGGCTCCGATTGCCCATATCGATGATGTTTCGTCGAATGGTTCGCACGCTGACACTTGTTGATGGCGCAGCATTGAAATCTGCAGCAATTTGCCGAAGGGTTGCACTTCTGTCTCACTGAGCAATTCTCTTCAGTCGTCATTGGTCCAGTTCTCGCAGGATCTTTTTCCGGCCGCAGTTATGCCGGAGATTTGATGTTTTACCAGATTCCTGATATTCAATGTACACTCATGAAATGGTCATACAGGAAAACCTCCACTTCATCGCTACTTCAGAGACGCTGTGTCCCATCCCTCGTGCGCCGACTATAACACCACGTTCAAATTTCATTTAAATCGTGATAACCTGCCACTGTAGCAGCAGTAACCGATCTAACAACTGCGTCAGACACTTGCGTCTTATATAGGTCTTGCCGACCGCAGGGCCTTATTCTGCCTGTTCGCATACCTCTGTACTTGAATACGCACGTCTATACCAGTTTCCTTGGCGCTTCATTGTAATTGCGCTTATAGTGTCTATAATGAGCCCGCATTACAGTGGTACGTGTTACCTACTTTTCATAATTTCTGTACATTGTCCCACAGCTTACGTCTGACGATGATTTTTCGATACGCGTAATATTGAATAAAGAGCTGTACGATCAAGACTATTCCGTAATTGTAATTTGTGTCAAACTCGGAGTAGGATCACTTGCGTATCTCTTGTGACAGGACACATTACAAGAGAGTTCCAGGAAGTAATATTACAAAGTGTAGCATTTTGTTGCTTCTTATATAAATGTAAGGATCTACAGGGTAAGTCAGAAAGGACAGACGTTTTTAGAACAGCTAGTATTCAGGCTCAGGCGGTCAGAGTGCGGGGAGTTATGTGGTAACGTGATCGGTAGCTCCTGCCATTTTGTTTAGACAAGGTCATGGAGCCGTGGACTGTGCAACATCGTGTGTTTAGCTACGATAGTTTTGTGAACAATAGTGAGTCTATTGTTGCAGTGCAGCGTGAGTTTCGACGCCATTTCAATCTCGATAGACATGATTGCGTTCCCACTCGTAACACCATTTTACGTTGGGTAGAATCATTTCGATCACGAGGAACAGTTATGAACCAAAAACCACCAGGAGCTCCTCACTCAGTTTGGGCACATGAAAATGTGGATAGAGTTTGGCAAGCCATACTCCGTAATCCTGGTCCATCTGCTAGAAGGCACTCGGCTGAGCTGCCCTCAGTAATCGCTAGGTAAGGCGTATTTTGCATACTAACCTAAAATTTCATCCCTACAAAATGACCATTGTGAAAAAATTAAACCCAAGAGATTATGAACAACAGCTAAATTTTGCCTGAGAAATGGAGGCCATATTTGAGCAAAATGACAACATTATTTTGCTTATGAGTGATGAAGCTCATTTCCATTTGAGTGGTGTGGTAAATCACCAGAACTGTCGTTACTGAGTCAGTGAAAACCCAAAACTACTGCATGAGAAACCATTACATAGTCCCAAGGTGACTGTTTAGTGTTCTGTGACAGGTACAGATGTTATTGGTCCATACTTTTTCCAAGACGAGAATGGGAACACTGTAACCGCAACCTCTGAACGATATAGAGAGATGATCAGTGAATTCTTCCTACCTGAATTAAGAAGAAAACGTCTGGCGAGTGTGTTTTCAGCAGGATGGAGCAAGAGCTCACACGGCAAAATTGACTATGGAAGCAATTGAGACTGTTTTTCGTGGTAGAATTATTTCCCAGTTTGGGGACATTCATTGGCCTCCTTGTTCCCCTGACCTATCCATATGTGACTACTTCTTGTGGGGTTACCTCAAACCACGTGTGTACGTGCATAAACCACGTACACTTGAAGAATTGAAGGAAGCTGTTCGTGTGGAAATCGTTCAAATAGACACAGGCAGGTTGCAGAGAGTTGAACCCAACTTCCGAGAGCGTCTTAAGAAGTGCATAGCTGAAAACGGCCGTCATCTGGGAGATGTTGTTTTCAAGCATTAATTTTGTTAGATGGCAGCATTATTTGAGTGTTTTGTTCATTTGAAAACCGTTCATCCTTTATTCCTTACCCTGTACATTTACACCTACGTGTACATAAATACGCCGCAAGGCAGTGTACAGTACTTCGAAGAGGGTACATCGTACCAGTATTATCAGTTTTCTTTCCTGTACTATTTGCGTAGTGAACGATGGAAAAATGACTCTGTTTATACTTCTGTACGGGCCCAAATCTCTCTTATCTTTCTGTCATGATCTCTTTGCGAGATACACGTAGGAGACAGCGTAGTGGCACACTGTCATCTTCGAACACAGACTCTCTCACTTTATTCGACAATATTTCGTGATAATTACGTCGTCTGTCCTCGAGATTCTCCCATTTATGTTCTCTGAGCCTTTGTTTTACACTTGCATGTAGACTTTCCCAATCTGTTACGATCATACTAGAGCGTCTCTGAATTGGCGCGTCGTAGATTGTCCTATGTACTTGATAAGAAGTCTTGGACTCAATTTCCTCCACAGACGCATTACATTTTTGCTGAACCTTTCGAACAAATCTAAGTCTTCCTTTCGCCTTCGCTAACAATGGTTTTTACGAGGAAGTCCCATTCCTAATTGCTTCTTGAATACAGATACAATGTGAAGCGCTCGAGAAGTTCATGCTAGTCTGTCCTCTATAAGACTCTTCATCTCTTCAATAATACTTGCACCCTACATCGATTTGAAGCTCTCTTACTATGGCCAAACCTTGTTTCCCTCTACCATTTCTATCCCTGCCATTCCTCTCCGTCAACAAACTGAGAAACACTTGAAGCATCGGGATGTATCCTGCCAACCAAAAACTTCTTTTAGTCAAGTTATGCCACAAATCCTTCTTTCCGCAGTTCGGATCAGTACCTCATCGTCTTCACGAAAGTAATATGGCAACTAGTTTATGGGTACACCAGGTTACGTTTATTATTAGTGGCTCGCCTAACCATGGAAAAGTAGGCCAATGTAAAGGATATTTGCATCTAAGTTGAGACTGTGATAAACATTTATTTCGCAGGAATGATTCCCCATTCATCTCTGCTCTGCTTACTTACTTCCATACCATGTCACGTTTCCGCAACGCCACCAGGATTCATTGAGTCTCACAGTGAGCAGTAGTCGTAATGTTTTGGCCGATCAGTGTTATTCCATGTTACCAAGCGTCTCATTACGTATTTTATTACTTCCTAATCTGCTTCACTCAGGATCAATCGATTTAATTTGATTGCAAAGCATTACTCTAGTTTTACTTTTGTTGATAATCATCTCCGATCTTCCAAGTTCTTTGCCTCTCTGACAGAATTGCACTGTCATCGACAAACTTCAAAGCTTCTTATTTCATCTTCCTGAATTACAGTTTATTTTCCCAATTTCCTCTTTCTGTCTCTTATTACATTCTTAATGAAGGACCTCAATGATGGGCTACCACACTGTCATTCCATTCTCAGCTACTGTGCCCCTTTAATGTCCCTCGCCTATTGTAACTACAATCTAACTTCTATACAAGTTGTGTATATTGTTTCATTCCCTGTATTTTACCTCTGTTGCTTTCAGGATTTCGGACTACTGAAAGTTGCGTCCCTGTTTTGAATCAGAGCAGAGGAAGTAAACGCCACGCTGGGTATACAACAAATATTTGATCGTACAGTTCTTAACACAAGTGATAGTTGAATTTGGTCACTGTGCGAAACAATAAAACCGTCACAGTGCGAACAACAACCTACGGATACACCTGGTTACATTGCCTATTAGTGAGTCGCCTAATCACGGAAAAGATGTAGGCCGATGTAAAGATTTTCAAATCTAAATTGAGACTGAGATTAACAAATATTTATTTACTCCAATGATTGACAAAAATCACAATAAAAATTAACAGAGAACAAAGTTCTCTAAAACTCAGATCAAATTAGAAAATGGGGCTAACACTGTGAGGTGGTACCAGAAAGTGTGGAAGACTGTGTGGAGAAAGTGAAACAAGTGCCGCTCATCTGGGCTGTTTGCGAAATCAAAGTTAACGATACAACAAGATGCCCTAATTTATAGCCAAATTAAACAACATAAGTTGCATGGCAAGTAATGAGCAGCTCAAAATATGGATCACACTACCGCAAGTGAGACACTTTTATTTCCTCAAAATCAACAAACCATAGTCCCACCAGCACCAAACAGCAGCCGGGAGATGACTGCCCCTCACAGCGGGCAGCCATCGAATGACCACCAAACATATATCTCCCTCCACAACACTCTACTTTCAAAAAAGCTTTATATGGAGGGGACAATGCAACACTGTTGAAAATGTAACGAACGAGAATATCGCTCATTTCATGAACAAAAAAGAATGTAGCAGTAACTTCACATTTTTGGCATGCAAAACGCATCCTTAACAAATGAGACATTGGTACAAGGACGGAGCAGAGTCCCATTGACTGGTAGTCGTCTTCACGTCAAGCACAATAGGGGTAAACTATGTAGATTGCGTAGAACAAGTTTTGGAGCGAAAGAAAACAGACTTTCCCACTCTGGCTCGGCAGCATCTCAGTTTTTCGTCGTTTGATGTCCGAACAGGCAAAAATGCAGTGCGCAATTACTGTCAGGGGGCGGCAGCGGTGGCATGGCACCTTCCAATCACATTTAGGGGAGGCGTAGACTCCGCCGACCCAAAGCACCAAGCAGAACGAGGCCTTACTTGTCCGAAAACCCCTCAAGTCCCAGGATAGATTGGCGCTTACTTATGAGATTCACTGACAAAGAGGACCCAAAGACCACACTGGGAGAACACCTACACAGTAAAAAAATAAGAGAAGCTTTCGTCCTCTCAAATGTCCCCAAAACACTCTAAATAAAATTAAAGATGAGATGGTGGCAAAAATTTTAAATATCGAGTAGCAATATGTGGCCTTAATGTCACACTATACTTCAGTCTACACTGTCAATAGCTTTCACCATTTGATCAATACGCATTTGCACTTCATCACTGATGACCAATTTGAGTTTGCACTTCATCTCTGACGACCTAGGCTTCGAGGGAGCATTGAGACCTATAATTCGTTTCTCCCACCATTCTAATGATTGTGCATAGTCGAAGGGAAGTTAAACTCTCAAGCTTCCTCCCTCATCCTTACGTGTCTACCCTCGAGTTCCTATACGAGCAAATTCCCAAACCGCCCATCCAGACAAGATGAAAAACTCTCTCCCGAGACTGCGAGGAGCGCGTGGGAGAAGGTCAGCAGGGGCCTGGCGGCGCAGGTGGAAGTGCAGCCAGCGGTGGGGGCGGAGGGGAAGGCGACCGTGCGATACCGCCGAGGTAATTTGGCCGGCGTCCAGACGCACCGTTACCCCGCGCTGACCCGCGGATGCAGCGCCCGCTTCCCAGCAGCCTAACGGGACCGCCCCCAGCCCAGATAAGCCCGCTGGCCATCTCGCCTTTGTTGCGTATGCACCAGTTCCTGGCCACTCTCGTCAACTGCCACTGGAGGCCCTCAGTACGCCGAGCGCAGCGTCGCCAGCATCAGTATTCGGTAGACGTTCCGTCGGACGTAGTCTGTTCACAAGTCACCAGGTCTGTCACTGTCCGCCGCTCATTGTATCTGGAGACGGCGTCGTTGGCTGCCTCACGAGTAACTGAAGCTGCCGTAGTAATGATCCATTTATAGCGGTCTTCTAGCAATTTCCGATGACAATCTCTACAAAACGAGATAACAATTCTACGTCAATAGATCAAAAACCAAAAACATCATAGTTCTAATTTCCACAGAAAGAATAGTAATTTATTAACGTCAGACAGAAAGCACCGTTTTGTTCATTAGATATCACCGTTCAGCTAGCTAGTGACTCCACATTCTGAGATCTGGCCTCTTCCTAAAGTGCAAATGCGCGTTCTCTGAACTGCAACATTTGCCTAGAAACCTGAAGAGTTTCTAAGTCCATTTCATCAGCCTTTCTCTGTCGAATTGTTATTGGTTCTCAGTATTGGATAAGCAAATTTGTTGAACAACATGGACGATTAATAGCTCCTGACTTCCCAAGCGTTAACCACTTTAAAACTCATTCCCCCGCCCAGGGGGCGTACGCCTTTCGTCTTACACGTCCGATTGCTGCCAGACGAACCCTCGATTTCGCCACTGTCCACCAGCGCAGTGAATTTGTTTTGGACTTTCAGCTAGTCAAGTCCAGAAGCAAACAACGCAACCACTTCATGGGTCTAAGGCCGGCCGGTGTGACCGAGCCGTTGTAGGCATTTCGGTCTGGAACTGCGCGTCTGCTATGGTCGCAGGTTCGAATCCTGCTTCGGGCATGGATGTGTGTGATGTCCTTAGGTTAGTTAGGGTTAAGTACTTCTAAGTTCTAAGGGACTGATGACCTCAGATGGTAAGTCCCATAGTGCTCAGAGCCATCTGAACCATTTCAACTTCGCGGGTCAATTTCTGGTCCCAGTTACACACGGTACCCTCAAAAAGTTCGAGACTGGAGTTATTCCTGGCATGTAAAGGACGTCAGCGCAGTAGCTACGCTGGCAGCTTCAGCTAACAACTGTAACAACGGAGGTGCAAGGGTCTAATTATTTGTGAGCAAGCAGTTTTAAGTAGTGGAGGCGTGTCCGTTATTTGTCAACTTTGCTACGTCACAATTCACACTGGTGTATTATTCCTAAATCAAGCGTTCCAGACGTTCTCCAGAACGTTTAGAAGAAGAGAAATATGTTTGCCAAGTTTGTCCCACAAACCTTGTCTCCCGAACAAAAACAACGACACTTGGACGCCTGCCGCGACTTCAGTGAAATGCAAAACGCGGGCGGTTCTTTCCTGGAAAAGTTCATCACGGGTGACTAGGCTCGGAGATATCACTACAAACCTACCACAAAGCAACAAGATGCAGAAATTCACATTCCATTCAAGCCAGTGTGACACGCGAACTGGACAACATCTCAAAGAAGGCCTTTTGCGACAGTTTGACGTGGTTGAGGAACACCTAAGCATTAAAATAACTACTTTCCTCTGTTTTATATTAATCTAGTTTCGAAACTTTTGGGAGTGACAGCGTACAATTCCTCTTGAAGGTGAAGCTCCCTAGCATGATTTTTTAAAAATTTTGTGTCCAACTGGGACTGCGAAACGCCTGCCGTCTTGAGAACCTCACAGGCCCTGAAGCCAGCCTTAGAGGTTCTGACTACAATATGCTTTCGATGTATAGACATTTCCAGGCTAGACAAAGTTATTCTTTCACCGAATACGGGAAACGATCTGTGGTGTTCACTATAGCAGTAAGGACGATGTTAGTAAATGATCGATGTTGCTTTCGATTTCATAATTGACGTTTAAACGTCGATGGCTGATAATAATCGACCCCAAAATATAATTGTTTTTAACATCAATGTTAAATTCTAATATCAGAATCTCGCATGAAGAAATGCGGCGATAATTAACAGTATGTATACCGCAACTTTTGGTCTACAGACTGTAAAAATAGCATTTTTTTGCGGAATATTGCCTTCCATCTGTTGCGTTGCTGACTGCATTTCTTTATGCTGACGTCTTTCAGAAGCTGACGATATGACTACAGAGCTTAAATATTTAAGTATAGTTTTTTGTAGCTTTGTATAGGTAGCACGATGATGCGATTCCCTAATTCTGACGAATCCTTAAGACCTAGAAGGCTATCTTTCAGATAACTGAAATGTGATCATAGGCTCTCTTCCAAATTGCAAATTGTTCTTTTCTTGTTTTGTGTGAAATCCAGTCCATAGTTTGGTCTTCATCGTCATTCTCACTAACTTACTTAATTCAGTCCTCACCTAGCTGACAATCTTTCGCAGTATGCGTCTCTATTGCCTAGGTTGGCACTATCAGATCTAAGTTACAAGTCAGCTATACTTCCTCGTGCCTTGTGGTCTTCTCTCTCTGGTTGTGGAATTGTTTATCTGGCAGCGTTCGGGACGTGGAAAGGGTCAATCAGTCTGTGCACGGGTTCACTAGGAGAGACGGTTGCTTGTTCGATCGGGAGGGAGAAGCCATGCTGCAAACTGTGAATGTGGTTTGTTCATGGGGCCGGTCGCATAGACTGTGGATAAAGGAGGCAGTGGCTGTAGTGCGGCTATAGTGTGTATAACAAATTGGGACGCACGGAGTAAATTCTGCCCATGATGCGTGTATACTTCAGATAACAACAGGGTAGTCGCTGACATTTCGTTATATCTGTATAAGCTGGAGTGGAATAACTTTCATACGCCAGAGCACGTGTTATGACAGAACGAGCGCTTTAGCTCCAACGGACTATGCTCAGAATTTACTATTGTTTCTATGATTCCATGTAAATTCAGATTTCATACGGATTTGTTTGTAAATCTGCAAAATGAGCATGTGTTTCAGAAAACGTTAAATAAATTTTTTCTTTTATTATTCTGAAATAAACGAGTGACACTCATTTGAAGGAATTCGATTAGAGTTCTTTGTAAATGTTTCCTTTTTAAACTGAATAAAAATGATAACTGCCTGTCAATTTTAATTTATCGTTTATGCTTAAGTTTTTATTGAGTCACCGTGTTAAAACATTTTGCTATCCTTATTGATGTGAATTGTTGGGGCAAGTTTGTTCTTTAACGAAAATTGAAATCCTGTGTTTGACTCAAGTGTTAATAAATGAGTAAGTGTTCAAATGTTAACCTGAGCTCAACTAATCGATTCCACCCTTTTGTCATGTTAACGCACATCAGTGTGCTACAGTGTATAGTGGTTTAGCTTCGTCCACCTACTCAAAACTGCTAGATAACGAAGCTGTGTCGGGTCCTATACAAATCCTGACGTTGAATTCGAACCTTCAAATCCACTGTAAGTGACGTATCAGAAATTTAGTTCACCAAACCTCCTCATAGCTGACTTTCCGATTGTCCTTCATCTGCTATATTGCGCAGATTCAACTTTAACTAACTTATTATTTGCGCCCATATTATTTTTCTTTATAAATAACACTTACGTAAACGCAGATGTCTCGTAGTATGTGCAATGATTTCCCTTCGACTTACGTTACACAATATTTGCACTTTCTAAGTCGGGAATTTGTCTCGTCTTGTGCCGCATCAGAATGCAGAATTGTCGCACTTCGAGAGGCCCGTTTCTTCGTGGATTTGCATCTCATTCTCCTCTCCTTTGCTAGCCTTGACGTTACATCGACATCGGGAGGTTGGAGCATACAGGGAGAGCACCGTCATGGACGCCACGTGTCTGTGAATCGTTTAAGTTCTGTCACTAAGTTTCACATTTAACTGCTTGTTTGCTTGTTGACTTTTGAAGCAGAAAGAGGAAACCAGTATTTGCGTTGACGCGTGCACTAAGCCTTACTTCTAATCTGCGGTGATTCTTTTCCTGCAGGAAAGCTCGTGCGCTACGCATTGTGCTGCTCTGTAACAAATCGGAGAACTTTGGTTACCCAGTCAGTAGAGCTCCTCAGACAATGCGATCACTTTATAATTCTGTGGACACAATCTGATACAGTGAGACGACAAAATGAAGCCATTTGTTCAGGTTTGTTGGAGGAAATTTGAAGAAAAAGAATGAAAACTGTACTGAGTTAAGGAAACAATATTGAGTTAAGGAAACAACACTCTTGCCGGAGTGCTCGAGGCATCACTCATTTCACTGGATTCCTTTATTGCGCTACGCAACTTGCAACTTTTTGTTTTGTTTCTGCAAGAGGCATCTTGTCTGCTGAGTGCCAAAATTCATATGATGTCCTTTAGAATAAATACATAAAAGCTAAACAGGTACGTTAGAATGGAAATTATAACACCACTCCTCATAAATACGCATCCGTATTGCGTTTCGAATCAAAAGGGGAAATAGAAGTCATTTCTTCGCTCCAGATCTAAAACTTCTTTAAAGTTGTAGGTGGTGAAAGCCAACACCTGCTATGCAGGTATTCTGTACAGCTGCTGTTGGCACGGGCGATGTGTCTGAGAGGTTCTAGGCGCTTCAGTCCAGAACCACGCTGCTGCTATGGTCGCAGGTTCGAATCCTGCCTCGGGTATGAATGAGTATGATGTCCTTAGGTCAGTTAGGTTTAAGTAGTTCTGTGTCTAGGGGACTGATGACCTCAGATGTTAAGTCCTATAATGCTTAGAGCCATTTTGCTATTGGCAAATACTTCTATGCTATGGGGCGGAAGAAAAGAGTAGAGCGACAGTGGAATAAATATTGACATTGCCCGTAAAACACGTATAACCAACAACATAGTCAACGTGCGGGCCTTTTACGCTTAAAAATACTTGGTGGTTGCGTGACTGTCAGGTCTCCGATTTCCAACAGGGAAATTTGTTCGAAGTTGAAGATTTAAATCAGTCTACGCACACTACGCTAGTATAACCGGCAGCGCGCTTCCCGCGAAGGTCAGACACGTATGCAGTTTTAATTAGTCATCAATAAGCCTGGAGATCTGAGCTTAGATCCTCAGTTCTAAGATTTTTTTCCTTTTCGTGTACAGTTAAAATGTCACCCATTAATCGCATGTCTACGTGAAACAACCGAGTTAGATTCTGATTCTGATTCACCATCAAGCTATGGATTCCCTATAATCGGGCGCATGAAGTAATTCTCAAGTGAAAGGAAAAAAAGGAACAAAACAAGTCATCCTTAGTGAAGCATGTATCAAATGCAATCGTTTAGTTGCTCGCTGTTAAAGTTCTAATTCCCTTTCATGTGTAATGGTTATTAGTTGTGGTTGTTAAATGTTCAAATGTGTGTGAAATCTTATGGGAGTTAACTGCGAAGGTCATCAGTCCCTAAGCTTACACACTACTTCACCTGAATTATGCTAAGGACAAACACACCCACCCATGCCCGAGGGAGGACTCGAACCTCCGCCGGGACCATGTGGTTATTAGTTGCATCTGACTATTACTGCCGGCCGCGGTGGTCTAGCGGTTCTAGGCGCTCAGTCTGGAGCCGCGCGACTGCTACAGTCGCAGGTTCGAATCCTGCCTCGGGGATGGATGTGTGTGATGTCCTTAGGTTAGTTAGGTTTAAGTAGTTCTAAGTTCTAGGGGACTGATGATCACAGATGTTAAGTCCCATAGTGCTCAGAGCCATTTGAACCATTTTTTTTACTATTACTGCATCTGACTGATACTTAATACTGCATCTGATAAAAATACCTGCAACCTGGAACGGAAACTAAAGCAACTGAACTCATTACGCTATACATCAAACAGCTAATTCCAATCGAATACAAAATCCTACCCATAGAAATTCCAGCTTACAACATATACTGTACATTGCACAATTGAGTGCAACAGAATATACACTTATATCATTGAAGAAATAATTAATCATCAAGGCCCATTGGAAATGAAATAAAATGACCGTCTGGCGTTGATGTCCGGGAGACCCCCTCGGGGAAGTTCGGCTGCCAGGTTGTAAGTCTTATTTCAGGTGATGCCACACTGGGTGACTTGCGTGTTGGTGATGATGAAATTATAAGGAGAACAACACAACACCCAGTTCACGAGCGGAGAAAATCTCCAACCCGGCTGGGAATCGAACCTGGGGCCAGTGCACGGGAGGCAAACACGTTACCACTCAGCAACGCAGGCGAACGGCCCAGTGGAAACGAATAAGGATACAACCATGAAGTACAACCGAATTACTCCACCGTTCCTTAAGAAAAACAAATAAAAGTTCCACAACTACATCTACAAAACTACTCTGCAAATCACACTTACGCGCCTGGAAGAGATTTTATCGAACTACCTTCACACCCCTTTATTCCACACTCGAACAGCGCGCGGGAAAGCGAACACCTATATCTTTCCGTGCGAGCTCTGTTTTCCGTTATTTTACTATGATGATCGTTTCTCACTATGTACGTTGGAATCAACAAAATATTTTCGCATTCGGTGGAGAAACTTGGTGACTGAAATTTTGTGAAAAGATCCCGCAGCAATGAAAAACACCTTTGTTTCAACGATTTCACGCACCTGACTGTTTGAAACTCTCCCCTATCCCTCCTATGAAATACCCATCTGTAACAAGGTGATAGTAGAGCGTCGCTCGCTGAACAGTAGGCTGAAAGGAAAGTTGTGACATAAAATTAACTCGTCAGTGTTGTCAACTCCGTCCTGACCACATGTGGCCCCAATCAGAACAAAGAAATTCAGGAATAAACGAATTCTCATACTCAAAATTCGGTTAGTGAAGGTACCCTTTCAAATTAATATATTTTCTGAAATTTTGTATATTGTAGAACAAATGTAAATAGAACAATACAAAGTGACAGCTAAACGAAAATCGCATTGACTCGTAGATAATAACGAAATAGATTTCTTCGTACTCTCCATTCTACTGAAAAACGAAACACGGAATACACGTGTGTTTCAAATAACTTCATCAATGACAATAGGAACATTCATTCTGGGTACGCAGTCACCTCCTCAAATTCAGGTACTACCGATGCACTTGAGTGATGAACAGGTCGCATTTTCTCACAGTTGGTCAAACACAAATTATTCAGAGATTGACTTGTAGCACCAAGAAATCCTTATGCACTCTGAAAGAGCATCCTTTTTTCCTTAAGGTTACACTTTTCTAGGCCATGTTACTCATAAGCTCATGAGACAGAGGACTCGTAACAGTGCTCACTGATGACTACGTGGCGCTCAAGATTCCGAATTAAACAATTTAGTTTCTGAAACATTTACATTTTATTATATTAATTAGTCCCTCTAGAACTGAAATGTAGCTTACCCGCCAGGGTAGCCGAGAGCGCTAACGCACTGCTTCCTGGACTCGGGTAGGCGCGCCGGCCCCGGATCGAATCTGCCCAGCGGATTAACGACGAGGGCCGATGTGCTGGCCAGCCTGGATGTGGTTTTTAGGCGGTTTTCCACATCCCGCTAGGTGAATACCGGGCTGGTCCCCACGTTCCGCCTCAGTTACACGCGTCGCAGATATCTGAAACACGTTCGCACTATTTCACGATTTACATTAGATGCTGACAGCTGGGGTGCACTGATTCCATCCCTGGGGGTACGGGGTGGCGGCAGGAAGGGCATCCGGCCACCCCTAAAAGTAACCTTGCCAAATCCGTTGTAACCGCGCCGACCCTGCGATCGCTGTGGGACTATGGCGTAAGCGAAAGAAAGAAATAACTGAAATGTAGCTTATGTAAACTGCGCTTCAAATCACAGTGCTGTATTACAGATAGCTTACTTTCGTGTCGCCCGTGAATCAGTGTCGAGGAGGAAATATTGCGCTACGTTGCGCAAATGAAACATTATAAAGCCTGCAGACTCGAAGCAATGAGCGATATACTTTCAGCAGCTTGACTTCGTACAAAGGAGCTAATCTCGATGTCGGAGAGTGCTTGGCATTCAGAACAGGCGATTATGCAGAAATCCAGCGAGCCCGACTCGGCTGCGTTGCTGGCTGTCTGCCGCAGCCGCAGGGACCGGAAGCTGCTGACAGGTTCTCTGGTGGGGGTTGGTGTGGGGGAGGGAAGGCGGTGCGGTGCGTTGTGTTGTGTTGTGTTGTGTGTGCTGCGCGGCACCGCTTCTGAAACCGGACACCTATCGCCACATGTCCGCCCAAGACGGCCCTGCCCGTCTAGGGATTGGCAAAGCGACCGCCGTTCCTGGAATACCGTCCGCAGCTGTCTCGGCTGCTCGCTCTCTACGAAAACACCCTCACACACTGAATAGTATCAATTACTCCCGAATCTCGTCACAGCTTCACTGAGACACGCCTATGAGTAAACTTCCTATTGATGTACAGATGCCGGCCGGAGTGGCCGTGCGGTTCTGGGCGCTACGGTCTGGAACCGAGCGACCGCTGCGGTCGCAGGTTCGAATCCTGCCTCGGGCATGGATGTGTGTGATGTCCTTAGGTTAGTTAGGTTTAATTAGTTCTAAGTTCTAGGCGACTGATGGCCTCAGAAGTTAAGTCGCATAGTGCTCAGAACCATTTGAACCATTTGATGTACAGATGTGGAGAAACTCCTCCACAATAACGTCTTGAAAATAATACACCTATACTAATAATAAAACAGTAAAAACATCGTGTCCATCTGTCTAAGTACGCTAATGTCCACAATTACTATACAAATTTCCACAGGCAAATTGATCGGAACATGGGGCAACATGTAGGCTTCGTTTTATCATAATCGGAAAACGAATAGAGAAAAAAAATTAATTTAAAGTTTTATCCAAAATCGTCTGTCAGCCTAGTATCTCGGATTTGAAATCATCACAGCTCAGTGACGTGCATTTTCGGAGGTTAATGTCAGTAACAGAATTAACCGCCGAAATCTTATCTTCAACGAACCTACTTTGCTAGGATGTACGAATTTACTGATTACACTTTGCATTTTAAAAACTTAATGACGTTGCTTTGGTTCTGCTGATGGATTTTACTTATATTCATTGCCAGGGAAAAAGAATTTTTTAAGTTTTCTTTGTTATTTGGATGTCTAACCATTACATTTTCATTCCGTTTTTTTATGAGTAAAAATGCCTCGAAGAGTGGCTGAAAGTTTGAGGTATAAGGGGTCTCAAGAAACCAATGAAGATTGTAAGGTCAGACTTGCTGCGTCTTGAGAACAGCAAGTTTTAACTCGCTCTTTGGGAACGAACCGCGACATAACCCTGATCGAGAGTGTCAAGCATTATCTCACTCCTCAGAACCTTTCACTCACAGAGGCTTGATGTTACTTCTCTCCAACGTAAAATCGCAGAAATTTTGATGGGAAAGGCACAAGTGAGCAAGTTTTTATACCCTGAATCCAGCTTATTCCTATCAGTTTATCATTTCGCTTGAACGTGTATAATTCCCTGGGAGCTTTTGTTGTACCATGACCATAAACAAAGCACAAGGCCAAACGCTGCGTGTTGCCGACGTGAACCTCAGTGTCAGTTGCTTTTTACGAGGCCGGCTCTATGTTCAATAATGGCTCTGAGCACTATGGAACTTAACTTCTGAGGTCATCAGTCCCCTAGAACTTAGAACTACTTAAACCTAACTAACCTAAGGACATCACACACATCCATGCCCGAGGCAGGATTCGAACCTGCGACCGTAGCGGTCGCGCGGTTCCAGACTGTAGAGCCTACTGCTACGGTCGCAGGTTCGAATCCTGCATCGGACATGGATGTGTGTGATGTCCTTAGTTTAGTTAGGTTTAAGTAGTTCTAAGTTCTAGGGGACTGATGACCTCAGAAGTTAAGTTCCATAGTGCTTAGAGCCATCTGAACCATCTGTAACGCCTAGAACCGCTCGGACACCCCGGTTGACCGGCTCTATGTGACTCTCTCCTGTCTTAGTGAAACAAACAAGCTCTTCATTCATGTCCCCAAACATACTACTTCAAACTTTGATGTAGAGAAGCTTTATAAGTCAAAAATAAATTCCTCGATTACAAAGACCTGGGTAAGTTCTGTCGAGTTGTTGCTTCCCTTTCATGCAAAATACTTCGATGATTGTCCCAGTCGTTTTCTTCAGATGCTAGTTGCGCTGCTCTCCTGTGCACGCTCCCTGGACTGCAAACACGGGTTTAGACAGCGAATACAGAGACAGCAAATCTCACAACATCTGAAGAGGATGACTGGCTCTGTCGTCAGAACATTGTGCATAACATGGAAACAACAATTCCACAGGACACACAGACTCACAGTATTAATCAGTTACGCCGAGAAATTCTCTAAAGTTAACAGACAATATTCTCCCATTACCCAACTTTCGAGCCGTAGCAGGTTCTGCATAAAATGATTCGTATTTGCAGAATATTTGCGAACGATGTATATATTAACTATACTATAGTTGTGGCAACGGCGGAAACAACTGATTTCATATGGAACCTACGCAAGTGGCGTAAAGTTTTATTACGTAAATTTCGTTATTGTTTCGATTGGTCACACTTTGCAGAGTGAACGAGATCGTGGGTCTTGAAGTTTTCCCAGAGTAATGAGTAACACCATGAGCCCTGAGGCTTGCCGACGGATGACGTCTTCCCACGATATTTCAGCTGACAACCAATCAGCCATCTTCAGATAATTTTCACACTCACCTGAAGATGAGTGAATGGTTGTCAGCTGTAATATTGTGGTAAGGTGTCGACGTCATCCGATTGCGAAGCTTAAATCTCATGACGTCAGCGACACTTTGTGTAACATACTACGACCACGAGAGCTATTCACTAACTTGAAATCATAGGGTTTAAGATACACTTGACTTGTTCACAGCATATACAGAATGTTCAAAAATTCAGTGCCCAAACTAACAGGCATGATGCTTACCTAATAAGTGGTGCAGAGGCGTATTGAGTGAGTAAGGAGTTTCCTGCGGAGTTACTGGATGTGATTGAGAATGAAACAAATGTGTTTTAGTCCATTGTTTTTCTAATCAATGTTACAAAAAATCTTCGAAATGAACGCCATTAACTTCAACACAGAGGCAGAATCAATGCAGCAAGGCGCCATGTGTTTGATGGAAAATGTGTGACACGTTCTGTGTGTGTGTGTGGCAGCTGCAAGAATTCTTGCAACTATTTCCACTTCTGAGTCCGCAGAGTTAGAATGAATTTCGATTTTCATGTAGTGCCAGAGAAAGATGTCTAATTGGGTATATGTCTAAACGTTTCCATGTGTAGCTTTCCATGTTATGTACTGCAACCATCAAGCGCGCACTACATTGCTACAGGCTGTTTACAAAATTATAAGCCTCAAATGATCTTTGCTGTTAAGGCGTCTGAAGAACCTTTTTTTTGTCTTCTTCGCCAATGTATACCAAGTGCACACTTGGTATACATTTTCAACACCTGGTTGATCACCGAAAAATACTTTTCTTGATACCATCGTAAAATCTGTCAGTTTAGGCTTTGAATTTTTGAACATCTTGTATATTCAATTTAACCCTAATTATCCAGATATGAGATATGACACTTATACTATAATACTTATGCTAGTGTAAAGTATGGACAGACAGATAAGTTATTTTGGTGGATTAATTTTCCTTGATGAAATATGCCACTGTTGCATCGACGAAAGTTCTTTCTTTCTAATAACAAAAATCTGCATGACGGTATGACTAAGAAGTTTTTCGAGGCGGAGTCCTTGCATACAAATTTCTCGGTTCACTTGTCACGTCAAATTCCGATAAAAATCCAAGCTTTTGCTGACATCCACCACTATCACCGTCGAAGACGATGGTGGATTTCACCAGCCACCGTACGTTGCGTGGCATCAGGTTCCCTTTCCTGCTCTATTCGTGAGTATAAGTCAGAAAACTTTACTTCTCCAAATAACTGCACACGTGCTTAAAATGATGACATGACGGCAATGAATAAGTGAATGGGTGTTCTGAAATCACGGTTAAATTTTTAGAGATAAAACATTTCGACCAATAGCTGCTTCTGCCCGAATCATACTGTAAGAAATTAACTACAGATGCGATGTTCATCAACACCCAAACAGAACGAAATTAATTAGAAATTCTGGGCTTCTGAGTTAACTGGTATTGGTCACGATGGATTCTGTAGCCGAATGAATCAACGCACCCGGCACCGTAGGTTCCTCGGTGTCCCCTTTCCTGCTCCATTCGTGAATATAGTTCAGAAAAAATTACTTCTTCAATACCTGCACACGTGCCTTAAAATCTCTTTCCTTTATTTATGACTTTCAAGAGAAACAGAATGGAAGCGGCAAGGTATTTTTGCTGATCCTCTCGATAATGGGTTCTTTAAATTGGTTCATTGATACTTCACGCAAACAACTTCATATTTAATTCAAAGAGTCTTTTATAACAGCCCTGATCATCTCGGCAGAATTATAATTACACTGAAACTACAAAGTGTCACCATCGAACCAACACCATCCTCGGATGACTGGCAGCTTTCGTATTCAATGCCCTGTCAGACAGGCTTAACATTAACTCATTTGTTTTATAATTGGAGATACCCCTACCGTATCGTCGTCCTATCACATAACACCCACCCTGCCAGAAGAATAACTTCATCACCATCCGACAACGTTTACATATTCTCAGTTGATGGCTAGAGTCAAGTGAGACGTTAGTAAGTATAATTTTTCGGCGTGGCTCCAAGTCCCCCCCCCCCCCCCCCCCCCCCACCTCCTCACCGGCGTGAACAGCCTCCAACGGTGTAAACAGTTGGATTGGTATAGTAATCTCTCTTCGTTCCGGAGTAGTGAGAATAACAGTCCCATAAACTCCGTCCCGGCCAATTAGGGTAAGTCCTCTATCCTCAACGTTTTCCACATATGTCGGAGGAAGATGTCGTCAGTTCTGATCTTCTGCTTTCTACTGACGTTCTGAACTTGACGGAAGTTCCAGAGTAAAACTAATTACGAAGTCTTTCCCCAAACGACTCCAGAAGTCTTTTGTTAATTTCTGTTGGAGATTGAATTCTTTTACTTAGTTCGTCGTTAGGGTTTGATTTTTTTCTTCTTATTAGGGAGTGTGCTGCTGGGAACAGTGCTTCGCCCCTACTTTAGGAAGTCATCGTTTTACTGAACCAACCATTCTTCCCCGCCAGTCTCCTACCATGCCGCATGGAGGACAAATGTGAGGGCTATGGAGGAGTCAGTCCAAAACGTTGTATTGCCAGAGTCATAGCTGGTAGTATTGCGATAACAACGCATCAGTCTCGTTCCCAACAACATAGCTGGCCACTCAAGACGTGAGATTGTTAGTTTATTAAGTGGTGCTAAACAGTTCTTACTAGAAACCAATAAGCGTAATAATTTTCGTTTTCCTCACAGCGCAAAATACTCGGTTAAAAGCGTCGTAAAAAAAGTGAACGCGCAAGCTTCTGTTCTCAGCCGTTGTCAGTCCGGTACCCTTGATTTTAGTTTGAAGGAACCATATCGCATCCAGCGAAATAAATTTAAACGTAAGAACTTGAAATGTTATTCATCTAGTATCAAAGTTAACATACTGATACAAGTGTTAAAGAGTAGGAGAGACTACTTAATGAAACATGCCTGTAGAGCACTACAGAACTACAGTGACGATTAATAATTTTAGTGCCTACAGTGTGGTCTGCTACTGTCAGTAATAATAATCTGAACGAAAAACATATCGATTCTAAATGTCTGTTAACTAGCGAATCTTCTGTTGTGTCGTAAGTAGCAAAATTAAAAAACTGAGTGATGCACTAGCATGTCCTCAAGACAATTACTAAGATATGAAAGAAAAAAGTGCAGGAAAGGACATGTTCTTTGCAAGCAGCAAAATTAGGGGAATGGTATTCTAATATGTCTAGGAGAAAACCTCTAAAGAAGGGAAAAAAACAGTACACAGAAGGCCTTGAGTCTCTCCATCAACGTGGCAGCTGTAAGGACAACTGTGAAGGAAGCTGATTTTCAAAACAAAAAGAAAAGTCGGAATAAAAATCAAAAGAGAATGTAAGACGTATGCATTGCCGGCGATGGGCGAGGCATGACAGAATCTCTGACCAGAGAGTAGTATGTAGTTAGTTGTTGCTTGTCGCGAGTCTGTGCTAGTGTGCGCGTGTCGACAGTAGTCTGTGCTCGTCTTCAGTAGTGTTCAGTCGGCAGTAGTCTGTGCTAGTATGCGGTAGTCCGTGCTAGTGGGCGCGTGCCTGCGCGTGTCGGCAGTCTGCTGTGGTCGGGACTCTGGAGGATGAGTATTATTGTAGAAGGTAAAGAAGCAGTCTTGCGCATATCTAGTAATGTATATTAGCTGTCATTAACTTCTTTTAAAAATGCCGCAATAATAATTTTCATAATATAAAGTATTTTTTTTAAGAAAAGCATTCATTTCAATTTAAAGAATATTTCCAATGCATGATCATTCCTTCCAAGAATCAGAAAAAATATTGGCCAGTATTGCACGAAGCTGTGTCAAAAAATTTCTACATAAGAGCAGATATATTTGCAGTTTTTTATTGGGGTATGAATTTTTGTTTTTTTATTCAGAATACAGGGCCGAAGGGCAGCGCTGCTGTCCTCATAAAATTTACCAGGTTACTAATTTTTTTTATTATTTTGGTGTATAGGAATTTTTCTGTTTCGAACTTAACATTAAATGCGAAAAGAATTTTGTGGGAACATTAAATGTGAATGCATTTCTGCACACAGATTATAAATGGGAGCCAATTTTGTTCAGAGGTTACAATATTAAAAAATTCATTTAATTATTATTTTTGTGGGGAGTTTACGCTTGGTTCATTTTCATTTAATTATAATAATTTTGTTGGGAGGTTACATATGGTTACATATGGTTACAAGAAGAACTCGCTTACGAAAGCAGTTATCAAAACACAGTGCAACTTAGCAATATGCACACCTGACGGGCCAAGGGGTAGACAAGCTAAGGCATTTTCAGTTCATCTGTACTGCAGCACATACAGAATGCCACAGAGCGCACTGCACTGATCTTTATCGCTAACTGTTGCATCTCACTGTGTTTTAATCATTTCGATCAAACTTCATATCTGCACCTCAGCGCCGAGAAAGTGAAAGATGTGCGACAACACAGCAAACTTCTATTTTGGGAAAAGTGTTTCACGTCTTAACATATATTGTTTGAGGGAACTTTAACCTTTCTGCCAAATAACATCTCATTTACGACATGTCATAATTGTTATACGGTATTGCTTCGTCAGCGACTTTTTCTTCCCAGTTGTTTATATGAATTAACATTCAGACATCTCCGTACTTCAAAACCATTATTAATCGGTTTTAGCCGTCAGAACTGGGGTGTTTCCTTTGTAAGAAAAGCATCGAACAGAAAACAACACACAGAAAAACAACGGACCTATAACAAAATCCTGACCCCTCCTCACCTCCCTCTTTACAACACCCTATTCAGACTGAAACTTGTTACCTGTTCGATAACTGAAGAAAACTTCACAGGATAAGATCACTAGAAAGCATTTTATTGGTGCTACGCTGTCACCATCGGATCTTATGCTTCAAAATTCTAATGCACAAAAGCATAAGACCCGATGTTGACTGCATAGCTCTGCGGAAACCAGTCATTCAATAAAATTCTTTTTTAGCGATCTTGCGTTGTGAAGTTTTCTTCAGATCGCTCCCACACTGACACCGTCAAAAATATGTTACCAGTTCGTTAAAACTGGAGGCAAAACGTCTGTTTACTGATTTCTAGACACGAAATTAATGATTCTTCAGCTTTTACATAAATTCCATTATATTCCTACTTACGTACTGTTATGAAGAAATAATTTTGATAAATGAAAGGATATAGCTACTCTTCTCAACTTATCACTTAGCTTTGCCAGATCTTTAAATATAAAAGAATAAATTGCATATTCTGTTGATGCTCATTTCCTGAAGCGAAACTATATGCCCGGCAACTATAGGTAATTTAGAAAAATAACGAAGAACCAAAAGGAGGACGTTTAGCTTGAAAATTTTAGAACTTCAGCAAGCGGGACGATAGATAAAACGGTAGTGGAGTAAACCTGCTCTCCATCCTAGCATAAATAGTGCATGTATTGCTGGTGTAGCGAATATGGTACGAGCAGAATTTCAAGATTCAACCCGAATTTACTGTGCAAAGTGTCAAAAGCTCAAGAAGGATGAGAGTGTTTATTTGGATTCATACTTCAGAAAACGGTTTTTGCAAACACCCGCCAATTTTCTCGTTGAATGCACACTTCGAGGAATACAATCTGGGGACTACAGGTGGTGCTTCAATCACATCTATATCATAAACAAAGTGTGCATGCTGAGTCGTGTCGGCTCGTAGTGATTCCTCTTCAAGGCGACTTTCTCTGTATGGTTTCTCCTCTGATCGTCCGCTGGCGCTGCCGTCGCGCCACGGCAGATGAGCCGAATTTTTGCAGCGTGCGAGTCTCGTTTGGACAGCACTGGGCTCCGAGCTGAATTGATCGGGACGGTGGTTGGCCGATTCTATGGGATGTGTCCTAAGGCTCCGTTCCTCGAGAGGCTGATGGCTATTGGTTTTCCATCGGAAGGGTGTTGCCACCGCCGCCCACTGTGTTGCCATCAGTCGAAGTGAACTCTTGGTAGCAAACTGTCAATTGGCGATTCACTTGCAACCTTTTCCGTTGCCTGTGATTTCGTCGGGAACGACCGTTGGTTGGTCGGTCGGTCGTCACAGGGGATGACGTTTATTGGCACTTTTAGCCGTTTCTGGCTTTCGTGTGTCCCTGATTACATGCAGTTCGTCCTTGTTGCTGCACAGTGACTGGTTTCAGTATTGCTTGGATTGCATATGGTGTTGCTTTTTGTAAATCTGTGAAGGGGGCCAACTAATGCCAAGTTGTTAAACTCTTCTCTGTAACTGTGTTTTAGAATTATATTCGCCATCCAATGGGTGTCCGTCAGCCCTAGCCGCACAAGGAGATGACTGTCATGCATCGGACACTGCGGTCTGTTGATAAATGCCCTATATTTGTAAGCTGCTGCGTTTGTATCTAGTGCGGTTGCAAGTCGTAGGTCCTTCAAGTTAAGTTCTTGTGCTTATTGTGACGCTCTGTCCCATGGGTGTTCTTAATTTTCCGTTCGTCGTTAAATTTGCCCTTGCCTACCTTCCCCTCCCAGGGTCAAGCCTCATAATTGCGCAAATAGGAAGTTTTCATAGCAGTTACTGAAGTGTATTAATTAAACTCTATTGCAAATTTAGTTCACGGCAGACATATACATATAGAATTGGAATTGTTACCAATTTGCGAAACGTTTAAGCCCCTAAAGGCCTCCTTGCTGTCACTGTTTTTACATTCATTGTATTTCTGGTAGCTACCACCGTGCCCTAGTTGTTTTCAAACGGGGCATTTACTCTCTTAAATTGATTTGGATGAATTGGAAAACAGCCAGCCGGTGTGGCCGATCGGTTCTAGGCACTTCAGTCTGGAACCGCGCGACCGCTACGGTCGCAGGTTCGAATCCTGCCTCAGACATGGATGTGTGTGATGTTCTTAGGTTAGTTAGGTTAGTTCTAAGTTCTACGGGACTGATGACCTCAGATGTTAAGTCCCATAGAGCTCAGAGCCATTTGAACCAATTGTAAAATATCTTAATCTATTTCTGGTGAAGCGATTTTTTTTAATATTTTAAAACGGGGTATCTCCATGCTCCAGAAGGCTCAGTATTGATCTTGACCTTATTGTAATATCTAAAAATTTCAAGGCGATTTTTAAGCCTTCTGGCGCTCTGTGATTATTAGTTGTTGTTAATTGACTTTTCACTTCATTCCACTGCAAAGGAAAATTTTAAATGTTTTCACCAAATAAATCCAGGTGATGTCAACCACAATTGATGTTGAATCTGAGACTTGGCCCTTCCATGAATTCCTGCCGCTACCAATGACAGAACATTTCACAGGCAATGTCGTGAAAAGAATTTGAACACAGAATTCAGTGCTGGTAATGGATTACCTAGTGCATTACTGCAGTGCGCAGCTTCCTATACAGTGAACTGTTCACCGATGAAGCGGTTGACAGCGTTTGCGACTGCCGCAATAGTTATGTCTGGAGCGGTGATATCCGTAAACCACGCTCGTCTGAAAACACTGAAGTGTTTGTCCTGTAATAGTATCACGTAAGAAATGGTGCACGTTAGCCTCGCGAGTAGAGATGTGCTACGACAGTTGTTGGAGAGTGTACATTTTGTCGTACGGTTGAGGAGATGACTTCAGTACGATGGTGCACCGTCCCACTTCGGTATTAGTATCGACAAGCACCTGAATAACTCGTGCGTTCATCTTTGGAATGGAAAGGGATGCTTTTGTTTCCCGGCTAGTGTACTCTCCTATGCAATTTTTCCTGTGGGCTTTCAGGAACTCGTTGGTTTATGAAACCCAATATAAAGTGAAGAGAAATTGGTTAGTAGTGATTTGGTTGGCTGCCTCATTACACAATAGACAATCATAATCCTTGAAGTGGTGAGACGTAATATACGATGTTTCAAAAAGAATCATATTTCACGACCACATCTTCTATGTAAACGAAGAAAGAGACTGTAGTTGAGTATTAACTTGCGTATGGAAATTAAAAGTCGAATCTGGGTCATTTGTAACCTACCGCTCATTAATTTCAATACACTCTGGTATTTCAGATTTACAACACAAATCAAACGTTGTGTCTCACAAAATATAATTCTATTAACTTCCACATGTATAATACAATCACAATCATAATATTTTACTTTCATCAAAGTATCCTCCTTTGGATTTAAAGACTGTCTCACAAACTTGAGTCATGCGGTCAATCAGCTTTTGTACGTATCGTGAATGTATACGATTCCACACATCCTTAACAATACTGCAAAGATGTTCCTCGCTGGATATGTTAACTTCCCTGATACGTCTGTACACTTCATCCCAATTACAATCGGGGCTTTGGGATAGCCATGCCATATCATTCAGCAGTTTCTGCTTTTCCTTAGATGCAGTGTAGTGTAGCCGACCGATGTTTTGGTCATTATCCTGTTGTAAGGTGAACCCTTTCCCTATTAAGCGCAATCCACTTCGTATTGCATCATACTGAAGTATGCGTTGATACTGATTCTGACCCATACATCCTTCTATTTTCACAATGTCGCCAACTATATCTGGGGCAAAACATCCCCAGACCATAATAGAACCTCCACCGTGTATAAATGTAGCTAGGAGATACTTCTGAGCTACCCTTTCCCCTACAAACCGGTAAACAAATTTTCTCCTTCTGGTTCCAAAAATCTCTAACTTCGATTCATCGGTGAATAACACCTTCGTACACTCTTCCGATGTCTAATTACAATGTTTTCCAACCCATCCAAGTCTCTTCTGTTTATTTATTGGCCTTAGAAGGCATTTTCTCGCTGTGACACATCCTTTCAAGCCGGTTGCAGCCAGTCACCTTCTCACTGTTCCAACAGATATTGTCGTCGTGTCCATTTCTAGCAATTCTCCACGGATTTGGGACACTGTTTTGAATCTGTTTCTCTTACTGGGAATTCTAATATATTTTATCACTTTTACCTGTTTCATGAGGTAATCCTGGTCGTGGTATGTCCTAATTGCTACCTATTGTCAACTGGCCGTGAAGGCTGTATTGCACTCCCCCTATAGACACACTACACTGTTTCGCAATTTGGCTAATAGCTACACAATTGGAGCACGTTTTTCTATGGATGTCTCCACTCGTGGAGCGATTTGCACACTCCACTGTGACGAAGGAACTGAAGTGCAGGAACCACATGTTATGTATCGTTAAAATGCTTGCCGTTCGCTGTGGACTTCACATCACTACAGGGAACAACACAGGTGCACCAAACGCGGCGTCCGTCAGCAAATAGGTAAACAAACATATCAAATCGGTACGTAACATGTATCTGCACAACATTGTTTGTTGGATACTATCGTATCTCGATGACCACACACAAAAATCATGACAAGTGTACATCTGTTGTCCTATTCCTTTGCTTCCTCAACCGTACCCACGGTATTAGACCTTTTCGACAGAGAACCAGATGTCATTTATTAGGTGTATTGAAGTAAATGAGCGGTAGCGTACGTTACAGGTGTGTGTGGTTGCCAGCAGGAGTGTCTCCAGTTCGCTCAGCCCCTCGTTCGCTAGCCAGTGTGAGTCGATCCAAGATAGTAACAACACAGCAACAAACTTGTGTTATGTTGGTTGGCAACGTGATTAAATAACATCGTACAGACAAAGATTTGACTTGATGATAAAGGCAGACTACAACCGCCGGATTCATAAACAGAAAGTTTCCAAGACCAAATATTAGTAAAGTTGGGTTACCAGTACAATATTTAAATACTGCCTTATGCAATTAAACGACCACTTTTTCGAAACTCCCTAACTGTCTCCCATTGCGACTAATGAGTTTCAAATTGGGCTCAAAGGTGCCTACAACCTTCCTCTTTAATGTTGCAAAAGCGTGGCGCCCTGCGACGTTATCTTCGGTCTCGGCGACTCTTCAAACAGCAAGGTTTTGGCACATGCGAAAAGAAGGCCAGAGCTCAGTACTTCATGTGGGCCTAAAGTGAATTCATGATGTCCTATTGGCACCAAACTTCCAACGACTCCATGGGGTTATCACAGGATGGAACAGTCGTCACAGCCCCTCTTCATTTGACACCTCTGTAATGGAGGTCAGAAGCTCGACGCCCACCGTTGAAATCACGCGTTTTTTCCTTACTGGTGGTCCAGAAATACATTTAAGACACCCCCGCTCAGAAGCCAGACGAATAGGGGGTGGCATAAAGGGCGTCAATGAAATCTCTCCTTCCTTTGGGGCATTGATTCCCACACATTCCACGGTCAAACACGACAGTTCTCGGTGCGATGAGCAAAAGGAAGACGTTGTTGACAACCTTTGATCCTGCTGACACGTCACGGGCGTTTCATCCCGTCTCTAAGGACATAGTGGTCCAGAAACCCCACTGAACATGATTTCATCCCTTTGGAGTGCTTGGGGCCACAATATTTGCTCTGGATTACAAGTTGAAACCGCTGGGAAGCGTTCAAAACTATTCGACGATGTTTATACGTGATTCGATGGAGCAAAAGGTTTTTATGCTCTGTCACCTCTCCCGCCTTCCTGTGGCATGATCATGGAGGACTACGATATTGGCACATGCGCGAATAAAACGGCCGAGGGTCCTTCTAAAACCACCCAGTACAGCAAGATTCAGACGGTTTGGGACACCCCGTACATTTATATGGAAACGTATGAACTGAGTTCTTCCATCGGCTTCCGGTTTCTCATTAACATTTCAGGTTATCCTTTGACTGTTTCAGTGTCATTAAATTGTATATTACTCACTCTTCTCAAGAGCTACCTCATTAAACCGCAGAACATCTTGAAGCCTTCTAGCGACCCATGTGAATGTCAGCACAAGTGCGACTGAGACTGACTGCTCCACGATGGGTGTGCACTGTTATGAATTACATCAGACATTCAATAATTTAGTATTATACCTATAATCAATCGCTAGAAGCTATTTCTTACATTTGTCCCTGGCAGCACCCACTCACTCCTTCAAAAAGAGTCAAACCTAGGTCTTTCCATTTTCTTTCGGCTACAAGATGCAAATGGTTCAAATGGCTCTGAGCACTATGGGACTTGAGTTCTGAGGTCATGTCCCCTAGAACTTAGAACTACTTAAACCTAACTAACCTAAGGACATCACACGCATCCAAACCGGAGGCAGGATTCGAACCTGCGACCGTAGCAGTCGTGCGGTTCCAGACTGTAGCGCCTAGAACTACTCGGCCACTCTGGCCGGCAACAAGGTGCAACCTGGATTTACCAAGCCACGACTATTGTAAACAAATACAATTGGCAAGATCATTCTCGTGAAACCAGGCCTGTTTGTACATTTCGTCCAACCCCTCTCTCCAGCCATATATTTCACCTCCCTCTCACTGGTGATAGCCTCCTGCCGCTCTGAACCTCTCCCTGAGTATGCTCACCAGCAAGTTCCTGAAAAACAGTTCAATGAAGCAGGGCGCCACTAACCCCAAAATATACATGTCATTCAAGACAGGCTACACATTTAGGACTTGAAAATCATATAGTTACCCCTGATGTATAGGCCGGCAAGTAAAGCAGGTCGATAAAGCAGACTAAGGTTACTCCAACACAACGTGACTGTGGTGCAGGCACCCTACATGTCACGACACAGAAGAACATTTCTTGTCGTGAAATTGTGGCTGCCATGCTAAACAGGGTGATTTTGCAAGCTGATACTGTTCCCAGACAACATGATTGTCATGCAGGGCAGCCTGTTTCCCAGGGGCTAGAAAAATACTTTTTTGCCCATATCTCTGCTTCTATTGGAGCCAGGAGGCTGTAAAACCCACACAGACATATTTGTTCAGTATCAGCACTGTGGGGTTTGTCTCCCAGCTCCACTAGTGTTGGATATATGTTCTTTCCAGCTCCTGGCATATAGGCAGCTCTGTACAACAGGCATGTTATGTCAGAACAGTATTGGCTTGCCTAATCAACATGCTTTGCAGGGCAGCCTGCATGTCAAGGGCAAGAAATGGTTTCCCTGGCCCTGACATGTAGAGTGCCCTGCACAACAAGTATCTTGTGTTAGTAGTACTGGCCTGCTTAACTGAACAGTGTTGCAGAGGTTACCCTGCCAATAAGCATGATTTCGGAGAAGCTGAGATAGACAGAGGAGGGTATGGACAGAGAGAGGAGGAGGAGTAGAAAATGGGAAGAGAGTGGAGAAGGGGGAGATATATGAAACAGGTAGTGGGCAGGTGGATAAGGAAGAGGAGGAGGTCGAGATGGAAAGAGAGATGGGAATATGATCAGAAGAGAGAAGGAAGACATGGTCAGAGAGAAGGGGGGGAGAGAGTGGAGGAAATAGACAGAGGGTGAGAAAGAGATAAAGAGAGTGGGAAGGAGCAGACAGGGGTGGGAGAATTTTGATAAATAAATGGAGGAAGAGGTGGTTCATTGGTTGGTTGGTTGGTTAATTTGCAGGAAGGGACCAAACAGCGAGGTCATCAGTCCCATCAGTGCCAATAAACCATCCCAGCATTCGCCTGAAGTGATTTAGGGAAATCACAGAAAACGTAAATCAGGATAGCTGGACACGAGTTTGAACCATCGCCCACAATATTTCAAAAGTTCTCAGTTGGGGCGAGATATGGTGACACTGATGGTCAAGAAGAGCTTTGGCAAGCACGAAGACAAGCAGTAGAAACCCTCGTCGTGTACAGGCAGGCATTATCTTGTTGAAATGTAAGCCCAGAATGGCTTTCCGTGAAGGGCAACAAAACTGGATGTAGAACATCGTCGACGTACCACTCTGATGTAAGGTTGCCATGGATGACAACCAAGAGGTCCTGCTATAAAATGAAATTGGTCCCCAAACCCTTGCTCATGGCTGTCAGATCACTATCCATGGCGTCTCCAGGCGCTCTTCGCTAGACATTTGGGCAATTCCTACTGGCACTTACTGCTGAAGACACTCCTACTCTAGTCAATGTGATTCCAGGCCGAAAACGTGTCTTGAGACTTCCCAGACAGCAGTGGGATATCAACATGACAATTTTTCTGAAACTGTAATCATTTGTTTGTCTGTACATGTACATCACATCTAGCGGTTTCCGTCCCATTCGGATAATTCTTTCGTGGTGTGCTATTTTTTTTCCCACCTTCTGTAGAATAGATGTGCGTCAGACTCCAGTTATTTGCTCAGCACTTCAATACCGAACCGATCTCCTGTCTGCCAGTACTTCTTTTCTCGATATAAAATCTTCAACCAGTTCCGCTTCTTCTTCAGCCAATAGATTCTTAAATCGTCTTCACTGCTTCTGAATATATCTTTTGTTTGGTGTTCAGTTACGATTCCCCCAATATTTTCCGCCAAGACGCCACTGCTCCGTCTTTGATAAATCTCTTCGTTGCAGCTGATAATCTTCCAAAACTGCTCCTGTAACCGTTGTTCTTTCTTCTTTTGATCACAGTTAGGAAACTGATTACCCCGATCCTCCTTTAGTATACTTCCCTGACTTACACTGCCTTTCCAACATCAAATGTCTTCATGTTCTTTTTAATTACATGGATATGAATTTCCTCCTAATGGACATACTCGTAGTATTTCGTTTACAGACAGCACAAAATTTACTTTATGATTACATAAAAGTAGAACAACAAAAATCGCACATTTACAGAAGAGCTTCTGTGAAGTTTGGACGATAGGAAACGAGGTACAGGCAGAATTGAAGTTGTGAGGACGGGGTGTGAGTCGTGCTTGGGTAGCTCAGTTGGTAGAGCACTTGCCAGAGAAAGGCAAAGATCTCGAGTTCGAGTCTCGGTCCGGCATACAGTTTTAATCTACCAGGAAGTTTCAAGATTACATACTTTCAAGTATATGACACAGTTTAGAATTTGTATAAGAGAAATCAGTAAAATCTACATTAAATCAACATTACAGAATGGACAAAAAGAAAATAATGCTATTCGAGTCGATGATACACGACACTGCAGTCACAGCTCTTGCGTACCAAGCTTTTTATAATGGTTTACAAAAATTTTCTTAGCCGATGATGCGGGTAAAATACTTGCCGAAACGGATGCAGGTAAGGGAGTTTCGGATCTCGTTTCTCTCACCCGCGCAGACCTCTAGCTATATCCCTGAGCACTGTATTTGAGCGGCAGTAAAGTAAGAGAGTGTATTTTGCGATTAGCTGGAGCATTAGTTCCGCTTCCTCGGCTTGGAGAGCACCTGATCCCGGCGCAGAGCTCATTAGCGCAGGAGAACTTCCCCGTCCCTGCAGCCCGAGAGGCAGCCGCCCTCCCCCACCCTATCTGCGCGCGGAATTGAGAATAATCTGGTGGAGGGTGCCGAGCTGCCCTTGCACCTCCTTACCTTGGCACCAGGGAAGCTTCCTCCCTTCTCCACCTAATCTTTCCACACCACCGTCTTGTTTCATTGAGCGTTCTCATGACTCCCTTCTACCTAGTACGCTGGTGCCCACAATTTAAGGACGAAGCAGCTTTTGCGTATCACAGCCAAGTAATATATCCCATTAGAACTTGAACCATACATAAAAAGAACTGCTATAAATTATTACAGATGGTAACAGAGAAATAAGCAAAGAGACGAACAGAAGTGACACTTTATTCAAACACAATAATTACGCTGAGGTCACCTCGATTTATGGTGGCCTCTGGACATTACGTTGAACGGAATGGACAGTGTCTTGAAACGAGGATATAAGATGATCATCAACAAAGGCAAAACGAGGATAATGGAATGTTGACGAATTAAGTCGGGTGATGCTGAGTGAATTAGATTATTAAATGAGACACTTAAAGTAGTAAAGGAGTTTTGCTGTTTGGGGAGCAAAATAACTGATGATGGTCGAAGTAGAGAGGATATAAAATGGAGACTGGCAATGGCAAGGAAAGCGTTTCTGAAGAAGAGAAATTTGTTAACATCGAGTATGGATTTAAGTGTCAGGAAGTCGTTTCTGAAAGTATTTGTATGGAGTGTAGCCATGTATGGAAGTGAAACATGGACAGTAAATAGTTTGGACTAGAAGAGAATAGAAGCTTTTCAAATGTTGTGCTACAGAAGAATGCTGAAGATTAGATGGGTACATCACATAACTAATGAGGAGGTATTGAACAGAATTGGGGAGAAGAGAAATTTGTGGCACAACTTGACTAGAAGAAGGGATCGGTTGGTAGGACATGTTCTGAGGCATCAAGGGATCACAAATTTAGCATTGGAGGGCAGCGTGGAGGGTAAAAATCGTAGAGAGAGACCAAGAGATGAATACACTAACAAGGGGAGGCCGCCAATTGTGAAATTCAGATTCGATTCATACTGCGCATAATAAAAGCTCATGGCCAGAGGAGTAATGTGGCAAAGCACCAAGATGCACTTCTCAGCCGTTGTCGAGAAAATCGACAGTTAAAAGAAACTGTTGCGGTGAAATACTCTCTACGATTAACAATTTTCCAGAGCGTCCTGGCGCAGCGATAAGCACTCGGGTGCGTAATCTGAAGGTCGCCGGATCGAATCCCGCGCCCTGCAACATTTTTTTTATTATTAGTTTTTTGTAACTCAAATATATATATATACATATATATGAATTGCTTATGCATGTTGGTGAAGGCGGATCGCTCTCCAAATGTACCGCCTCCATTTTTCCGTTTGTTTAACAGGGTGTACCAAAGCTCTCCCGTCCGCACTGATTTTCGACGATTTTATAAGTTGCGCTAGGGACCGCATCTACCTTCTTTCGAAGTTAGCAGGCAACTACGCTGTTATGCGGCGGCTCGTTTCGGCCCATTCAACATCTGTCCTTCAAGTGTAACGAGCTAGTAACGGAGTTTATATTTCATACTTGCCACAGCAAATTTGTGTTCGTGGGGTTTCTATTCTAATTCGAACGTTTGACTTACGCTATACGTATTCGTTTCGGAATATCGTTTCTACGTCTTCCGTTAACTATACGTGGTTAACATTATGAAGACAATTAATAACATTTGTGAAATACAACTTTGTTTGCGGAAAACATAATGATGTTCGAAGTCGCCAGTTTTTCCACGACAAACGACTTTCAACAAGTTATTATATGCACAATTGTTGCAACTGATTGCTGGGAATATATATATATATATATATATATATATGTATATATATATGAATTACAAAAAACAAATACTAAAAAAAAAAAAGTTTGCATGTCGCGAGATTCGAACCGGCGACCTTCGGACTACGAACCCGAGTGCTTACCGCTGCACCACAACGCTGTAGAAAACTAATAATCGTAGAGAGTATTTCATCGTAACGGTTTCTTTTAACTGTCGATTTTCTCGACAACGGCTGAGAAGTGCATCTTGGTGCTTTGCCACATTACACCTCTGGCCATGAGCTTTTATTATGCGCAGTATGAATCGAATCTGAATTTCACAATTGGCGGCGTCCCCTTGTAAGCAGATTCAGAAGGATGTAGGTTGCAGTAAGTACTGGGAGATGAAGAAGGTTGCACAGGATAGAGTAGCATGGGGAGCTGCATCAAACCAGTCTTAGGACTGAAGACCACAACAACAACTGGACATTACACGAGGTGGGAGATAGTTCGTAATAGGGCATCGGACAGTGCTGTATGGTGTGCTTCCATACTGGCCACATGGTTGGTATGGGCCTTATGGAGCTGTTGGGGTAGGGCATTCTATTCCTCCACCAGCGCAGTTTTCAACTGGTTGCCATGTGTGACGTACTGGAATACGTCTCCCCAACATATCACACATGTTCTGAATAGAATTTGAGTCGGGAGGACCGGCAGACCAGTCCTTTCGCCGAATATGATCCACCTGCTCTTTTCGATGCGGTCGCACATTGTTGTCCATAAAAATGAAGTCAAGTCCCCCTGAAAAGACGCAAATGGTGAAGGAGTAAAGTCGGAATGAGACTGTCCGGTACGTCTGCCATGTTCAAAGATCTGTAAGTCAGTACGCCCATTCAACGTTATGCCTTTCTATACTGTGACACCTGCGCCACCAAAGCGATCTTGTTCTGCAGTGTTCCTGGGTACATCACGTGTTGCCACCTGTTCCCTTGTGGGTTTGCATCCAGAATAACTACTCAGACTGAATCTGTTCTCATCCGAGAAGAGCACTTGGCCCCACTTACGATTCGTTTAGTCCTACGTTCCTCACACTAAAGTCAACGCTACCGCCAAAATGCGGGTGTCAACAGAACACAACGTACTGGTCGTCGGGCAAAGAGACCACACCAATGCAGCCACCGTGCTACTGTGGAGAGTGAGAGTGCGTGTCTTGCAGTCCAGTAAAATGTGGTTGCAGTTTCATGGAGGTTTCTTCTTGGCTGTTGCACAATAGAGCGATCATCTGCTGGTGTCGTTAACCGTGAACCATCACCTCCTCTCCTTCAGGCAACAGTGTGGTTTCGAATGCTTCCCATGCACGTGAAACAATACTTTGAGTAATACCAAACTCCTGTGCTACACTCCTTTCTTTAATTTCCCAATGATTCTTCCACATGTGACGTCATCCATAAGTTGTCTCCGGGCCACGTTGTAATGAAGAACATCACCACACCACCACAGTGTACAGTAACTGCTCACTGATCGACACACGCACTCTCTTTGACCGTCTCCTCAACTGCCTCGTCTTGCCTCGCCAGCCCCGTTGAGCGGTATAGTCATTTTCTATGTATGGCTAGGAAACCTCTGACAACGTCCTCCTGCACTTTCATTCACTTTGATTGCGATATTCCATATCGAAAATCGTTAGGGAATTAAAACTTCACATTGTCAAGACGATGAGAATACCATATTTCAGCCATTACCTGCCGGCCGTTGTGGCCGAGCGGTTCTAGGCGCTCAGTCTGGAACCGCGCGACAGCTACGGTCGCAGGTTCGAATCTTGCCTCGGCCATGGATGTGTGTGATGTACTTAGGTTAGTTAGGTTTAAATAGTTCCAAGTCTAGGAGACTGATGCCGTCAGATGTTAAGTCCCATAGTGCATGGAGCCATTATTTTTATCACCTTCGTGTATAAACCAATCCCGGTCGGTGACGTGATAGACTAACCAATGAGTTACTTATATCTGACACTGTCAGAAAAGAAGAAAGCGATAAAAAAAATTGTGAATATGCTTATAGATCCATTCCATTGAACTGATAAATTTTCTTGCTTTCATTGGTGCTGCTACTGTAAATTTAAATCAATAAATTATTTCCATAAATCAAGAATCAGTTCCTAGCAGAAAAATCATTCAAAAATTCATCCCACTTATTAAAATGTTTCGGGTCGGATGAATTTCTTGTTGAAACCCAAAGTTCCGTCCCTATTTGCGGAGGACATCGTCAAGGGGGATTGTAGCTCTTTCGAAGCTCGACGCAAATAGTGACTCTCTACTGACTGATGTAGCGCAAGTTGCACAAGCGCAATGGCGTGTCGCAACATGGTTTCAAATGTAGAATGCAAAAGGCTGTTTTTGTTTGCTGTCGTCCGCTATTGCTATGATCCCATGGTGGAAGGCTGGTATCCATCTGCTTCAGCACCGAAATCCACATAACATTAAAAATCACACCGTCCTCCATACGATTAATATTAACGGTGTGTTTAATAACATTTATAATGTCTGTTATAGCTTTTCATAGTAATCGCTTATGGATGCCAGTGCCTGAGTGGTATCAAATCGAATCCAATGCTCGTCTTGCTACAAACCTTGTTTCGCAACAGCTGAACGGTCTGTTTCTCCGCGTCTAGTTAGCTGTAATTGTGTTTCCTAGTCGTTTTTAACCGTTGTTTTAGTAGTACCTTGAGACACGTCTCCACAGCTACACGGTAGTCGGTAAATTCCTGCTTTTTCCGGCGGCTTGCGAGCATCTTCGATCGACTTTAGGGGTTCGAATACAGCGACATTTCGTTTCGTCAAGATTTTTCCAGTGAAGTGAATAACGTCTTTCATGAATGGCAGGAAAACACTGGATTTCGCAGACTCCTGTACATTGCTTTAATCTTTTCGTGACTGTCTTACACTCTTTTTAGTGGACGAATACGCATTATTCAGCAAAGTACTCGTGACATATTCCAATTCCATTTTGAGTAGATGCAGTTCACATATGTTCATCACTCCACTCGCTAATCTTTTTAAAATTTCTTGTTTTTGTCGAGAGTGGTGATACTTATCCCAGTGTGCATAATGATCCATGTGTGTGGGTTTTCGTTATACCATTTGCCCCAGTGAACTGAATCTTCGGATTAATCTCAATGAGGGGCTCATGGAAACGGTATAGTTCTTCTCTGTCATGTTTCCACAACACATACGTTTCGTACACCGAATGGAATTAAATTCTCGGTTATTTGTTGGCAATTCCTATTGCTTCTTCTTCGAATTTTCCCTTTAAAAAAGGCTTAACCCTGTCGTGCATGAATTTCGCTGCAGTGGACAACTTATAATGGTCAATTTTCTGGCGTTTTCAATCAGTCATGAGGCTGCAAATGCATACAGGACACAACACCAGTAGGGAGTGCTGACTTCAGTGAACTGTGTGCATTTGCAGCCTTAGGACTGATTGAAAATGCCAAAGAAGCTACCGTTAACAGATGTCCACTGTAGTGGACGCTATGAGCCACAGGGTTAAGGACCCATTCCCTCTGTCTGTTCATAAAACTTGAAGAACGTGGTTGTGGGACAATATATAAACTTTTCTCCAACATCAACAGAAATAAAATACGATTCAACTGCTCAAGAATTAGACAGTCGAATATGTGGGAGAACCAGTGGCAGTTGTCTCAGCATTATGTTTTCTGTATGAATTTTCGGCAAACCATAAAGACTTGTGGAAGCGCAGCTGACCTGAAGAAACTTTTCTGAGCGCTCCAGTTCTTTAAACAATGTAACAGTACAATAAAGGATGGCAGCCAAAAACAGTTGCAGGATAGAATTTTTTTATTAAAATTCTTGACCAAGGTTTCGGTACATATAAATATACCTTCATCAGAAGTACATTTCTAAAATTACATCATGCACTGGAGAATAATGAAACAATAATGCCAAAAGGCGTCGTCAGTAATTAAAATATCACGCCTTTTGGCATTATTGTTTCATTATTCTCCAGTGCATGATGTAATTTTAGAAATGTACTTCTGATGAAGGTATATTTATATGTACCGAAACCTTGGTCAAGAATTTTAATAAAAAAATTCTATCCTGCAACTGTTTTTGGCTGCCATCCTTTATTGTGAAGAATTTCAACAGTTGCTGCTGCAGCCATGTTTAAAATCTTGAAATGTAACAGTACTAAGAATTTTGTCAGTTTGTTCCTTAGTCAGCTTCGTACACATCTGTGGATCTAAAAAGTCAATAACATGTGATCGCCAGCGACATTTATAATTACTGTAACTTATACACTGAAGAGCCAAAGAAACTGGTGCACCTGCCTAATATCGTGTAGGACCCCCGTGAGAACGCAGAAGTGCCGCAACACGACGTAGTATGGACTCGACTAATATCTGAAGTAATGATGGAGGGAATTGACACCATGAATCCTGCAGGGCTGTCCGTAAATCCGTAAGAGTACGGGGGGTTGGAGATCTCTTCTGAACAGCACGTAACAAGGCATCCCAGATATGTATGGGGAGTTCGATGAGCAGCGGAAGTGTTTAAACTCAGAAAAGTATTCTTGGAGCCACTGTGTAGCAATTCTGGACGTGTAAGGTGTCGCACTGTCCTACTGGAAATGCGCAAGTCCGTCGGAATGCCCAATGTACATGAATGGATGCAGGTGATCCAACAGGCTCATTACGTACGTGTCACCTGTCAGTGTCGTATCTAGACGTATAACGGGTCCCATATCACTCCAGCAACACACGCCCCACGCTATTACGTAGCCTCCACGAGCTTGAACAGTCCCCTGCCGACATGCAGGTTGACTGCGTACCCGTCCATGTCCATCCACTCCATACAATTTGAAACGAGACTCGTCCGATCACACAACATGTTTCCAGTCATCAACAATACAATGTCGGTGTTGACGGACCCAGGCGAAACATAAATCTTTGTGTCGTGCAGTCATCAAGAGTACACGAGTCGGCGTTCGGCCCCGAAAGCCCATATCGATGATGTTTCATTGAATGATTCGCAGGCTGACACTTGCTGATGGCCCAGCATTGAAATCTGCAGCAATTTGTGGAAGGGTTGCACTTCTTTCACGTTGAACGATTCTCTTCAGTCGTCGTACGTCCCGTTCTTGGTGGATCTTGTTCCAGCCGCAGCGATATCGGAGATTTGATGTTTTACCGGATTCCTGATATTCACTGTACACTCTTGAAATTGTCGTACGGGAAAAATCCCCACTTCATTGCTACCTCGGAGATGCTGTGTCCCATTGCTCGTTCGCTGTATTCTGCCTGTTTACATATCTCTGTATTTGAATACGCATCCCAATACTAGTTTCTTTGGCGCTTCAGTGTAGATTCTCCGGAAAATCGGAAGCGATG
The DNA here is from genome assembly GCF_021461385.2 of Schistocerca piceifrons. NCBI lineage: Eukaryota > Metazoa > Arthropoda > Insecta > Orthoptera > Acrididae > Schistocerca > Schistocerca piceifrons. The sequence goes on along the minus strand of NC_060138.1, from coordinate 390,999,844 downwards.
AACCGTCTAAAAACTGACTGAGGACATATAAAGGCCTTGGCAACCCATGGAATAGTTTTGTTCTACATTGTTGTCATCCTGTCTGTTACTCAAAATAAATTTTAGTTGTTGAAAAACTGCAATTTTCAGTGTTTAATTCATGTTTTATTTGAAAATTGTTGATATGTTACGTGAAACAGACGGGTCGTTGTAGTAAAAACAAGCAAAACAATACAGATTTATCATAGCGCTAGAAAACGCTATTTCGTCAACAAAAAGAGAAAATAAACAACAGCAAAACAAAAATATCTCAAAATCGCCTCAATACTTCGTCGAAACCTTGTTTCTGTAATTCTTAAACAACTTTCGCAGTTATCAGTAGTAACAAGAAACTCTTGCCTTTGACCGTGATGAAGAACATTCTGTTGAGTACGAAAACCTACACTAATAATATAGTTTTTTTTAATATTTGAAGACATGGGCGGAAAAACGGGCTAACCCTCAGATGTAAAAATTTGGAGATAAGTGCTGTCATCGCTTGCTGGGTACAGGATCTATCAAAATTGACATTGGCCTAATCCCGAACTATGACATTAGGATATAATACAACACAGATGAGTTCTTGCATTTCGCTAGGTATGATTTCTGTAATGTCAAAAGTGGGCTAACCTTCCGCTACACTCCAGCTGCTCTCTACTGGAAAGAAGCAGAACAGCTGAGTAACAGGACAGCCAACACTGTCCCAAATGATAAACAGACAACAGATAATTAACTGAAATTTGAGTACGGTTGGGAGCAGAGGTAGATTATATTGGAATTAGTGAAATAGTAAACACGAAATATATGTCAGGTGTAATATGCAATATTAATCACTTTAGGAACCAAGTTTATAATGTTTGTGAAGTGTTCAGTTGGCATTTTTCAGTACAAAATACAAACAGTGAACATGGCGGGTGTAGAAATGAGAATAGTTGATGAAAGTGTGAAAATCAGTGGAAACTGTCGAAAGAGGAAGTGTAATCCACAGAACTGGTGCAAAAAAACTGAGAAGAAGAAACTAGACAGTGGTAAAGAGTGCAGTAATTATAAGGTTGTAGAGAAAATGGCAAAATCAAAAGGTTGAGATTCTGCCTGCGCTAGAAAATGCTTCGGTATTGTACCTGCAGGTACATGGGAGAAGTTGTTTCGTGATCCTAACTAACAACGATCTTAAAAATTATTTTGTATTTGGATGCGTGAATATGAATCCTGTCAAGTGGAGGTACACTGATGACTCAGAGAAGAGTAGGTGGCAGATGACCAACATGTATAAGGCTACTGTAAGTGAGGTAGATATTCAGATTTGTAAGGAAGCTTTCCTAGAAATCTTCGGTAAAAGCAATGGAATCAACAAAAGAGAACATCTGCACCTCCTGTGGTACGTTTTTGAGTTTAATTACGCAACAAAACACTAGACGTACACTCACAATGATAAATTTATGTGTAACATGACATTAAAAGCTAAAAATTTTATTTAAGGTGGATAGCCGTGGGAGACATAACAACCGCTCAAATAAATGCAGGGAGGATGACCAGGAATTTGTGCGGGTTCATTTAAATAGTTTCCTATGCAATTAAGTCACTATTCTAGGAAAAAGTTTTCAACATGGAGTATTTGTGTGCAAATCTAAACATTAGCAAGATGTACAGTCTTTATCAAGACAAGTGCAAAGACAGCAAGAAGGAACACTTTAGCATTGGCATGTATCGTAAAGTATTTTATCAATTTTTCAATATTGGCTTTGCAAGATCACGTAGTGACTCCTGTCATGTTAGTGATCACATTACGATGCAAATTTCATCAGAGAAGAACGGTCAGAGAAAGAAGAAACTGGAAACAAAACTGAACTTTGATATTAAACAGGGTAGTACTGCCTAAGAAAATCTGAAAACGGTTTCAGAATATTCAAAAACTAATAACTCTGTTATTGTCATTGATTGTGACACGCAACAATGTCTACATACGCCCAGCTTATCAGCTTATCTGTAGGAATCGCATTCTGCAAACGTCAGCGGTGGACATTTAACTTCTGCGTACATAATGTACCTAATAATGATGCAATAATGTTTATGTGGTAGGAGGAAGTAGCTGTTAGAGGGGTAGATGACGTTGTTTCATGTCTTAGGTAGTATACGGCATTGCAATGCGCGTCGCCTCAATGTGTTTTCAATTTCTTGCTTTGGCCAAAATAAAAACTTCTCTAAATCAGCTTTTGGATGACTTAACACAATCCGGAAGATTCGATCTTGTGGAACGTAAGTATCTACTACCTGGTCATACATATTTGCCCCGTGACCATGATTATGGGTTAATTGAGAAAAAGAAAAGACAGGTATCTTTCAGTTATATTCCAGACCAGTGGATAGAACTCGCTAAAAACGTTTGAAAATTATGAAAGATCACCTGCTTAGGTTTTTCTTTAAATATACTTATGGTAGTAGCGAAATTTTCATGCAAATACGAGACAGGCCCTCCATTACTAATGTGACATTTCCACTCAATATGATGGCGCCAGCCTTATAAAACCTGCCAAGCTAAAGGATTTACGGCGATTACTAAATCACATTCCACCAGTTCACCGTGAGTGTTATAGGAACCTGACACATTCTCTGAGAATATTAATGATGATGCATTGTTTGATAACACTGATTATTGTTAATAATGGTTTTTGTGGTTTTCTCCAGAATAAATTCATTTTAGATACTCGTACATTAAGCCTGATATACACTTAATGGTAATTTGTGGTTGTGAATGTTTGATAACGTACAAAACAAATCCTCACATAACATTGTTCTTCTTTATTAATTATTATTTTTCTTGTTGGGTTGCAATACAAAGCATACGACACATCAGAAGCATTAACTGGTCCATTCTGTTAGAAAAATAAGAATAAAATAATTTGATATATTTTTTTCCAGTCTTATTGACGAAACCCCCTTTTTCCCCATTTCTAAATACTGTAGATTAGCACGTTTTTCCACGCATGTCTTCATTTGTAGATGTAAACCGTACTTGCATGAAAATTAATCGCTTTGGTTACTTATAAGCGTAGAGGTTGGGCGATCAAATAATTTTTGTTATTTATAAAATGCGGCTTATACCTTTAACGGTATACAATACACAGTGGAATAAAACTGAACGATGTGCAGTTCTAATTACGTGCAAAAAATGAACAAAGAGAAATAGTCGACTCCTAGTTTCTCTCTCACACAATCAATTATGTTTCCTTCCCCAGCAACGCTACCAATACTACCGGCAATCTTATCATTTACTGTGTCATATTGCACTAAAACGACCAAACCGTAGTTTTGGTAACGTGCAACTCTAATTTCAACGCAACCACACAAAGTGGATAAAGGTAATGCCTTCTGCATTGTGCATACAAGGAAAGAAAGCGCAGCATGTTATTCCTGTTACAAGGAGGACGAAGTGTACCATCAAACGTCTGAATTCAAAAGCGGCAGGGTTGTGGTCTATCGAAAGTGCGAGTATACTTGCATCGATAGTTCCGCTCTATTTGCTCTGGTTCTCACGATCACCATACGAATATGAAATCGATGGATTCAGGAGGATCTTAAGACCTTGCAGCATCATAAACACCCCACGCGTCCAGTGCAGGTATAACAGACACACACGTATTGATCGCTCGTCCGAGCAGGATCGTACAGTCACGACACATACCCTGAATCAGAAAATGGACTTGTTTGCAGCTGTATACGTAAATGATCTGAAGGACAGTGTGAGCAGCAGTCCGATGCTGTTTACTGATGACGATGTGGAACGCTGGTAGCCGTCGTCGTTGAGTGACTGCAGGGGGATACAAGATGACTCAGATAAAACTTCTATTTGGTGTGATGAATTACAGTTTGCTTTAAATGTAGAAAAATGTAATTTAATACAGATAAGCGGGATAAACAGTCCCGTAATTTTCGAATACAGACTTAGTAGTGCGCTCCTGACACAGTTAATTCGATTAAATATCTAGGAGTAACGTTGCAGAACGACAAGAAATGGACGGTAGTAAGGAAGGCGAATAATCGACTTCAGTTTATTGGGAGAATTTTAGGGAAGTGTAGCTCGCCTATAAAGGAGAGCGTGTGTAGAACACTAGTGCGACCCGTTCTTGAATACTATTTGAGTCTTTGTGATCGCCACCAGACTGGATGAAAGGAGGACATCGAAGCAATTCAGACTTGTTCTGCTAGATTTGTTGCCAGCAGGTTCGAACAACACGCGAGAACTCCAATTGGAAAGCCCGGAGGGAAGGCGGTGTTCTTTCCGCGAAACGCTATTGAGCACTTGAAGCTGACTCCAGAAAGATTGTACTGCCGCCAACGCACATTTCGTGTAAGGACCAAACAGATAAGAGAAATTAGTGCTTTTAAGGAGGTGCACATAGGCTATACGGAAGTGGAACAGGAAAGGAGCAGTGGTACATGGCACCGTGGATGTGGGGTAAGAATATATAGAGATTTCGACGGATAGTAACACGACGTCTTGAGCAGCGCGGCTTCCGAGCAAAACTATCGTTTTTATGGCATGGCTTGACCTGGCAGAAGGGAGAGGCGCCCCCACAGCGATGCACCGGATGACAAAAAATGCAGGAACTTCGAGGAGAATGAACGTTTCCAGATTGCACTCATCATCAGCTTAACGGTAAGGGGTGCCATTGGGTGCACAATACCATCAGTCTGGTAGGTCTTTATTTATTTATTTCTTTTTGGGTCAACAGTCTTCTGACTGGTTTGATGCGGCCCGCCACGAATTTCTCTCCTGTGCTAACCTCTTCATCTCAGAGTAGCACTTGTAACCCACTTCCTCAATTATTTGCTGGATGTATTCCAATCACTGTCTCTCTCTCCCTCTAGTACCATGGAAGTCATTCCCTCATGTCTTAACAAATGTCCTAGGTAACGGCCTTGCCGCAGTGGATACACCGATTCCCGTGAGATCACCGAAGTTAAGCGCTGTCGGGCGTGGTCGGCCCTTGGATGGGTGAGCATGCAGGCCGCCATGCACTGTTGCCATTTTTCGGGGAGCACTCAGCCTCGTGATGCCAATTGAGGAGCTACTCGACCGATTAGTAGCGGCTTCGATCAAGAATACCATCATAACGGCCGGGAGAGCAGTGTCCTGACCCCACTCCCCTCTTATCCGCATCCTCCTCTGAGGATGACACAGCGGTCGGATGGTCCCGGTAGGCCACTCGTGGCCTGAAGACGGAGTGCTTAACACATGTCCTATCATCCTGTCCCTTCTCGTTATCAGTGTTTTCCACATGTTCCTTTCCTCTCCGCTCCTGCGCAGAACCTCCTCAATCCTTACCTCATCAGTTCACCTAATTTTCAACATTCGTCTATAGCATCACAACTCAAATCCTTCCATTCCCTTCTGTTCCAGTTTTCCCAAAGTCCATGTTTCACTGCCATACAATGCTGTACTGCAGACGTACTTCCTCAGAAATTTCTTCCTCAAATTAAGGCTGATATTTGATATTAGTAGACTTCTCTTAGCCAGAAATGCCCTTTTCTCCATTGTTAGTCTGCTTTTGATGTCCTCCTTACTACGTCCGTCATTGGTTATTTTACTGCCTAGATATCATATTTCCTTAACTTCATCTACTTCGTGACCATCAATCCTGATGTTAAGTTTCTCGCTGTTTTCATTTCTATTACCTCTGATAGCATAGCTGGTAATTTGGACAGAATGGCTCTGAGGACTATGGGACTTAACATCTGAGGTCATCCTTCCCTAGAACTTAGAACTACTTAGGCCTAACTAAACTAAGGACATCACACACAGCCATGCCCGAGGCAGGATTCGAACCTGCGACCGTAGCGGTCGCGCGGTTCCGGACTGAAGCGCCTAGAACCCCTAGGCCAAATTGGGACAGAAGTCATTCCACTGTCGTGTTAAGACCGGTGGCTACTCCCTGTCTTCCAGATCTTGACGAATGTACCTTGCAGTAATGCGCTGGCCTGCACGCTCTGCAGATCTCTCAATCACTAAAAACATCTGATCATGAGTTGCCTAGGGACGGGTAACGCCAACACAACTGTGGCACAGGGCTGAAGCACCATGGAATGAAGTACCCCGAATCTATCATTCAAGCGCAGTTCTACTAAGTGCCTAAGGGGCAGAATTTGGTTATTTGCTATCGTTCCTCGTATTGTAAGCAATGTAAAAAAGGAATGCCAACACCATTTGCGATGGTCCGAACTTGTCAGTCATTACCAACATCAGCTTGAAGTAGTTTTATCACATTTAATTACGTAAGCTTCTAGAGGTCACTAACTCCGCAGCATTCGGATTGTTTTGGAAGCATATTTGAGTCTTAACTAGAACAGAGATTGGGAAGATTCGGCGGAAGACTGGTGTCCGGCCACGAGCAGAAGACTGGGAGCTGGCTTCCCTGCTGGCACCGCGGCGCACCAAAACACTGGGGTCGCCAACCTGCGGGCTGCTGCGACACTTGGCGCGGACAGCGCGGCGTCGCTATTTCGGTGCCAGGCCGTTTGGCAGTCGCGCACCTGCTGAGGAACGGGGCTGCGTCTGCCGCTGCCGCTGCCGCTGCCAGCCACCGTCGCCCCAAAAGGACCAACACGGCTCAGCCTGCTTCGACCGTGCCTCGCCTCCACAACTGCACTTCGGCGCCCCTCTCTGTCTGCTGTCCACGACTGGTCACACTAAGCAGCTCATGATGGCACATTATGATTCTTGATACGACCACCAGATACCATTTTTGTGTCACTGGAGTAATGGAGGTCACATGTTCAGAGGTTGGACGAAAGAGTGGAAACACCGCGAGATTTGCACGCTTGAACACAAATGCATATTATAACCAAGCCTGCAGGTTGCGCTGTTGTATTTGACCAGGAACAGCACCTGTGCGATGTCCTCAGTTCGTTGCAAGTGTCAGTCGTGATCACAACAGTGTGTGAGTAGCTGTGACTGTATTATGTCGGAGCCAAGTGACTTGGAACATGGGCGAATTTTTGGTGCTGGTATGGTGGGTGCTACCGTAAGCAAGGTAGCCGAAGTGTTTGGTTTTTCAAGAGGCACTGTATCGGAGATTTATACCACGTATTATAAAAGCGGGAAACATCATCAGCCAAGTCACAACGATAACGAAAGCTCGTGTTGAGTGATCGTGACACGCGGTCTTTAAAAAGTATTTCAGTGAAAAATAAAGGGTTCACAGGTGCAAAAGTCATTACACTCGCGACATCTGTCAGTATCAAAATAACACAAAGGAGGCTCCAGAAGCAGTGAAGTGAAAGGCGAGCTGGAATTCTAAAAGCGTACATCGGTGATGCAAATACCCGTAACAATAAAAACCGTGGTGCCGAAGCCATAAAAATTGAACTATGGAGCACTGAAAGAAATTCACTTGGCCGGACACTTCTCGTTGCATACTGTTTCCTGCAAGGTCGCCTCATTGCCAAAGATGATGCGACCATTTTCTTCATTGGGTTCATCCCATGTCTGTTCCGCAACGGCGAGGCTGTTTTCCAAGACGACAGGGCTGCTGTTCGATGCGAAAATGGGGTCTAGCAGTCAGACGGACAGATGGACAGCAAAGTGACCATAAAAGAGTTCCGTTTTTAGCGAATGACAGACGGAAGCCTTAAAAGGAAGCAGTACTGCGTCACAACGCTGCTGACCGGTGAGCATATCCTGTTCAAAGACGTGGAGGTACGCCCACGCAACATTATTACTCCCGACACCGTAACAAATGAACAACCAAAATGATCATTTCGACTGTGCTTGACGTAGCCTCGTACGACGAGAGGCTGGAACACGAAATGAGCCGAGGAATATTATGGAATGTGCAGCAAATTTTGAATTGCGGATATCCACAGTACCATGGCGAATAAGACCGCTTCAGCCGTATGATCAATCTTAATTTATAATCCAACTAGTTCCGCGGCGCTATAGCCACATTTTCAGGGACTCATGTTTATTTCGTAACTTATTCCAAAAGATAAATAGGAAATGACCCAACATCCTTTGTCGGATAGTGATAAAAATGCCTAACCGTCAAGAGTAAGGTAGTCCAGTTTGAAAAGGAATAGAATGCAGTGAACATCATTCTGACATAAGAAACCTGAAGCTAAACATCATTGCGACGACATGAACACAGCAGTTACCACATAGAGGAACTGAGTTCAGAGAGAGAAGCGGGCAGGAAAAGTTGGACAAGCAAAGAGTGTAAGTACGCTGTTTAGGTGTTGGTAACGCCGCGTAGCGCTCCGTATGAAAATCACTGGATGTGCTGTGTGCAGTCTGTGGCTGGTTGGCGTTGTTGGAATATTCGCTATTGTAGTGTTGGGCACCTGGATGTGAACAGCGCGTAGCGTTGCGGAGTTGGAGGTGAGCCGCCAGCAGTGGTGGATGTGAGGAGTGAGATGTCGGAGTTTTGAAAGCGGGTGCAAATTTATGGGGGAGGAAGAGGTGGACGGAGAGACGGGGAGGAGCCCTTCGCAGGGGAAGCAAAGAGGAGGAGATAAACAGAGAGAGGGGGAAGAAGGAGAGGGACTAACAGAACTGAAATAATTACGAATCTGTGCGATATCGTGTACCCAGATAGTTGGAATAGATGTGTCAGGTTAAATAAATCAATAAATGAAGAAAACTAAATGAAATGACTTGCCGGTTCGCAGATTTACATCTCATCGAGGACGTGTGGGATACGTTGGGGAGATGTACTACATCAAGTTTAGGTGTATCAACAGCAGTTGTCAACCGTACTGGTGGAGGAATGGCAGCTGTGACGGAGCGGTTCTAGGCCCTTCAATCCGGAACCGCGATGCTGCTACTGTCGCCGGTTCGAATCCTGCCTGGGGTATGGATGTGTGTGAAGTTCTTAGGTTAGTTAGGTTTAAGTAGTTCTAAGTCTAGGGAACTGATGACCTCAGATGTTAAGTCCCATAGTGCTCAGAGCCATTTGAACCATTTGGGGGAGGAATGGAACAGCCTACCACGAGAATTCTTTACGAAGATTATGGTGAACACGATAGGGGAACATCCATAACCGTTGATGGTGATCACACCCTATTAAAAACCACGTGCCGCATTTAATGTGCAGCAGACCATCATGAATCGCGGTTAGCTAGTGCAGTTATTGTCTTTGAATAAAAGGTGTCAATTCTGTTCGTTTCGTTGTGTATTTCTTTCTGTAACCTTCTGTGCTTTACTGTAGCATTTCTTTCTACGTATGGTCCAAGTCTTGCTTGGCAGTGACACACCATGCGATAGTCACTGTCGTCCATAAGTCTTGCACATCAGTGTATAGGGTGATCAAAAAGTCAGTATAAATTTGAAAACTTAATAAATCACGGAATAATGTAGATAGAGAGGTAAAAATTGACACACATGCTTGGAATGACATGTGGTTTTATTAGAACCAAAAAAAGTTCACAAAATGTCCGACAGATGGCGCTGGACAGCAAAACTGCTACCGTGACGGGTCAGAGGCACACCGATATGTTACAGAATCGCATCATCCCCAGCCTGGCTGATAAACACCTGCTGGAACGTACGATGTTTATGCAGGATGGCGCTCCACCCCATATTGCTAGATGCGTGAAAAATCTCTTGCGCGCGTCGTTTGGTGATGATAGTGTGCTCAGCCGCCACTTTCGTCATGCTTGGCCTCCCAGGTCCCCAGACCTCAGTCCGTGCGATTATTGGCTTTGGGATTACCTGAAGTCGCAAGTGTATCGTGATCGACCGACACCTCTAGGGCTGCTGAAAGACAACATCCGACGCCAATGCCTCACCATAACTCCGGACATGCTTTACAGTGCTGTTCACAACATTATTCCTCGGCTACAGCTATTGTTGAGGAATGATGGTGGACGTATTGAGCATTTTCTGTAAAGAACATCATCTTTGCTTTGTCTTACTTTGTTATGCTAATTATTGCTATTCTGATCAGATGAAGCGCCATCTGTCGGACATTTTTTGAACGTATGTATTTTTTTTTTTCGTTCTAATAAAACCCCATGTCATTCAAAGCATGTGTGTCAATTTGTACCTCTATCTACATTATTCCGTGATTTATTCAGTTTTCAAATTTGTACTGACTTTTTGATCACCCGGTACTTTCCTCACTACGGCGCGTGACTGCTAAGCCAACAGCTGACATTGAGTGTCGCGGCGGGCAGTGGCCACAGTGTTCCGGTTGAGCAGGGTGCGCAGTCACCCCAGAGGCGCCACCTGTGCCCGCGCGCAGAGTTCATTAACACAGCGGCCGGTCGGTTACGCACGCGCGGCCGCGACGGCCGGCGGCGCCACAGCGCGTCGCCAGGTTGGGGGCTGCACGCGCCAGCGCTCCTGGCGCCGCAGCCTCGCCCCCGCGGCGCTGACCGCGAGCCGCGGGCCCCAGGCAAATGAGCGCGGGAAGCCCGGCCCGCTGACGTCGCAAGCGGCGGCCGGCAGCTCTCCGCCCGCTGCGGGTAGCCGTGCCAAGCCGCGGTTGGTATGGATCCGGCGTCCGTAACGGTGCCACTTCTTCCCACACTTGTCGCCGCTCCACAATCACTAACGAGGCCCTCGCTGCCAGCCGTCACTCCTCACGGAGCACGGAGCTCACTCTTCTGCCATTTTCACTATAACTAACTCTAGGTGACGATCAATTTCGCTTTAGGAAAGGTAAAGGCACCACCACCACAGGTTCAAATGTGTGTGAAATCTTATGGTACTTAACTGCTAAGGTCATCAGTCCCTAAGCTTTCACACTACTTAACCTAAATTATACTAAGGACAAGCACACACACCCATGCCCGAGGGAACCTCCGCCGGGACCAGCCGCACAGTCCATGACTGCAGCGGTAAAGGCACCGGAGAGGCAATTATGACGTTGCGCATGATAATGAAAGCAACACTGCAGAAAAATCAAAAAGGTTCATACATTCTGCGACCTGAAGAATCGTTCGACAGTATAAAATGACGCCAAATCTTTGAAAGTCTCTGAAAAACAGAGATAACGTGTAGGGAAAGTCAGGTAATATACAAAATGTATAACAGCCAAGAGGGAGCAATACGAGTGAGAAACGAAGAAAGAAGTGCTCGGTTTAAAAATGGTCCAAAAGAGAGATGTACTCTTTCGCACCTACTGTTCAATCTGTACATCGAAGAAGCAATGCTGGTAATAAAAGAAAGGTGAAAGGATATCAGTGATAATATTCGCTCACGACTCTGCTGTGCCGGCCGGAGTGGCCGAGTGGTTCTAGGCGCTACAGTCTGGAACCGCGCGACCGCTACGGTCGCAGGTTCGAATACTACCTCGGACATGGATGTGTGTGCTGTCCTTAGGTTAGTTAGGTTTAAGAAGTTCTGTGTTCTAGGGGACTGATGACCTCAGAAGTTAAGTACCATAGTGCTCAGAGCCATTTGAACCTTTTGACAATGCTGTCCTCTTTGAATGTGAATACAGGATATGCTGGATAGAATGAACAATCTGACAGTACAGAATGTGGACTGAGAGTAAATCGAAGAGAGACGAAGGTAATTAGAACCAGCAGGAATGATAACATACAGAAAATTAACAGGAAGATTGGTAATCACGAAGTGGATGAAGGTAAGGAGTTCTGCTACCTAGACATACAAATAACCACTGACGGATGGAGTAACGGGGACATCAAAAGCTAACTAGAACTGGCAAAAATGGGATTCCTAGCCAGGAGAAGTCTACTAGTATGAAACATAGACCTTAATTTGAGCAAGAAATTTCTTCTGAGAACACAGCGTTGTATGCTAGCGATACATGGACTGTGGAAAAACCACAATAGAGGGTAATCGAAGCATCTCAACTGTCGCGTTACAGGCGAATGTTGAAAATTAGGTTAACCGATAAGGTAAGGAGATAATAAGTTCTCTGTAGGATCAGCGAAGAAAGAAATATCTGGAAAACACTGACAAGAAGAAGGGACAGGCTAAAAGATCGGAGAATAACTTCCACAGTACTAGAGGTATCAAGGGACAGTAAAAACTAGAGGAAAACAAAGCCTGGAATACACCCAGCGAATAACTGCGGACGTAGGGTGCAGTTGCTGCTCTGAGATGAAGAGGTTGGCACAGGAGAGGCATTCGTTGCGAGCCGAGAGAAGAATGAAGATTAAAAAAATAAATAAATAAGTAAATAAAAACTCTGATAATTGCTTTGTCCAAAAAACTCAAAGATCAGTTGAAGTCATAAAGTCTGAGTAGGTGTGGAGTGAATGAGGTTGAACATGTTAGGATGGGGGGGTGGGGGGTGGAGAGGGGCGGGAACAACGGAGTTGGTGGTTATGGACGTCATAAATTTCCCCTCCGCCCCCAAAAATAACTAAATAAATATTGGGTTTGTGCGTATGTTTGTAGCGTTTTCCCGTAATATTACACAACATACTAATAACAGAGACTTGTCGTTGTTGAGGTCTTCAGTCCAGAGACTGGTCTGATGCAGCTCTCCATGCTACTTTATCCTGTGCAACCTTCTTCATCTCCCAGTACCTACTGCAACCTACATCCTTCTGAATCTGTTTAGTGTATCCATCTCCTGGTCTCCCTCTACGATTTTTCACTCCACACTGCCCTCCAGTACTAAATTGGTGATCCCTTGATGCCTCATAATATGCCCTACCAACCGATCCCTAGTCAAGTTGTGGCACAAATTTCTCTTCTCTCCAATTCTATTCAATACCTCCTCATTAGTTATGTGATCTACCCATCTAATCTTCAGCATTCTTCTGTAGCACCATATTTCGAAAGCTTCTATTCTCTTCTTGTCTAAACTATTTATCGTCCATGTTTCACTTCCATACATGGCTGCACTACATACAAATACTTTCAGAAATGACTTCCTGACATTTAAATCTATACTCGATGATAACAAATTTCTCTTCTTCAGAAATGCTTTCCTTGCCATTGCCGGTCTACATTTTACATCCTCTCTACTTCGACCATCATCAGTTATTTTGCTCAGCAAATAGCAAAACTCATTTACTACTTTAAGGGTCTCATTTCCTAATCTAATTCCCTCAGCATCACCCAATTTAATTCGACTACATTCCATTATTCTCGTTTTGCTTTTGTTGATGTTCATCTTAAATCCTCCTTTCAAGACACTGTCCATTCCGTTCAGCTGCTCTTCCAGGTGCTTTGCTGTCTCTGACAGAATTACAATGTCATCAGCGAACCTCAAAGTTTTTATTTCTTCTCCATGGATTTTAATTGCTACTCCGAATTTTTCTTTTGTTTCCTTTACTGCTTGCTCAATATACAGATTGAATAACATCGAGGAGAGGCTTCAACCCCGTCTCACCCCCTTCCCAACCACGGCTTCCCTTTCATGTCCCTCGACTCTTATAACTGCCATCTGGTTTCTGTACAAATTGCAAATAGCCTTTCGCTCCCTATATTTTACCCCTGCCACCTTCAGAATTTGAAAGAGAATATTCCAGTCAACACTGTCAAAAGCTTTCTCTAAGTCTACAAATGCTAGAAACGTACGTTTGCCTTTCCTTAATCTATATTTTAAGATAAGTCGTAGGGTCAGAATTGCCTCACGTGTTACAACATTTCTACGGAATCCAAACTGATCTTCCCCGAGGTCGGCTTCTACCTGTTTTTCCATTCGTCTGTAAAGAATTCGTGTTAGTATTTTGCAGCCGTGGCTTATTAAACTGGTAGTTCGGTAATTTTCATATCTGTTAATACCTGCTTCTTTGGGATTGGAATTATTATATTCTTCTTGAAGTCTGAGGGTATTTCGCCTGTCTCATATATCTTGCTCACCAGATGGTAGAGTTTTGTCAGGACTGGCTCTCCCAAGGCTGTCAGTAGTTCTAATGGAATGTTGTCTACTCCCGGGGCCTTGTTCCGACTAGGTCTTTAAGTGCACTGTCAAACTCTTCACGCAGTATCATATCACATATTTTATCTTCATCTAATTTTTCTTCCATTTCCATAATATTGTCCTCAAGAACATCGCCCTTGTATAGACCCTCTATATACTCCTTCCACATTTCTGTTTTCCCTTCTTTGCTTAGAACTGGGTTTCCATTTGAGCTCTTGATATTCATGCAAGTGGTTCTCTTTTCTCCAAAGGCCTCTTTAATTTTCCTGTCGGCAGTATCTATCTTATCCCTAGTGATATGTGCCTCTACATCCTTACATTTGTCGTCTAGCCATCCTTGCTTAGCCATTTTACATTTCCTGTCGATCTCATTTTTGAGACGTTTGTATTCCTTTTTGCCTGTTTCATTTACTGCATATTTATATTTTCTCCTTTCAACAATTAAATTCAATATTTCTTCTGTTACCCAAGGATTTCTATTAGCCTTCATCTTTTTACCTACTTGATCCTCTGCTACCTTCACTATTTCTTCTCTCAAAACTATCCATGCTTCTTCTACTTTATTTCTTCCCCCCCATTCTTATCAGTCGTTCCCTAATGCTCTCCCTGAAGCTTTGTTCAACCTCTGCCTCTTTCAGTTTATACAGGTCACATCTCTTTATATTCCCACCTTTTTGCAGTTTCTTCGGTTTTAATCTAGAGTTCATAACTAATAGATTGTGATCAGAGTCCACATCTGCCCCTTGAAATGTCTTACAATTTGAAACCTGGTTCCTGAATCTCTGTCTTACCATTATATAATCTATCTTATACCTTCTAGTATGTATTCATCTGACCAAAAGTCTTGTTCCTCCTGCCACCGAACTTCACTAATTCCCACTATATCTAACTTTAACCTATCCATTTCCCTTTTTAAATTTTCTAACCTACCTGCCCGATTAAGGGATCTGACATTCCAGGCTCCGATCCGTAGAACTCCAGTTTTCTTTCTCCTGATAACAACGTCCTCCTGAGTAGTCCCCGCTCGGAGATCCGAATGGGTGACTATTTTACCTCCGGAATATTTTACCCAAGAGGACGCCATCATCATGTAATCATACAGTAAAGCTGCATGCCCTCGGGAAAAACAGAGAATTTAGTCATCAGTAACGTACACTGAGGTGACGACTCATGGAATACTTCCTTAAATCGCAACAGACCTCCTTTTCCTCGATGTAGTGCAGCCTCTCGAGGGGCATGGATTCAGGAAGTAGTTGGAAGTCAACTTCAGAAATATTGAGCAACGCTGCCTTTATAGATGCCCATATTTTCGAAAGTGCGCCGGTGCACGATTTCGCCCACGAGCTGACCTATCGATAAATGTTCGATGGATTTCATGTTAGCCGATCTGGGTGGCCAAATCATTGCTGAATGTTCTTCAAACCGCTGACATGGCGCATTGTCATCCATAAAAGTTCCATCGTTGTCAGGGAACACAAAGTCCACGAATGGCTGCAAATGGTTTCCAAGTAGCCGAACATAACCATTTTCAGTCAATCATCGGTTCAGTTGGACCAGGGGACACAGTCCATTCCATCTAAACACAGCCCGCACCATTATGAAGCCGCCACCAGCTTGTACAGAGCCTTCGTGACAACCTGCAACCATGGCTCCGTGTGCTCTGCACCACACTCAAACCTTACCATCAGTTCTTACCAGTTGACATCGGGACTCATCTGACCAGGCCACGGTTTTCCGGTCATCTACGGTCGAACGAATATGGTCACGAACCCAAGACAGCCGCTGTAGGCGATACCCTGCCGTTCGCAAAGGCACTCACATCGGTCATCTGCTGCCATAGCTCATTAACGCCAAATTTCGCCGCACTGTCCCACATTGATTTCTGCGGTTACTTCACGCAGTGTTGCTTGTCTGTCAGCACTGACAACTCCACGCAAACGCTGCTGTCTTGGTCGTAATGTGAAGGCCGTCGGCCACTATGTTGTTCGTGGTGGGAGATATCGTCTCAAATGTGGTATTCTCGGCACACTCTTGACACTGTGGATCTTGGAATAATCAATTCCCTAACGATTTGCGAAATAGAATGTCCCATCCGTCTAGCTGCAACTACCATGCCGCGTTCGGTTTCTCTTAACTCCCTTCGTGCGGCCATAATCACGTAATACAAGGTTTCCGACATGATTATGGCGGTCACAATCACGTCTGAACAAGTTTGCAACGTGTTTATGGCCGCACGAACGGAGTTAACACAATCACCACAGTAAAAGTGACAACTACGCCAATGCACTGCCCCATTACGCCTTGTGTACGTGACACTTCTGCCATTTGTATACGTGAGTGTCGCTATCCCATGATTTTGTCGCCTTACTGTGGTCTCTTGCACTATTTGCAAAAGTCTGCCAACGATGCGTAACTTTGCTATTTCATGACTGCAGAAAACACGTGATTTTGAGGTTGACAACTTGAGCCATGTTCGGAGCTCATTATCGTCCACAAAGGAAGTTCCTTGAAGGTTGTTCCAGAGAGAGCTGGAAAGGTTCAAGTCTGATGGCACAAGATGAGGTGAATAAGGTGGGCGTGGAATGACTTCCAAATTCAATTCCTGTATAATATTTTTTGTGAGTCTAGCATAATGGACGGACGTTATCGTGGAGTAGCATGACTTCAGGCAGTCTTCCTCTCCGTAGTTCTTGGATTGCGTCTGTAAGACGTTTTTGTTGACAATGTCAACAGCGATTGTTATACCTAGGAGAAGCTATTCGTAGCACACCACACCGTCGCTGTTCCAACAGATGCAAAACATTATTTTTTGTGGATGTGCACAGGTCTTTGTACAGGGAGTTGTTGCTTTGTTTGGACTCGACCGTTTCTTTCTCTTCCTTATATGAGCATAAAGACACCATTCCCCGTCACCAAAAACGATAAGGGATGGGAATGGTTGGTGTTGTTCACGAGCCAATTCATGATGAGCAAGTACAGATGCACATATGGCCGCACACTGATTTTTTGCGATTTTAGCTTAGAGAATGCGGTGCCCATACAGCCGATTTTTTAACCTTCCCCATTGCATGGAAATGTCACACGATGGTGGAATGATCACAGATCATCACATTTGCCAGTTATTAATGGACTTTTATGGATTAATATATTTAAAAGATTTCCATGAAACCTCAAAGATGTACATGAACGTGAGTAGTCAATAATGTTAAAACAATACTTCTTAAAACGAGAAAACCATTTTCTTGCCGTGATCTGTCCAATGGTATTATCTCTATACAAGGCGCAAATGTTTCTGGCTGTCATTAAAATGCAATCTACGTCTACATTTAAATGACTATTCCTCAATTAGCAATTAATTGCCCGGCAAGTTATGTCTCTACTGTAACATTATCTAAGCATTGGCGGGAAAAAAGAACACTTATGTGTTTCCGTGGGATGATCATTCCCCATTACGTTGGTGGACGCTATCAAAATATTTTCGCATTCCGTAAACAAAGTTGTCAATTGAAACCTCGCCGCTACGAAAAACAGCCTTATTTTAATGACTGCCATCCAGACTAGCTCGTAGTAGCCTGTATCCCACTTCGCGATGATACAAAACGAGCTGTCATTTTTTAACTTTTTCGATCTCCTCTGTCAGTATTATCTTTTACTGATATCCATGCTGCGCAGCAATACTCCAGAAGAGGACGGACAAGCGTAGTGCAGACAGTTTCATTAGCAGACCTGTTGCATCTTGTAAGTGATGTGCCAACAATTTCCCGCTACATTATCAACGTGATCGTTTCAATTTAAGTGATTCTTAATTGTAATTCCTAACAATGTTGTGAGCCTTTAGATTTGTGTTACTTATCGTGTAACCGAAATTTAAAGGATTCTTTTTTGTCGTTATTTGGATTCCATTACCACTTTTCGCACCATACATATAACGCGTCCAAGTCATTTTCAGTTGGTTTTAGATCTTACGAATACTTTGCGAGATTATAACTGACAGAACCATGTTACGAATATAAGAGGTCTGCTCAGATTATCTGCTGAATCGTTTATATACATTAGACACAGCAGAGGATCAATAACACTTCCCTGGGGGGCGCCAAATATCAGTTCTGATTTACAGCAATGACTTTCTGTTCATTCCAAAAGACTGTGAACTTCGCGACAGTAAGTCACCAACCCAGTCGCACAACTGAGACGATATTCCATATGCACGCAATTTGATTATAATTCTCTTGGAAAGAACAGTGTTGAAAGCATTTAGGAAATCTAGAAATGTGGAATCAATTTGAGATCCCCTGTCGATAGCATTCATTACTTCGTGAGAGTATAGAGTTAGTTGTGTTTCACGAGAACGATAAATTCTGTATCAACACGGATTCAGTACGTCGTTTTCTCCGAGGTAATTCATAATGTTCGAACACAGTACATGTTCCAAAGTCCTACTGTTAATCGATGTTAGTGATATGGGTCTGCAATTTAGCGGATTACTTCTGTTTCCTTTCTTGAGTATTGGTGTAGCATGTGTAGCTTTCCAATCTGTATATACGGATCTTTCGATCGAGCTATTGTTTATGATTGCTATGTGTGGAGCTATTATATCAGCATACTCTGAAAGAATCTACCTGGTATGCATCTGGACTAGAAGCCTTGTCTTTATTTAGCTTCTTCTTCACACCTAGGACAACTCCTTCTAAGTTACTTATGTTGGCAGTTGATCTTGATTCTAAATCTGTAAAATATATTTCGTCTTCTTTGGGAAAGGAATTCCGGAAAACCGTGTTCAATAAGTCCGTTTTACAGCGCTGCCCTTGGTAACATTACCCTTACTGAAGTTGTTAGTGTCTTGCCGATGGTGTACTTTACACATAAGGTGAATCTCTTTCGATTTTTGCCAGCTTTCGACTATAGTTGTAAAAAGTACTATAAATATCTATCATTGAAGTAATCGCTAAATTTCATGCTTGAATTAAGCATCTCCAATCTTGTAGATTTTACTTTCTCCTTAATCTGCAATACTTTTTCTTTTCGTTGCATCCGCAACAGTCTTCTGACCTGCGTTTATATCGTGATAGATCAGTACTATCTCTTGTTAATATATTTGGTATGTATCTCTTAACTGCCATCGATACTATTTCTTTGAATTTAAGAGTAGATAGCCGCGCGGGATTAGCCGAGCGGTCTAAGACGCTGCACTCATGGACTGTGCGGCTGGTCCCGGCGGAGGTTCGAGTCCTCCCTCGGGCATGGGTGTGTGTGTTTGTCCTTAGGATACTTTAGGTTAAGTAGTGTGTAAGCTTAGGGACTGATGACCTTAGCAGTTAAGTCCCATAAGATTTCACACACATTTGAACATTTTTTAAGCGTAGATAGAATAGATTGGAAGGAGAGGAGACTTAGGATGGCGTCAACCAAATTTTTACCTGCTTTCTTAAATAGAAAGATTTTTCCTTTATTTTTGGTCCATTTGGGTGTTACGGTATGCAGTCTTAACGAACTCTTGGTCACTAGCCCTTTATCCATTGCCACCGTGCGTAACGGTTACTGCGAAGCGTAGCTGCTCTTCGTAACAGCATCCTATACGAGCAAACGAGTCGCCTCTTTACCTGCGGTTACTTGTACTATAGATACTTGAGCTATGCACGACTCTGTTTCAAAAAGAATAGCTTTATATTATAGCAGGGTCGAGCCGCGCACGTCTTCTTTCGTGTCCCGCTGCTTATTCGCTGTAAATAATAACATGTAGTTGTGATCCTTCAGTCAGTCATTGGCTAGAAATGCGAGTTAATAAAATGCATAGAAATACTAAATAAAAGCTAAATGAATAATTTTATAACCATTCTTCCACTCTAACGTCTGTAATTGATGGAGACGACAGAGAATTACGGTGATTAACGTTTATTCAAGAAACGACATCTCAAATAATGCGAATGGTCTTACGATATTCAGCTAAATTACAGACAGGTAATAGCCTTATCAAATGCAGTAAAGTTACGTTGAGAGCGTTACGAGAATGGTAGCAAAATCCCTAAGCTAAATTGTGATCAAAGATACGAGAAAATTAAGTTTGCTTCTTAAGGGCAATACACTAAATATTCACCAGCTCAAAAGATTTCAGTGCTCAACAAGATCATTTACAAATTAATACACACGGAACAAAAATAGTCTCATACTCTATCTATTCTCAGCTATGTAATACAAGAGGAAAAAGTGAAGAGTCCTCCTCTAGAGCACATTCACCCCGTCAGAGCCGGCCGCTGTGGCCGAGCGATTCTAGACGGTTCAGTCCGGGACCGCGCGCCTGTTGCGGTGGCAGGTTCGAATCCTGCCTCGGGCATGGATGTGTGTGATGTCCTTAGGTTAGTTAGATTTAAGTAGTTCTAAGTTCTAGTTGACTGATGACTTAGATGTTAAGTCCCATAGTGCTCAGAGCATTTTGAGCCATTTGAAGACCCTTCAGAAGTTAAAGTGAGTTATCGGGGCCGTTCAGCTCTCACAATCTAACACCTCAACGATCGAATATACCTCGTCACCACAGGCAGATCTGCGTCCTTCCAGAACTCTTCTACAAGTGTCCAGAATCGCTGCCTTAAGCTTTTCACTCGAAAAGGCCCAATATTCGCTTGAGCGAAGGGTCTTTTGATTCTCTATTCAATTGTAGTATACGCTAACGCATGCGACTGCTCACTTTTTAATTAGTACCGTTTTTAATAGCACTTACAACGGCATTTAAATAAACTTACTAGCACAATAGCAAACTGTTCGTTAACTAAATACGCACGTATGACAAAGTGCAAGGTATTCATACTGCATTCATTCGCTATGTAATTGTGTAGGGTACGGTGTTCTGTCAAACATTTGCATAATGAGACAGATGTAAAAGACGTCTTAATAAATAAAGGAGATAGAGATGAAGACTTTCAGGGACGATAGCTATCGTGCAATGGTATAAACTGAGATATCGTTTGCTGAAATCTCATGTTAGTGTTGTTAATTCAAAGGTTCATTGTGAAAATGTTTATTCACTATGAAACATTAACTATTTAGTTTTACAGATATTAAATACTGTTTTGTCAATGTATGTGCTTTATTTTTCTAAGATCGCAAATATATTCAGATTAACTTTAATACTTGGTTGTAGATTATAACAGATTCTTAAAGAGCTGCAAGAAGCCATCTTTCAGCTTGTCTGACACTGTGCGAGCCACAGCCGTCCAAATTCCCAGCTTTGGGATGTACCAACATCCGGTGCTGCGCTCCTTGTCCCTGCACCTGAGCCAGCCTCTGCGGCCGCGTGACGTCTCGTCCCGCCGATTCTCATCCAGCGAAGCGAAGAAATTCATCTCTCCTCAGTACCAGTGCTCGGTGGATGCATAACTCGCCCAAATAGTCGTAACGTTAAACTGTCATAGTGCTTCCTATTTGCTCAGGATTATTTTTTGCTAAGAGGTCAAGTATCTTTACGCCCTTTTGTGGGCTTCTGAGCAAATTTTTCAAAATAATTGTCAGAGAAAGCATTTAGTACGATCTCCAGCAAGAAGACCGAATAACGACATTTTTCTCATTGTGGCTATACAATATAAAAGGAAGAATAGCCCAACGGATGGACCTCTTGTGCACAACTGGATCTGAAGCTGGCCGTTTGAAACAGGTAATCTGAAAAGATAATATTTTCATTATGTTGGAAAATAAACATTTTAAAGGGATAACTCATGTTTAAATGTTTAGGTGATTATGGGGATCAACATAGTGTGAAATTCAGTACGCAGAGGTGCAAACTCTAATGGCTATAATGAGTCTAAACTGGTTGGACAGCATGTCTACTGAGACTGGATGTAGATGCGGAAAGTTGTTCCACGCTGCTTCAACTCTTATGCCAGAGTTCATCAGTCGTAATGGCTGTGAGGGATGATGTGCCGATCTCCCAGCAACACCGACCACATGTGTGAGAGACTGGAGAACGTGTTGCGTGCTGCCCACAGTAACACTGGCACATCCTCTGCATCAACATAGGTCAGGAAGGCACCTTTCCAATTGATAACGTTGTGGAGGACGTAAAGATGATGCACATTAACTTGTCTTACATGTAACGTTAACTGTCTGAATTACCGGCTGTGTGAACAAGAGATGGTCGTGTACAGCATTCAGCGGCGCCTCATATTATTACGCCAGTTGTTGTGCCTGTTTGATGATAACGAATGTTCTCTGGAAGCATTTGTTCACACATGGATGCGCCAATCATCATGCTGTACGAAAAACTGAGACTCGACGTGGTGCCATTCCCATGTCCAGTATTGTCGTTGGTGTGCTTCAGTGTCGCCACATTTGCATCTGCTGCGATATGAACAGAAGTCGCAGGAAAAGTCAGCAGGCTGACAGTCTGTTATGCTCAAGATGTCGTCTCATAGTCCGTTGCAGTACTTGTTTCACTGCAAAGAAGCACATTTTTAGACCCCAGGTAGGTGGTGTGACAGTATGACCCTGGGTGGCCAAGCAAACAATACAGATTTCTCTGTCCACATAGACATTTGTCACATGTAGTCATTGAACCATTGTTTATCGTTGACTGCAGCCCTCCTCAAATAATCTATAGTAGTGGGACAAACTTCATTTCAGCGCATTTTGTTAGTGCAGGTTGCCTACATCAGAGGCAGGTATGCACTCAGGGACGAACCTGCTGTTCTCCTTTGACTGACAGGTAATTAACCTATTGTTCTCCTTTTATTAACAGGTCCTTAACCTATTGTTCTGCTAAAAGGATCCTTCCTTTTGATTGACAGGTCCTTAACCTATTGTTCGCGCAACCCCCTCCCACCTCAGGAAACCTTCATAATACCCTCTCACCCCCGCTGCTACACTTCAGATCTGAGTTATTGGAATAGCCCCTCTCACTCTTATCAATTTGATTGATTACTTAATTAAATTTATCAATTAATTGACCTCTCCCCCTCTGGTAAACCCTCTCCCACCCTTCCTCCTGGAAATTGGAGGGAAAAAGACTCAGTTGATCGGTCATTTGGAGGGAATTCGATTACAGTATATGGCATATAATTTATCTATTCATTTAAAGAATTTGTCAGGAAATCGATTGCATTGTATGGAACATTGGTTAAACAATTTAGAAAATATGTGGAATATTGTTTATATAAACAATTTATGGGATTCACTGTAATATATGGAATATGTAGGAACTGGTAGCTCTGTGGTGGAGAGGAAGGATCTCATAACAGGAAATTCAAGGGTATATTGTTTATTTATAAAAAATATAGTTTGAAGAAGTTGGAAATCTCTTGCTCATCAGCCTAGGCTGTTTGGAAACATGTAGGTCTTCTAAGAAGTAATTACATAGCGCAGACATGTTGCATAACCTAATGTTTGGCTGGGCACTCTGGGAGTGTTATCCTAATGTTCGGCCCTTTGTCAGCAATTAACGTATTGTTCTCTTAAGTGGCTTTCCATGTCATCTCCAGCCCCCTAAACTACTGTACCGCCTTTGATACCAAATTATTACTTACATCCTCCCACCATTTTCTGCTACACTTTTCGAATTTCACATGCTTTTGGACGCCATCTCAGGCACACTCTTCTTTGCCACGCCGGCATGGGTGGCCGAGCGGTTCTAGGTGCTACAGTCTGAAACCGCGCGATGGTGATGTCCTTAGGTTAGTTAGGTTTAAGTAGTTCTAAGTTGTAGGGGATCAAAGGTGCTACCATTCCAGTTCTGTACTTTAAAATCGATACCTGTATGCACTGATTAAGCCAAAACATTATGACCACTGCCCACTGCAACGTTGGATGCCGCCTGGTGGCGTTGCGGGCACGTAACGTGCTAACAAATGTATGTAAGCGGAGCAGTCACAGCAGGGGATCACCCTAGCGAATATCTGGGCTGCAAATGGGGAAATGCACTTAGGTAAGTGACTTTGACAAAGGACGGATTAGTATTATGAAGAGCCTGTGAATGAGTATCTCGAAAACGACTAAGCTGGTGGAATGTTCACTCGCTATTGTCTTGAGCGTCTAGGGAAAGAGGTAGGACAGCGGAACAACCACTAGGCACAAATGGTTGGACATCCACGACTCTGTACAGAACGTGGGGTTCGGAGGCTTGTCAACTCTGCAAAATACGAGTAGAATAGATGGTGATGTTTGATATCTCTGCCGAAAGAGCACAATGGGGGTGCACGTTCATCGTACGTTGTTGAACGTGGAGCTCCACAGCAGAAAATTCCTACCTGTTCACATATTGACCCAACGACATCGTCAATTAGGACTGCAGCTGGCACGGAGTCATCGGGATTTTGACCGTAGATCAATGGAAACGTAGCGGCTCTTTGGGTGAGTCACATTTTTGCTACACTAGGTCGATGGTCGTCACCAAAAACGCCCTCATCGAGGTGAACGGAGGCTCGAAACGTGCAGTGTGCCACGGACGCAGGCTGGTGGAAGCAGTATTACGTTACGGGAGACATTCTCCTGCGCTTGCACGGGATCTATGGTAGTAATTGAAGACAGATTGACACCTGTGAACCACTTTATACCTGATTTCTGTTTCAGTTTTTTAAATACGTTGGATATGCATGATTTGGTGACGGCACAATCGCGATCCGGTATTTATGCATTTTCACTTTTGCAAGTCGACCTTGCAATCTAATGTTCTTTATGAAGTCTGATTGTCATTGTTATCATCATGAAAATCATTTCGCTGCATTGAAACTGAATATTAACACGCTCTTGTGTCACGAAGCTTTTTCACCTTCAGACTACCTGATGGTATAGAATTACACAGCTATTAGTATTTAATTAACCACCAGAAAAATCGATGCAGTAGGAGAGCTTTCATTTAACTTCAATCATTTTAAAGCTCTCTTTTTTCATGCTTTTGATGTTCTTTTACTGTCGTCAACGTGATGCGGTCTTGTTTCGTAGATATTTTATTTGTTATTCTCAAATATTTAAAAAAGTCCACACTGGTCGAAACAGAGCTCGCATTACAAGTTTCTCACACTTATTATTAGATTGGTGGTATCTATCTGTATCATTCATTTTAATGTAGGTGATTGTCTGAGTTTCAACAGAACGTCAACGAAACATGTACAGGGTGAAGATCGCGCACTGGGACTTTGCTGCGCGATTTCTCCCATACTAGCAATACAAAAATGTGTCTCACAAAATTTCTTACTGCACGTATTTCGAGCAGTAAGTAGACGTTAAAGATCGGCAATCAGATAGCGCTGTAATCAAATGTACGATAATTACATATGAACTGATGTGCAGTTGATGCAGCGGACAGTGTTTTGGGTTAGCATGCAGGAGGTTGAGGGTTCGATTCAGAGTCGAGGCTTATCTGTTTTTATTTGCTGAGAATTGTCTGCACGGTACGGTATCTGGCGTCTTAATCGTCATACAGCGATTAAAGTGGGTCTTCTACAAAACATTTGCAGTTACGTACTACAGACTCAGATAAGGAAATACAATCGTTTTCATTAGTCAGCTTTTAAAGAAACCTTTTTCACGTCGTGGACGCGAATTCTTTCGAACCACTGTAACTACTAGATCCCAAATTTCTTTTGTGTGTACCCTCCCCAAGTGGTCCCATCGATTAATACCAAGTATTATTCTTGCCACTGTAAGTAGGCTGTTTAGGTTTTTATATTGGTAACACCACGTAGCGCTCTGTATGAAAATCACTGGCTGGGCTGTGTGCAGTCTGTGGCTGGTTTGCATTGTTATTGGCCATTGTAGTGTTGGGCAGCTGGATGTTAACAGCGCGTAGCGTTGCGCAGCTGGAGGTGAGCCACCAGCAGTGGGGAGAGAGAGGGCGGAATTTTGAGAGCGGACGATCTGGACGTGTGTCCATCAGAAAGAGTAAATTTGTAATATTGGATATCATGGACTGATATATATATAATGACTTTTGAACACTATTAAGGTAAATACATTGCTTGTTCTCTATCAAAATCTTTCATTTGCTAACTATGCCTATCAGTAGTTAGTGCCTTCAGTAGTTTGAATCTTTTATTTAGCTGGCAGTAGTGGCGCTCGCTGTATTGCAGTAGCTCGAGTGACGAAGATTTTTGTGAGGTAAGTGATTTGTGAAACGTATAGGTTAATGCTAGTCAGGGCCATTCTTTTGTAGGGATTTTTGAAAGTCAGATTGCGTTGCGCTAAAAATATTGTGTGTCAGTTTAGTGTTGATCAGAATAAGTAACGAGAGTAATGTGTGAGTACGTTCAGTTTTGCTCAGCTGTTTGAAAATCAAATAATGTAAGAGATTTATCAGCACAGTAATTCAATAATTTTTCTAAGGGGACGTTTCACCACGTTTAGGTGCATTGCGTTTCGTTAGGACCTTATGTCATCATTAGGGCAAGAAAAGTGCATTGAAACCGATGAAAACGAATGTCTTTCCATTTCTGTGTTTGTAGTAAGTAACTGCAAGCGTTCCGTAGAAGACCCACTGTAATCGCTGTATGACAATTACGACGCCAGATACCGTACCGCGCAGACTTCTTTTAGCAAATAAAAACAAATAAGTCTCAACTCAGCATCGAACCCTCAACCTCCTGCAAGCTAATACAAAACGCAGTCCACTGCACCAACTGCACAGCAGTACTCTGGTTGCTATCTTACATTTGCTTACAGCGTTGTGAGAGTGCTAGTCTTTAGCGTACATTTACTGCCCGAAATAAGCGTAGGACGAAACTTTAGTAGAGACATTTTTGTTTTGCTAGCATGTGAGGAAGTCCGAGTGCGTGAAGTTTTCTTCACCCTGTGTATGTGGATTTGCGCTCTGAAAATTAAACCCGAAAGCATTGTGAAGTGCCTCACAAGCATTGATTGTTCTTTCAGAACTTAAGGTAATTGAAGCGCAAATTTCGATAGGAAATTAACAACCTCAATCTATGAAGTTCGTTGTCAAATAATCAGCAAAACATGTAACATTTGTACTTCAACGAAAGCATCCCCACCTTCCTTTGGAGGGAGAAAAGCCAAACCAAACGCTCAATGTTATTTTGTTGATAATCGGAAGGTAGCCATAACGGCCGATTTTTTCCTCCAAGAGGCCTTCATCACAAGAATTCTGTATTCTATTGTTGATGAAAGTGGCCACACCTGACTAACTACGTTGTGTATACCCAGTTTCAGATCAGATATAATGCTGAATATTGAAACTTAATATTCATATCGTCATAAACATTTATATTTTCATTTAATACTTTCCCATACGCAACTATTGTGTTGTTAGGAAACAGACAAAATACTTAAGGGATGTACTGACCACTGTTATAAACACGGATTGTAAATTACTAACAAAAATTATGTAACAGTAGTCGAAGGTAGCGTCAACAAAAACTCTCACTATCAAAAAGTAGTCGTAAATTAGTTTCGCTTCAAAAGCACACAATATTAGACTCGCTTGATGAGAAGCTTTTTTTTTTTTTTTCAGCGGAACACTTTGAGTTTAATTTAATGTTTTCGGTAACAGCACCAAAATATACCTTCTGAACCAATGGATACGTCTTTTTTAATGTTAGTATATCTCGGCTGGAAATATCGAGTCTATTGGAGACAACTTCTTTCCGAATTAATTTTAAAGGTCTCTCACATAATCCAGTAATAGCCCTCCGATTTACACTACTGGAAGTTATTTGTCTGTTTAAGTTATCAATGGCTTCATGGTTATGGCTGACTTCGTTAGTAAACATACCATGGGTTGAAGAATCGTTTAAGGAAGTACTTGACTTAGATATTTTTACTGTGCAGTTCCATGATACTCCAGGTTGTATTTTACTGCCTTCGCCGCGCGGGATAGTCGCGCGGACTCGGGCGTATTGCCACGGTTCGCGCGGCTGCCCCGTCGGAGGTTTGAGTCCTCCCTCGTGCATGGGTGTGTGTGTTGTCCTTAGCGTAAGTTAGATTAAGTAGTGTGTAAGCCTAGGGACCGATGACCTGTGCAGTTTGGTCCCATAGGAACTTGCCACAAATTTCTAATTTATCACTACCTTCCCGAAATTTATTTCTTCCAACAACGATCACCTTAAGCCCTGTTTAGCTTGTCTTGTGCTCTACAGGAACGTTACGGTCCATTTCTAACTTACTAGTCACATGCAAGGAGTAGGAACTGGCACACACAGCACTGCACGCGGAGAAAGTGACTGCTGATAACAGTGCTACCAACAGTTTAGTGCAAACATTACCAAGTAGTAAATAAATTACATGCGCTGTCGATCTATTTCTGACATACCTCATCGAGCACAGTCAACCTGTTTGCTGAGATAATGCTGAAGCTAATGTCGTGCGTTTGGGCAAAAAGTAAACCTTTTAGCGCGCAATCGGTACCCGCCCCATCGAAGTACTGTATGGAAGGCACCAAGAAATACAGAACTTTCTTGTTGAGTAAGCATATTCATGATTCCGTGGTCGCCACGAAATTGGAGAACCTTCACCAAACGCAGTTCTGCAGGCAGAACTTAGGCGCTCGTAATAGCGATGTTGAAGTTTTAGTAGCCGGTGTGTTTAAGGAAGGACACACAGAAATGAAGTTCGGTTGATCGAATTACTCCCATTCTGCACATACAAAATTCGTTATTTTGCTGTCAAGGTAGATGAATTCCTAAACTTCATCTACTTCTTGACCATCAACCCTGATGTTAAGTTTCTTGCTGTTCTCATTTCTGCTACTTCTCGTTACTTTCGTCTTTCTTCAGTTTACTGTCAGTCCATATTCTGTACTCATTAGATTGTTCATTCTATTCAGCAGATCTTGTAATTCTTCTTCACTTTCACTCAGGACAGCAATGTCATCAGCGAATCGTATCATTGATACCATTTCACCCCTGAATTTTAATTCTACTCCTGAACCTTTCTTTTATTTCCATCACTGCTTCTTTGACGTACAGACTGAATATAGGGGCGAAAGACTACATACCTGCCTTAACCCTTTTTAAACCGAGTATTTAGTTCTTGGCAGTCCACTCTTATTATTCCCTTTTGGATCTTGTACATACTGTATATTACCCGTGTCTCCCCATAGCTCCCTATTTTTCTCAGAATTTCGAACATTTTGCACCATTTTATATTTGTCGAACGCTTTTTCTAGGACAACAGATCCTATCAACGAGTTTCAGTTTTTCTTAAGTCTTGCTTTCATTATCAACCGTAACGTCAGAATCACCAAATTGATCGTCATCTAATACATCCTCAATTTTCTTTTCCATTCTTCTGTATATCATTCTTTTCAGCAACGTGGATTCATGAGCTGTTAAGTTGATTGTGCTATAATTCTCTTACTTGTCAGCTCTTACAATCTACGGAATTGTGTGGTTGATATTTTTCCGAAAATCAGACGGTGTATTGCAAGACTCATACATTATTCTACATACCAACGTGAATAGTCGTTTGTTGCCACTACCCCCTAATGATTTTAGAAAATCCGATGGAATGTTATCGATCCCTTCTGCCTTATTTGGTCGTAAGTCCTCAAAAGCTCTCTTAAATTCTGATTTTAATATTGGATCCCCAATCTCCCCTAAATCGACTCATGTTTCTTTTTCTATCAAATCTTCCACCTTGTAGAGGTCTTCAATGTACTCTTTTCACCTATCCGCTCTCTCCTCTGCATTTAACAATGGAATTCCTGTTGCACTATTGTTTTTAATTTCACCGAAGATTTGACTTTCCTATACGTTGAGTCAGTCATTCCGACGATCACTCCTTTTTCGATTTTTTCACATTTTTCATGCAGCCGTTTCGTCTTAGCTTCTCTGTAGTTCCCATTTATTTCATTCCTCAGCGACTTGTGTTTCTGTGTTGCTGAATTTCCCTGAACATTTTTGTAATTCCTTTTTTCATCAATCAGCTGAAGTATTTCTTCTGTTACCCATGGTTTCTTTGCAGTTACCTTCCTTGTACCTGCGTTTTGCTTTCCATATTCTGTGATTGACCTCTTTAGAGATGTATATTCCTGTACTGCCTACTGAACTGTTCTGCATTGCTCTGTCTACAGCCTTAGAGAACTTCAAGCGTATCTCTTTATTCCTTAGTACTTCCGTATCCCACTGCTTTGCGTATTCAATGTTACTTATACTCCGTCTTGATTGCAAAATGTTTATTCACATGACCGGTTTCGGTTCCTCTAGAACCAGCGTCAGATCTGCAATTTCGGTTACAAGAGTAAGCCGTCCAC
The DNA here is from genome assembly GCF_021461385.2 of Schistocerca piceifrons. NCBI lineage: Eukaryota > Metazoa > Arthropoda > Insecta > Orthoptera > Acrididae > Schistocerca > Schistocerca piceifrons. The sequence goes on along the minus strand of NC_060138.1, from coordinate 390,969,799 downwards.
ATATACCAACTTTCACATGCTGCGTGACACACATGCGACGTAGAATGTGAAGGTTGCTGTGTGTCGACGGGTAACTCCTGTAACCGAAATCGCAGATCTGACAATGGTTCTAGAGGAACCGAAACCGGTCATGTGAATAAACATTTTGCAGTCATGACGGATTATAAGTAACATTGTATAACCAGTGATTGCGGTACCCCATCAGACATTATGTCTGTTTTTGCAAAATCTTTGCGTATTGATTGTTCCTAACTTATCTCTTACACTTCTGCATACTCTTCATCTCTACTACATTGTGATCTGAGTCTATATCTGCTCCTGGGCACGCCTTACAATTCAGAATCTGATTTCTGGTCATGATGTAATCTAGCGGAAATCTTCCCGTGTCACCTGGCCTTTTCCAATTATACCTCCTCCTCGAGTGATTCTTGCACCGAGTATTCGCTATTACCAGCTGAAATTTATTACAGAACTCAATTAGTCTTTCTCCTCTCTCTTTCCTTGTCCCAAGCCCATATTTTCCTGTAACCTTTTCTTCTACTGCTTCCCCTACAACTGCATTCCATTCTCCCAAGACTATTGTATTTTCATCTCCCTTTACATTCTGTATTACCCCTTCAATATCCTGATATACTTCCTCCATCTCTTCATCTTCAGCTTGCGTCGTCTGACTGGACTTCTTGTTGGTGTTTGTTTGCTGTCGATTACGATATGAACAACTCTATCATTGAGCTGTTCACAGTAACACACTCTCTACCCTACCTTCCTATTCATAATGAATCCTGCCCCCGTTATACCATTTTCTGCTTCTGTTGATATTACCCTATATTCCTCTGACCAAAAATCCTTGTCTTCTATCCACTTCTCTTCACTGGCCCCTTCTATATCTAGATTTATCCTTTGCAATTCTCTTTTCAGTTTTTCTAGTTTCCCTACCACATTCAAGCTTCTGACATTCCATGCCCTGACACGTAGAACGTTATCATTGCGATGGTTATTCAGTCTTTTTCTCATGGTCACCTGCCACTTGGCAGTCCCCTCCAACAGATCCGAATGGGGGACTATTCCGGAATCTTTTGCCAATGGAGAGATCATCAGGACACTTTTTCAATGACAGGCCACATGTCCTGTGGATACACGTTACGTGTCTTTAATACAGTGGTTTCCATTGCCGTTTGCATCCACATGCCCTTGATCATTGCTGATTCTTCCGCTTTTAGTGCCCTGTCACTCTGTCCACTCCACCACCCTCTTTGACATGGCTGTTGGCAGAATGAGGGTGACTTCTTCTGCCAGGAGTCTTCGGCCGCCAGTGCTGATTATTAATTAAATTTTGAGTTCTGGCGGGTGACGAACCCGGGACCGAAGACGTTTTGACTTTGAATCAATGACGCTACCCATAGACCACAGGTGAATTCTCGTATTGACCCTAATATTTTGAAACTCTCCTCAAAAATCGTATTGCAGTCGGGGATCATACAACTATTTGGGAATTACAAATAGTCACTGCTAAAGGTTGAAAAATGAGGTCGAAGAACTTTATGTTTCGTTTTAATTTATCCGTTTACAAAGTAGATTAAGGCTTATTATGTAGGCATAGGCAGCAGATGAGCTATTTTCTAATTTTATTGTCTTTAAGTTTTTAATTTATTACTGCTACTATAATTACCTTACTCTTTTATTATTTCATAAAAGTGGTAGACTAATCTTAAACCTATTAAAGCAACTGACGCATGCTACTTCATTAATATGTCACTTCGTGGAAGCTACGCCCTGCATTCCGTACATTGCTACCTCAAAACAGAGAAATGCGTCCATTCCGCGTCCTGTAAAGAGAAAACGGGCGGTTTTAGTCGATGACATAATATCTAGGAATGCAGGATACAGTGCCGCAGGTGTTTCACTGGAGAAGAGAAAAACATCCCTCTGTTTTAAAAAAATAAATATAGCATTCACTTTCACTAAATCCTCCACCATATCGCAGCGGCCATCTGAAATCCTTATTCATTCCTAACGATATCACACAAGAAATCTGTCAGAATAAATCTGTTTTGAATACCAGTGGTCCTCGGCAGACACATCGCTGAGTCAGCGGACAATGCACAGCCGTAAATATCGGAGAATTCCTGCGCGGTGATTCGGCGACTGGAGCCGGAGCTTCGTGTAGCGGCCACGCCGCGGCGCTGCGAGCGACATCAGAGGGTGCAGCGCCGGCCGCCACGTGCCGCACGCACAGCGCTGGCGTGGCCGGCACGGGGCATGTATTATGTATCCGCGGGGTCGCAGGTCAGCGCCGGATTTAAGGTGACCGCTGCCGGCAAGCAGACCGAACTGTGGCGGCGTCTGTGAGGCCGGGACGCGTGCGCTCCCAGCCACGGCGAGGCCAGACATGCCGGGCGCACCGCTCCTCAGGTTTGCTGCAGAACCACACGGAGAAGATCCCGTGCTCACGACAGAACTCCCAAAGCTGTGCTCCAGTCCTCTCCCGCAATGTTTTTTTTATTTATTTTTTTTATTTAACTATAGTAGTAATGAAAGTACTACTTAAATGAACTACAATGTCTGTCAAAAGAACTGAAGCATCCAGAAGACATGGTCAGATGTCAATGTAACTTCGTACACGTATGAAAATGATTAAGGGTTGCAGTAACACTGAAAAGTAGAATGCCCACCAGAGAGAATTAATGTTGTTTGTATTTAATGTTGTTGCTAAGCCTTTCAGGATACATACTTCAGAAAAACATGCGGCATAATAAATGTACTGATAAGGGTATGAACGTCGTCCGCCAAGCCGGCCAGAGTGGCAGAGCGGTTCTAGGCGCTTCCCTCTAGAACCGCGCCACCACTACGATCGCAGGTTCGAATCCTGCCTCGGGCATGGATGTGTGTGATGTCCTTAGGTTAGTTAGGTTTAAGTAGTTCTAAGTTCTAGGGGACTGATGATCTCAGAAGTTACGTCCCATAATGCTCAGAGCCATTTGAACCATCGGTTGCCAATACATGGCCTAGTGGCGTGGCTATGAGCGCCACCTGCGTCTATACTTCACTGGGGAATGCTCACAGCCAGAAGGCTCAATGTGCTGCAGACGTGTGAAGCAAACAGGCAGCCATATTACAGAGATGCACTCGTCCTCCCTACAGCCAGCTGAGCGAGTCTGCCGGCCGGGGTGTTTCTAGGCGCTACAGTCCGGAACCGCGCCACTGCTGCGGTCGCAGGTTCGAATCCTACCTCGAGCATGGATGTCTGCGATGTCCTTAGGTTAGTTAGGTTTAAGTAGTTCTAAGTTCTAGGGGACTGATGACCTCAGAAGTTAAGTCCCATAGTGCTCAGAGCCATTTGAACCATTTTTGAGCGAGTCTGAAAGGGGTGAAATTGTGGCCGAGTGGCAGGATGGTCCTTTCGGAGAATTGCTGCACAAGCTGAACGTGCTGCATCAGTTGTTCGACGATACCGGTATCAGTCGTCAGGTGAACATTCACACATCCGTAGACGAAGTTCTGTATGTCCACGCACCATAGACGCCCGCCAGGATCGTCAAATTGAACGGGCAGCAGTGACAGATCGTGCAGCTGCCACAGCTTAGATAAGAGGGCTTGTGAGCAAATAAGAGCAGTGAATCTATGGACACACACACACCTCTAGCCCGTCTTCGACTCACGCCGCAGCATCGACGTGCACGGCTCGACTGGTGCTGCCATCAGCGGATCTCTTGGAAGATGGAATGGCGCACCGTGGTCTTCAGCTATGAAAGCAGATTCTACCTGCACGCAACTGATGGTCATTTGCCCCTGTTGCGTAAGCCTGCCAAGCGCTGTCTCCAGAGTGCATTCGTTCAAGACACACAATCCCCAGCCAGGCCTTAAGCCGTCGGCACACGGACCGTGCATCCGAACGTTGAGCGGGCCGAGTTTCTGACGTCATAGCGCGGAATAGCACGCTCGGGAGTCTTTCCGAACGTGCAGAGCAATATCTGGCATGTCAGATATTCTGAGCGTGCATCTGAGCGTTGACCAGTGAGGTGGCGCAACGCCACCTGCGTCACAAGCACGCCGTCTCCCTTCAGTATAGAGTTGTGAGGCGCCATATTGCCATTCATTTCAAGCCTATATGTATATATGCCGTTTCTGAGCACCAGCAAATTGAGAATCACTGGAAAACCCATTGTTAACTGTGTGATTCGTTCCAATAAAATAATGAAAAACATCATATTCGTTGCAAAAGAATTATTGTAACTTCCGTATTAAGAGAGTAGGCTATTTGAAGGCAGTGACACGCTGAAGATCCACCCAAAACGCATTGTTTTTCGTACAGTTTGTAATAATTAAATTTCAATTATTAAAATATCTACGATTAAGGTTTTCAGCAAAGGGTAAGATAATATGATTAGAGTCCGAAGTTGTGATGTTTTAGCGTAATGAGTAGCGTCTCTGACCTGTATACAAATGTTTGGGGGGTATTGAAATTTCCAAATTTTTATGCTAACATTCACGTTTTTATTAGGTTCTGATACTTTATTATTAGTTTAATATAAGTATATACTATAGTATTTGATGTTATGTAAATATAAGTTCACCTTTTTTGAGGGGTGACTTTGTTCGATTGGCTTAATCTACAGGACAGCTTGCGCTACTTGTATAAAGATATTTTGCTCCTTTTTGTTTTATGCTTCGTAATTCACATGTTGCGAAGATTCTGCTACTGGGTAGGAACAGTGATCAAGTAAGACTGAACTTGGGGCTTTACTAAAATGTGGGAATGACGAAATAATGTTTATCTTATGCGCAGAAGTATTCCAGATTTGTAACGCACTATTTGTAATGGAACTGAGCGTTCAGCAGCACGTTGAACTTGGCTTGCTCAACGTTAACGTTCGACAGCACGGTCCGTGTGCCGAGGGCTTTACGGTCGTGGGTGCAATAAGCCAGAATTCTAGTTCACCTTTTTAGGCCCGTCCGTTTGCCGTTCTTGCAACACGAAAATGATGTGTTGTTCCAAGAGAGTAATGCTTGCCCACACACTGCCCGTGACATTCCCCGTGCTCTGCAAGACGCGCTGCAACTTCCCCAGCCAGCACAACCTCCGTTCTTTGTCTCCAGTCGAGCACATATGGGAAATGATGTGACGAGAAGTGACTCGTGCATCTCGTCGACGAATTACTGTCATATAAGTACGTGAACAGCTCCAGCAGGAGGGGCATAACGTATCCAGGACAGTATTGGCCATTAGTGCGACCGACTGGATGTAAGAGTCAGCACATGGATTGCCACCCGTGGAGGCTACACCACATACTAATATGGCTCTTTCAGCATGGCTCGATACCTGGTACCTCAGAAAATTTGGAAATTTGTGGTAAGTTCCTATGGGACCAAACTGCTTAGGTCATCGGCCCCTAGGCTTACACACTACTTAATCTAACTTAAACTACCTTACGCTAAGGACAAAACACACACCCATGCCCGATGGAGGAGGAGGAGGAGATTACTGTTTAACGTTCCGTCGACAACGAGGTCATTAGAGACGGCCGATGGAAGACTCGAACCTCCGATGTGGGAGCCACACGAACCGTGGCAAGGCACTTAGACCGCGCTGCCAGCCCGCGTGGCCGTACCTCAGAACCTTTTATGCTATTGATTTGTAAATGAGCTCTGTATTCACTGTTGCAATAATTGCCGGCCGCAGTGGTCTAGTGGTTCTAGGCGCACAGTCCGGAACCGCGGGACTGCTACGGTCGCAGGTTCGAATCCTGCCTCGGGCATGGATGTGTGTGATGTCCTTAGGTTAGTTAGGTTTAAGTAGTTCTAAGTTCTAGGGGACTGATGACCACAGAAGTTAAGTCCCATAGTGCTCAGAGCCATTTGAACCAACCATTTTTGTTGCAATAATTAAGTCTTGGGTGAGTAGTAAAATGCTGACAGAGAGTACTATTTTTTTCTGGCTGTGTATAAAAGGCATCAACATTACCCGATGTTGACTGGATCACTCCAAAGGACTCGAAGATGCCGCATACTGTTGTGAGACAGCGGTCTCAGTGACTGACAAAGAGTGAAAGGGGCGTTATTGTGGGTCTCCATTTGGCCAGGTGATAGATTTGTGCAATATCCAGTTTTCTGGGGCATTCTGATGTGACAGTGCCCCAGTGTTGGAACGTATTGGAATATGAGATCAGGCAGACTCGTTGTTAAGGTTCCAGGCGACCACACCTGACCACCAAAAGAGAGGACCGTCACATTGAGCACCAGGCAATTAGTAACCCCATCTGTTCCTGCCATCCAAGTTCCAGTAAAGGATTTCCTGTAATGTTCCGTGTCATCCAGGACCACTGGTCGGAGACTAGCAAAAGCCACAGTAGGGAACTACTGTGCCATGTGTAGGATGACGTTAGGACCACTACACAGACGGCTGATTTTTGGGTGGTGCCGTCACTGGGAAGCGTTGGACTACTGATCAATGGCGTCTCTTTGCGTTCAGCAGCGAACTGCCGTTCTGCATTACACCAGCTGACCATCGTTGGCGAGTATGGCGGTGACCTGGAGAGAGGTCTCATTCTTTCATTGTTTTGGAAGCACAAAGCGGTATTACTACTGGCTATCGGTCATGACTTCGAGTCGTGGTTGGTAGTGAATGAGAAGGATCTTTGTGAGCAAAATGGTATCTCGCAGACATCCTGTCTCCTCATGTCTACACAGCATCATAGTGCCATTTTTCAACAAGACAGTTGTTGTCAACACATGACACAAGTGTCTACGAGCTGTCTGCTTGAAGTTGAGGTACTCCAGTGACGAATAAGACCACCAGATCTGTCCGCGATAGAAGATGTGAGGGACCACTACGGACGTCAATTTTGTCCCAGGCCAGGATAATGCAGACCGGATACAACAGTTTTGGGCCAGCTTGCCTGAAGAGAGGGTACAACGGCTTTATGAAACCGTTCCCAACCAAAACAATGCTTGCATCCACGCCAAAGGATGTGAAACATCATGCTGGTAAGAGTCATCATACTGCCAAGTTCTTTCTACATTTTACTCAACGTTGTAATCACTGAAATAACATCCGATACCCTCTCAACCCTTGAAGTTTCGGTCACTCCTCCCCTTCTGGATATTTAACTTTTTTTGGCAGGCAATATGCACAGTGGAAACGTATTACACAGAAGAAATTAACTGTATCATTTTACTACATAAATTACGATTTATATACACTTTATACAAAAACTTAAAGTAAGTTAGAATTTACATATTTTTGTTTACATCAGCTACTGTTCATTAATTTTAGTATGATTTATAACAAATAACATAATTTATTTTCTCCTCATAAATTCTTAACAGTCATCAGTCGGCATAGACAAAAATAGAAAAACTTCATCCAAATAGCGTATTTGCTTCAGTACTCGGTCGCTGACGTTGGAAATCTTACATACCCGTAGCTAAATAACAACAAGACTCAGTTGTTGAATATCAATGAGTTATGTAGGTGACGCCTGTGGCAACCAAGCGGACTGTTACCACATAAACCACACGATAAATCTGTCGCACATACTCAAGTATTAATCTCCGCGAGATATTTCAGATCACCATATGCTCTATTTCCATTACCTGTTTTTCATCAGAATATTTAGTCAAAGTGGAAATTCTTTTTCGCTTTGTTCCTTACCTTGGAAGAGTCCTGCCGGCCGGAGTGGCCGAGCGGTTCTAGGCACTACAGCCTGGAACTGGGTGACCGCTACGGTCGCAGGTTCGGATCCTGCCTCGGGCGTGGATGTGTGTGATGTCCTTAGGTTAGTTAGGTTTAAGTAGTTCTAAGTTCTAGGGGACTGATGACCTCAGTAGTTAAGTCTCATAGTGCTCGGAGCCATTTGGAACAGTACTAATCAAAGTACTGTGGTAGCCGATTCGTAATGCCGTAATTGTGGTACTTTATAATTATTTTATAGAAGTAAAATGTTTTAAATTAGACGAATCACCTAACGATTCGATATTTCCAATTGTCATTTCCACATTTTCAAATGCTCGGTGTGAAGCTTAGACCCCATGTCTACTCACTACACTGCTCTTCTTCCTATGGCAATCTTCTGCTGAGTGGATGTTGGTTTCACTTCTCTCTGCATCACGATCTCGGGTAGTATTAAGGATTCTTACAGGTACTAAACCATAATTCTCGACTGCTGGCTATAGTAACATAATGAAGGAGAAATAGTCAATTAAGCGTTAAGTATAATAATGCTTGGATATGCTAAGGATTAGACTTTCAGAGGGACCGCACGCAGTGGATAGGAGTACATCTGCGTTTAAGAAAAGATCACGCAGTGGCTATCTCATTCAGATATTTCATTAAAATGCTGTAAACATAATGCCATGACTCTTGTACGAAGGATAAACGTCTGCCAGTATGCGTAGGCTGATTCAGCAGCAGGATTGTAGCCATTGCGACTGTGGCTTACTGCGCTATTGCTGCTCCCCTTGGTCGACACCCGACCTCAGTCATGTAAAAATGGAATTAGTAGGTTCAGGAGGTTCAAACTAAATGCCATGAAAGCTCTCAACCGCCTCATATGACTGGCACCCGAGAGATCAGAGTCAACGTTCGCTCGGTGTTGCAGGATAGTGCAGCCGTGTCACGAACCTTGTGTCAGGAAATGAAGTTTTTTGGTGCAACAAAAGTTCAGCACGGTCGGTGTGATGTCGTTTGGAGCACCGGACTGTTGCGACTTCCCATGAGGTATCAGTAGCGAGCGGCGTGCCGACAGTGTTGCATCAGAGGGCAACGCTGGTACCGGTGAGACACCACGTCATCTTTTCACACAAGTCCCAGTTGAGTGTACAGTGGACGTATTCGACGTAACTTACACGTGTTGTGAGGTCGTCGACATGGCGTGTATTTTTAACTCTATTAATGCTATGGAAGTATCACTTTTACGTTTTATTCATTTGACAACTCATCTGGGAGCATTCTGTTTCATAAATGACAAACCATGTGGAATTTAATGTATCTACACTTCGTTATCAAAATGTCGACGACACATGTCTGTGAACATATACGCAAAGTGTAATGCCATTCTGAAGATGACAGCATGATTCTGGTTTTAAAATCAAGGATTCCTGGCTTTCATAAAAAAATATAGGTATGGATGCATTTTAATGTGGAGAGTCCAAGGACAATGAACGTTGTTACATTGTATGCAGCTTAATTCGGCCGGCACTTACCGTGGTGACATAGATGCCACAACACAATCCGTTTTGTTTGGTATAGTTGGTAATTTGGACAGCAACCAGTAGATTTATGTCGTGTTCAGGCCTTATCGTCAGTGTCTCCGTCACTTCACCTTTCTTCATCTGTCAAGTATTTCAGCCACTCGCCAGCCACTACAGTTGATAAATTCGGGAACTAGATTGAAGGAGAACGAAGTGATGTACCCGTATCTCTCACGCACACTCATCTCGACTCTGTACCCAGCCGTACCAGAGACATAGTTGCTGCAAGAGGTGACAACTCCGTGTATTAAATTTCGAAGCCGGTGCGTCCTGAGACCACTTAAAAATTCAATATTGTGTGACAAAAAGGACTTTTTAATTTTAAAAATTCGTATAAATTTGTGGAAAGAAGGTACAGAGCAGGGTTTGGTGTTATTTTGTACAGAAACACATCAAGTTTTCTTACCTCAAACTAAAGATGTTGACTGTGGCTTCTGTTGGTTATCTTGCACACATCTAATCGGAAGTCAATTTCTTCAAAAACTCGCTGTAGCATTGCAGATGTAACTTGCTCAGTGGCGAATTAAATTCTTCTCTAGTTCAGACAGAGAAGCCGACACAGGAGGTACAAACACGATATCCTTGATGAATCCCCATAAAAAGAATTGAGTGGTGCCATGAAATTGGCCGTTCCTGGCCAATCCATTGACCAGGAAGGTGGTCACTGAGAAAATCCCAGATGTCATCCAGGTAGTGGGGTGGTGCACCATCTTGCGTGAAGTAAACATTTCGTCCTTGGTCATCTTGGTCGATCCGTGGTATCAAAAACTGTCGATTCCGTAGGGCTGTTGACAAAACACTGTCTCTCTCGCTCAACCATGTCGTCAGATGTGCCTGGATGACGTGATGATTGCACATGTCTTACCAAGCATCCAGTTTTTACAAAACATTTATCTCATTCATAAATTGTAGACCTACTAGGAGGATCTTTAGCGTAGTTGGTACGGAAATTACAATGGACTGTTGTCGCCGACTTCGATTCTTCAAACCAAAACAAACAGCTAGCGCGCTCGTGTCCTGTGGAGGCAGCCATCTTTAACGCAACCGCCGGTAACGCTCTTTACGGTGAGATTCGGCACTAGCGAACTACGCGAGACAAAACTTGATGTATTTCCCAACAAACTGACAGTACAATCACCTCTGTAGGTACTATGTACTAATTTATATGAAATTTCAAAGTTGGTTGGTTCAAATGCTCTGAGCACTATGGGACTTAACTTCTGAGGTCATCAGTCCTCTAGAACTACTTAAACCTAACTAACCTACGGACATCACACACACCCATGCCCGAGGCAGGATTCGAACCTGCGACCGTAGCGGTCGCGCGGCTCCAGACTGTAGCGCCTAGTTCCGCTCGGCCACAGCGGCCGGCTTTCAAAGTTGTAAAGTCCTTTTGAAACACCCTGCATTCGAGAATGATGGATAACCAGGACGCCGAATCAGAACAGCCACTGCGCGACACGGCTTGATCATGCACACGGCAATTGGAAGCTCACCATAATTTCTTGCAGATCGAAGCTTAAGTTGGAAACAGCTCGACTAAGGGCTGGCATCAAGTAGGTGTTATGACGAGTTTGCTAATAACCAGCAACCAACGGATGCTATTCGCCAGATGCCCCTGCATCCGGTTCTTGGAACTAGCAGACAGGAATCCGACCTGGCACCACAGTGGACACAGGCTTCTTGTAAGTTCAGAATCCGAGAACAAGTCGGGATCCGTGCATCGCGCAGACACAGCTTTTTCAATGAGCAATCTTCACAGCCTCAGCCGATACTCAGTACCACCGACCGGCAAGGACCAAAAACCCAGCTTTTAGCAGTGGACCAAGGATACTGTCGGCCACGACGTCATGTCGTTTACTCCAGCGGCTGCCAAACACATCGCTCAACCACCTGTCACTTCAAGAGCGCCTCCAGGCCGCGACAGCGCTCAAAAGCTGGTCCACAGACCTGCCCTCTGCAGGCGACAAATCGCTCAGTGAGCTATACCGGCCAGACAGGCTAATATCGAGAGGGGACCATCGATATCAATAGGTGCCCGCACGGCACAGTTCGAAGGAACTATTTCGCTCAATAAGTGTGAGGTAAGACTGTTTGGAGCTGATGGATGCTGTTTATGTATGGTAAGAATATACAGAGAGTTTGTCTTGCTGAACACACCTGTTAAATTGAGTCCGCCGTGTCGTAGTGGACACTTAAGGGATTTTTACTCTGGAGATGTGACAACAACTGACGAAACGTCCAAGGGCTGCTATGTTGCAAGGCCTAGGTTGAATTCGAGCAACGTAGTTTACCGTCAGTAGTATGTAGATATTTTCCAGCTGGACTTTCTTCAATTCATCGAATTGCCTTATATTATATGATTAGAAACCAGCCTCTTACCTTGTGCAGGAAGCATTTGTAATTGGCAGTGATAGTGTCCTGTAATTTTGTTTTCCATTCCATTCCTAGACACTTCATATTCATGATTTCTGGAAGTTTATCGTGGTAGAGCCAATGTATTCCAAGTCCGATGGCTGTAAGTCCAGACTTCTTACAATTCATCTTGGTCCCTCATGTCGATTCACACCGGTGTATTATCCGCAATGCCGTATTAATTGCATTGTTACTTTTTACTAAGAAGCCGACAACATAGGTGTACACTCCACATAAAATTTTTTGTCCGTTTATTTGTAAACTCTTCAATGGTTTCGTTCGAGGACTGGCTCTGTTACGGTTACAAATAACGGCATCGATATTGGGCGCCATTGCTTTACAGAGCTGTTTATTTGGATAGCGCTGCCAAGCTAACTATTTGTCATAATTTGTGAAGTGCTGCCTCGTATGAAATTCTGTGTTATTTCGATGAAGCAATGCGGGCACTCGATCTCCTGCATTGTGTGCTACAGGAAACGACGACTAATCCTGCAGAACGCTTCATCAAGATCTCCAGTGAATATGGCACATCTTATCCTGAAAATTTTAACCGACAACATTTATGACTTCTTTCATTCATATTGTTAGGATGCGCGTTAACATTTTGTAATCACTGTTAAGTAAGGTGATCGATCGTAGCTTTTCAGCGGACATACTGCCTTTGTTTCCCGAGTCGACACGACTAGCGCTCCTCTGAATTCTTGTGGAACTGATACAATCTGATTCATTAAATAGTTGCAATAGGCACTGGTGAGTCTTTCATTTCATGCCAGAATGTTTCATATATTTCTACCGCGATTTCGTCACCTACGAGAAATTTGGTTTCCGAGCTAAGAAGAAAGATCATTTTCGGATCATTTTCGATTTCTTCCGTGAAGTGTACTGCCCCCTCTAGGGTGAATCTACTTGTCGGATTGGTTGTCATTTCGACAAGTGCATTCTCATTACTTCTTTCGTTACACATGAGGTCAGTGTAGTGTTTGTGAATCGCGTTTCTGACATCCTTCTGGTTGTTTAATACCGTTCTATTAGGTAACTCATCCACCAAAGAACGGCGCATTTCACCACGGCGTCGTTTAACTGATGCGAAGGTGTTACGGAAGTATATGTTTAAAATTTGATATACTGCCAGAACAGAAGTATGTGACCTTCAAATGTTTACGAAATAATTTATTACGTTAGATGTTCACATTACCTGTTTCTTCAGATGTGATTAATCTTTAACAGTTTCATAAATAAGTATAACTGTTATATTTCAGCATACTCAACCACAAGACCTAAAAAACATATTAGTGACTAAGTCATAACGTAATCTCTGTCAAAAGTCCCTAGCGGAACCCATCGGTGTCGACCGACTGCTGTGTCATCCTCTGTCAGTGGCATCATTAGATGCGTTACGGAGGGGCATGGAGACGACACACGATTCTCACTCTCGTTGTCAGATTTCGTGGTCCAGAGCCGCTACCATTCCTCAGCTGACGTCACTAAGCTGAGTGCATACAGTTCCAGTTCACCCACAAAGGAAAATCTATGGCTTACTGGGTACGGAATCTAGGTCCTCCCTCATGGCAGTCAACCTCTCTGACCATGACATATTTTATAGCACTTCAGAATGCTTAACTAGAAATATTATACGTTTTTTCGAAACCGTTACAATCTTAATCACATATGAAGTTGGCACGTAAGTGTTGAAACTGGTAAAGTGAACTTCGCAATTTTTAAGCAGCGTTCAATGAGTAATGCAACACTTTTTTCTCAGACAATTTCGTTTGAAAAAATGCGGAATTTGTTGTGCGATATATTGGAGTATTCCAGCTTCAGCCCCCATAGTTTCATGAAGTAGCGGTTCAAAATGGTGTTTGTAACAGATTAGCGTCCCGAGCAGAGAGCTGTCATTGAGTTTCTTCTGGCGAAACACCAACACATCTTAGATATTCATAGAGGCTTGCAGAATATCTATGTAGATCTGGCAAAGAGCAAAAGCACGGTGAGTCGTTGAGGGAGGCGTTGGACATCATCGCAACAAGGTGGATCAAACCTGTCGATCTCCCGCATGTCGGCGAGCGGCACACAGCTGATTCCTGCAATGCTGGAACGTGCACACATTCTTTATCGAGGTGACTATCGGATCACAATCAAACACCTCGCTGCACCACTGGGTGTCTCTGTTGGTAGTGCTGACACATTCGTCCACTATTTAGGGTACTGAAAAATACCCACTGGGTTCCACGCCGCCTAACAGAACACCACAAACAGCAATGCACGATGCACTCGACGGAAAGCAATACCTGGATGATGGGGAGGTTATTGAAGCAGCAAGAAGTTGGCTGTGCCATCGACCAGTAGAGAGGCCTGTGCAGGCATACAGGTCCTCTCATTAAGGTGGCGTAAGGCCGTCACAGAGAACGAAGAGTACGTGGAAAAATATGGTTTTGCAGCCGACAATTGGGGAACAAGATGCTGTGTTCGAATCCTGGGTATAACCAACTCGCCTTCAGAAAAAAAAAAAAAAAAACGTGTTGCCTTACTTATTGAACATCCCCAGTACGTACGTTGCTGGGATAATCATCAAACTCTAGTGCCAGATGCGTGATGGAGAGAATTCGAAAACATCCGTTCCAGGATGAGACACCACGCGGAATAGCCGAGCGGTCTAGGGCGACTTATCATGGTCCGCGCGGCGGCTCCCCCCCCCCATCGAAGGTTCGTGTCCCCCTCGGGCATGGGTGTGTGTGTCGTCCTTAGCGTAAGTTAGTAGTGTGTAAGCTTAGGGATCGATGACCTCAGCATTTTGGTCCCATAAGAAAATAGTTCAAATGGCTCTGAGCACTATGGGACTTAACATCTGAGGTCATCAGTCCCCTAGAACTTAAAACTACTTAAACCCAACTAACCTAAGGACATCACACACATCCATGCCCGAGGTAGCATTCGAACCTGCGACCGTAGCGGTCTCTCGGTTCCAGACTGTAGCGCCTAGAACCGCTCGGCCACACCGGCCGGCGGTCCCATATGACCTTACCACAAACTTCCACCTTCGAAGATGAGACGGGAAACGTATTACTCCTTCCCAGACACATATCGCGACATATCCAACTAGGTTTACCAGCAGTTGTTCTTCCCACGTACCATTCGTGAATGAAACAGGGAAGGAAGGAGATGGTGGTGGTACTACAAGTACTCTCCGCCACGGACCATAAGGCGGTTAGCAGAGTACTGATGTAGATGAAGATGTAGATGGCTCATCGCTCGTTACAGTGTAGCCCCTAGGACGTCTGCGAGCCGAGAGTGGCACGCCGGCTGCATTTTGATGGCCGTCTGGTCTCGACCCGTAACGGCCCAGTCTGGCCGTTGTAGTATCTGACGCCGACATCGGCTGCCCAGCTGGGCGTCCCCGGGCCGTGACACGGGGATCCCTCGCCGAGCTGTTCCCAGGCCGGCTGACCCCGCGGGCGGCCGCACCCGCACAGTGCCGCAGGTCCGGGTTCGAGCCCTGGAGACGCGGCCGGCGCTGATAATATTTCACAAGGCCGCGTCCCGTTACCGCGGCCAACGTCTAGACTGACCGCCGCTGCTGAGGCAGTGGGTCGCGGTCTCTGTGACTCACGGCCCCGTCGCGTACTGTTCCCAGCGGTTTGCATCTTAACGGTAAAGCCGCCGATAGACTAGATGATTACTCGCGTTTCCGCGGCATTACTGCAAGGTCTAAAAATGGTTCAAATGGCTCTGAGCACTATGGGACTTAACAGCTATGGTCATCAGTCCCCTAGAACGTAGAACTACTTAAACCTAACTAACCTAAGGACAGCACACAACACCCAGCCATCACGAGGCAGAGAAAATCCCTGACCCCGCCGGGAATCGAACCCGGGAACCCGGGCGTGGGAAGCGAGAACGCTACCGCACGACCACGAGACGCGGGCTGCAAGGTCTCGTCAGCTGTTCGGGAAACAGCGATCGCAGCGTTCCACGCGTTTTCAACTACACTCCTGGAAATGGAAAAAAGAACACATTGACACCGGTGTGTCAGACCCACCATACTTGCTCCGGACACTGCGAGAGGGCTGTACAAGCAATGATCACACGCACGGCACAGCGGACACACCAGGAACCGCGGTGTTGGCCGTCGAATGGCGCTAGCTGCGCAGCATTTGTGCACCGCCGCCGTCAGTGTCAGCCAGTTTGCCGTGGCATACGGAGCTCCATCGCAGTCTTTAACACTGGTAGCATGCCGCGACAGCGTGGACGTGAACCGTATGTGCAGTTGACGGACTTTGAGCGAGGGCGTATAGTGGGCATGCGGGAGGCCGGGTGGACGTACCGCCGAATTGCTCAACACGTGAGGCGTGAGGTCTCCACAGTACATCGATGTTGTCGCCAGTGGTCGGCGGAAGGTGCACGTGCCCGTCGACCTGGGACCGGACCGCAGCGACGCACGGATGCACGCCAAGACCGTAGGATCCTACGCAGTGCCGTAGGGGACCGCACCGCCACTTCCCAGCAAATTAGGGACACTGTTGCTCCTGGGGTATCGGCGAGGACCATTCACAACCGTCTCCATGAAGCTGGGCTACGGTCCCGCACATCGTTAGGCCGTCTTCCGCTCACGCCCCAACATCGTGCAGCCCGCCTCCAGTGGTGTCGCGACAGGCGTGAATGGAGGGACGAATGGAGACGTGTCGTCTTCAGCGATGAGAGTCGCTTCTGCCTTGGTGCCAATGATGGTCGTATGCGTGTTTGGCGCCGTGCAGGTGAGCGCCACAATCAGGACTGCATACGACCGAGGCACACAGGGCCAACACCCGGCATCATGGTGTGGGGAGCGATCTCCTACACTGGCCGTACACCACTGGTGATCGTCGAGGGGACACTGAATAGTGCACGGTACATCCAAACCGTCATCGAACCCATCGTTCTACCATTCCTAGACCGGCAAGGGAACTTGCTGTTCCAACAGGACAATGCACGTCCGCATGTATCCCGTGCCACCCAACGTGCTCTAGAAGGTGTAAGTCAACTACCCTGGCCAGCAAGATCTCCGGATCTGTCCCCCATTGAGCATGTTTGGGACTGGATGAAGCGTCATCTCACGCGGTCTGCACGTCCAGCACGAACGCTGGTCCAACTGAAGCGCCAGGTGGAAATGGCATGGCAAGCCGTTCCACAGGACTACATCCAGCATCTCTACGATCGTCTCCATGGGAGAATAGCAGCCTGCATTGCTGCGAAAGGTGGATATACACTGTACTAGTGCCGACATTGTGCATGCTCTGTTGCCTGTGCCTATGTGCCTGTGGCTCTGCCAGTGTGATCATGTGATGTATCGGACCCCAGGAATGGGTCAATAAAGTTTTCCCTTCCTGGGACAATGAATTCACGGTGTTCTTATTTCAATTTCCAGGAGTGTATTTGTAGTCTACCATCTACCCAGAGACAGTGCCGGGTTTATGCATAGAGGAGTACGGCTGGGCCTCGGGCGACGAGAGCAAAGGTGTCGCCCAGAGACCACGAACGTCACTTAGAATAGACAACAGTGCTCTCAGTCGACATATACTTGAAGATTGTCTGAGATCTGTGCCAGATAGTATTCATAGAAGAAATGGAGAAGTTACAGGCTTGTTTAGTAAGCATGTCACAGAGATGTTTCGCCACCCCCAGAGGCAGACAGTGCAAGAGAGATGTTGTGCATTACGGTCTGGTTTTGGCTGAAGCAACTGGAGCATGCGTTCCTAGAAGAAGCTACCAATATACAGGGTGAACGTTAATAAAACCGACAACCTTTTGAGACGGCTTACTAACTGAAAATGAAGGAAAGAAGGCCGTATGTGACTGGAAACAAACGGTGTGCGTGCTAGGACATAAAACCGTCCCAGAACACAGTACCGAGCTGCATCGCAGTCGCGTCGCAACAGATGGTCGAAGTAGCCTCCATGGGATGAAATGCAAACGTTCTCACGTCGCCTCATGGATAACCGCACTGTTTCGCACATTCTGGCCTCCATCCGAATAGCGTCACCGGCGTAGTGAACACGCTGTTGAAGTGTCCGCGCATGAGGAAGTGATTCAGCATACACAACACTTCTCAGATATCCCAGAGGTACTTCAAGGAGGTTCGAATCCTTCGCGTCCTATCAAGGTGTAGGAAAGATGTTGCTGAGGTATCGGCGAACTGTAAGTGGGGTGATGCCAAAGGTACTTCCTCAAGCAAACTAGGAGGAGTATTCCACAGTAAGTCCAGGAACGTTCAGCCCTAGAAACTTTGTAAACTAGTAACCGGTCCAAGTAAGTGGGTCGATTGATGCCGAACCGACGCTGATGAGACGCCTCGGCCATTCCCTGTGGATTGTCTGGAGCCCACAGACAACTATTCAGTATATTCCAGCTCTGGTAAAGGTTGCCTCGTCGGTAAAGACGACAAAAATCCCGTAATTGTCGTGGTCTGGTTCAAAAACCGACCACAAAATCCTTTCACAGAGGGAAATCCGCTGCTGATAATCCTTGCACCAGATGCTGGTGATAGGGGTAGTAACGACTGACATTCAGAATAGACAGAATCGTGCTTTGGCTTACTCCACGTTGGTGGGCCACTTGCCTGGAGCTTGTACTAGCGTACGCCGCGCTGCCTCTCGACCGTTTCCCTCTGTCTAGCCGTACACAAACACCAACTCGGCTTCTGCCCAACGTGAATACCGGACCACTCTGCCACTTACACTATGCTGCATCAATCACACATCCTGCAACACACAAGAAACACACGTCATGTCGTCAGAGGAACAGTTATCCGCCAGCGACATTTACCGTGGCAATGATGCGTCTCTGGACACATGTTCAAGGGAGCCTTTTTTCCTAATTTCCAGTCAGGAATCCATTCCTGCTGTTAGTCGGTTTTATTAATATTCATGCTGTATTGCTCCCTATGTGGACCTATACCATGCGAAAGAACCGAGCGAGATGGCGCAGTGGTTAGTTATCACACTGGACTCGCATTCGGGAGGACGATGGTTCAAATCCGCGTCCGGTCATCCTAATTTAGATTTTCCGTGATTTTCCTAATTCGCTTCAGGCAAATTCGGGGATGGTTCCTTCGAAAGGGCACGGCGTACTTCCTTCCCCATCCTTCCTTATTCCTATGGGAACGATGACCTTGTTGTTTGGTCTCTTCCCTCAAATCAACCAACGATGCGAAAAGACCATGAAGAGAGATTCGAGAGCCACTTGTGCCATAAAAAATTAGTAATGAAGGTAGAACTGTAGAATTAATATGGATCATAGCTTCAATTGTCCTTTATACAACACTACCGTTCAAAAATAGTTTACAAAACTTCAGGATTTTCCTTCTTGACCCACTTGACAGCTGTTTTAATCTCATCCATCAAGTAAGTGTATGGGGACGCTGTAATGGGCATGAGAAATGTGCGAGGTTGGGTGTAGAAGTTTGGTAACGGAGATACGGAAATCGCGTATAACCTGCGTAGCAGCCGACCGGCATAGTCTGCCATACACTCTAATCGAGGACGTGCAGATGAAATCAGCCCGCATCTCGTGGTCGTGCGGTAGCGTTCTCGCTTCCCACGCCCGGGTTCCCGGGTTCGATTCCCGGCGGGGTCAGGGATTTTATCTGCCTCGTGATGGCTGGGTGTTGTGTGATGTCCTTAGGTTAGTTAGGTTTAAGTAGTTCTAAGTTCTAGGGGACTGATGACCATAGATGTTAAGTCCCATAGTGCTCAGAGCCATTTTTGAACCAGATGAAATCATTCGAGGTTGCAGGCGCGTTAATCGTCACAACCAACAGTGAAACCTACGTGACCGCAATTAAGAAAATTAAGTAGGCAATAATACACGCCCCTCATGTCAGTTTTCATAACCCAAGTGAATGAGAATAATCCTACAGCTCTGATATGACCCCGTCTGTTTGGTATTTGTTTGGACCTACAAAAGACAATTTACGTGGTTACAGATTCAATGATTTGGAAGAGATTAAAAAAACTTTAATAACCGGCGGCAAGATGCAAAACTTTGATTTTTTCCTGACTGTTTTTGATACCTGGGTCCAATGAAAGTGCAAATTTGTAGAGGTGCCTGGTGACGATGTTGAATGGTAGTGTTGTGATAGAGGACAGTAAAGGCTATGATCTCCACTAATATAACTGTTATATTATCATTACACACTTCTTTGATACACGAGACAAGACATATTTTCGTTTGACCTGGCCACAAAAATGATTTGTAAGTATATTGAAAACACAGAGGGTAAACCAGAATCACCGTCGCCGGCATAACGTTTCAAAAATGGTTCAAATGGGTCTGAGCACTATGGGACTTAACATCTGAGATCATCAGTCCCCTAGAACTTAGAACTACTTAAACCTAACTAACCTAAGGACATCACACACAGCCATGCCCGAAGCAGGATTCGAACCTGAAACCGTAGCGGTCGTGCGGTTCCAGACTGAAGCGCCTAGAACCGCTCGGCCACACTGGCTGGCGCATAACGTTTGTTTCATTGTTAAGTTAAGTTGAATGCTCATTGTTTCATCAAAGGTCTCTCTTCACCAATATAATTCTAAACGAGTAAATTCCACCTGATATTTGTGATTTGCGGCGCTTATGTCTGCCAAAAATGTACTTGACCCGGCGAGGACAATACTACGAGCAATTGCATAAGGTGGTAATGGGCTGTCCCTTCTCTGCCATCGCTACGGAGCTCTTCATGGAAGATTTTCAGCAAACGGCATTAACTTCCACACCGTTACGACATCGTTGTTACCTATGATATGTAGACGACACATTCGTTATCTAGCCACATGGGGAAGCAGAGATGATCAGCTTCCATCAACATATAAACAGGCTGCTTAACAAAATACAGTTCACGAAGTAAACCGAAAATAACTCCTCAGACTATTTTTGGACGTGGAGGTATGTAAAAGTGCAGGTGGTAGACTGAAACCAAAGGTTTACTGGAAGGTAATACACACCAGCCGGTCTCTGAACACAAAGAGCCACCATCACCCATCTCAGACTGCTGACTGGTCCATAATATCAAAGAAGAAACGCTGGAGTTATCACATCTTTCGCCCCACCGGGAGAAATAGGGCAAAGCAGGCGCGGTCCCACTCTGCATTGTTGCCAAACTTATTCAATACAATGAATCAAAGATAGTGGCCATAGATGTGGCAACATCGCACTGGCATCATGGTGAGCACTGCAAATTTTGGTGGGAAAATACAGCAACTAGCCTTCCTCCACTAACCTAACCCCACCCACCGCCTCGCCCTTCCCTCCACCACTCCCTTCACCAATCCTTGCCCACATCAGGAAATTCGTGGGAAAAGGACACAGTCTGTGATGGGCTGCTGGATAGGACAGATATGAGTCTTTATTCTGTATGCTTTCAGGTTTATAGTTTACCTAAACAACTTAAGTCATATAGACAGTAGCTCCATCCAGTGTGTTCTCCTTGATTTCCAGAGTCCAACTGAGAGAGTTCACAACACCACCGCCAGAGGGCGCTGTTGGCCTTCCCCCCTTCCCTCCCATGACGTAAACCAAGATGGCGGCCCAGGGAAGAAAGGCAGGAAATTCGCATAGACTCTGCTGAGATTCCAAAGAGGATGGATATGATTATTTACTGTGTACTATGTGTTCAGTGGATGAGATATCTGTGCTGCAGAAGGAGGAGTTTCATGGGTATATTAGCTGTAATTATGCAGCTGGGCAGGTCCCCTGCCAGTCTCCTGCACCCAGTGGCAGCTCCCCCCCCCCCCCCCCCCCATCTCCTCAGTGTGTTCAGTGCGCCAGAGATCATTACCAATGTACTACAGTGTTCTCTTTATCAGTGCGTCAGTGTTCTTCTTCAGTGTGCTCCTTCGTTCGCGTGTGAAACTGTCTACGTTTGTGTGCACTGCTGAACTTATTTGTATAACCAGTGCCTTCTGCGTACGCCTTCATGTCATTTCTTATGTATGTCTCCTGTTTTTACCATTCATGTATGTCTGTTTTTCTGTCTCCATTTTTACTGTCCGTTTTTCTGTGGCCGAAGAGCGGCGTAGATATGCCGCTGCCGGCCTAACTTTTGTAAGGTATTAAAATAACAATAAATAAGAAAAAAAGTTGGGCAGGGTCTATAGCTACCTACACGATGCTTGGAAAGCAATGATAATTGGTGAATGTATGACGTAACTAGGTCAATGACCTCAATCACGCGATGTGTGCCACATAGTTGGTATCAGAAAAAAGACAGTTGACAGAAACTTGATAGTGGAAAAATGGAGTGAGATGAAGAACGTTAGTGCGCGAACAGTTTATATAGTGGGAAAGGATGAAACAGTTTGAAGCAATGTTTAGGATGTGATGTCTCGAGAAGAGTGCAAAAGAAAATATTACAACAGAAACGCGATGAAGAGAAATGACAAGGAGAATTTGCCAATGTAACGAAGAATGTCGCGGGAGTTTGAGTAATGGCGTCCTGGTTGAACGTGCGTGCGAGATTTTAGCCGGTCATAATGTAAATTATCCGGTTAGGGACGAACTTCCCTGTAATTAGAATGAGTAAAATTCTTCTAGTTGTAGTACCGTGTCATTGTCCGAAATTTTAAACTGTAAAACAAACGTTTCGATCGTATTACAACAGCCTTCCTCAGAGCAAGACTGGTGTTGGTGGAGGAAACTTGCCTCTATTCATTGCAGATGATCGGTCTCAGTATGTCATATTTGTGAAACTTTATTGGCACTAGCTTATAACAGGCTAGTAATGACGAAAGGGAGACGGTAGGACAGAAGCTATTTGTAGTCTAGCCGGCTTGTCGGTGATTGCCGACAGTCCGCGAATCAGCGCTTGGTTTCTGTTATGTCCTGTAATTAACTGGACCAGGTAACTGGAATTTCAAGCTTCAGCGATGCAAGAGAATCATAATAAGATTAACTAAATCTGCAAACTGCGTCGCGAGAAGTGAAGTGAACTACAACAGCGGCTCTAATGAAGCTAATAACAACTTATAAAAGCAAGTGGCGTGAGGAAAATCCAACTGCCTAGCTACATTTGCTTATCTAGGTTGGCAAATGTGCAACGACCGACATGCAGCAACAGTAAGTTGGCTGAAAATATAAGGATTACATTGCAATTCATATTATGACCGGCGTGCCAGGGGTGCGAGCACTCCAATAAAATATTTAATTATCTACGTCAATGTTCATTACCTTCACATAATTCACAGTTTTAGAAAAGCATTAACACGGCATTATAATCGTCAGCACGTCCAATAACTTCCTGGTTCTAATACGTAAGTCTCACACTAATTCTGTCCACAGACATCCCAAAACTATAACAGAAACATAAATGTGTCTTTTTTTTTTTTTGTAGGCAGAAACGAGTTCCAACACTATCATCACTTACAAGACAGCTCTCCACTGCACCTTTTTCAGTTCATCAAACCTACATGAGCACTGAAAGCCACCAAGGTTCCGCTGAACGTCAATTCTCCACGTCTACCAGGGAAATGAGCGTTATCCGGTCTGCAGTGAAAGAAAGAGAGAATGATGAGCAAAACGCACTCTGTTCGAAGCAAGCACTTCTTAAGAAGAGCCACCAATCACAGAGGGTCTACCACCCCACTCTCACTACATTCGTTATTGCTTTTTAATATCGGCACTTTTTTAAATTCTGGTTTTCTTGTGTCAGTCAGCCGCACCTACATTTTTAAGCTGTTGATTCTCTTTTCTAAACTATTGTTTTAATTATTGTTGCGTTCCTCTAGTTATCTGTGTTTTCTGATTGGGTAAGGTATTATCTATTGTGCAGTCTTTGCTGATTTGTCATTTTCGACAACATATGTTTTGTTTGTTTTGTGGCAGAAAAAATGCATCTTCTACAACTAGCTGATGTTATTAGCAACGCCCTCCCGCCAGAAATTCGAGCCCTCCCTTGGGTATGGTTTGTGTGCTGCTCTTAGCATAAGTTAGTTTAAGTAGTGTGTAAATCTAGGGACCGATGACCTCAGCAGTTTGGTCTCTTAGGGATTCACACATATTTGAACATTTATTAGCAACACTTCCTGTAAATGGAATCATTTGTCACACCTCTGGAACTGCTTCTTCCTTCTGCTGTCGTTTCATTGAGTTAGCTACGAAGAGTAACAATGCTATTTGCCATTTTTATACATTTCAGTACTACGATTTGATTGTTTCGAGATAGTACGAGGAGGGTGTATAAAAGCTGAGAACTGGACTACATTTGTGACTGGCTGTTTCATTTTTAATATTTTGCTGTGACTGGTTAGACAGAGGAGGAAGACAGGAAGGCGTAGAGAAAAATTGAGCTAGTTTCACCATCCCGGATTTTTCACTGGTTGTTACATTTTAGACAGTACTCTGATTACCTTGATATAAGGAATGGGAGAGGGAAAGGAGACAGAGCTTTTAATTTCCTACTATCACAACTGGACTATTTCTACCACCTTGGATTTTGATTGGCTCTTTCATTATTCACAATTCGTTGTGACTGGCTGGAGGTAAGACCGAGAAAGGAAGGGGAAGAGATGGGGAAGGGATCTGGCAAGACACTGATGCAGATGCTTATGTCACTGATGATGTCACTGATAAGACTGATGACGTCACTAGGTCAATGACTTCAGTCACGCGATGTAAACCAAGTGTGCCCCATAGTTGGTATCTAAACGATGTGGCGTAGAAACGGCAAAGCATTACTACTATGAAATGTACGCTGAAAACCTAAAAATCTTTAAAGCTGTCTCAGATTTCCTGGTAAACTCATTTTTGCTCGTGCATGTGATGCTGAAGGATCCGATAACCAGTTTGTGCGAAAACAAATCTGGATAAGGCGAACATCAAGAACTCCTGACCAACCTGTTAACAACATAACAAACGCCACCCGTATTTGCTATGTCACATCATGACTTTGCAGAACTGCTGCTAATACCGGAACAAGTTGCAAGATACCGTCAGCTGCTAAGATGGTGAAAGCACTGTAGAGAGACACCAACGCAAATGAGGCTTTTAAATGGTTCAGCTATACCTAAATACCACGACAAAATACATCTTGGTGCAGGTGTTCAGACTGCAATATTACCGGACTTGAGCGGTAGATAACGTAATCTGCTGAGTACCGGAGCAGTAAACACGCTTCGCTATGAAGCCTGCCAGCGGGGACCGCCACACACCTTAAACCAGGCGCCCGTGCTTAATTATTTCATGGCTCCTTCTCTTGGACCGTCTCGAATTTTATTGCTCCGCGAAAAGCGCGCCGCTAACAGCTTCTTTACGGCCGAAACCGGTTCGTCGGTTAATAACAAAATATCTATGAGCTGGCATACGTTTCTCCCACTTAATTACTTGGCTTTTCCACTCTACCTCGACACATCTATCCGTTGGACCAGTTATATGAGATCCTAAAGCATGTACCTGTCAGTTTTAAGTACCACCGCTTTCTACGGACTTTGCCGATGATTGAGACCACACGAGATGACCTAACACAGCGGAAGTGACGACGACTGACTGAAATTTTGTTGTCAGTACGGGTTCACAGCCCTTTTCAGAAGTGAATACTGGATTCGATTGTAAAAGGCCACAGTTTGATGCTCAGCGAAGTGACACGGTAGTAAGGCAGTTGACTCGCATTCTGGAGGACAACAGTTCAAATCCCTGTTCAGCCATCCAGATTAATGTTTCTCGTGGTTTCCCTAAACCACTCATGACAAATGCAGAGATGTTCCTTTGAAAAACACATGACCGAATTCCTTGCTATTATCCCTCAACCCGAACATTATGTCCGCCGCTGATGATATTGTTGTCGTCTTTTCATTAACCGCGATAGGTCGAAGTCTTGCGGTGGGCGTTGTTATCTTCGATCTCGAAACCCAGGGTTCGATTCCCGACTAACTCTAGGATTTTCTCTGGGTGTGGATGTGTGTGCTGTGGCCATCGTCATTTCATCATCATCGACGCGCAAGTCACTGATGTCACATAAAAATTAAAAAAAAGCTTGCGGCAGGTGGTGGAACAATATACACTGCTGGCCACCGTAAATGCAACACCAAGAAAGACAAGAGGTAGCACAACAAAATTTATTTTGTAGATAACATGTTGACGAAGTATCAAATGATTACGTTTACAGACGTCTGTGACATGTGGTTCCTGCCAGAATCAGTAGCCAGAGTAGCCACCATTGTTGGAGATCACCGCTGCCACACGTCTCGGCATTGAGTCAAAGAGACGTTGGATGTGTTCCTGGGGTACAGGAGCCCAAGCAGCTTCCACACGTTGCCAAAGATCATTTGGTGTGGCAGCTGGGGATGTAATCTGGGTCACTCGTTGAGCAACCATGGACCACATGTTTTCTATCGTCGAAAGATCCGGAGAGCGAGCCGGCCAGGGAAGCAAGTCAATCTGGTTATTGACGAAGAACCTTTGGACAATGCGTGCCACGTGTGGTCGCGCACTATCCTGTTAAAATATGGCTGTGGCCGAGCCCTGAAAGTAAGGAAGGACAAGTGGCTCCAGCACCTCGGATATGTAGCGCCGGCTATTTAAAGTACCGGCAATGCGTACTAGAGGCGTGCGAGAGTAATATCCAATACCGCCCCATACCATAATACCCGGTGCAAGACCAGTGTGGCGGTGCATAATGCAGCTGTCCAGCATCCTCTCTCCACGGTGTCTCCACACTCGAATCCGACCATCGTGGTGCTGCAGACAGAAGCGTGCCTCGTCAGTAAAGACAACGTCATTCCATTCTGCCGTCCACATCCGTCTGTCATCACACCACTGGCGACGGAGACGTCTGTAGTTCTGCGTCAATGGTAGACGAAGCAATGGACGTCTTGCGGACAGACCACTCTGCTGTAAACGGCGTCGAATGGTACACGCAGACACTGGATGATGCGTTACAGACGCAATGTGCTGTGCTATGGTTCGGGATGTCACTGAGCGATCCGTCTCTGCCATGCGCACAATTTGCCTATCAGCACGTGCAGTGGTGCACAGAGGTGAATGCGATCGACCACGTCGGTCCGTCGTACCCTCCTGCATCCAACGGTCACATATCCGCATTACAGTTGTTTGGTTTCGTCCAACACGACTAGCGATTTCTCTGTATGGTAATCCACAATCTCGGTAAGCCCTATCCTTCCTCTGTCGAACTCGGATACTTGATCAAACGATGTTCGCTGTTGTCTACGAGTCATAACTGATGGTCTTGTGAAACAACCACAAGGTAAACACACGTGCCGAACGTACACTCGTCGAAATCGCCAAGCCTTAAATGGCGCTATGAGGTGGCGCCACAGGCGCGCGTGATGTGCGTCTGCGCTGAAATTCTAATCAGTTGCATATCTCATCGCTGCAAACCCATGGTGGAAATTTCACTTGATTCGGATACTTCCTTCAGGGTGTTGCATTTACGGTGGTCAGCAGTGTAGATGGGCTCTCATGTGCAAGAATACGCCTTCCAGTGCCGCATTTTTATATTTCAGGGCCCTGATATTCCTTGCAGTTAATGCAAAGTTATTAGCGCGTGTCACCACGTGCACCTGCCGGTTAAGTGTTGCTCCCCCTGAATTTGTTGGCATTTTCCCAAGTGCCTTCTCTAGTGCTAAGTTAAATGCAGAGATCACATCCCCATGCAGCAGCCCTCTGCCCACATGGCTCTCCTGACCGCTCTTGCTCTGTTCTGACTTCACAAACTGTTGCTTTCATGGTCAGTTGGGTAAACTCGACTAACTTTAGCAGGATTCTAAAATCCTTGATACATTGGAGGATCTTATCCCTGTCTAGGCTGTTGTATGCTTGTTTAAAATCAACATACAGCTAATGGTAGACAATGGTGCAGACTTCATGGTGAACCCTGGCAATCTGAGAAGAAGGAGCAGATTAGTGTTTAACGTCCGTCGACAACGAGATCATTAGACACGGGGCACAAGCTCGGATTATGAAAAGATGGAAATCGGCCGTTCCCTATCAAAGGAACCATTCCCGCATTTGGCTGAAGCTATTTACGGAAATCACGGAAATCTAAATCAGGAAGGCTGGAGGCGGGCTTGAACAATCGTCCTGCCGAAGGCGGGCCCAATGTGTTAACCACCGCGCCATATCGCTCGGTACCAACAAAATCTGACCGATACCATCAACAGAAGACGCCCCCGTAGCTTGTCCTATAACATTATCAACGTAGTCAGCAAGAGGAAAGCCAATGGATCACTGTGGATCAAGCAAGCAGAGAGAGTACTTGCAAGACATAGTAACTAACAACTGCCAAGATGAGAAACATAGAAGTAGACATCCTCGGTGTAACAAAGCAGCTTAAATCACTTAATAAAGGCAAGGCCTCCGGTCCAGATAGTATACCAGTCAGGTTCCTCTCTGAGTATGCTGATAAAATAGCTCCATATTTAGCAATTATATACAACCACTCGCTCACAGAAAGATCCGTACCTAAAGAATGGAAAATTGCTCAAGTCACACCAATACCCAAAAAGGGAAGTAGGAGTAATCCGCTGAATTACAGGCCTATATCACTAGTGTCGATTTGCAGTAGGCTTTTAGAACATATACTGTATTCGAACATTATGAAGTACCTCGAAGACAACGATGTATTGACATATAGTCAGCACGGATTCAGAAAATATCGTTCTTGTGAAACACAACTAGCTCTTTATACTCATGAAGTAATAAATGCTATCGACAGGGGATGTCAGATTGATTCCATATTTTTAGATTTCCAGAAGGCTTTCGACACCGTTCCTCACAATCGTCTTCTGACCAAACTGCATACCTACGGAGTATCGCCTCAGTTGTGCGACTGGATTCGTGATTTCCTGTCAAAAAAATCACAGTTCGTAGTAATAGACGGAAAGTAATCGTATAAAACAGAAGTAATATCCGGCGTTCCCCAATGAAGTGTTCTAAGCCCTCTATTGTTCCTGCTCTATATTAACGACATGGGAGACAATCTGAGTAGCCGTCTTAGATTGTTTGCAGATGATGCTGTCATTTACCGTCTTGTAATGTCATCAGATGATCAGAACGACTTACAAAATGATTTATATAAGATATCTGTATGGTGCGAAAAGTGGCAATTGACCCTGAGTAAAGAAAAGTGTGAAGTTATTCACATGAGTACTAAAAGAAATCAGCTAAAATTCGAT
Source organism: Schistocerca piceifrons (assembly GCF_021461385.2). Classification (NCBI taxonomy): domain Eukaryota; kingdom Metazoa; phylum Arthropoda; class Insecta; order Orthoptera; family Acrididae; genus Schistocerca; species Schistocerca piceifrons. The sequence continues at coordinate 390,940,979 of NC_060138.1, read as the reverse complement.
TACACGACAAGTCACACAAATCTGAGGGCTGTAAATTCAACTAAATACTTACGAATTACAATTACAAATAACTATCACATAGATAATATTGTGGGTAGAGCAAAGCAAAGACTGCGATTCATTGGCTGAACACTTAGAAGGTGCAACAGGTCTACCAAAGACACTGCTTACAATACGCTTGTCCGCCCTATTCTGGACTATTGCTGTGCGGTGTGGGATCCGCATCAGATGGGACTGACGAATGACATCGAAAAAGTACAAAGAAGGACAGCTCGTTTTGTATTATCGCGAAATAGGGAAGATAGTGTCACAGAGATGATACGTGAATTGGAGTGGCAATCATTAAAACAAAGGCGTTTTTCGTTGCGACGGGATCTTCTCATGAAGTTTCAATCACCAGTTTTCTCCTCCGATTGCGAAAACATTCTGTTGGCACCCACCTACATAGGGAGAAATAATCATCACGATAAAATAAGAGAAATCAGGGCTCGCACAGAAAAATTTAAGTGCTCGTTTTTCCCACGTGCCGTTCGAGAGTCGAACGGTAGAGAGAGAGCATGAAGGTGGTTCATTGAACGCCCTGCCAGGCACTTTATTGTGAATAGCAGAGTAATTACGTAGATGTAGAACAGGGGTGACTGCCTTTTAGCTACTGAAATCAGACCCTTCCTAACACGCCTTACAGAATCCGACAGTGAAACCAGGAAATGGTTCGAGGAATTGCAAACAGAGATTAGTAGGAAAGTAAACGAATACTATTTATGCTTATCCATTACGGATATTTTAGAACCGTGACTGTATATTGAATGTAAATAAGTTATACAGAACTGCAACCAGTCACTTTTTGAATAATTATGTTTTATTCCATGAACTGGTTTACAAACGAATACTAGACTAACAAAGACGCTAAAGGTACTAACAAAAAATAGCTGTTAAACTACGAGTTGAATTAATTAGAATCAAATGGTCGTGGCTTCCTGGATTATCCTCGCGTACCTATGATGTATCCGACAGTGAAACATGAGCCTAAGAGTCAAAGGTAGAATCTATTATTTGAAGATACATTTTTTGTGATATCACGGAATCGTGAAGGAGCGTGTCACGAAAGGTCAACATGCTGGACGAAAGACGTCAGGTGCGTGATTTACTGCTGGCCCGGAGCACAAACACGGCAGCGCCGACAGTACTTGCCCGCCGTCAGCGGGCCGGCAGCCGGCGGGAGGCGTCCCCCGGCAGGCAGGTATAGGTATAGAGGTATAGGTATGCGGCGGCGGCGGCCCTCGCTGTTTGCCCAGCCGGGGCGTGGCAGTGAGAAAGAACAACATGGGGCCGGCCGGCCACGTGTGTACAGCCTGTGTGCCACTGCAATTAGGACGGCGCGGCGGCCACGCCGAGCCGAGCCGAGCCGGGCCGGGCCGGGCCTCACCCACGTAGCCTCTGCCGCCGTGTCCGACTGTCGACGTCTGGTAGTGGCAGCCGATATTGACACACTGGACACTGTGCTGGTCAGTGCTCCGGCCTCACGTTACAACGGGACATATGGCGCAGCGAGCCGGCCTCTAGACCAGGCGCTCCCAACAAAATTTTCTCGAGGACTCCCTCATCGAGCATGATTGTACCTTGTCATATCACAGTTTCAAGTACCTAAAAAAGCCAAATTAAGAGTATTTTTATACGTTTTCTATTTTTGGTACTTAGAAAAAATATTGACGTATTCATTATTGAAAAATATTGAGCTTAAAACTTTTTCTAATGGTTCTGAGCAATATGGGACTTAACTTCTGAGGTCATCAGTCCCCTAGAACTTAGAACTACTTAAACCTAACTAACCTAAGGACATCACACACATCCATGCCCGAGGCAGGATTCGAACCTGCGACCGTAGCGGTCGTGCGGTTCCAGACTGTAGCTCCTAGAACCGCTCGGCCACACCGGCCGGCGATATCATCGTACTACTGTTGGCTCTAGGAAGACACTAGACGCAGATGTTAGCGTTCGCTAAAGCTCTGCTCATGCAGGAAGCGGCCACAAAAAATCTGTTATAATACGAAATATATTTAATATAATTTTTATTCTAATAGCATCTTGCGGACCCCTCTGGTATAGCTCGCGGACCCCTGGGGGTCCGCGGACCACCTGTTGAGAATCACTGCTCTAGACTGACTGACACGCTCTGCGTTCTACAGTACTTGTCACCTACACTCTTACCAAGTAGCGTTGGCCTTCTAACAAACGGGGAATTTAGTTGCACAAGAGTCTTTGTAGCTCTAACGACAGCCGTATTAACGGATGAAATTACGAGGAACGTTCAATAAGTAATAAAACACACGTATTCTCTGAATGTGGATTGGTATGCATTACGGATTCCAATACCCTATATCCTTCCCCCCTTTTCGGTTACAAAACCCTATCTCTCAATATAACTTGCGGTCAATGGGACCGCCATCTTAGTGGGAAGGCCTGTGCGCCCGCAGGGTACCAGTCTACTGTTCGACGTTGGACTTAACGTATTGCTGCATCTATAATCTCCCCATCATGTAAGTGGGCTGCTTCTCTGTTGGCAGCGCTGTGTAGCGTTTTGCATTGAATCTCTGACTGCGCTTTGTTTGTAAGAGACTCTGTGGCTGGTTGGACTCGTTGTTGGAAGTTAATCGCCAATGCTGTTGGGCAGTTGGAAGTTAGTCGCCAGCAGTGATGGAAGTACCGTTGGGCAGTTGGAGGTGAACAGCCAGCATTGATGGTTGTTAAATGTGAGAAGTTAGCATTGATGGAGGGTAGAGGTCTGGAGTGTTAGCGTAGGCTAACGATCTGGAACTATTCGACATGGAGATTGAGAATTATTCATGATTATGTATCTTTGTACTGGATGTCAATGCCGGCCGGAGTGGCCGAGCGGTTCTAGGCGCTGCAGTCTGGAACCGCGCGTCCGCTACGGCCGCAGGTGCGAATCCTGCCTCGGGCATGGATGTGTGTGATGTCCTTAGGTAAGTTTGGTTTAAGTAGTTCTAAGTTCTAGGGGACTGATGACCTCTGATGTTAAGTCCCATAGTGCTCAGAACCATTTCAACATTTTTTTTTTTTTTTTGGGTGTCAATGACGATTTATATTCGTGTTTGAACTGGATGTCACATTATTAAGGTAAAAAATACACTATTTGGTTTGCAACAAAATCTTTCCTTTGCTAACCACATGCTTATAGCAGTTAGTGGCTTTAGTAGTTAGAATCTTTTATTTAGCTGGCAGTACTGACTCTCGCTGTATTGCACTAGTTCATGTAATGAAGTTTTTTGTGAGGTAAGTGCTTAATTAAATGTATAGGTTATTGTTAAGATTTATTTTTGTCAGGGCCATTCTTCTGAATTAATTATTTGAAGTCAGTTTTTTTTTTTTTTTTTTAGTAAAAAGAAAGTAGACTCAGTACGTTCAGTTTTACTCAGCTATTTTAGAATCAAATAACGCAGAAGTTTCATCTTCTCAGTGATTCAGCAATTTAAGTACAGACACTGTCACTTAAATAAAGAAGTTTCAATCATCCATGTACTGCTTTCCGCGAAGTGCATCCTTCATTGGGCCAAACCGATGGAAGTCGGAAGAAGAGAGGTCCAAGCTATAGAGTGGATGAGAAAGAACAGTCCAGTGACGTTTCGCGAGCTCCTCTCAGGTTCGCAGACATGTGTAAGGCCTTGCGTTGTCACGAAGAAGGGTAACTCCGTTTGCATTTTTGTGGCAACGAACACATTGTAGTCGTTTCTTGAATTTACTGAGGGTGGCACACTACACTCCAGAGTTGATCGTTGCACCATGAGGGAAGACATCAAACACAATAACTCCTTTAGTATAACTTTTCTTGTTCACTCGATGACTATTTTTGGGCCGACCCATATTTTCAGATCATCGTAACGTAGTCAAAAATGGTATTTCCAAAGATCTAAACACCATGTCAAAAATGAGCAACCAATAGTTGCAGCGCATACAGTGAACTGTATGAAAAGAAGTGGAAAACATATCAAAAATGTGCAACGAACAGTTACAATTTTGTTCACTGCCAGGTCTGTACGCTCTGTAACTATTCGTTGCACATTTTTGTCACGGTTTTCACATTTTCGGAAATACCATTTTTGAGTATGTTACGATGATTTGAAAATGTGTTTCGGCCCAAAACTAGTCATCGAGTGAGCAAAAAAAGTAAAATATGCAGTTTTGGACTGATTTTTCGTTATCTGGTTAACATAAGTTGCTGACCCACAGCTACTTCGGAATGCTGGAAGTTCGTAAACACCATTAGTGTCCAAGAAGTCCGTCGCCATGATATTAATGGCTGAGGGTGAGGTTTTGGTTTGGCGCCATTCCATGTATTGACATTTTGTTTCCGTTTCCAAATTGGTGAACCCATGTTTCACCACTTGTGACGAGTTTCGACAAAAACTTGTCGCGATTAGCCTCGTAACGAACAAGCAGCTCTGCACAGATGTTCCTTCCTTGTTCTTTATGGTCTTTATTAGGCGTCTAGGAACCCAGCTGGCACACACGTTTGATTACGCTGGCAGCTGGACGAGTGTGACAGTACTACTAACAGAGACATTCAGCTGAGCAGAGAGGTGTTTGATTGTGGTCCGTCGATAACCTCGAATGAGAGTGTCCGTAGTTTCCAAAATTGCAGAAGTCACAACTTGAGATGATGACAGTCACCCATTCGAACTACTGACCGTGCTTCGTTCACTGCCAGGTCTCTGTAGACATTCTGCAAGCGCCCATGAGTATCCGTGATGCTCTGCTTTTCCGCCAAAGGGAACTCAATGACAGCTCTATGCCTGGAACTCACCTCTGTTATAGGAGCCATTTTGAAGGCTGCGTATTGCGCCCTACAAATCACAACTTCATGAAAGAATATGAGATGAAGCAGGGATGTTCTACGACGTCCTACAAGAAAACCCGCAATTTTCAATCGGAATTGCCCGGAAAAAATGTGTTGCATAACGTAATAAACGTCTTTTTTTTGGGTCGTTGAGGTCTGCCTATTATGCAAACAACTCTTCCTTTTCAAAAGGCAAACACTTTTCATCACCTTCGTACCATCATTAGTGTCTACTTTTTCCAGGTCTTGTTCTCTAGAATGTTAGATTCCGTACGACCATCTTTTCACTATGTACCGTGCTTCTGTGTGTATTTCTAACACAGCAAGTAAGAAATTACACCCCGACAACAACTATCGCAGTAGAACAAGACCTGAATAAAATTAGCCTCTGATGACGGCACAAAGGTGATGAAACACGTTTCAATGTTGAAAAATTCATTTGTGTAGTAAATGGAGCTGGAAATTCCTGGCAGCTTTAAACTGTGGCAATGGTCAGCGATCGAGTAGGAGTATCGCATAAAAGCTTTAATTTGCCACATATTTCCGGCCGCTTAACTTTATATGATTTTATGATGTCCTCCATCTTTTTCCGTCCCAAACAACTCTTTCAATCTCTGTATACACACGTATTACCACAAGCAACATTCTCGATAGCATTGTTTACACATTTTAGCCTGTGCGTGCCCGTACGGTTCTTTTTCTCTTCTGTTCCTTCCCTTTTTTCTGTTCGGCAGCTTCCTTAGCCGATTTCCCTCCGATTTCCTTCATCTGCATCTTAATTTCGCACCTTTTCTACCCATTAAGTTTCTTGTAACGTACTGTGGAACAGCATTTCATGGTTTCTTTTTTATCTTACTCTGGTTTCACCAGAGTCCACCTTACAGGTCCGTAAACACTGGAATCGAGGTTTATTGGTTCCGATACATTCACCTTTTCAGTAACTTGTTGAGAAAACGTCATTTGTTCAAGGCAGCTTAGCTCCCAGAAGCCAGTTCGCTAATGATGCTTTCTTCGCTTCACAATATTTCAGTGTTTCTGTATCCTAAAATGCAGAGTTCTTTCACTGCACGTGTTTTGTCTGTCCAGGTGTTGAGAATTTAAATGGCAGTCCATCTTTTTACTATCCATCTTCTTCGTCTTTATTTATTAGGCTTACTGTCCGAAATACGGTCGCATTTAAGTTCTGCATTCAATTGAAGCGGTCTTTTTGCCATCTCCATTTTGTCTTGGAGGGATTTTAGGTTACAGTCAACGTGCCGGTTGCTGTCGACCGCAGATTAATTCTCGTTCTCGGTAGGAATATTGCACTATTACCATGCCGAAACTGTTGTCCAATAGCAGACGATCCACTGCTAGATATTGGTCTTCCGCTGAAGCTTGATTCCATTCTCGGTTCACATTCTTCTAGTCCTCTCGTAGTATTTAATAGTTTAATACAGCTTCAATCTCTCAATGCTTCACCCTTACAGGTCAGATGGTTTTCTTCGATGTTCGATGACATAACAGTTTGGAATTCAAATGGTTCAAATGGCTCTGAGCACTATGGGACTTAACATCTGAGGTCATCAGTCGCCTAGACTTAGAACTACCTAAACCTAACTAACCTAACGACATCACACACATCCATGCCCGAGACAGGATTCGAATCTGCGTCTGTAGCATCAGCGCGGTTCCGGACTGAAGCGCCTAGAACCGCTCGGCCACAGCGGCCGGCAACAATTTTGAAGGTGTCCTTATTATTCTGTTAGTATAAACTCATTATGAAGCCTCTGCAGGCTGTTAAGAAAAGTGAAGGAATCATTCTTGGCTAAGTAGCTTCGAGCCTGTTGTCAGTCTGTTGTATTATCACCAAAACTGATATCGCCAAAGTCTTCCATGTGATGCAGTGTATAACATATTCCTACCTAAAACGGAGCTTACGTTACTGAAATGGAAAAGTAGGTAAACGTGCTTTCGCATAGTACTGCGGAAGGAGAAATTATATTGTTTCAACTGATAAGAACTGATACTATTCCCTAACAAGATCTTCGGCTCTTAAGATCGCTGAAGTGAAAATATCACTCCGTCTTTTAAATACTGCTTTCTTTATAGGGTATATTAGAATATCTAAACTAACTTTATTAATGCATTACCTTCAGCTATTTGTTCGAGTTCGGTCCGAGCCAAAGTTAGTGAATAACGTCTACTCCCTGTGGTTTCGTTAAGACGAGTCGACATGAGCGAAGAAATTTATGCAGTATCACCTATATAAACATCGGACTTCGAATGCCACTAATAAATAAAGCAGGTTCTTATTTGTAGATACTGAAGTTACGATCGGTCGACAATGCTGACCGATCGTCCACACTTATACACAAACCTACAGATGATACAATTACTAAGGCCAAAACTACTGGTTAAAAAGATTTCCATTTGAAAGGTACCCGGGGTAATCAGATTACTTGAATGAAAACCGAGATCGTATTTATGGTGAAATTACTGAAATAAAGCAGCTCACACTTGCAGAACACTTCAGTGTATCATGTCGAAGCATCGAGGAGAGAGAGAGAATTAATTCATCAATGGATCACCGTTTTATAATCATCACATGAAAACAAACTCGGCATCATAATGAACACTACATAATAGTTTCTTTGGATTATGGTTATATTTCTTTGATAAATGACAATGTTATCTTAGGCACTTTGCCGATGCGCAAACACTTTACACCCTTTATTTAAGTTGCTTAATTGCAATCAACGTCTTAAAATACTAAAATGGCTAAAATTAGTAAAGGAGCGCCACAAATACTACTCGGTGAAGGTGTCCAACTAACTGAAACACTTTGAAACCAACCAGAGGTTTTTAGGGTAAAAGTACTAACACGATTCTTCCCATTAATTTCTTTGAAAATAAACTGTTGAAATACGTTTCACACTACCTGCCCACCTACGAACGCGCTGGGCTTGGAGTGAAATAGAGTATGAAATAAGCACCGAGCCTCATGAAACTCAAACGATTGTAACCACAATGAATAGTTTGTTTCCAAATGAACATCTGCAGGTGAAAAACATTCACCGTCGTGCTGCTCCATCCTGCACATTGTAATATTATTAGATCCCGTTTGCCATGCTATCTGTAAGATGACGTTGCAGCACAAACCTGGCCCATCTTCGATGAGAGTCCTCCCTAGGTCACCGAGTGTGTGAGGAGGGTTCCTGCGATGACACACTGCAAGTTTCAGCTGGTCTCAAGCGCACTTAGTCGGTTTCAAGTCTGAAAATACCGTAGGACACTCGATGCGGTTGATTGTTGCCTCCTGGAGGGAGCAGTTCACGAAGTGGCGCCGCGTGGGATTAGCCGATCGGTCTGAGGCGCTGCAGTCATGGACTGTGCGGCTGGTCCCGGCAGAGGTTCGAGTCCTCCCTCGGGCATGGATGTGTGTGTTTGTCCTTAGGATAATTTAGGTTAAGGAGTGTGTAAGCTTAGGGACTGATGACCTCAGCAGTTAAGTCCCATAAGATTTCACACACATTTGAACTTTTTTTTTTTTTTTTTAAGGAAGTGGCAGTGGTGTTGTCCTGTATTGTCATCCTAAAAGCTGCAATGTTGACTACAGTGCTGCACAGTAGGTTGCAATATCCTGTCCCGTTCCTGTACAGCTCTGAAATTACCCTTGACTGTAGTGGGAGCTGTGCAACACCATGCCTGAGTCGTGCGTTCACACCTGGCAGTCAAATCCCGCATTCATTGGTAAGGAAATCCAGAAACAATTAACCCAATTTCCATTTCAAGCATTCCAGCGTGTGTAAGGTCAAAAGAAAACAGTTATTTGAAGAGTCTTCACTGTGGGCTGTTTCGCCTTAACATGGTGTCGCTACGGCCAGATTGTAAATATCTTGAATGTAGGTTCGATGTTATTACTATATATTACTTATATGTGCCCTTTCGAACCATTAGCTGTAGCTTTAGTGTACAAATGTTGTTGTGTGGCGGAGATAATGATTTGAGCGGCAAACTTGTCATTTATCGTACGCAGAGAGCGCGAGCGGTTCCAGCAGCAAATTCTGCGTTGACAGCAGCCGGCCACGAGAAGAAAAGTCGAAGGTTACCTTGTTAAAAGTAGTGATATACCTCTACATTTGTTTGGTAAATTGTTCCCAAATAGTAGCACTTGAAGTGTAGAATGAACTAGGATTTTTTTGGCACGACTACTGTTTGGTTCGATATATTCGAAGGATAGATACTGCAAGTTTCCGCTTGTGAATTCTTAGTACATGACTTACGTCTGGACTGTTAAGTAACGAGGGAAATCTGACTATTTGATAGTGAGGAGTTGTTATAATATTTTACTGGAAGCGAGAGTTCCATAGTGCAAACTACATGGAGTCTAGAAATCGACTAATGCATAGTAATTGTAAATGAGGACCAGCCGCTGAGCACAGTAGTTCTCTAAATTCCTATTTTGTTCCATTTTTGCAATTTGAGATTAAATATTGCAGTAATTATTTGGGAAGGGAATTTGATACACTTTGAGAGGATCGAGTGCACGAAGTGAATATTTATAGAATTATCCAGTAACTGACAGAATACTGTAGTGAGTTATTGTTGTAAGAAAGTGATTAATTTTTCGCTTTGAGTAATAGGAACTCACCTAGCGACAATTGATATTTCGTTGGCACTAACGAATTTTGGAACGTGATAAGTGATTAGCCGTACAGTGTTAATTTCACAACTCATTGCCAAGATCTAGAATTTGCAGTTACTGGTTCACTATCGTCAACCGTACCTGTATTTGTGAGTTAAATAAAGTAAAATTGTGTTACAACTGAGAAAAAAATTAGTCACGACTCTTAATTTAAAAGAAAATTGGAAATACCACCATAATAAAAAGAATAGTAAAACATCTTCCTTCCTAAAGAACGCAATGGCACAATGTAAAAGGAAATAATAAAATTCATTAAAGGAGGTGGCACTGGAAATTATCGGGCAGAACTGTCCTTCGATACTGATATTTAAGCGTAAGAAGTAATTAAGGTTTAGAAACTAAAAAGTTTAACTTCAGGTCTAACATTATCATGAAAGAAATATATCCAAACTGACAGCAAGGTTAACAAAATAGAAAATGTAATACAAGAGCTAGTTCATAAAGTATTCGTCCACCATATGAATATGCCGAAATAATGCGCGCAGTGATTAAACTACAGTACTGGCCATTAAAATTGATACACCAATAATAAATGCAGATGATAAACGGGTATTCATTGGACGAATATATTATACTAGAAGTGACATGTGAATACATTTTCACCCAATTTAGGTGCACAGACACTGAGAAATCAGTACCCAGAACAATAACCTCTGACCGTAATAACGGCCTTGATACGCCCGAGCATTGAGTCAAACAGAGGTTGGATGGCGTGTACAGGTACAGCTGCCCATGCAGCTCCAACACTATACCACAGTTCATCAAGAGTAGTGACTGGTGTATTGTGACGAGCCAGTTGCTCGGCCACCACTGACCAGACGTTTTCAATTGGTGAGAGATCTGGCCAGGGCAGCAGTCGAACATTTTCAGTATCCAGAAAGGCCCATACAGGACCTGCAACATGCGGTCGTGCATTATCCTGCTGAAATGTAGGGTTTCGCAGAGATGAAAGATAGAGCCACGGGTCGTAACAAATCTGAAATGTAACGTCCACTGTTCAAAGTGCCGTCAATGTGAACAAGAGGTGATCGAGACGTGTAACCAATGGCACCCCATACCATCACGCCGGGTGATACGCCAGTATGGCGATGATGAATACACGCTTCCAATGTGCGTTCACCGCGATGTCGCCAAACACGGATGCCACCAACACGATGCTGTAAACAGAACCTGGATTCATCCGAAAAAATAACGTTTTGCCATTCGTGCACCCAGGTTAGTCGTTGAGTACACCATCGCAGGCGCTCCTGTCTGTAATGCAACGTCAAGGGTAACCGCAGCCATGGTCTTCGAGCTGATAGTCCATGCTGCTGCAAACGTCGTCGAACTGTTCGTGCAGATGGCTGTTGTCTTGCAAACGTCCCCAACTGTTGACTCAGGGATCGAGACGTGGCTGCACGATCGGTTACAGCCATGCGGATAAGTTGCCTGTCATCTCGACTGCTAGTGATACGAGGCCGTTGGGATCAAGCATGGCGTTCCGTATTATCCTCCTGAACCCACTGATTCCATATTCTGCTAACAGTTATTGGATCTCAACCAAAGCGAGCAGCAATGTCGCGATACGATAAACCGCAATTGCGATAGGCCACAATCCGACCTTTATCAGAGTCGAAAACGTGATGGTACACATTTCTCCTCCTTACACGAGGCATACAACAACGTATCACCAGGTAACGCCGGTCAACTGCTGTTTGTGTATGAGAAATCGGCTGGAAACTTTCCTCATGTCAGCACGTTGTAGGTGTCGCTACCGGCGACAACCTTGTGTGAATGTCTGAAAAGCTAATCATTTGCATATCACAGCTTCTTCTTCCTGTCGGTTAAATTTCGCGTCTGTAGCACGTCATCTTCGTGGTGTAGCAATTTTAATGGCCAGTAGTGTATGTTGTTGTTGTGGTCTTCAGACCTGAGACTGGTTTGATGCAGCTCTCCATGCTGCTCTATCCTGTGCAAGCTTCTTCATCTCCCAGTACCTACTGCAACCTACATCCTTCTGAATCTGCTTAGTGTATTCATTTCTTGGTCTCCCTCTACGATTTTTACCCTCCACGCTGCCCTCCAATACTAAATTGGTGATCTCTTGATGCCTCAACAGATGTCCTACCAACCGATCCCTTCTTCTACTCAAGTTGTGCCACAAACTTCTCTTCTCCCCAATCCTATTCAGTACTTCCTGATTAGTTATGTGATCTACCCATCTAATCTCCAGCATTCTTCTGTAGCACCACATTTCAAAAGCTTCTATTCTCTTCTTGTCCAAACTATTTATCGTCCATGTTTCACTTCCATACATGGCTACACTCCATACAAATACTTTCACAAATGGCTTCCTGACACTTAAATCTATACTCGATGTTAACAAATTTCTCTTCTTCAGAAACGCTTTCCTTGCCATTGGCAGTCTACATTCTATATCCTCTCTACTTCGACCATCATCAGTTGTTTGGCTCCCCAAATAGCAAAATTCCTTTACTACTTTAAGTGTCTCATTTCCTAATCTAATTCCCTCAGCATCACCCGACTTAATTCGACTACATTCCATTATCCTCGTTTTGCTTTTGTTGATGTTCATCTTATGCCTTCCTTTCAAGACACTATCCTTTGCGTTCAACTGCTATTCGAAGTCCTTTGCTGTCTCTGACAGAATTACAATGTCATCGGCGAACCTCAAAGATTTTATTTCTTCTCCATGGATTTTAATACCTACTCCGAATTTTTCTTTTGTTTCCTTCACTGCTTGCTCAATATACAGATTGAATAACATCGGGGAGAGACTACAACCCTGTCTCACTCCCTTCCCAACCACGGCTTCCCTTTCATGCCCCTGGACTCTTATAACTTCCACCTGCTTTCTGGACAAATTGTAAATAGCCTTTCGCTCCCTGTATTTTACCCCTGCCACCTTTAGAATTTGAAAGAGAGTATTCCAGTCAACATTGTCGAAAGCTTTCTCTGAATCTACAAATGCTAGAAACGTAGGTTTGCCTTTCCTTAATCTACCTTCTAAGATAAGTCGTAGGGTCAGTATTGCCTCACGTGTCCCAACATTTCTACGGAATCCAAACTGATCTTCCCCGAGGTCGGCTTCTACTAGTTTTTCAATTCGTCTGTAAAGAATCCGCGTTAATATTTTGCAGCAGTGACTTATTAAACTGATAGTTCGGTAATTTTCACATCTGTCAACACCTGCTTTCTTTGGGATTGGAATTATTATATTCTTCTTGAAGTCTGAGGGCATTTCGCCTGTTTCATACATCTTGCTCACCAGATGGTAGAGTTTCGTCAGGACTGGCTCTCCCAAGGCTGTCAGTAGTTCTAATGGAATGTTGTCTACTCCCGAGGCCTTGTTTCGACTCAGGTCTTTCAGTGCTCTGTCAACCTCTTCACGCAGTATTATATCTCTCATTTCATCTTCATCTACATCCTCTTCCATTTCCATAATATTGTCCTCAAGTACATCGCTCTTGTATAGACCCTCTATATACTCCTTCCAGCTTTCTGCTTTCCCTTCTTTGCTTAGAACTGGGTTTCCATCTGAGCTTTTGATATTCATACAAGTGGTTCTCGTTTCTCTGAAGGTCTCTTTAATTTTCCTGTAGGCTGTATCTATCTTACCCCTAGTGAGATAAGCCTCTACATCCTTACATTTGTCCTCTAGCCATGCCTGCTTAGCCGTTTTGCACTTCCCGTCGATCTCATTTTCAAGACGTTTGTATTCCTTTTTGCCTGCTTCATTTACTGCGTTTTTATATTTTCTCCTTTCATCAATTAAATTCAGTATTTCTTCTGTCACCCAAGGATTTCTACTAGCCCTCGTCTTTTTACCTACTTGATCCTCTGCTGCCTTCACTACTTCATCCCTCAAAGCTACCCATTCTTCTTCTACTGTATTTCTTTCCCCCATTCCTGTCAATTGTTGCCTTATGCTCTCCCTGAAACTCTGTACAACCTCTGGTTTAGTCAGTTTATCCAGGTCCCATCTCCTTAAATTCCCACCATTTTGCAGTTTTTTCAGTTTTAATCTACAGGTCATAACCAATAGATTGTGGTCAGAATCCACATCTGCCCCTGGAAATGTCTTACAATTTAAAACCTGGTTCCTAAATCTCTGTCTTACCATTATATAATCTATCTGAAACCTGTCACTATCTCCAGGCTTCTTCCATGTATACAGCCTTCTTTCATGAATCTTGAACCAAGTGTTAGCTATGATTAAGTTGTACTCTGTGCAAAATTCTACCAGGCGGCTTCCTCTTTCATTTCTGAGCCCCAATCCATATTCACCTACTACGTTTCCTTGTCTCCCTTTTCCTACTGCCGAATTCCAGTCACCCATGACTATTAAATTTTCGTCTCCCTTCACAATCTGAATAATTTCTTTTATTTCATCATACATTTCTTCAATTTCTTCGTCATCTGCAGAGCTAGTTGGCGTATAAACTTGTACTACTGTAGTAGACGTGGGCTTCGTATCTATCTTGGCCACAATAATGCGTTCACTATGTTGTTTGTAATAGCTTACCCGCATTCCTATTTTCCCATTCATTATTAAACCTACTCCTGCATTACCCCTATTTGATTTTGTGTTTATAACCCTGTAGTCTTCTGACCAGAAGTCTTGTTCCTCCTTCCACCAAACTTCACTAATTCCCACTATATCTAACTTTAACCTATCCATTTCCCTTTTTAAATTTTCTAACCTACCTGCCCGATTAAGGGATCTGACATTCCACGCTCCGATCCGTAGAACGCCAGTTTTCTTTCTCCTGATAACGACATCGTCTTGAGTAGTCCCCGCCTGGAGATCCGAATGGGAGACTATTTTACCTCCGGAATCATTATTTAACCATACAGTAAAGCTGCATGCCCTCGGGAAAAATGACGGCCGTAGTTTCCCCTTGCTTTCAGCCGTATACGGTTTATTTATTAACAAGATATCGTATGGCAACGACCTTTTTTGAAATTCGTAACATTTGGTAGACTGCACTTACTGCAAGGTTTATGTTGTGTTAATAGCGACGGCGTGGTGTACGTAGCCGTATTTAGTACATGCAGAGAATCTGTTTTAAGTAGCGTTAATATAAGAGCGTATGTTACGTTTGTAAAGCATAAAAAGTAGCATATACATTTATTTCGTGTCTTTAGACATGATATTGGAATCTATTCAAAACTTACGATTTTGCACGTACGAACGAAGAGTGCACGAAGTGGTATCTCTGATCGAGTGCAATGTGTGTCTAATGGCGAATGGAACAAAGAGACCGTGTTCGCATTGTCACTTACGACAAAGAGAGTTGTCAGCACGGGCGGTTGGCCGCCGAATTGACATACACAACAGGTACTACGGCGATACGCACTGCCTCGTAAACGTCGCCCATGGTCAACTACACCAGCCGATGACAGATAGCAAATTATTGCCCGCAGATACACGGAAGAGAATGTAACAGAACTGACAGCTGCCTGATTTGCGGCGAGTGCGATGTATGTGTCGAACCTAACATGACGCAGCCTTCTCCACGCGATCAACAGCACAACCCGCCAGCACCGCAGTACTCAAATAAGATGGCGCGTGCCCTCTGACAGAACAACGCTTATGCTTCTCTGTGGTCAACTGTCCCTACTTATTGTTGATATATAGAAGTGGCAATTTTAACATATAACGCCTTTCTTTGTTCTTTACTTATACTGTTAGCCACTAAAGTTCTTGCACGGTATGCAGGAAACAATTATTCTGGCAGGCAAGATACTTCTTGTATATGAAGTGGAATTCAGGCAGCGATTAACTGTAAATAGTGGTTAATCACTCCGGCCTATTATCTGCATACGCTTCTTACAACGAATATCATCTATAATTTAAGTAGCCAGAATACACGTCATCTCCAACAATGTGACACATGCACGAGTACTAATAGCTACTACACTCGACGAAATTATAAATGTATCCAAATGCTCTCATTATTGGTCTAAGGTTACTCCGTTCCAGCTCAAGATAATTTCATTTATTAATTTATGGTTATAATTAACCCTTTATAACACGTAAACTAATTACCATACGAGTACCAAACTTAGTAGCATTAATGTCCAGAGTACAGCTTGCATGATTTCCATGTGTCACAGCACCACCGTCGAGTTCCAACTATAGCCACCAGGTGCCGTGATCAATCATGCTGACTCATAGTCTCACACACCTGGCCAGCCACAGCGCGCTTGTTGGCGTGTCGACATGAGCTTGGACAAAAGGAGCTGGGCATTATTGTTGAAGCTCTATTATCAAAACAACACTAATGCTGCAGCTGCACTTAGACAATATCGCCACCTGAAAGAATTACAGGAGGATGCCCTTTCTCCACCTGCTGTGCGGAGCATGATGAGAAGTTCGAATCAACGGGAGAACTGGGCGTCGCTCCGGAAAGAGGCCGACGACCGGTTGCACCACTGGTGGTTGATGAAATCGCTGTTGCTATGGCAGACAACGCTGCGCGCAGTTCCCGATCGTCAGGCAGTGCGTGTACTGTGTGCAGAGTTGAACATCCCATGCTTCCTTGTACGGAGGTGCTTCGAACCATCCTTAAACGGTATCCACGCAAGATCCATACCGTACAGCAGTTTGCACCACAGGACGCACAACGAATTTGCTCTCCACTTTCTCGCAAGGACTGAAGATGACGAGGGATGGTCCTAGACAATGGACAGACGAAGTTCGTTTTTCTCTGACGGGTGAGGGGAACACTCAGAATTGCAGAGTGGGAGATCTTCGCCTCCAGCCACTGTGAATGAAATTCCTCTGTACGGTGAACGTGTCACTGTATGGTGTGGCTTCACGGCTGCGATCATCATTGGCCTATTGGCCTATTCTTTTTTTAACAGGATGGCGCTCAAGGACCAAAGACGTGCAGTGTGACTGGCCAGCGTTACTCCGATATGCTTCAACAGCATGTCACACCTGCCCTACAGGAGAGGGACGCAGTGAAAAATCAAGTTTTCTTGCAAGATGGGGCTCCACCGCACATCGTTTGTGGAGTTCACTTGCTTCTCCGAGACACATTCGGAAATGATCGAATTATCAGCCGATCGTTTCCAAATGCTTGGTCGGCACGCTGATCTCACTCGCTGTGATTTCTGGTTGTGGCGTTATCTGAAGGACAGGGTTTACCTGTGCTGATCTGAAGCGCAGCATATCAAGAGAGGTAGGCAGCATACCTACGGACATGCTTCGTTCTGCTGTTCAGAATGCAATC
The DNA here is from genome assembly GCF_021461385.2 of Schistocerca piceifrons. Taxonomy (NCBI): domain Eukaryota; kingdom Metazoa; phylum Arthropoda; class Insecta; order Orthoptera; family Acrididae; genus Schistocerca; species Schistocerca piceifrons. The sequence continues at coordinate 390,924,196 of NC_060138.1, read as the reverse complement.
TTGCGCTTTAAGACTCTTCTGGACACTGATGGGCGCCATACTGAGCTCCTTTTGTAGCAGTAATGGCACCAGTATGTATTAGTATGATGTACCGTAGCAGCACATTAATAATGTTTCAGTTGGATGATTGTGCATTATTTCTCTTCCTCATGTCCTTGAAATTAATGCTACCAGTTCTGGTCCTCGTACAGTAATTAGTTTTATAACGTGGTAAATAGGGAAAGTTTAATTACAACCACCCGGTAGTTAAAAACTTCAGTCTCTATTTCCGCATAGGGATCAACCCATACTCCACCTCGAACGTTATGTCTAAATAGCAAACATTTTGAAAGAACACGAGGTTCGACATTTTGTAACCCAGCCTCATAGTCTTGCAGGAGAAGAATCTGCTTCCGGTGCTTAGTTAAAGGCTAGGTCCTAATTGCAATACAACGAGTAACAGGATATTTGTGGAATCTCACTTAACGAGCATCTCCTACAACGCGCAAATCGCATAACGAGCGAAAAACATTGTAACAAAAAAGACTCGCTTAACGAGCGATGTTTTGCATAACGAGTGGCCTCACAAGCCGTTCGCGCGCGGCGGGGCAAACGTTCAACAATACGAACCTTTCATTGTCGGCAGCGGCACGTGTCTTTAGTACGCACTGCAGTCAGAGTTTAGCGATCTTTCTGCTACCATCTTAGTGCAGCCTGTGATCACATATTTTTCTAAACTTGTGTTCACGCAGTGTTTTCTTGGATGCAAATTTTAATAACTTTCGTAGAAATGTCCCCGAAGATTAAGCTGCAAGAAGACAATCATAAGAGAAAGAAAATTACCTTAGAAACGAAAATTAAATTCATTGGAAAACGCGAACGTGGTATGAAGTGTTGCCGATTTAACTCGCACATACAATCAATCTACATCAACTATTTGCGCTACCCTCAAGACCAAGGACAAGATTAGAGGGGATAGATGCTTCAGATGGAGTGACAAGAGTATCCAAACACTGGTTGACGATGTCGAAAGGTTGATCCTTATTTGAATAAATGAAAAGCTATTGCAAGGCGATACTGTTAACGAGAACACCATTTGTGAGAAGGCGACAATTATTTTCGCCGACGTCGTTAAGAAGGCGCCAGAATCATCAGCAGCCGAAGAAGTGTGTAAGGGAAGCGGTGGGTGGTTCGAGAAGTTTAATTGGTTCAAATGGCTCTGAGCACTATGGGACTTAACAAATGGTTCAAATGGCTCTGAGCACTATGCGACTTAACTTCTGAGGTCATCAGTCGCCTAGAACTACTTAAACCTAACTAACCTAAGGACATCACACACATCCATGCCCGAGGCAGGATTCGAACCTGCGACCGTAGCGGTCGCGCGGTTCCAGACTGTAGCGCCTAGAACCGCTAGGCCACACCGCCGGCCGAGAAGTTTAAGAGAAGGACCGGTATCCTCAGCGTTGTGAGGCACGGCGAAGCAGGCAGCTCCGACACAAAGGCAGCAGAGAAATTTATCAACCACTTCAAGACGCTCTTAGATTCTGAGGGTTATCAGCCGCAACAGGTGTTTAATTGTGACGAGACGGGTCTGTCCCGAAAAAAGATCCCAAAGCTTACCTCTATAACAGCAGGGAAGAATCCACTGTCCTGTCACAAGATACTGAAAGACTGTCACACACTGCTATTCTGTGCCAATGCAAGGGGCGATTTGAAAATTAAACCGCTGCTTGTTTACCATTTGGAAACTTTACAAACCTCCAATAAGTGTAAAGTCCATAAGAGCAGGTTAAATGTGATATGGAAGTACAACAACAAGACTTGGGCGACATGTGATCTTTTTAGTGATTGGATCAGTGAAGTGTTTCGTCCTTCAGTGAGACAGTTTTTATTTGAGAGGTGTCTGCCTCTCCATGTCTTGCTTGTTGTGCCCAATGCTCCTGCCCATTCTCTGGGCCTACAAAACCACCTGCTTGAATCATTTCAATTAATCAAGATCCAATTTCTATCTCCCATCACCGCTCCTTTACTCCAGCCTAAGGATCAGCGGACTATTTCAAATACTAAGAAGCTGTACACTAAAGCACTCTTCGAAAATTGCTCTTAGTTGGCTAAAGCTACCAATCTCACTCTCAGAAAGTTTTGGAAATATCACTTCAATATCGTTGCCTGCGTCAAGATGATCAAAATGGCGTGGGAAGGGGCTACAAAGAGAACTCTCATTTTTGGCGGGAGTGCGTTGTCGATTGTGACTGAGGCATTTGATTTAGTATCTTCGGAGCCTGAGTCAACGAGATTGGTCTTTGGCCAAGAGCATGGGGCTAGAAGTGGATAACAATGATATTGATGAGCTTGTGGAAGATCATAGCCAAGAAATGACCGCCGAAGAGACTGTGGAGTTTCAGTGAGTTTCACAGCAGGAAGTTGTGGAGAGAAGCTCTTCAGAGGAAGAGGAGGAGGAGGAGGCGCAAACAGCAAAGCAGCAATCTTCTGGTGCAATAAGAGAAATGCTGAAAGCATGGGAATCGAGTGCATCGTACAGTGAAAATCATCACCCCAATAAAACAGTGGCTACGCGCGCTACACATTTATTTGACGATAATGCTGTGTCGCATTTTCACCAAGCGTTGAAGCTTCGGCAGAAACAATTGACTACAGACGCTTCCCAATAAAACGATTAGTTATGTATCGTGAATAATAAAGTACGTAATTCTGAATGTATAATTTTCTTTGAACAAACGGCATGAATAAGACAAAATTTTAGTACTTTTCTGCACGGAACGCATTATCGCATTTTACATTAATTTATATGGGATGAATTGTTTCGAACTTCGAGTAACATTCTGAAACGATTTATGCTCGCTCTGCGAGGTTCCACTGTGCTCAATTTTCTACCAAGGAAATAGACTTTTACTTATATTGCAGCGAAAGATCGTACCAACTCCTATACACACTAGACGTTTAGCAAGCTTGACTCTTATCGACTTAAATCACATTGTGTTGCTTTTTCGATGTGTTAAACCTGAAGGTGGACTTGTGTAACGTTCACATGTCGTTAAAGCATGTGGATAACCTTACAACAAGTGTCATGATTTAGATTTATTAAAAACGTATTTTTATTAAGAAGTACTCAAAACCATGTAGCACTACTTAAGCCTACTTGTAATTTATATTACGTGTTTTGTAGTTTTCGGTGTGTATAGAAAGATTTTGTGCGTATGCAGTTCGTAGTATACATAGGTTTGGCTTATAAGTTAGGGCACAGCTATTCATAGAGTGGAATAGTTTGTATGTGACAAATATCTATCAGCTTTTTTAAGTATTAGTTAGTTTCTTTTTTATGTTCATACTCATCGCAGAGTTTCTTATATTTTTAATTTAAGATTAGTTCCTTGGTCGTGGTCGCGCCCCATATTTATTTGTTATACATTACAATGACTCTCAATAAATCGTCAGTAAGTTGACAGCGATTAAACACATTTATTTTTTGTAGGTCGATTTATGGTTAAATAGATTCAGAGGGTTCAGGAAAGGATGTAAGGAAGCAAAGAAGACGAACTGAGAGAAAGCACGTATTCCTCAGTGTCAAAAGTTTTTTCTTCCTCTTCAAAATGTGTCCTGAATTCAGATGCTACTACGTACTGTACGTGTGTATTGTGCCAAAATGTCAACAACTAACTTTCTAGTTACAGAGGCAATGTTCGACAGCAGCAGCGAGGCAGGAATACAAATTCACTTTGTTCACTTGCTACTGCTTCGGCCGGTTGCCAGTTTTACGTACGTCAGCCGCGGATGTAGCCAGTAATTTCTTTTTCCTTCTTGTGGTTCGTAAAAATTCGAGTGTTGAAATTAGAGCCATGACACACATAATAGGTTTCAGTAACAGTAGTTACACTTATTTCTCGTGTTTGGATATTCGTTATGTTAACAATATAATGCTTGAGAACTAAAGTGCAATATGAAATTAATAGGATAGCATGAATTAGTGACACAGACTTGCACATTCTAACCATGTCGAAGAATTAATAATCAGTGAAATGATCACGAATTAAAATAAAAACAAGTTTTGTAAGCCACGAGTTCGAATCAAAGACCTGCCTAATATATTTCCGTGATATGTTCTGCTATACTGCTTGCATCTGAACTTTCGTTTCATTAGTACTGATTGCATGAGGATGCTTAACAGTCAGTTGGTGAATCTCCACATGTCAACGTTATGTCTTGCAAATGAGCCGGTAAAGGAGACCAAAAATATACATTACAGTCAAAATCTGGCTGGGTATTGTTTTGTTAGGCTTGCCTAACAACTTTTTGAAAGTCTTTGATGTCGACAGCAGCTAGCAATCCATAGTAGCCATGCTAACGGTGACAGCAGAAGTACGGAAGATCATTCTTCGCTCACATTCCAGTGAATACGTTCTGAGACATGTTGCACCACCAACGTCTCGGGCTATAAGGGCCACTTAAATAAAAACGATGATTTTCCAGTTTTTTATACCTTGAAATAAGCTGTTGATCTCAAACGTATTTTGCTTTATTTATACAACTGATTTATTTTGCTGATGTTTCCTTTATAATACGACCATGTTCATGATGTAGCTATTACAGAATTGTGGACATAGATAAATTGACGTTAAATATCATTTGATCAGTACGGAGTTCCTCCCAATGATACCATTTGCTATACTGTCACCGAACTACAAAGACTCATAACCGTGTACATCCTAATGCTTTAATCGGTTAAATTTCAGTTATCACAGCGGAAACCTGTTTAACGATAATCGAAGACTGAGATAAAACAAATCTGAGTGTCCAGCTCAAATCGCATTCGTCACATTTTTCTGTTATTGCTGAAGCGTTATGAAACAGAAATGTTCACTAACAGAAACAAATTCCTAAAATGAGCAATTGTTTTTTAACAATTCAAACCAGAAGTGGCAGATATACCTCTCCAGTTTGTTATAAAACAAAATGACATGTTCTTCAGAATAATTAGACATACAATACTTACATAGCTGGTAAACGTGTAAGTACATGTGTTATCAGAAATTACACACCATGAAGAGAATAGTGTCCTCATCGCACTAAAGACATGAATTAAATAAATAGCTTAAGAAACTACAGAGTAAAGCATGAAAGGAAATGTGGTACATGATACTATAGAACTAAAATATCCATGGAAAAAATTTGCAAACTGAGTAATATATGGCAAAAAATGCGTCACACATCGTCGCTGCTTAATTAGCAATTGATCATCAAAAAAAGTCAAATGTTCACACAATAAAATTAAAATAATGGTTCAAAATAATAAATGTTTGCAAAAAAGGAACTCTGGTGACAAATTAACTCTGTCGGCAGCCCTATATATGAAAGTCACCTAACAAACAGGGTGCTGAAAGCGATCAACGAAAAACCTACTACAAAGTGCAATTGTCAACTATAAGCCAAAAATTAAATGTAGATTCGAGTACATGCGAGTAGTAGGACAAAGTTCGTACCACCCAACGTTGCATTGTTGCCAAATTTATTCAAGATGGCGGCGATAGATATGGACATCTCGCAATGACTTCATGGTGGGAAGTCCAAATTTTGGTGGGAAGATAGGTCAACTGGGCTACCTCCATTAACGTAACCCCCTCCCCTCCCCCCATAAAATGGCAGGAAGTTCAAATTCCATCAAGAAAATGCAACACACCACAGCTACCTCCACTAATCTTAGAAAATGGCGGGAGTAAAGGTCACTTGGGCTACCTCCACTAACCTAAGTCATCCGACCACCACGTCTTCCTAGGAATTGGAGGGATAAGGACTCAGCCTGTGCTGGATAGGATAGACATATATCTTTATTTAAACAGTCTTTATTAAAGCAATTTGAGGCATTACTGCCATCAAGTGTATTCACCATGGGGTCCAGAGTCCAACTGACCTAGAACACAGTACCGTCACCAGAGGGTGCCAAAGCCCCTCCCATGATGTAATCCAAGATGGCGGTCTGGAGGGGAAAAATGGCAGGCAAACGACTCAACCTGTGCTGGATAGGATGGACATAAGTCTTTATTTTGCAGGCAGTCTTTATTTAAACAATTTGTGGCAGTACTGCCATCCAGTGCATCCACCACAAGGTCCAGAGTGCAACTGATGTAGTACACAGCACTGCCACTAGAGGTGCCGTAGCCCCTCCCACGGCATAATCAAAGGTGGCGGTCTGGGTGGCAGGTCACGCCGCTGCCCATGGCATGTGAAAGTCACGTCTACAGTTAAAGTTCTTGCAGTGTTATAGTGACATCACATCTCTATCTAAATAAGAACCAAGTCATCCTCTGGGGCAGGCGTGTGTGTGTGTTTACCATTGCTCACGCGAAACCTCTCTCTACCTGTGGATACTAATATCACAGGTCGCGCTATAGAAATCTTTTCCACAATAACATCGATTGCTTTCTCTCCCTCGAAATTCTAACAGGACCTGTTCAAGAAAATAGCCCAGAATAACACCGATTGGATTCTTCCTGATGGTCCTAATGAGGCACACGTGTTACCCTTCCTGGAAATCGTAATATTCTGCTTTCAACATAAGTCTCAGAAATGATAAATTTCTCACTGTTAAAAGCCTACATCATGTATGTGCGCACAAGCGAAAATACAGTTAATCATAAAAGCATTCTTGTTACTTGGAGATAGATAGATAGAGAGAGAGAGAGAGAGAGAGAGAGAGACGATGGTCGCATCAAGCCCTTCCAGAAATAGCGACGTTCGATCCCAAAATAGTTGGTTAGGGATAATGGAAACCTTATTATAGCCTTCAAACAAGACAATCTGAATTTAAAACACGTTTACTAGGCACATATTGAAACTTACATGTCGTTCAATTATTTTGCAAAGATATATACTGTTTCACAGTATGGGTATTTCGTTATTGGTAAAACAAGAAAACTGAGTGATGTTAGGTACAGGCGAAACTTACAAGAGTCTCTGCGTATATAGCACGATAAGAGAGGTTAGTACATCAGTATACACTGCACCATGGACAAATTCGCGCGCATGTCTAGCTCTCAACCCGAGATAACAGGTGTACACAGACAGAACATTCCCCTGTACAAGGATGCCAAAATTCAGGCTGTTGTGCATAAAGTTGGAGGTATGCGCAGGTAACTAGAGACGAACTACCAAACTCTTCTGAATATGATAAATGCGTTAAATGAGTTAGTTAACAAAGTTGGTAAGAAAGTAACCGACTTAACAGAAAAGGTCGAGGCAATTGAGGGGAAAATAGATGTAGAGTTCCTTGTTGTTGAGAAGGGGGAGCAGGTACACAGTAAGAGGTAGAAGATAAGCACATATATAAAACCTCACACTGCAGCGATGTCTGATTAGTATACACCGAAATGTCAACGAAGCAGAAAGTGATTCAAGCATTTAAAGCAGTTCGTGAGAAATTACTGTTGCTGAGGTTAGGGCATATGTATCGACAGAAAATACTAAGAGAGACCTTTAAGCCGGTTACTGAATCTCTCAGACAGCTCTCAGCAAAATCAAAAACAAACTGCAACGATGGTGCTGCCATTAACGAATTCATTATCCATCACGACACTGGTCAGATAGATAGAACATTCGGTGTTAGCAGGGGAAGACCGTACATATTGGGTATGTATCCTATAACAGCAGTTGTTGACACAATACAGACTGGTGATAAGCGGTTTGAGAGGACACCTGGCTTAATCAATCTTATTTTCCTAAGACCTACCAAAAAACCTATAAATTAGTCAATTAATGATAGGCAAACGCATAGTGAAATACTGCATATGACTGATGTATATAAGATCGCGAAAAGACTGAGCAACAATAAATATAAAACCATTATAAAACCAATACTTGACGGTGAAAACAACTACAACAGCAACCACAAAATCAGCAGCAGCAGCGGTGATGGTATTGACATTGAGCAAAAAGCAGTGAACAATCGAATCCCACAGTATACACTCCTGGAAATGGAAAAAAGAACACATTGACACCGGTGTGTCAGACCCACCATACTTGCTCCGGACACTGCGAGAGGGCTGTACAAGCAATGATCACACGCACGGCACAGCGGACACACCAGGAACCGCGGTGTTGGCCGTCGAATGGCGCTAGCTGCGCAGCATTTGTGCACCGCCGCCGTCAGTGTCAGCCAGTTTGCCGTGGCATACGGAGCTCCATCGCAGTCTTTAACACTGGTAGCATGCCGCGACAGCGTGGACGTGAACCGTATGTGCAGTTGACGGACTTTGAGCGAGGGCGTATAGTGGGCATGCGGGAGGCCGGGTGGACGTACCGCCGAATTGCTCAACACGTGGGGCGTGAGGTCTCCACAGCACATTGATGTTGTCGCCAGTGGTCGGCGGAAGGTGCACGTGCCCGTCGACCTGGGACTGGACCGCAGCGACGCACGGATGCACGCCAAGACCGTAGGATCCTACGCAGTGCCGTAGGGGACCGCACCGCCACTTCCCAGCAAATTAGGGACACTGTTGCTCCTGGGGTATCGGCGAGGACCATTCGCAACCGTCTCCATGAAGCTGGGCTACGGTCCCGCACACCGTTAGGCCGTCTTCCGCTCACGCCCCAACATCGTGCAGCCCGCCTCCAGTGGTGTCGCGACAGGCGTGAATGGAGGGACGAATGGAGACGTGTCGTCTTCAGCGATGAGAGTCGCTTTTGCCTTGGTGCCAATGATGGTCGTATGCGTGTTTGGCGCCGTGCAGGTGAGCGCCACAATCAGGACTGCATACGACCGAGGCACACAGGGCCAACACCCGGCATCATGGTGTGGGGAGCGATCTCCTACACTGGCCGTACGCCACTGGTGATCGTCGAGGGGACACTGAATAGTGCACGGTACATCCAAACCGTCATCGAACCCATCGTTCTACCATTCCTAGACCGGCAAGGGAACTTGCTGTTCCAACAGGACAATGCACGTCCGCATGTATCCCGTGCCACCCAACGTGCTCTAGAAGGTGTAAGTCAACTACCCTGGCCAGCAAGATCTCCGGATCTGTCCCCCATTGAGCATGTTTGGGACTGGATGAAGCGTCGTCTCACGCGGTCTGCACGTCCAGCACGAACGCTGGTCCAACTGAGGCGCCAGGTGGAAATGGCATGGCAAGCCGTTCCACAGGACCACATCCAGCATCTCTACGATCGTCTCCATGGGAGAATAGCAGCCTGCATTGCTGCGAAAGGTGGATATACACTGTACTAGTGCCGACATTGTGCATGCTCTGTTGCCTGTGTCTATGTGCCTGTGGTTCTGTCAGTGTGATCATGTGATGTATCTGACCCCAGGAATGTGTCAATAAAGTTTCCCCTTCCTGGGACAATGAATTCACGGTGTTCTTATTTCAATTTCCAGGAGTGTATAATATTATGACGACCCCAGCGAGCTAATAGGTCGACTATGGCTGCTCATGGCATCAGCTGCTGCAGGTAATACGGCTCATTCGAATGAGACTACTTCAGTAATCTCTGAGCTTAGACAGAGAGGTATCATCGAATAAGTATGGAGACAGTAGTTCGAGAACTACACAAACCAACAAGCAAACATACCCTCATAGAAATGTTATGATTGTAGGTTTGGATGACGTATGGCAAGCTGATCTCGTAGATAAGAGGGAATATTTACATGAGAACATTGGATTCAAATATATTTTAATGGTTATTGATACATAGTCCAAATGTGCCTGGGCATTGACGGTTAAAAGAAAATTGTGTACAAATGTTTCGGATGTTTTTGAGCGTTTGCTACAGACAGAGACGAATCGATGCCCAGACAAACTCCAAACCGATCACAGCGGGGAGTTTTACTATAGCGTTATGGAATACATCACTACTCAACATTCATGCAACTGAAACCAATAATGGAGCGTCTGAACAGAACGCCGGCCGAAGTGGCCGTGCAGTTAAAGGCACTGCAGTCTGGAACCGCAAGACCGCTACGGTCGCAGGTTCGAATCCTGCATCGGGCATGGATGTTTGTGATGTTCTTAGGTTAGTTAGGTTTAACTAGTTCTAGGTTCTAGGGGACTAATGACCTCAGCAGTTGAGTCCCATAGTGTTCAGAGCCATTTGAACCAACCCATAGTGCTCAGAGCCATTTGAACCATTTGAACCATCTGAACAGAACAATAAAAGGTCGAATGTGGATGCATTTTAACCTTCACGGCTTATAGAAATGAACAGATATCCTCCCAGAAATAATTGCTCATTATATTCGAACCAAACATACCACAATAAAAATGAGACCAATCGATGTTCGTGATAATGGACTCATGGATACAGTGTACTATCGTATTAAATGCTGGATCCACGCAGACAGAATGTAGGTGATTTGGTAAGTACCTCAAAACATAAGACAATATTTGAGAAATCGTACCAACCGAACTGGTCAACAGAGCTATTTACAGTTTCAAAGGTGCAAAGAACGAATGCTAGAACTTATTTATTGAATGATAGTAAAGGTGAATATAAAGCACTAGTCAAATGGCTTGGTTTTCCAGCTACACAAAACAGTTGGATTGATGCCGACTAGTTGCTACAAAATGGGGGCGCACAGTTCACAAACACCACAGTAGCATAACATGCGTGCTAGGAGATGCATTAGAGGAGGTGGTGGTATTTTAGACAAGCTGCCAGTGGAATTACACATCCCTGGGTATAACTACTGTGGACCAGGAACAAAGCGTGGCACTAGGTGATAAGGGCATTAATCTGCTCGATGAAGTGTGTATGGAACATGACATTGCATGCTCTGCAAATAAAGATCTATCAAGTCGTCACATTGCACATAGGATTTTAGTTGATAAGGTTAAGGAGATACGGAGAAGAAAGGACACTGACATAGCTCAACGCATCACAGAATTTGCAGTTGATAAAGCTATGTGAGAAAAATTATGTTGGGCTTAGGAGTGATGAATTTTAAGATAGTTATGAATGCTGCACTAAACAAGAAGAAGGACAAGGGTGGGAAGCAGAGATGTTTGAAGAACTGAAGCAGAAAGACGCGGGAAGTAGAAGAAGAAGAGGATCAGTTAAAATACCTCGAGTTCTACCAATACCCATCTGGCAGTTTTCTTCCATTCCTCATCCCGGCCTTCACGCGCCCTCGATGGTAGAGTCCCTCGCTGGTGGTGCTGCAGCTATTTCTCGAAAGGTCAAGAATGTGCAAAACTCTCAAGTGCAGTTAGAAGAGGCCAGAACACATAACCGCACGATGGAAGCCACAGCCATCGGAAAAGGACTAGAAACTGTCCAGGAAAGGGCTTGGTCTATTCATAAATTTAAAAATGCCCATTAGCGGTCCTATCAGATCGACCACTTGCAAATACTGATCTTCTTAAGTTTGTTAGAAACAGATTCAACATTCGAAGATTCCATGGTATGTTTATGCGGGATACATTGCCGAAAACTATGTGAAAAACTGGTGAATGTGGCATTGTGAATTTAGATGTTGCTGGAGGCCCCAGCACCCACTGGGTATCATATGTTATGAAAATTGCGGGTACCGTCTACTACTTCGACTTATTTGGTGCCTGCAACCGCCAGAAGAATTACAACGATAATTCACTCACAGAAGACGTATGTTCTACAATTATCCCCGCTATCAGGATTTTAATACTTGTACATACCTCTGTGGACATCTAAGCATCATGTTTCTCTTGACGTTTACAAAGAAGAAGAAGCATGCTATATAAGAAGGAGCTTTAAACATTCCTTCATAAGTTGACGTTGAGATGCAATGTCATACACTTTGACCTTAAAAGAACTATCATCTGTACTGTGTGAAAATTACTTCCTGCCAATTGATTTGAACATTGGTGAATAGAGTATTGCATTGATTGGACTGAAGACGTACAACATCATCCCAAACATCACTGAGACTAACAACAAACTGCATCTGGATATTAATGGTGAAAAAGACATTGTGGAAATAGAACCGGGTGCATACGATATCGATGATTTTAACGAAGTCTGGAGAACGCCTACTGGGTTTCCAAAAAGGACAGGTTTTGAAGAAGGATCCAAGTAAATTTTACAAGTCAGATCAGACTGTGGACATACTTCCTGTCAGCACAATCCGAGTCGAGTGTAACATTGTAACGAATTCCTCTCTCAATGACAATCTGATTCATACTGTTTACGGATTCTTCCCCTCAGTTGCAACAGGGTATAAGATCATTGAGACCCCTACCAATACAATACACCTTCCAGTGACATCTCAGACATTCGATTATTTGGAGCTGTGTATTGTGGACCATAATAACCAACTTGTTGACCTTCGTGGTGAGGAAACCATTGTACGACTACATCTAAGGCAAGATGGGTGCACGGTATAAAACAAGTGCACGCAGTCCACAGCACATCACTTCCCTACCGAACTGCAAAGTGATAACACGTTCGAGCTACGAGTTTCTTAAATCAGTTGGTTTGAAACCTTGCAATGACGTTCTCAGTCAATATAACCAGTCTAGTAGAGTATTATGAGAGAATCATACGCCAGGAACACTTCTCTCATAAACCTTACGCTTCAACCACATTTAACAAGAACGATGAAATGAGGACCGTCATTCAGCACCAAGACGCACTCACACTTCCATGCAAGAGTTTCATATATCTAGAGGTTTCATTCAAGAAAACCAACAGCAGCGATACTGTGGGATCAAAGCTTACACGTAATGCTTTAGCATTCCTGTTTCAAGAGATACGCTATGAACTTAATGAATCTGACATCGACCGTACACGTAACGTCGGCATAACATCTACCCTTAAAACATATGTCTCTGCATCACCCGCGGATTTGCATAGTTTAGAAAATGCGGAATGGTTCATAGACGATCCGGAGAACAGAACAGTTGTAGAATACAAGCAATTTACTGCATGCATACCTCTAAAAATGACGACATGAGACAGATTATTATGAACGCTAAATGGGAACTCATTCTGGTGCGGAGTGCGACAGATAATAACTCATATATTCAAGGAGCTCAAGAGGACAATATTATCACAATCAGCAAGATAAAATTGAAAATGCCTCACATCAGTGTATCAGATGAGGAGCGTTTGAAGCTTTTAAAAGGCCTGAATTCCAGTACATTTCTATCACTGACATTTTGGTCATGGGAGGTTTCCGAGAACCCAATGTTACTGACTGCGGACAGACAAACATGGGCTATTAAAACCTCTTCGCAGCAAGAGACTCCTATATTCATCATACTTGCGTTTCAGACTGATCAAAGAGGTAACATAGCAAATGATTCCACCGTGTTCGACAACTGAAAGTTAACTAATGATAAAGTTTACCCGAATTCAGAATTCTACCCATATGACAATTTACATCTGCAGTGGAATGAAAATGTATACAGTTAGCGAATGACACGTATGCAAGGTTTCAGCACAAAATTGCCGAAGGAGAGGGGGGAGGGTTTTTACTCCACGTAAGTTCAAGGAGCTGTCACCGATCATCATAATAGATTGCTGAATGGGATAATTAAGTCTGGACCCATAGATGTACGAATTGAATTTGAACCTTCGACAAATTTCCCAGAACACACTGTCGCATATGCTCTAGTTCTACATGACCGTGTGATCAACTACTGCCCATTCACTGGTGTTGTGCAACAAGCTGCATAAATGAATAGCATACCTAGAGAATTTCACAATGGCATCTCAAGGTGTGAACATCATTGCGGATGCTCAGGGTTTCTATGATGGTGAGTGTAGACAGTTCATATTTAAAGATGTTGCATTCGTAGCATACACACAAGATGCTGGAATAATAGAGACATTCTCAGCAAACATTGCATCACCAAGGTCTTTCAAGTGCGTGAAGTGAGCTAAGACACGGAAAAGTGCAAAGTGGTTAACACATTTCTACCATGGAATTCAGTGGGATGATCCTGGCATATCCTATAACGGTATGGTGACCGCATTTAAATTATTCGATCACATGGATACCATCATCTACGTGAAGGGGAAGGAGAAGATCTCATGGATGCGTCAAATCTTGAAGTTTGCTGCTATTCAAGACTTGGAATTCTACAGGTGTCCTTCTCTACATCGACTCAAGAACATGTATAAAAAAAGTGTTGCTGTGTCTGCTTATAAATATGAAAAATTGCTTTTAAGTTGGTTCAGAAATAAATGAAATTTTACCTCACAACCTCTGTGCCCTTTATTCTCAACCCTGTTCCCACTTCGAGAGTGTACAGTTTTTTTTAACCACATGCAATGTCTGTGGATTTCTTCAAGCACAGGGGATATGATTTTAGATATGTCTGCTGTATATCTTTGGAAGCAGACACAGTAGCGTGCCTCCAGCTCCTGTAAAACAATTAGTTTTTCATGATAACCGTAATTCCATGCAGCCATTCTATATATTTTGTTATCTTCCATCTTAAACTTCACCTCCTTAATAGCACTCATCTTCAGCAAAACTAATGTCATTTGAGACGTACACAACGTTTATATACATATACATACATAATGCAATAGGGGATAGGGTTTTTTGTAAATAACAGCAACAAAGACGTATGGTGACGAATTTTTTTTCTTCATTTTTATTCAGTTCACACAAATACAATATAGTACTTGATGTACAATATAATTCTTGAGGTAACATATGTTTTTGAGATACAATATAGTATTCTTGAGGTATAAATTGACTCTGCTATTCCAATACAGAAATACTCGTAACTTAACGTGCTACAACAGAAACACTGGTAGGATATTTTTTTTATAAACCTATACTAAAAACTAACGTGGAGATACTTTCTTTACTACAACTAATTTCACAGCCCCAGTAGCATACGTTTTACAACAATTCTGGTGGACTGTGCACACTTGGAATCTAATTTCAACAGTCCCCAACAGCAAACGTATTTTTTTACTATAACAATTCTGATGGACTGTGAGCTATATGGATGTATAAACACTTAAAAACTATTCTGACATGGATGGCTAGCGGCAAGTGAAAAACTTAAAAGCTATTCTATCTACAAGACGCACATGGTGTGTAGATATATTTTTTCACAGGCCACACATACACTGTGTATGAACAAATAAATCAATATACAAATTTATTCTGTTTATTCCTTTTCATATTTTTTTGTTTTGTTTATGTATCTTTTTCAATTTTTCTTTCTTTCATACACATGGTATATATATATATATATATATATATATATATCATGTGTTCTTTTTCTTTTCCACACGTTCTCTCCCTGTGTATGTGCATACAAGTGTACATAGCACACAAAAATATTTACACAACACACACACACACACAAAATTACTTACATTATGATATAAGGGCCTACTACTACTCTGCAGACTCTCTCTCTCATTCTCTCTCATCAGTACTCAAACAGAGTACCCCACCCCTTCTCCCACTACAAGTGAGTAGTGTGAGTATGGGAGAGTTTCAATCCCATCATCACAAATGACCCTTTTATCATCATGAGGCGACAAATCGATTTTAGACTGCAGCACACTGTACACGTCGTGTCCTCTCGATCGAATACTGGTCTGCGATACCATATGCAGTGGCTGCAGTGCAGCACCACGAACACCACTGCACAGGCACCGCAAATAGTCTTCGATAGAGAGGGCTCTCGATGCCATATGACGCACACCCTTAGCCCACCTCTGAGTGGCACCTTCCAATGTGCAATACGCATACATTTTTGAATGTAGACCTACAAACTCCACAATCGGCAATCAATTTGCCTCATCCTTCATAAGACCGATAACCTTCTTGTTCTGTGGAATGATACCCTAAGAATTATCAGCTGTGTATGAGGACGTGTCGAATTCATTACCGTAGCACCTAATTACTTCATATGGATCGCAGTTCTTCAACCAATAGATGAAGCTTTCTGTATCCACATAACGTAATTTAGTATCTGCGAAATGAGTTTTCGCAAACTCATAATGAAAGCGGTACATGTGGTGTTTGGACAGGCCTAGTATGCACATCCCCACATAACTAGGTTTCGTAAACTCTACTGCAGTCTTCGCCATCTCCACAGCAACAAAGTTCTTATTGATTATGGTGACCCTCTTAAAATGTCCCGCTTAAAATTTGGTTTGACAATGCATTTTCTTACGCCATAACGCCCATTCCATTCTGTTCTAATCAAAATTTCACGTCGTTCCCTCAAGTTCTCCACTGTTTTACCGAAAACTGAATTATTCATTAATTTATTAAAAAAATTTCTCAAAGTTACACGTCGCAGAGGCTCTCTGTCTCGTATTCAGATCAATATACTCCTTCAACCAGGGGAATGCTTGAAGGAGATAGCCCAGGTGATTCTAAACAGCTCCATACCGAAGCTGAGACACTGCTGGAGATTACGATAGTGAATTAGGTATCTCCGCTTATCCCCCAGTGTTGTCATCAGTTTTGGCATGGAGCCTTTTTGCGGAACTAGTTGCTCTGGACACAGCAGCAAATCGGCGTGTACATCATGCAAACTAATAGGGTATGTGAGTTCTACCTCCACCACATACCCTACATCAGAATCAGCTGCCATACTCCCTATGATTTTTTCACCTAAGCCCTTGCATTCGTTTTTCGGCACCAATCGAAACTCACTAATCGGCAGTGATTGCTGTATGGCGTGCCCATGTAAGTTATTTACAGCCAGGTGCATTATGTAACTCGAATCAAGGGATGCATTGAACCTGTCATCCAACCGCAGGGCCTTTGTATGATTATGGACACATTGGGAAAGTCCCCCATGGATCCCTCACTCAAAGAAAAAGAAACATGTCAGCATTGGTCAATAATTCAATGCTTCACTTCGTTTTCTTGAGCATTGTGTCCCAAGACAACCCAGGTGTCATGTAATAAAAGACGGAATCCACAGAATATGTGGCCATGCATAGACTCTGGAATTTCTCGAAACATCCACAAGAATGCGCACGTCTGTGTCCATGTAAAGCCGTGCATACTGTCCTAAAGTTGAAATACTGAATTTCCGCCAGATATTCACTCTGCATCCGTCATGGCATCGCGTGTAAGGTTGCTGGAGAATTCAGTTACATCAGATAGCCTGGTTTCGTTGAGTTTCGCCATACTATCCACATGCTCATACGAGAAAACCCCCTTCCTAGTCAGAAGTTGAAACTTTTCCTCGCCAGGAAATGCAGATCGAGTGATATGCATATCCCCCTGAGGTAGAGCTTCAACAAGTTTCTGGAGTGACACCTTAATAAAACGAAGCGTATCAAGGAAGTGGAGCATAACTCTTGGCATCATTCATTTGGAGAATGA
Source organism: Schistocerca piceifrons (assembly GCF_021461385.2). Taxonomy (NCBI): domain Eukaryota; kingdom Metazoa; phylum Arthropoda; class Insecta; order Orthoptera; family Acrididae; genus Schistocerca; species Schistocerca piceifrons. The sequence continues at coordinate 390,906,906 of NC_060138.1, read as the reverse complement.
AATGTATTTCTCGACGCTCTCGGGTTGGACACTGACCTGATTTTTCTCCCAACCGAAATCAGCCAAGTGCTCAACTAGAGAGTGAGCGTCATACCTGCTTAAATTGTGCAAGAAAACGGGTATGTGTCCAGGTAGCTGGTACTTCAAATGCTGCGCCATGGAAGATGACAATGGCTCTACGAGGAGTTTCCGCTTTTCTGTCTAACGTCAGCCCAAGAATATCACAATAAACAGCATTATTGTACAAATCTTCATTCTGCTTCGATTTGGTCATGGGAATGTTGTTGCTGTAAAGCTTGTCAACCTCCCCTAAAAGTTTTTCGAGCTCAGTGAGCAGCCAAACTGCAGGATTTTCCCCGACAAAAGATTCGTAATGGTTAAGACTGGAATCATATGACAATCCAATTTAGTACGCTGCTGCATATGGTACGTATGTTTCTCTAAAGGAGGTATGTGAGGGTGTAGGGTCACCTACACAGCAAGTCATAGGACTGAGGAGGCATTCAGATTCGGCATACACTACAAACGGGCATCGCTCCAGGTAATGGGCATTCCTGAACTTTATGAATTCGTTTTCCTCAGTGGGCATAATAACGCATGCCATGTCCTTGGAAGCGCAGTCTACTAGATGCACCGCTAATAAATTGTCCGAGGAGAAATAATCCAGGCACCTTAAGGAAATATGTTTTACACGATGATTAGTTGATAGTTGTGTGGAAAGGAGTCGATACATGTCTTTGATCTAAACATAGTGATAATTATCGCCTTGAGAGTACACTCACCAGCGAACTTTGAGAAATGAAGGGGTCCGACAACAATATGCATGTCTTGCTCATCTGACTTACTTTTCTTCTCCAGACCATTAACATGAACTTATATGCTGGTTTTCTGTGCCTCAAATTTAGATATGTCCTGGATCTTGATGGGGAACTCTGTACCATCAACCATACTCACGAATATTATCACCTACATGGTATGTACTCGGACACTCAGGATGATCTCTGTAATTGTACTTTCTTTCGCATGCCAGGATTGACCATGCAAAACAAGCCTGATCCTCTCTATTTTCGACATTAATACATGCCTGCTTATTAGCTATATCTATAGGGAGCTTGATATAGGTAAACCCTCCATTTACCGGGTCATAGACATGTGTGTGGATGTCCAGTTGTAGTATTCGGCTGAGTGCTTCAGCTCTCCCTCTGACTTCCATATCGGAAAACTGGGCCAGTATAGCACTCAAGGTGGATTTATGAAACCACTCGGCGATTGTCAGGCCATCCACCCCCCTCCCCCCCCCCCAAAAAAATTATGAAGTGTTTTCTCTTCAACAGCAGACTCAAGTTCGGGGGGCGGGGGGGAAGGGGGTGCGATAATTCGATGCAAAGCACCGCACTTCTTTTAATGGCCGGATACCACGAATCATTGACTACCTTGAGGAGCTCCGTTGCCACGACAGGAAGGCACACCCTTATAAAACCTCGTGAACGAGATTCGCCTCTCAAAAACGTCTACAATAACCGAATATTCTAACTGCGGTATGTTATCACTGACCTGATGTCCTTCACTAAAAGGACAGAGAGAGAACTGCCACTAGCCACAAGATCATCTGTATTAGTATTAATACTATTTTGAGTCCACCCCGTCGATGATGGTGTTGGGGCAAGTCTGTACGCGTCAAGGAGCACGTACCTTGTGTGTATGTCGATTCCGACAAGGCTCATACGATGATGATGATGATGCTGACGGAGGAAGATGTTTGGTGTTACCGGGGCAGTGCGATAGGAACAGCCAGGCTTCGGCGATGGCTCCAGCTGTTGTAGACCTGCCCCAGTAACTTGTGGTTCGTTGCTCGGCACACGGACACCGGAGCGGGAGTGTCGGGGCGGCGGCTTCCCGCGCAGCAAGTAGCTGCGCCCTCTTCGGCGAGGCGTGCCTTACTGGGCGCCCCATTGGTGAGGATGGCGGTTTAGCCGCCAAGGGTATGTGCGCCACACCGTGTTGAGATTAAATAAATAATAATTAAGTAAATTGTTTACCGCTGCTGACACAGTGAAAGAAAGAATTCTGACGATCACATGGTTATAAACAGAGTGAGAAATTACCTTTTTCGCTCTGGCTCCAGGGCATAAACACTTGATTGGGCGACTCTACTGCACCCTCAAAAAAGTCATCATAATCATCATCTATTAGAGCTAGATCAGAGCGCCTTTGTCCGTCCTCATCTGTCTCGCGTACAACAACAACAAACAAGATACATAAACTGATTTGTTAAAACAAAAGACACTTCCTATACTACTACTACTAGAGGCACGTAATCTTTTTCTTTTTCTTTTTTAACTTAGAAGCATGCTGCTAGGGTACCTCATTATTTCTGGAGGCTGTTCCTGCATCTGCTGATGAACAGCCTCCAGCTGCCTGTCCAACAAACCGAAGTCCTCTAGAGCTAATCCTGTAACAGGGCGGGACAAATTTTATTTATTTTTGAATGTCGAGTCAGACAGAAAGAGTGTAGTTATCGGTTATCCACAGCTGAAGGCTGTTCCACGTAGCGTTGCTGCTGCTGCAGTAGATAATAGTTTTCAGCCCCCAGCTCTGCCTCCAGCTCAATTTACCTTTGCTTCAAGTGAGCTAGATGAACAAAAAAAGTAGGATGAAATACGAAAATTTTGAATCGGTTCTATACAAGAGCAAATTACAATGAAAATTATACTCACAAGGCAATTCTGGCTGTGAACCCAACACAGGAGACTGGACTTCCAGAGTCTGTTGCGGTCCAGGTACCTCCTGTCTCCCCTCACACTCCACAACAAAATCCTGTTGTACTATAACAAGAAGACGCAATAAATAAGGTGAATTTAACATACACACTAAAATTTACACTCAAAATAGAAATTATTTACTGACTTGGTAATCCTGTCTCCAGAACTCTAAGCCTCCTGCCTCTACATTCTGAAGTGTTGCTGCAGCTATCTCTCTTCCTATTTCAAGAGAGAAAAGAACAAGTAAACACACACAGACAGGATGGAATGCGCAACAAGGCGGACAGCAGCGGACTGAGGACGATGGAGGTTGGTTGTGGGTTTATACATAGACCGAGGTGACCAATGAGAAGTTTTTATCGAACATCAATATTTCTGGAAGGGCTCGATGCGATCATCATCTCTCTCTCTCTCTCCCACGCTCTCTCTATCTATCTATCTCCAAGTAACAAGAATGCTTTTATGATTAACTCTTTTCGAAAGCGTGCACATACATGACGAAGGCTTTTAGCAGTGAGAAGTTCGTTTCTGAGATGTGTGTTGAAAGCAGGATGTTACATTTTTCGGGAAGAGTAACACATGATGCCTCGTTAGTACCATCAGGAAGAATGCCATCGGTGTTATTCTGGGCTATTGTCTTGAAGAGGATCACGAGGGAGACAAAGCAGTCGATGTTATTCTGGAACAGATTTCTATAGCACAATCTGTGACATCAGTATCTACAGGTTTCACAACACATGGGCTGACGCATCTCTCATGTCCTGTTGGGATTGCATGGGAGAGAAAGCAGTCGATGTTTTTCTGGAACAGATTTCTATAGTGCAACCTGTGACGTCAGTATCCACAGGTAGACAGAGTTTTCACATGAGCAACGGTAAACACATACTGCCCACAGGATGACTTGGCACTTATTTAGATAGACATTATATATCAGTATAACACTCAAAGAACATTAAATGTAGACGAGACTTTCATTTGTCGTTGGCTGTGGTGTGACCTGCCATTTTTCCCCTGTCCAGACCACCATCTTGGATTAGGCCATGGGGGAGGCGATGACACCCTCTGGTGGTAGTGCTGTGTACTAGGTCAGTTGGACTCCATACCTCATGGTGGACACACTGGTTGGCAGTACTGCCTCAAATTGTTTAAGTAAAGGCTGCCTGCAAAATAAAGACTTACGTCCATCTTATCCAGCACAGGTTGAGTCCTTTTCCTGCCATTTTTCCCCTCCAGACCGCCATCTTGATTACGTCAGGGGAGGAGCGACAGCATCCTCTAGTGGCGGTACTGTGTACTGGGTCATATGGGCTCTGGACCCCATGGTGGTACTGCCTCAAATTGTTTAAATAAAGACTGTTTAAATAAAGGCATATGTCCATCCTATCCAGCTCAGGCTGAGTCCTTTTCCCACCAATTCCTAGGAAGAGGTGGCAGTTAGATGACTTAGGTTTAGGAAGGTAACCCAAGTGACCTCTTTTCCCTTCAATTTCTCAGGTTAGTTGAGGTAGCCATGGTGTGTTGCATTGTCCTGATGGAATTTGAACTTCCCTCCTGTTTTGGGGGGGGGGGGGGGAGTGGAGGGGAGGGGGGAGGAAAGGCGGTTAGGTTAGTGGAGGTAGCCCAATTGACCTCTCTTCCCGCCAAAATTTGAACTTCCCACCATGTTTCGTTGTGGCATTGCCATATCTATTGCTGCCATCTTGGATCCGCTATATTGAATAAATTTGTCAACAATTCAATGTGGAGTGGAACGAACTTTGTCGTACTACTCATGCATATCAACAGCTCATGCAACCAGTATTAACAGTCAACCTCTGACTGCTCTGAAATTACAGATTTGACATGCAATGTGTGTTTTTAAGTGTCCTTTACTTTACGTCTATGGTCACAAACTTTTAGTTAGCAGGCCATAGAATTAAAGTAAAGGAAACTTATTGCATATATGGGTCACTGTTTTATTCGCGACAGTGGCGCAGCTTGTGAATGTGTCTTTTATTAATTTTCAAGTAATTGTAATTGCCCATATGGATAATTTGCACAGAGAGAACGACAGACTATATATTTATAAATTCCTAAATATGAAACTAATAGCTGGCCACAGGTTTGAATCAATAGTATATTTTGATAATAATTCACTAACGCAAAACGTGGTTTTCTGGTGTCAGGTTCACCGACATCGACTTGCCTCAGTTTCGCTTGTGTCACATGTTGATGCATTGATGTATGCAGAAACCATACGGTAATATTTAGTGGTTTTTGACAGCGTGCTCCGCATAACTTTCGACCACGTGCCGTCGTGTTCACAACCGATTCACAGACATTGTGTCTCCATTTACTAGCATATTAATTTCTCCGACTCTCGTTGGCAAGGCAAAATTCACCTGTATGCTGGCTCGGTTCATGTACTAGACAGTGATTTTAAATAATTCCCTTACACCTGATATCAGCGTTGTATTATGTCAAAATTGAAATGCTGAGTTACCTGTGATAAACTACTGTATCTTCTAATTTACAAATTTATTTTCACGCTCACTCGTAAAGGTCAATCTGCGACGTACCTGTCCGCAGTTTTAGTTCACCGAAAAGTGTTTGCAGATAATGTATTCTTCAGTGTAGCAGTGCTGCGTCTGAGCTGAACAGAATTGTCGTTTCCTAAGACAGTACCACAGTGATGCACGCAAAGACTTGACGCGTCATAGAAAAGAAAGGAAGACAGGAAGAACGTAGGAAAAACTTCACTGAAATCACAGTGGATTGCAGTTTCGCTATTTAATGTGTAAATCTGACAAAACATTTTTATTAAGAGTTAAATTTTCCGCACTCCTAAAAAGTCTTAACACCACAGCATACGCCAGTCGTCCTTCTCACTAAAGATCTCTAAGCCCATAGTTCAAAAATGGTTCAAATGGCTCTGAGCACCATGGGACTTAACTTCTGAGGTCATTAGTCCCCTAGAACTTAGATCTACTTAAACCTAACGACATCACACACATCCATGCCCGAGGCAGGATTCGAACCTGCGACGGTAGCGGTCACGCGGTGCCAGACTGTAGTGCCTAGAACCGCTCGGCCACCCTGACCTGCTAAGCCCATAGTCTTAGCACGTGTCATCTTACTTGCTGCCTTAGCATTTCGTGAACGACCCACTATGTGGTAAAAGTATCTCGGTTACACAGTCTTCAAGAAGATGATCGATTTTCGTGTAGTTTACCCAGTACTCAAAATGGAAATTTATGGTAAGTCCAATGGGACCGAACTGCTGAGGTAATCGGTCCCTAAGCTTACACACTACTTAATCTAACTTAAACGAACACACTAAGGACAACACACACCCATGCCCGAGGGAAGACTCGAACCTCCGACGTGGGCAGCCACTCGATCCGTGACAAGGCGCCCGAGACCGCGCGGCTACCCCACGCGGCTCTAATACTGATTTCTGACGAAATACTCTGCGTCTCATCTCAAGATGTTCCAAGGGACCAAAGCCATGGTGGCGGAAGAGTTGACTGATACAGCAGCATTCTCGACACGTAGCGAAGATTTTTTTTTTTTTTTTTTTGTTTTCTGAACGAAAACTGTTGCGGTGGTTTCCATACTAATGACTTTCTTACCGATGACAGTAGATAAACAGATGTACGATGAACTGATGAGATTATTTTAGCTTTGATATTCGATATGTGATCAAAAAATAAGTATATTTTTTTTAATTTCACGGACTGTACACACCCGGTTTTTAATTATTTTATCTTTTTGGTACACATGTTCCTGATGTATGTTTGCACTTCCAGCTGTTTTGAAAATTTTGTTTATTATTGACAGTCGAAAAGGCTGTACACGTTTTCGAGCACTCGGTGAATGTTTACTTTCGAAAAATTTGCATTACATTCTACTTGAAAACGGAATAAATTGCAGCACAGCATTCAGATGTCGCCTAAGGCTTTTTGAGGCTCTACTGTAAGTAAGACAATGGTTTACAAGTGAAGTAAACATTTCTTAAGAGGTTCAAAAATGGGTTGAAGACGATGATAGCCCTGGATGCCCTATCACATCAATTACTGAAGACCATGTGGCGTAAGTAAGAAACATGGTTCTGAAAAATCACGGAATCGCTATCGGGGAGGTTGCTGATGATGTCGGCAAATCCTTTAACTCATTACAAGGAACTTTATCGGATATTTTGGATATGAAACATGTAGTAGCAAAGCTTGTTCAGAAATTGTTGAGTATCGACCAAAAACTACGCCACGTGGACTTAGCTCAGGAATTGCTGACTGAAATCGACAACGTTTCAGAACTTCTAAAGAAGGTTATAATAAGGTGACGAAACACGGGTATACGATGACGCCGAAACGAAGAAACAGTCCTCTAGATGGAAACTGCCTGAAAAGCCAAGACCAAAAAAACTTCGACAGGTTAGATCACATACACAGGTTATTCTCAATGTATTCTTCGATTACAATAGAACAGTGCATCATGAGTTCGTACCTTTTGGTCGTACGGTCAGTAAAGAATACCACATGGAGGTTATGTACCGTTTTCTTGAAGCAATCTGAGGAAAACTGCCAGAACTGTGGCTAAATTACTCGTGGAAATTGCATCACGGTAATGGTTTCGCTCACACCTCAATGCTTATTCGTGATTTTTTTGCCAAAAAAACAAAACTATTACGTTGCTGCAGCGACTGTATTTGCCAGAATTGGCTCACTATGACTTCGTTTTTTACGGCGAGGCTTACGAGGAGTATGGAACGATGTTTCGCCATCACTGATGAGATAAAAACAGAACCGCCGAAGGGGCTGAACACCGTAACGAAAAGTGAGTTCCAGAAATGCTTCCAAGATAGAAAAAAGCGCTGGCACAAGTACATTATATCTCTGGGGGATTACTTTGAACGAGAAAATTTGATGGTGACGAATAAATAAAGATTCTTTAAGACAAACAAATATTCTCGTTATTTTTTGATCACACCTCGTATTTTCTCCAGCCTACAACAGCGACTATATTAATTTAGTGGGTTTTAATAAAATTAGCAATTTTTAAAAAAGAGCTAACCGAGCTAATTAACAGCAGGATAAGTGGTAAACATCAGTGAATAGAGAATAGCACCTTGTTGTGGTGTGTAGTTAATTTACGAGTAAAATAAAGTTACAAACCGTTAGGAGCAATCCCTCTAATACACTGCTCCCACGCTCGGCCCCGTCGCCAATTGAGAAGTCATAAAACTTTATGACCGCCCTCGGGGCCCAGTGTTACGGAAGCGCGGCGTGCGGTGTACAAACAAGGCTACCGGTCATCGCAGAACCAGGTCACTCCAGCCTCGCACATGTATCTTTGTAGCAAGAATCGGAATGCCGAGCGACAGTAAATCCCTCTCAGTTAGCAACTTAGGATGATTATGACATGTGTACCGAGAAGTGAACCACTCTTCTGCAGTTCCAAACAGGCTAAAGGAAGTGAAAACAGGGAAAGTTCTTCCGTGAAACACAATCACTATGTTTATTATAACGGATGTTCTTAGATACAGTATTATTTCGGACAGATACACACAAGTTAGGTATAAACGTGAGCTTGATTTGTGTAGGTTAAGGTTTTGCTCTCAAAACAGTGTTAAACTATTGGAGATGGATGCATATAACTCTTGGACGAGTCTGTCACATGCCTCACAAAGCCATTGTATGTCATTGAGAGATACAGGAGAATCATTGGGACCATTCATTATTTTCTCACTGGAGGCCTTATGGTTCATTAACATTCCAACTTCAGAGCCGGCCGGGGTGGCCGAGCGGTTCTAGGTGTACAGTCTGGAACCGCGCAACCGCTACGATCGCAGGTTCGAATCCTGCCTCTGGCATGGATGTGTGTGATGTCCTTAGGTTAGTTAGGTTTAATTAGTTCTAAGTTCTAGGGGACTGATGACCTTAAAGTTAAGTCCCATAGTGCTCAGAGCCATTTGAACATTTTTTTAACCAACTTCAGAGCATTTCAGTCAACGCCGAGGGATAAAGAACCGTCCAACCACCGTATGACAGAAATTTGCCTTAAAACTGTAAAGAAGATGTATACATTTCGTCTCCTATTTTTTACATCAAGAAATATTTTACTTTGTTCATCTGACAGATCAGTCTTTTATTCATTGTGGCACAATTGCCTTGTTTTGAGTCCTCAGTCCTCTGACTGATTTGATGCGGCCTGCCACCGAGTTCCCCTCCTGTGCCAACCTCTTCATCTCAGAGCAGCACTTGCAACCTATGTCCTCAGTCAATTGTTGGACGTATTCCAGTCTCTGTCTTCCTCTGCAGTTTTTGCCCTATACAGCTGCTTCTAGTACTGTGGAGTTATTCCTGATGCCTTAACAGATGTTCTATCATCCTGTCGCTTCGCCTTGTCAGTGTTTTCCACATATTCCTTTCCTCTCCGAACCTGAGCAAAACCTCCTCATTTCTTAGCTTATCAGTGCACCTAATTGCCCATGATTTTATTAATAACAACGTAATATATGTATAATATATTTAATTGGATAATGATGCATTTTAATTGCAATACAATACATAAAATATTTTAATATAATAATAATAATAATAATAATAATTGGTTTCCATCAGGGCTTAGTACCGCGCTTTGGTATAAATTTCAAGAAATTCAATTCGGAAAATTATAGAATTTGTAAAAAATATGATTCTGTAACAAATTGAGAAGGAAGTATGTCATGCATTTGATTTGAGAAATGCAATAGCAACAAACTCTCACCACTTTGACACCTGTAAAATGTGTACGACATAGAACTGAAGTATTTCATTTAACACTACGACTGTGAATAAAGAAAGGTCTACATACATTAGTGTGTGGGCGCGTGATGGGAGCCCTATTTCTTTCAGCTGTTTCCAACAAAGTTCGGGAAAGTGAGATTCCTGTTATTTTTTCCTTACTGCCCCTGTCTTGTCTTATTCGGCTTCCTGTGGTGGCCACTTCTACATGAGGTCTCGAGAGCCCTTGTGACAGCAGTTACGGTTATTCTGAGAATGTATAGCTGATTCAATTCAGCCAAGCGTCAGCCCATCTGGGTCAAGGATACCGTCAAGAGTGCCCTTGGGAACTCTGATAGCACCGCTCTTATTAAATTATTGGCGGACAGAGACCAGCAAATCTGCGGCTGTTTACTAATGACACTGTGGTGTACGGAAAAGTGTCGTTGTTGAGTGAGTGGCATAGGCCTCTAGCTCGGGCAGCGATCCGGCACACGGTTTTAATCTGCCAGTGAATCTCAAAAATTGGTTCAAATTGCTCTGAGCACTATGGGACTTAACTTCTAAGGTCATCAGTCCCCTAGAACTTAGAACTACTTAAACCTAACTAACCTAAGGACATCACACACATCCATGCCCGAGGCAGGATTCGAACCTGCGACCGTAGCGGTCGCACGGTTCCAGACTGTAGCGCCTAGAACCGCTCGGCCACCCTGGCCGGCAATAAATTTCACGGATGTGTGAGTGGTGAGGGCAAACAACGTCATTAATGCACTATAAATGAGATGGTATTGAGGCATGTAAATTATCTGACCATAAGTAGGGGCCCTCACATGCTCAGTATTTATTGCGTAATATAAGGGCGGTATTGCTCAATTAGCGGCAGTTCCTGCCGAGACAGAGTGAAATTCGTAGTAGCACCGAACCAGTTTTCGCAAACAACTGAAAAAAGTAAATGACAAAATACCAGGAAGTGGGGTGGAAGAAGTATATTAAAGCAGCTTGCGATACTTTGACACGTGAAATTCCTAATTATTTAGGAAACGTCTCGTGCCCACAATACGACAGGAATCTGAAGACTGTCATGACAGTAAGCAGAAATGTTTATTTTTTCTTGTAATAGTTTTCAGAATTGGCAAATAAAGTCAGTTGATTTGTCCACTTAGCATATTTAGGATTTTTTTCGCAACAGTTGTCAGAACACGGGCATAAGATCACGTACGCTTTCAGTCTATAATCAGTAAATGTTTAATTTCTCTACTATAGTTTCACTTGTTTGATTTGTAATTAGTTGTTACGGTGGTTTACGAATCTTTTACTGCTGTGAATGAGCCCCTGGGTAATTTAAGTGTTTCAGCTTCTCAAACTTATCTCACCCGTTGTACATAATTCCTGCTTCTGTTTCGCAAGGCAAGTAACTCAATCGCTATACATTCGTGTTTCACACAGTCTCATGCCCTTACGTTCGTTACGTACGCAGAGTTCTATGTAACGCGTCCCGGGCATAAATACCGCGCAAAAAACATTGTGCCACTCCTGGCCTCACACTTTCGCGCAATATATTGACACAATCTCATTGCGCAATAAATATAGAGATTAGATTAGATTAGATTAGATTTACTTTCATTCCCAATGATCCGTAGTGAGGAGATCCTCCAGGATGTAGAACGTGTCAGAAAAACAACAATACATGACAAATATTTACAACTCAAACAAATAAGTTGTTATACCTTTCCACAGGTCCCAAGTGGAATGATCGTCATTTTTTAATGAACACTATATGAAAGAATCATTTTACAAATACTAATGCACTAAAGGTAAAATAAAAAGGTTTTTTATTTATTTATAAGGAAATAAACGTGTAATACAACTACTATAATACTTATTTATAATAAACACATTACTGCACTGAAATGGTGCAGAAGTTAGATTGTGCTTACACACACACACACACACACACACACACACACTTATTTACAATGAACACATTACTGCACTGAAATTGTGCAGAAGTTATATTGTACTCAAATCAGTTGGTTCTACTGAGAAATTCATCAATGGAGTAGAAGGGGTTGGCCACCAATAAATCCTTTAGACTTCTCTTAAACTGAATTTCATTGGTTGTTAAGCTTTTTATGACTGCTGGCAAGTTATTGAAAATGTGTGTTCCTGAATAATGCACACCTTTTAGTACAAGACTCTGTTACTTTAATTCCTTGATAAGATTATTCTTATTTCTAGTATTGATTCCATGAATTGAGCTGTTGGTTTGAAAAATTGATATATTTTTAATGACAACATTCATAGAGTGTGTAAAGACCCCTATTTATGGAGTGTGTCTACCCTTCGCCTTTATGAAGGCTTGAGGTTTGCTGGAGATATTTCAATGACGTGTCTGAATAATTGTTGAGGAATAGAAATCCATTTCTCCTCAAGAGCCGAGACCAGGGAAGATAGTGGTACTGGACGCTGAGATCTGGAAAAAATGGCTAAAAGCACTATGGGACTTGACATCTGAGATCATCAGCCGCATAGACTTACAACTACTTAAACCTAACTAACCTAAGGACATCACACATATCTATGTCCGAGGTAGATTCGAACCTGCAACCGTAGCAGCCGCATGGTTACAGACTGAGATCTGGAGCGAACTCGACATTTTACTTCATCGCAAAAGCTTGCCATTGATTTCAGATCGGAAATGTTATTATTCAAGAGCCATTGTTTCACAGATGCTGATTTGTCACAGGGCGTATTGTCGTGCTGATATGAACAGCCACGTCCTCCAGCTGTTTCTACTCTGTATATGAGTTCAGTACATGATTCTCTAAACTGTGTTCATAACCTTCCGCATTTATCATTTCCTAACCGCAGTAAGGGAATCACACACTCTTACCTCAACATCTCCTCTACGTACTTCACTCCTGACACTACTAATGACAAGAAGTGACGTCCTCCAGACATTTGCAAAATTCAGGTACTTCCATCGTACTGTCACAGGGTACAGAGAGATCCATTAGTCCAGATGGCTGCTTTCCAATCATCCACTGTCCAGTGGCGCTCCTCTTTACAACATGTCAAGTGTCGCTTAGCGCTAACTAGAGAAGTGTGTGGCTTATGAAGACTTCCTCGACAGTCGTTCCCCATTCTTTGTAACTCCCTATGCACAGCAATTGGTGACACCTTGGTACACGCGAGTGATTCCTTCCGCTGGTTTCATGCGATTCTTTAGAGCCACCGTTCGCAATACTTGGCGGTCCCTGTCCTTCCGTATATGAAGTGTGCCTGCCGTTGGTTTAGCTGTGGTTGTTTCTTCGCGTTTCCCGTAGGTTGGATCACTAGCAGTCGACTTTAGCAGCTTTGGAAAGTTTGAAATGTCCCTGTTAGATCTGTTATTCAGTTGACATCCAATGACAAGTTCTCGTTCAAAGCCAACGAGCTCCCCTGACAGACCCATTCTGCTGCTACTCCTTATCTGCTGACAGCACAAAACAATCCGCCTTCTTTTATAATGACGAATTTGCCTCCCGTGACACCTAGTGGTCAATTCCGCACTACACACGGATGTCCGGATACTTATGACTGGATAGTGTATGTGTTTCTAACATGACGTAGCCCTGACATACCGGGTGATCAAAAAGTCAGTATAAATTTGAAAACTTAATAAACCACGGAATAATGTAGATAGAGAGGTAAAAATTGACACACATGCTTGGAATGACATGGGGTTTTATTAGAACAAAAAAAAAAAAAAAAACAACGAAGTTCACAAAATGTTCGACAGATGGCGCTGGACTGCAAAACGTCAGTGGCTGCGCATGATAATCGTGTTACAGAATCGCATCATCCCCAGCCTGGCTGATAAACACCTGCTGGAACGTACGATGTTTATGCAGCATGGCGCTCCACCCCATAATGCTAGAAGCGTGAGAGATCTCTTGCGCGCGTCGTTTGGTGATGATCGTGTGCTCAGCCGCCACTTTCGTCATGCTTGGCCTCCCAGGTCTCCAGACCTCAGTCCGTGCGATTATTGGCTTTGGTGTTACATGAAGTCACCAGTGCATCGTGATCGACGGACGTCTCTAGGGATGCTGAAAGACAACATCCGACGCCAGTGCCTCACCATAACTCCGGACATGCTTTACAGTGCTGTTCACAACATTATTCCTCGACTACAGCTATTGTTGAGGAATGATGACGGACATATTGAGCATTTCCTGTAAAGAACATCTCATTGCTTTGTCTTACTATGTTATGCTAATTACTGCTATTCTGATCAGATGAACCGCCATCTGTCGGACATTTTTTTAACGTTTGTATTTTTTTGGTTCTAATAAAACCCCATGTCATTCCAAGCATGTGTGTCGATTTTTACCTATCTACATTATTCCGTGATTTATTCAGTTTTCAAATTTATACTGACTTTGTGATCACCCGGTACTTTACACATTTTAATGGTAAACATTTGCATCGTACGCACTACGATCAAATAAATATTGACTCAAAGAGAAGGTCCTGTCTCGTGGGTAGCTCGTCTACCAGACCTGACGCTGCTAGATTTCTTCCTGTGGGGTTATTTAAGAGATCCTATGTACAGGAAACCAGTCGCGACTGGAGCATCTACTGACAATAACTCAACTTTCATGTAATATTTCTCGAAAAACACCAGGGTTTATCAAACAGTTATAACGCAACTTTTCGCAGCAACTGTTATGAATGACTTTGTTCAAGTCGCGCAGATAAATAAATTTATTACAAAAATGTGTCAACTTCTACTACTCACCAGCGACAGATTAGACAATTTCTCAATCTTGCTCATAGCTTTAGTCTCTTGTTTCGTATTCAGAATTCACATCACAAATCGATACGATTCCTATACTATATCACCCCTTAAAGCTTGTGCAATAATCACGGAAACAACCTGTATTCGGTTATTCCATAACACATGTTGCCACACATTGAGGAATGTTGAACATCATATACTATGATGAACATGTTTTGCAGGTATTACGGTGTTGAACACCGCTCCCCGTAAATGAAAAAACCAGTCTGCCTTCAGGCCGCAAGTGGCCCATCGGGACCATACGACCGCCGTGTCATCCTTAGCTGAGGATGCAGATAGGAGGGGCGTGTGGTCAACACACCGCTCTCCCGGCCGTTTTCTTTTACCGAAGCCGCTACTACTCGGTCGAGTAGCTCCTCAGTTGGAATCATGAGCCTGAGTGCACCCCTAAAAATGGCAACACTTCATGGCGGCCCAGATGGTCATCCATCCAAGTGCCGGCCATGCCCGACAGCGCTTAACTGCGGTGATCCGACAGGAACCGGTGTATTCACGGCGGCAAGGCCGTTACTCGATAAATGAAAGAAATATTTTAAACAAAACTGTCTTATTCTTGTGTTTTCAGTGTACTAAATCCTAGAGATGGGCAAAAAGTAACGATATATCAAAATATCGATATTTCTTAAAAATAATATCGACGTACACCGGTGACATTTAATTACCAATGCATCCATTAATCAATAGTAGATATTGAATATCGGAAGCGATATTTTTATTGTCTGTCTTCTCTCACAGTAATTCATGAGCACTATATTTCTCATAAGCAGATTTCTTGCCAAATCCAGCTACTGCAAATATTGGAAAACTGACAGTAAATGTCTTAGAATGGGCTTAATTTAATTTCACATTCATTTTTACAAATGAGCGCCAGATTTGAGTATGAATGTATCTATACCGCATAGTCATGAAATCTTGTTATTTCTGTGTGTCATTTCTACCATTGCAAATGATAGGTTCAAGGTGAAAACGCACACGTTTGATGAGAATGATGGAAATTATTACTCCCTGCTCCCAACTATGAGGCAGAACGTGCGCTTCTCTTAATTTCCTGGATCAAGGAAAGATAGACGCACTGCAAAAGTAACGTACACTCGGCACAAAAATCACATATATTACTGCAGTGATATTCAACGGAAAATGGACTCTATTGTATGAAATGTTCAGTCATCATTTCACACTCGTTTTGTCAGAAGTTGCTCAAAAAACAGTGGATTCCTTAGCAAACTTTGTTGTCCTAGGTAACCGAACCAGACTGACAGTGGAACATATTAAACAAAGAGTTCTGTTAATGTCTATACTGATGGTTATTGATTACATTAATTATTTTTTTGTAAACAGGTCTTTTTATAGTACATTCTGTGTCTTTGAATGGTTAATATTGGATATGATAAGTATTTGCTTGTTAATCATTTCTGTGACTTCAGCCAGTTTTTCAAATTTCTGAAAGTGCTAAAAATATCGACTGATATTTCTAAATATCGGTATGTATGTTTCATTGACATGCCGTGTGTCGAGGGCCTCCCGTCGGGTAGACCGTTCGCCTGATGCAAGTCTTTCGAGTTGACGCCACTTCGGTGACTTGCGTGTCGATGGGGATGAAATGATGATGATAAGGACAACACAACACCCAGTCTCTGAGCGGAGAAAATCTCCGATCGAGCCGGGAATCGAACCCGGGCCGTTAGGCATGACATTTCGTCACGCTGACCACTCACCTACCAGGGCCGAACCTATGTTTCATTAGTATCGTTATATTCATAATTACTGACACGATAAGTATCAATATTTTGAGGAATTTGCCCATCCCTACTAAATCCTAACAGAATAAGAAAAAAGTCGTATCTACAACCATATTTTTACAATTATGAACAGTGTTTAAAAATGTGTTTGTTTAGCGATTTTAATGCTACATGTTTCATATTCTGCTCGAATTAATACTAATGTGGCGTTGAAATTTCGGTGATGCTGGTTGCACTGACTACTACATTGATGAACTAAAGCACTCTCTGTCCACCACGAGACTGAAAGCTACTCGGTAACACACACGAGGCGGTAAGGAAAGACCACGAAAGGAGCGCATATGATTGGGGAATCATTACAGCCACGTTACGGGCTGCAAATGGAGAAATCCGCTGACAGAAGCGAATTTGACAAATAGTAGTAAAGTATGGCCGGACGCCTTGGAACGCCCGCCTGTGAACGGCGACGCTGGTTGGCTGTCCGCGGCCACTGTCATGAGCACCTACGAAAAGAGGTTGAAAGACGGTCAATCCACTCAGGCGACGGAGGACTGCCCTCTCTGTAGAGCCGAAAAGGAGGCAGTCAGTGGCTAATATGGTGGCAAGTACAGTGCTGATGCCGGCACAGTTGTAGAGGAGCACGCCACTCAGCACATATTGTTGAACATGGCGCCCTGCAGCAACGCTTCTTACCTGTTCCCATGTTGATCCAACGGCTTCGTCAATTTCGAATGCAGAGGGTGCAGGATCAGTGGGAACATGTATTCTGGACGCATCAATCACGTCTCTTGTTACAGAACATGCGAGGTGCGACAATAAAGTAATGAGACTGATGTGAAAAAAAAAATTTGCCTACCGTTTTAGTCAAGTTTAGTGTTGTCTCCCTCAAAGTAGTTTCCTTCTGATTGTACACATTTTTTCCAGCGCTTCTGCCATTGATGGTAACATTTCTGGAACTCATCTTCTGTAATATGCTCCAAGACCATCGTGACAGCTTTTTTGACATTTTGTGTTGTTTGAAAATGGTGTCCCTCGACCGCCGTTTTCACTCTTGGAAATAGAAAAAAGTCGCATGGAGCGACAATCTGGTGAATAAGGTGGTGTGGTATTACTGAAATTTATTTTGAGGTTAAAAATTGCTGTACTGACAGAGCAGTATGGGATGGCGCATTATCGTGATGCAGAATCCAATTACCAGCAATGTTGGCACGGACACGAAGAACTCTTTTACGAAGTCTTTCTAAAATTTCTTTGTATTAACATTGGTTAACTATTTGTACAGGAGGCACCCACTCTTTATGAACAATTCCCTTGGAATCAAAGAAGCACACAAGCATGCATTTCACTTTTGACTTTGACATGCGAGCTTTTTTTGGTCTGGGTGATCCCTTTGAGCATTATTGCGAACTTTGGAGTTTTGTCTCTGGATCGTACTGAAAAAACCAACATTCATCAGCAGTGATAACACGGCTCAACAATTCTGGATTGATTTCCGTTTGCTCTAACAGATCGGCTGCCACATTTTTCCGTGTTTCTCGCTGTTGTGGTGTGAGATTTTTGGGGACCATTTTCGCACAAATCTTTCTCATACCAAGATCTTCAGTTATTATTAGACGAACCGTTTCTCTATTGATGTTCAGTTCTTCTGCAATCATTTTCACGGATAATCTTCGATCAGATCGCACGAGTTCACGCACCCTGACCAAGTTGACATCCGTCCGTGAGGTTGACGGTCGTCCACTGCGGTCTAGAAGCAGCTTATAGACCAAGGTCAAAGATATTGTGCCTACGCAAGCCTGCATGGTTGCTACATCTTGCAAAGAAAATTAGTCTCATTACTTTATTGCCACACCTCGTAGATGGTCATGTTCGGACATGACGTCGTCCAGGCGAACAACGGCTCGAAATATGCACACGCCTCGCAGACACAGGCTGTAGGTGGCCGCATTATATATGACCTAGATTTCCTTGGAATATAAGGTACTAATCGAAGGCTCCATCATAGCTGTGGACTGCGACAACATTACTGAGGACCACCACCGTCCGTTCATGCTTGATATCTTCCCCAACGGCGAACGCTTCTTCAGTGGCATTGATGTGCGTCTCACAAGCCACTATCGAGCTTCAGTGGTTGGGAGAATGTCAAGGAACTCACGTTGATCTCTTGGCAATGAAAGTTGACTGATGCGAAACCGATGGAACACATCCGTGACGCTGTAAGATGCTAGCTACGCTCCCATAAACTGCGGATTGTAATTCACGGAAATTGCGTGCGCTGTGCGGAGACACCTGGTGCCGTATACTTCCGCAAACCTAACAAGGAGTAACGCATCCACGTCAAGCAAAACCGCTACTGTAGGGCTTTCCAAATGTGGACCAATGGTCCACTGACCAGGTGGTCAACCAGTTCTCTCTAATCAGTATTTGACAGCTAATATGACATGTTCTTTGGGCCTTCCTTTTCCGCAAGAACATCGTACATCCCAGTGACAGACATTTCCTAATGAAAGACATTTCCTCATCTATGAGAAACTAAATTGAAAGAACGCATGAAGGGCATCATCTATACACGAGTGACTGTGATAAGTATTCATTATTTATTAAAACAGTCACTGGCGTAAAGATGTCGTGCTTCAAAAACTTTTTTATGACTGTGAATCCCAGCAACAACAAGTTTATTGTAAGAAAGCTTGTTTCTTGGGCATGAGATTCGGAAAATGATGACCGATTCCAACGTTCAATGACGAATGACTCCGAGTGAGAGCGACACTTAGGTACCATTCAAGGAGGGTTTCACTACGTTCTTACAAAGCAAAAAGAACCTACATTATATACGGCGTTGAAGAGAAGTATTCCATACTCAGAGGTGTTGGTACGGACGAAAAGAAGGAAAAAAAGTCGAGTAGACATGGGCTCTCAAATACACTACTGGCCATTAAAATTGCTACACCAAGAAGAAATGCAGAACATAAACGGGTATTCATTGGACAAATATATTATACTGGAACTGACATGTCATTACATTTTCGAACAATTTGGGGGCATAGATACTGAGAAATCAGTACGCAGAACAACCACCTCTGGCCGTAATAACGGCCTTGATACGCCTGGGAATTGAGTCAAACAGTGCTTGGATGGTGTGTACAGGTACAGCTGTCCATGCAGCTTCAAAACGATAGCACAGTTCATCAAGAGCAGTGACTGGACTATTGTGACGAGCCAGTTGCTCGGCCACCATTGAGCAGAAGTTTTCAATTGGTGAGAGATCTGGAGAATGTGCTGGCCAGGGCAGCAGTCGAACATTTTCTGTATCCAGAAAAGCCCGTACAGGACCTGCAACATGCGGTCGTGCATAATACTGCTGAAATGTAGGTTTCGCAGGGATCGAATGAAGGTAGAGCCACGGATCGTAACACATCTGAAATGTGTTCAAAATGCCGTCAATATGAACAAGAGGTGACCGAGACGTGTAACCAATGGCACCCCATACCATCACGCCGGGTGATACGCCAGTATGGCGATGACCAATACACGCTTGCAATGTGCATTCACCGCGATGACGCCAAACACGGCTGTGACCATCATGATGCTGTAAACAGAACCTAGATTCATCCGAAAAAGTGGCATTTTGCCATTCGTGCACCCAGGTTCGTCGTTACGTTCACCATGGCAGGCGTTCCTGTCTGTGATGCAGCGTCAAGGGTAACCGCAGCCATGGTCTCCGAGCTGATAGTCCATGCTGCTGCAAACGTCGTCGAACTGTTCTTGCTGATGGTTGTTGTCTTGCAAACGTCCCCGTCTGTTGACTCAGGGATCGAGACGTGGCTGCACGATGCGTTACAGCCATGCGGGTAAGATGCGTTTCATCTTTACTGCTAGTGATACGAGGCCGTTGGGATCTAGCACGGCGTTCCGTATTACCCTCTTGAATCCACCGATTCCATATTCTGCTAACAGTCATTGGATCTCGACCAACGCGAGCAGCAATGTCGCGATACGATAAATCGCAATCGCGATAGGCTACAATCCGACCTTTATCAAAGTCGGAAACGTGATGGTACGCATTTCTCCTCCTTACACGAGGCATCACAACAACGTTTCACCAGGTAACGCCAGTCAACTACTATTTGTGAACGAGAAATCGGTTGGAAACTTTCCTCATGCCAGCCAGCACGTGGTAGGTGTCGCCACCGGTGCTAACCTTGAGTGAATGCTCTGAAAAGCTAATCATTTGCATGTCAGAGCATCTTCGTCCTGTCGGTTAAATTTCGCGTCTGTAGAACGTCATATTCGTGGTGAAGCAATTTTAATGTCCAGTAATGTACATACCGTAAAAACTAAGAGTATTTGTTTATCTTTGCTACTGTAAAAGACATCCGTGCACTGTAATTTTTTTCTGTCATGTACGATTATTGTGTTACTGTAAAACAACAGAGCTTCTAACGTAATCTGACTTGTATTAAATGCAATCTGCACTTCTGAGACATTGCTAAAGAGATGCTCGATATGGTGTGCATAGATAATGCATGCTGCTGTCCGACATTTAGGGAATAGCACGCTTTCTGGAAAACTCCAAGTTGGTCACGGACACGCGGGCAGGGACTTCTGACGCGTCACTGTAGTTTTTGTACGTCACTGCTTCCCAGGGCGTCTCCAGACGCGTCTTCGGTGGTTATAGGGGCTCATCTCGCACCGAGACTCATCACTGAAGATAATTCTACCCCAGTTAATGAGGTTATAGGCCAAAGACGTGGCCGGAGACGCCCGGGACAACGGTAGGGTACTAACCGGACTATCGCTCGCCATGCGGTTCGACAACCATGAGCGACGGTCTGGAGTGTCACTTCATTTCATAGCAGCACCCTTTTGGTTTGCCGTCCGCGGCATCTTAACTGCACGTCGACGGTATTCTAAGCCCTGTGTTGCTTCCCTTAACGGTAAGCCATCCCAGGCTTACATTTCAGCAAGACTATTCCCGCCCGCACAAGGCGAGAGCTTCCACTGCTCGTCTTCATGCTTTCCAAACCCTTATTTGGCCAGCAAGGTCGACGGATCTCTTCCCAATTGAAAACATTTGCAGCTTTATGGCCAGGGCCCTCCAGACGGCTAGGAATTTTGACGAACTAACGTGCAAATTGGAAAGAATCTGGCTCGATATCCCTCAGGAGGACATCCAACAATTCTATTAGTCAGTACCAAGCCGAGTAATGCGTTGTTGACTTGCCCGATTTGTGAAGCTCTTTCTCTTGAATAAATCATCCACTTTTCTGAAATTTTAATCATTGGTTTGTCCGTACATGTGCATAACATCTACCTATTTAATTCACAATCCGATAATTCCTTCGTGATGTATCGTTCCCTCTCTCCTTCTGTCTTACAGTGTATAATCCCACTTTGGGTCCGAGTAGAGATCAACAAGCTGATCATCGCACTTTCTAACAATACCACCATTTGCAAAGTAGGTTTGTTGTTGTTGTGGTCTTCAGCCCCGAGACTGGTTTGATGCAGCTCTCCATGCTACTCTACCCTGTGCAAGCTTCTTAACCCCCAGTACTTACTGCAACCTACATCCTTCTGAATCTGCTTAGTGTATTGATCTCTTGGTCTCCCTCTACGATTTTACCCTCCACGCTGCCCTCCAATGCTAAATTTGTGATCCCTTGATGCCTCAGAACATGCCCTACCAACCGGTCCCTTCTTCTTGTCAAGTTGTGCCACAAACTCCTCTTCTCCCCAATTCTATTTAATACCTCCTGATTAGTTACGTGATCTACCCATTTAATCTTCAGCATTCTTCTGTAGCACCACATTTCAAACACTTTTATTCTCTTCTTGTCCAAACTATTTATGCCGGCCGCGGTGGTCTCGCGGTTCTAGGCGCTCAGTTCGGAGCCGCGCGACTGCTACGGTCGCAGGTTCGAATCCTGCGTCGGGCATGGATGTGTGTGATGTCCTTAGGTTAGTTAGGTTTAATTAGTTCTAAGTTCTAGGGGACTGATGACCACAGATGTTAAGTCCCATAGTGCTCAGAGCCATTTGAACCAAACTATTTATTGTCCATGTTTCACTTCCATACATGGCTACACTCCATACAAATACTTTCAGAAACGACTTCCTGACACTTAAATCTATACTCGATGTTAACAAATTCCTCTTCTTCAGAAACGCTTTCCTTGCCATTGCCAACCTACATTTTATATCCTCTCTACTTCGACCATCATCAGTTATTTGGCTCCCCAAATAGCAAAATTCCTTTACTACTTTATGTGTCTCATTTCCTAATCTAATTCCCTCAGCATCACCCGACTTAATTCGACTACATTCCATGATCCTTGTTTTGCTTTTGTTGATGTTCATCTTATATCCTCCTTTCAAGACACTGTCCATTCCGTTCAACTGCTCTTCCAAGTCCTTTGCTGTCTCTGACAGAATTACAATGTCATCGGCGAACCTCAAAGTTTTTATTTCTTCTCCATGGATTTTAATACCCACTCCGAATTTTTCTTTTGTTTCCTTTACTGCTTGCTCAATATACAGATTGAATACCATCGGGGAGAGGCTACAATCCTATCTCACTCCCTTCCCAACCAGTGCTTCCCTTTCATGCCCCTCGATTCCTATAACTGCCATCTGGTTAGAAATCAGATTAATAATGTTGCCTACGCAGCATATGTTCGCTTTATCGGGCAACAACAAAGTTATTGACTGTGGATGGTATCGACAGAATGGAAATAAAGAAGTCACTGTAAAATGTCATTAATTTTGGCACTTATCTTCAATGGATTCCCACGCAGATTTCGTCGAAGTTGTTATGGCTCTTGTTGATTCTGCGGTGATTCCACTTTGACTGCTAGAAGGTCCAGATCTGTATTTTAGCAATATTTGAAGACCTAACAAATGCGTTTTTCAGGAAATTCTTAATGATCAAACAATCCCAGATCAGATCAATGGTATGGCAGAAATAATTTTTTGACTAGGTGTTCACGATCCACATTTTTATTAAATTTCTTGTAAATTCACATATACTTCTTCTTAATTGTCACATCATCAAGAGAACAGTTTTGTATCAATCTTCATATATTTAATTTCCACTTTAACCAAACACAAGACTTGACTGTTCTTTTACAAAGCGAAATAACAACTTAACTTCTGCAAAGTCAAACAAAGACTGCTCTGTGCGCATTCGCGCCAAAACGGTTACAAGTAAGTCAAAGATTATGACAGTCTCACAGAAATGAATACACACAAGAACCATATCACTGTAATATATCGATACATCGGAGTACCTATACATTAATAAAACCAAATCTGAATATTGTCACAAAAATATGTCTGTTACTTCGCAGAAAAGCAGTACTATATTACTGGTATCGAGAACTGGGGTTGGAGTGCCGTAATGGTCACGTAAATAAAGAACCATTACAACTGCCACACTACAGCTTCACGCAAACTAATTCGTAACAATCGCAGGGATGGGCCTACACCGCCACGGTAACAGCACAGGTAAACCAAATACTGGCGGAAAACACATACGGAAGTAACACGTCCGTTGTGGACTCATCCATTGTTTACGCATTATTAGTCTCGTAGTTATCAGCAAATCAAATCTGATGGTATTTTCTCACACAAGGAAGTGAAGTTCAACCGACGAGAGAATAGACGCTTTCACGTGACATTATTTTTTCAGTGGCCTGTGTGATATGGAACAGCCAAGGTTATGAAAATACTGGCCGAGTATTGCAGGGGCGCAGTTGTTTTCCGTTAGAGAAGATCACTGCCCTTTGGCTCTCGGTTTCGTATGGAATCAGCACCAAAACATTTTTCATGCGACAAAGGAACGGAAAGTTCGGGAAAATAAGGAACGGGTCAGTAAATTATTCAGAGGTCGAACCGACGTGAGCAGAAGCTTTCTCGGAATATTATACGACACCGCGGTCACCGGCGTAAACACCACATCCCGTATTCATACTGGTGGACAAACTAACGGAGATGCCTTTCCCAAGAAATACTCCGTGACTTTAATAAAAGACAGACCGACATTACCAACGCAAGCAGTTTCGGAAAGTGGCGGAAGGCTCTTGTTACACAGATACACACGTAGCTGCGAAATCTTTCGCGATGAACTCCTCGAATAAGAAGTTCTCGGTAAACTTGCCGCGTCAAATCCGGATAAAATACCAAGTTTTCTATTATTGGCTCATCATCGTCGTCAGGGACTATATCTGACTCTCGCCTAACTGACAAGGCTCCCACTTTTATGACCAAAGGACAGTATCCGATTGGCTGGCTTACGTCATAACATCTACTTCAATAGACACCGTTTATGCACTTAGCAATGCGCTGAAGTCGTGCACTTGATAAAGGAGCGCTTGTTGTCCGTGCTGCTCTTCTAACACTCCTCCTGGTTTTCGAGTTAAATGTGTGCGTGTTACACACCTCTCGGATTCTGGAGGCAGTGTGCCTACAAGTGAGTTAAGCTGCGCAAAGGATTTAGCTTACACGATAAAAAGAGACAACAAAAAAATGAATATCCTAAAACTAGAGAATATCCACTGGATAATTCAGTAATTTTCTAGGCTGTTCATTCTCGTCCTCAAGCTCACCCTAATTAACTATTGCGTCTGAACATTATCAATAAAAAACACAAAATAATAAAAATCAGTTATCAAGGGAAACTAAATTCTATTCGAAGAATAAATTCAATTCTGTACCATAGGAATTTATTTGAAGTCAGAACCCATTTAAATCAAGATAAAACGATTATATAATCGCCCAACGGACATATAAAACTAAATAAAAGTCACTTTAAACTAATACTAACAATCAACTGCCTAATCCTGTCCTGTCTTCGGATACGTGATCTGTGAAATAAAACGCGAAACGGGCGACGTCTCCACAGTACGAATCTCGAGAACAAACTGCTTCCAAACATTATTGAAAATAAAAAGTACGATAACAATGATCACAGCAATTTACATGTACAGCCCTAAAATGCCGGGGTGAATCGCTATATCACCGTGCATACAGCATGGTGCCGAAATAGAGCTACCATTCTGGAAGAAATCTGCGTTGTCGGCAATGCTGCACCCCTTCAGAACATTGTGAATGCTAAAACATAGCGCACTGGACAGCACACTGCCGTTCACAATGTACGAAATCAGAATACTGTCTTGTAGCTGCTCTGCACACAACAGACGAGAACCTAAACTCTCATCCAGAAAAGCGAAATTCAGGATCGTCTGAGTTTACAAAAATTACAGTGGCCTAACTACTCTTGAGAGCAAAAGGCAGCAAGTCCATTCATCGTCAACAATAGCTCATGGGCATACAGACTCTCTCGGAACTGCTGTCTCTCCAGCAAAACTCTGATTCCTCCTCCCCATAAGAGCGTGTGGTGAGGCGAATCACAACATAGCATTCCCAGTATAGTCTCCCATTCTGCTCCTTCTTCCGACTGCTGGCCAACCACCGACTTTAGTTCAGTTTTTGGAGTCGAAATTTCTAGAATTTATCCTTAATTTGCCGTCTAAACAAAATTCCACCAATCGGAGACCACTCAGTGAAAAAACAGCGGGAAACAGCCTGGCATATTGACCGCCGAACTGACGGCTGTTGTCGCTGCCGTGTCACCTACAACATTCCAAAATTCCTCTAAACTGTTTAACAAGTTTTCCAGACGCGACTGCAATATTCCGACCGAACCCAAGCGCACATTTCGTCCGCAGTCTTACAGTCCAGTCTGCTAGGTCGCCAACTGTTCTAACGTTAAAGGACCGTGAGCTGCCCTGTATTTCGCCATAGGACCTCCTGTGGTAAGCTGTAGAGGGAAACAGCCTTTGAAAGCTGTACGCCGCGCCCCCTCATTGTTCTCTTCTTCTGGGCTGGTGAGGGCTGCCCGCACGCTCGGACGCACACACACACACACACACACATACACACACACACACACACACACATACACACACACACACACACGGTGAAACCTATGTCCCGTGTCTCTCGCTTTTTCCACAGAGCTCACTGACTTTGATAATAAAAGCAATAACCCATCATGCAGTGAACATTAAGAATTAGTGGGAAAATGTACCTCACTATGTCAGTCACATTCAAATGCCGCCGTAAACGATGCAGAATCTATCAAATATTTCTTAATATCAGATTAATCACGTGGCAGGCTGTGAAAGCTGATTCATTGTAAGGTGCAAAATACTGTGACTTCACACTCTGACGCACATAGAGTGCTACACTGTTGACCTCACCATTACGGCTTCCTAATCTTTCACTCACAGGAAAAAAGTGGTTATGAGCTACCGTAAGACTGATTATCAGCACTCACCAGCCACTTCGTTTCATGAACTCTAGCATAGAGGTCAAGCGGCATGGAGTGATGCATCCGTTTTCGTCATTCACGGTTTGAATCAATGTTTAAGTGCAGTTTCCGATGTTGGTGTTTCCGACCTTATTGTAGGTAACATAGGCACTGTGGCACTTCTGACCAAATAGTTTTGTGAAATTTCCGACCAGAGCCTCCACCACCGCTGATTTATGCCAGTCGTTCACCAGCAGCAGATGGGTTGTAAAGTCGATTAAGAACTGACCTCGTCCAAAACCTTCGTTTCCGTATATGAGAGGTAGTCAAATAGAAACTTAACACCCACCACAACGGAACAATGGAATGGTTCCATTCAAAAGTAATCACCATATGCGTTTAGACAATTATCCCACTGGGAGACGTGAGGATCAATCCCCGCTTCGCAGAAATTGGTCGACCGCTGACGGATCCACAACGGCGCCAGCTGTTGCTATTCCTCGTGCGAATGAAGTCGATGCCCACTTAAGTTTTTCTTCAGGTCGCCAAAGATGTGTAAATCACACCTTGAAAGGCCCGGACATTCTAATAGCCTACGGCAAGCTGCAGATTCAACAGTGAAACCATCACACATCTCCTTCGTCAAATAAATCCATAACTGTCCACTCGGGTTCCAGTAAAGCCAGTGCCAAGGCTCAGCAGCCATTTAAACAAATTTAATGAAAAACAAGGTGGAAAGATTGGGCCCCATATTCACCTTTGTTTGTAACACCTTTCACCGTTTTCAATTTCTCAAAGCAAATATAGTTTACTCAAACAGTTAATATAATAAACAGTTAATATAATAAAACCAAGAAATCTGTGAAACAAACGGCCGGAGTGGCCGTGCGGTTCTAGGCGCCACAGTCTGGAACAGCGTGACCGCTACGGTCGCAGACTCGAATCCTGCCTCGGGCATGGATGTTTGTGATGTCCTTAGGTTAGTTAGGTTTAAGTAGTTCTAAGTTCCAGGGGACTGATGACATCAGAAGTTAAGTTCCATAGTGCTCAGAGCCGTTTGAACCAATGTGTGAAACGGGCGTTCAGGTTAAATTTTCAGCAACATGGACTTCTTTACATAATTGCAAATTTACAAAATTGAATTTTACACAAAATTAAATATAATGAATAATCGTCCTGGGTAATAAGTAACACTGTGCAACAATAAAAATGTAAATAGAATGAAAACAGTCGATTGCTTTTAATTCTAATGTGCTGGTCGCGAATATCACAAATACAATTCAAAATTAGCTCTAGTTTTCATTTTACACTGTTTTATTACGGTGAGATAATTATACGCGGATTTTTATGTTAAGTTTAAAATCAAATATCATAATGGTTTGTCAAATTCATAATAACTAGTAACAATGAATTATATTATTGTTCCTGGTCTTACTTGTATGCAATATTTTGGATATAAACATTTTGATAATAAATTTTAGTGAACTTACTGTCTCCCTCCTCTTCAACTTCAGTGACTTTATTAACGCATGTAATAACTTTTGCGCATTTGTTTCCAGATTAACTACCAGTTGTTCAAGTTAACTGCTATTGAACTAAACAAAAAAGCCACGAGTTTGTTTTAACAGTGCTGACATATTTTGCTATGTGTGTGGAGAGGTGACATTTGCTTCACAAAAGCAGCAGATAACTCCATCGATTACAAAAGCTTATAGTTGTTATTCTGGGTGCAAAATAGTTGTTCAGGATGAACCCTGGGCTCCATATGAGATCTGCAACACTTGTGCCAGCAACCTCAGGAATTGGATACATGGGAAAGGACGTTTAGCGCCCCTTGGAGTGCCAATGATCTGACGTGAGCCAACTAACCACGTCAATGATTGCTACTTTTGTGTGGTTCCTTCAATCAAGAAGGGAATATCTAAGAAGAAGAAGCGGACAGTGATCTATCCTAACATTCCATCTACCATACGTCGAGTTCTACATGGGAAAGGATTGCCTATACCTGAACCACCGACAGAGTACGAGATTACCTCTGATGGGGATTCTGAATGTCCTGAACCATGTACATCACAAGATCCAGAGTTTCTCGCAAATTCATCATCAATTGATGATTCACAAAAATTGTTTGAAAATGAGTTAAGTGATCTCATTAGAGATTTGGAGCTCTCTGAAGCTAAGGCTGATATTTTAACATCTAGATTGCAGCAGCGCAATTTTCTGAATAGCAATGTAAATGTTTCATTCTACCGCAGAAAAGAGCAACAATTCACTCCTTTTTTAACATGCAAGTGCATATGAAACAGTTATACCAAAACATGAAAATTTTCCTAGAATCCTTCAAGTATAATGACTCTCCATGGCAGATTTGTGCTCACTTGAAAGTGGTTGCACTTATTTTAGGTATGCAGTTAGAGTATACTAAATATTGCTGTTTACTCTGTGAATGGGATAGCTGAGCTCGTGCATCTCATTACAGTAAACATGAGTGGCCCACCAGAAAATCTCTTCAACCAGGTATAAAGAACATTAAGAGCGAACCTCTAGTAGACCCTAAAAAGACCCTGCTCCCACCCTTGCACATCAAGTTGGGTCTCATGAAAAACTTTGTTAAGGGAATGAACAAAGATGGTGACACGTTTAAGTACTTAAGGTAAAAATTCCCTTACTTACGTGATGCCAAAGTAAAGGAGGGCATCTTTGTAGGCCCACAGATTAGAGGGCTTTTTGGAGACCATACTTTTGATGGAATCATACAAGGTGATGAGAAGCATCCATGGGAATGTTTTAAGACAGTCTGTTTACGGTTCTTAGGGAACAAACGAGCAATAAATTATAAGAAGATTGTAGATAACATGTTGTCACCTTATGAAAAACTTGGTTGCAACATGTCATTGAAAATGCATTTCCTACATAGTCATCTTGACTTCTTCCCCAAACATTATGCTGCAGTAAGTGAAGAACATAGGGAGCGATTTCATCAAGATATTGCAACAATTGAGAAGAGGTATGCCGGAAAGTGGAACTCTACTATTTTAGCAGATTACTGCTGGACTGTCATAAGGGATGTTCCCGAGTATGTGTATAAACGTCAAGCCAAGCGAAAACGGTCATCTTCTGAATTTATCTCTGAATAACATATGCACTTGTATATAATGTAAATATGGACATTTAACATCTGTAATCCTTTATATACATTCGTGACCAGTTAATTTATGTATTTTCTTTCATGATTTACATAGTTCTGGTACAAAGTAAACTTACAAAGTGTTTTCATTCATGTAATATTACCTTCATTTTTTCGTAATATTTTACTTTTATACTTCCAGAATGGCAATGAAATTTATTAACGCATAACACATGATATGTTGTTGTTGTTGTTGTGATCTTCAGTCCTGAGACTGGATTGATGAAGCTCTCCATGTTACTCTATCCTGTGCAAGGTTCTCCATCTCTCAGTACCTATTGCAACCTACATCCTTCTGAATCTGTTTACTGTATTCGTCTCTTGGTCTCCCTCTACGAGTTTTACCCCCCATGCTGCCCTCCAATACTAAATTGGTGATCCCTTGATGCCTCAGAATGTACCCTACTAACCAATCCCATCTTCTAGTCAAGTTGTGCCACAAATTTCTCTTCTCTTAAATTCTAAAAAATACCTCCTCATTAGCTATGTGATCTACCCATCTAATCGTCAGCATTCTTCTGTAGCACCACTTTTCGAAAGCTTCTATTCTCTTCTTGTCTAAACTATTTATCGTCTATATTTCACTTCCATACATGACTACACTCCATACAAATACTTTTGGAAACGACTTTCTGACACTTAAATCTATGCTCGATGTTAACAAATTTCTCTTCATCACAAACGAAAAACGCTTTCATTGACATTGCCAGACTACATTTTATATCCTCTCTACTTCGACCATCATCAATTATATGCCTCCCCAAATAGCAAAACACATCTACTACATTAAGCGTCTCATATCCTAATCTAATTCCCTCAGCATCACCCGATTTAATTATGCTACATTCCGTTATTCTCGTTTTGCTTTTGTTGATGTCCATCTTATAGCCTCCGTTCAAAACACTGTCCATTCCGTTCAGCTGCTCTTCCAGATAATTTACTGTATCTGACAGAATTACAATGTCATCGGCGAACCTCAATGTTTTTATTTCTTCTCCACGGATTTTAATTCCTACTCCGTATTTTTCTTTTGTTTCCTTTACTGCTTGCTCAATATAGAGATCGAATAACGTCGGGGAGAGGCTACAACCCTGTCTCACTCCCTTCCCAACCACTGCTTCCCCTTCGTGCCCCTCGACTCTTATAACTGCCATCTGGTTTCTGTACAAATTGAAAATAGCCTTTCGCTCCCTGTATTTTATCCCTGCCACCTTCGGAATTTGAAAGAGAGCTTTCTCTATGTCTAGAAATGCTAGAAACGTAGGTTTGCCTTTTCTTAATCTATTTTCTAAGATAAGTCGTAGGGTTAGTATTGCCTCACGTGTTCCAACATTTCTACGGAATCAAAACTGATCTTCTCCGACGTCGGCTTCTACCAGTTGTTCCATTCATCTGTAAAGAATTCGTGTTAGTATTTTGTAGCCATGGCTTATTAAACTGGTAATTCGGTAATTTTCACATCTGTCAACACCTGCTTCTTTCGAATTGGTATTATTATATTCTTCTTGAAGTCTGAGGGTATTTCGCCTGTCTCATACATCTTGCTCACCATATGGTAGAGTTTTGTTAGTCCTCTCCCATGGCTGTTAGTAGTTCTAATGGAATGTTGTCTACCTGTGGGGCCTTGTTTCGACTTAGGTCTTTCAGTGCTCTGTCAAACTCTTCACGCAGGATCATATCTCCTATTTCATCTCTTCTATTTCTGTGATATTGTCCTCAAGAACATCGCCATTGTATAGGCCCTCTATAAACTCCATCCACCTTTCTGCTTTCCCTTCCTTGGTTAGAACTTGTTTTTCATCTAAGCTCTTGATATTCATACCAATGGTTCTCTTTTCCCCAAAGGTCTCTTTAATTTTCCTGTAGGCAGTATCTGTCTTACCCCTAGTGATATGTGCCTCTACATCCTTACATTTGTCCTCTAGCCATCCCTGCTTAGCCATTTTGCACTTCCTGTCGATCTCATTATTGAGAGGTTTGTATTCCTTTTTGCCTGAATCATTAACTACATTTATATATTTTCGCCTTTCATCAATTAAATTCAATATCTCTTCTGTTACTCAAGATTTCTATTAGCCCTCGTCTTTTTACCTACTTGATCCTCTGCTACCTTCACTATTTCGTCTCTCAAAGCTACCCATTCTTCTTCTGCTGTATTTATTTCCCCCTATTCTTTTCAATCTTTCCCTGAAGCTCTATACAACCTCTGGTTCTTTCAGTTTATCCAGGTCCCATCTCCTTAAATTCCCACCTTTTTGCAGTTTCTTCAGTTTTAATCTACAGTTCATAACCAATAGATTGTGGTCAGAGTTCACATCTGCCCCTGGAAGTGTCTTTCAATTTAAAACCTGGTTCCTGAATCTCTGTCTTACCATTAAATAATCTAGCTGATTCTAGTATCTCCAGGCTTCTTCCGTGTATACAACCTTCTTTCATCATTCTTGAACCAAGTGTTAGCTATGATTAAGTTATGCTCTGTGCAAAATTCTACCAGGTGGGCTTTCTCTTTCGTTTCTTTCTCCCAATCCACATTCACCTACTACGTTTCCTTCTCTCCCTTTTCCTACGATCGAATTCCAGTCACCCATGACTATCAAATTTTCGCCTCCCTTCAATATCTGAATAATTTATCTCACCATACATTTCATCAATCTCTACATCATCTGCAGAGCTAGATGGCATATAAACTTGTACTACCGTAGTCGGTGTGGGCTTCGTATCTATCTTGGCCACAATAATGCGTTCACTATGCTGTTTGTAGTAGCTTATTTGCATTCCTATTTTCCTATTCATTATTAAACCTACTCCTAAATTACCCCTATTTGATTTTGTATTTATAACCTTGTATTCCCCTGACCAGAAGCCTTGTTCCTCCTGCCACCGAACTTCACTATTCCTACTATTCTAACTTAAACCTGTTCATTTCCCTTTCTAATTTTCTAACCTAGCTGCACAGTTAAGGGATCTGACATTCCATGCTCCGATCCGCAGAAGGTCAGTTTTCTTTCTCCTGATAACAACGTCTTCCTGCATAGTCCCCCACCCGGAGATCCGAATGGAGGACTATTTTTCCTCCGGAATATTTTACCCAAAAGGACGCCATCATCATATAACCATACAGTAAAGCTGCATGCCCTCAGGAAAAATTACTGCTGTAGTTTCCCCTTGCTTTCAGCTGTTCGCATTACCAGTACAGCAAAGCTGTTTTGGTTAGTGTTATAAGGCCAGATCAGTCAATCATCCAGACTGTTGCTCTTGCAACTCCTGAAAAGGCTGCTGCCCCTCTTCAGGAACCACACGTGTGTCTGGCCTCTGAACAGATGAACAGATACTCCTCCATTGTGAATGCACCTACGGTACGGGTATCTGCATCGTTGAGGCACGCAAGCCTCCCCACCAACAGCAAGGTCCATGGTACATTGGGCGGGGGGGGGGGGGGGGGGTAGGCGGAGGGGAACACATGACATAAGTCAAGTAATTATACACTTAAAATTTGTTACACTGAACCTTGGAACATAAATTCATATTTAGATAGTGAGTTATTTATACTAAAATGTAGGTTACTTTAAAAAAATAGAGCTAAATAATTATGAAAATGATGATTTTGTGTCATTTTACACTGAAATAATCTCAAAATCATGCATTTACACACTTTCACTTCAAATTTGTTGATCAGTGATATAATCTGTAACAATTTGTGGAGCGGGCTTGCATATTAGATTTTGAGCACAAAACTGTTTAAACAATACAATTTTATTAAGTTAAACTTCACCAAAAGTTCTAAATTCTAAAATGATGGATAACACTGTATGGCAAGGGTTCTATCTCTTATATTAAAGTGTCTGCTTTTAAACTAGTTTGCCATGGGAAATTCAAATATGTAAACAAAATATCGTTATCAGGGATACTTTTTATGTAATACCTATACATATATCATGTATATCCACAATTCATGCTAAACACAGGGACGTTGTAGAGAAATATTTGTACGTTGCCGCATCCAGTAGTGATGGAACGTGACTATTTCTTGTTCAACAGCAGGCAGGAAGAATCAGACGTCGCTGGATTATCCCCCACCACACCTATGTCATTAAGACCACCTGCAATAGTTCATTAACTCGAACGGCGACTGCCTTTTCGCTGCCTCGGCAGTAAACCTCCACGCTTCCCAGAGGCAGGTGCGTGGAGTTTACAACAGTGGTGTTAGCCGTAATTTGAGTCAGGCTTAACGAGTGGGTGTTTTGGCTGACAAGTAACCGTCTCTGTCATATTTCCGAGCGCAGTAGAACTTTTAAGTTCTTGTGCTTAAACTGATTTATCCTGGTGCTCAAGGTAAATTGACTGCTTGTTTTTACAGATCATCGTTTCTCTAGTTCTCTGGTATTAATGTAGTACAGGTGTATTACTGAAGAGGTATTTTTAAATTTTTAGAAATTCCACGTAGTCGTGGATGCCGATATAAGTCTGACAACTTCTGCTGTATCTGCTGGAAGTTCGCCTTCTTCAGAAATAATAAGAAAATTTCAACAGTCATAAAGAGAGCATGTAAACATTACTTTGTAGTAGAGGTAAGAGACCAATTTATAGAACAGGCACCATATTTCTGTTATGCTAAATGTTACTGCAAACTAATTCAGTTGCGGAAAAGTAAAGAGAATGTGGCGTTGTTCGCTGTGCCCATGGTGTTTTACAAACAAAAAGTCGAAGAGGCACATTGTTTACCCAGACCTGCCTTCAGCAGTGCAGCATTCTTACTGCCTTCCAGTACCTTGAAGAACTCCAGGTCAAATTCAGAATGACGGTGAAGTAAGTAGTACTGAACAAATCACAGAGGATGGTCCTTTATACTACTGCACAAGTGAGTCATCACCTCATTTGTTAACACAAGCAGATTTAAATGATTTGGTATATGATCTAGGACAAATGAAAGGCGGAGCTGGTTGGTTCAAGATTACAAGAGTATAATCTACTCCACCAAAATACTAAAAATTAGTGAGTTCAGGCACAGAGAATATGCCTTTATTTCCTATTTTGCAAGTAATGGAGCACTGACATTTTGCAATGACATTGCTGGCCTAATGAAAGTGCTGAACTTCACCTATGTATCATTGGAGTGGAGACTTTATATAGATGTATTAAAAACAAGTCTCAAGGGCGTTTTGATCCCTAACGGAAATAAAATACCCTCTGTTCCAGGAGCTTACGCCTGCTTGACCAAAGAAAATTACGAATTCGTACAAAGGATGCTAAATTCATTGCGATACAATGAATACAAATGGAAAATATCTGCAGATTTCAAAGTAATTGCTATGGTACTGGGAATGCAACAAGTATGCCTGTTTTCTTTGCGAGTGGGATAGTCGAGACAAGAATTCTCACTACGTGGAAAAGAAATGGCCTAGGCGGAGATGGAAAGTGGGCGAAAAGAATGTACAACGTAAAAGTCTGGTAGCTCCTGAAGATATACTACTTTCACCGCTTAACATCCAGCTTGGCCTAATGAAACAATTCGTAAAGGCCATGGATCCAACAGGCAGTGAATTTGCATATCTAGCTACCAGATTCCAACGTCTTTCAGCTGCAAAAATAAATGAAGGTGTATTTGTGGGAAAACAAATCAAGGAGCTCCAGAAAGATGCAATTGTTGAAGCATGTTTCACTGACAGAGAAAAGACAGGATGAGACTGTTTCAAGATGGTGTCAGAAAACTTCCTCAGAAGAAAAAGAACTACTAACTGCAAAGCAATGGTGAAAGATATGATCAAAGCATATCAAGATCTGCGGTGCAGTATGTCTTTGAAGGTACATATGATGGGCTCTCACCTGGACTACTTCAAAGACAGTTGTAGTGACATATCTGATAGACATGGCGAAAGATTCTATAAAGACATTTGTACCACATGAAGGCGTTGGAAGTGAAGTGGATACCTTCTATGTTAGCAGATTATTGCTGGATTATCATTCGATAGAAGAAGGATTCACAATACAAGAGAAAATAGTGATGTGCATTACAATTTTTTTGTCAATTTTCTGCAATTTCTCATGTCAAATAAATGCTACAAAGCGTATACACAAAGATTACTATCTTATGTGTTAGATCTCAGCCTCCATTAATGTGATAAATTTATAACATCACAAAACGTGAGTTTGTTTATCGAATTTCACCTCATGTTTGCTGCACTATGTCAGAAACAGGAGAAATAAAAATTGCGATTACTCATAAACTATTCCTGGAAAAAAAAACTAAAAACTGTACAACTAGGATCACGATGAATTTTTTCAGAAATGGTAAAAAAAAAGTTGGTGTAACAGCCCGACTAATATCAAATGATAAGATTTCACAGAGCGGGCATTTCATATAAATTTTCTGAAACAAACAACTCACTAAGCTGTGTAAACTACAATTACATCAAAAGTTTACATTTTCTCCTTTAATAGTCAGGTTCGGGGAGACTTCAACCTTGAACTCATCCGGCCAAGGGAACAGTTCCAAACTGTTAGAATTACACTCAGACCACTGAACAGGAAAAACTCTAAAATTCAAACAACGTTTAGTTGTGATGCCCAAGGGCCTAAAAATCTGGATAAATAAAATACTGAGAAGGCTCCAGGGGGAAAGGCAATAATTTACACAATTTTATATATTTCTATGTGAGTCATCTCTCTTCTGACTGGTTTGATGCTTCCTGCCAAGAATTCCCCTCCTGTGCCAATCTCTTCATCTCAGAGTAGCACTTGCAACCGACGACTTCAATTGTTTGCTGTATGTATTCCAGCCTCTGTTTTCCTCTACACTTTGTACCCTCTACACCTCTCTCTAGTGCCATGGAAGTTATTCCAGATATCTTAACACTCATCCTAGCATCCAGTCCGTTCTTCTTGCCAATGTATCCCATATACTTCTTTCCTCGCCGGTTCTGTGCAGAACCTCTTCATTCCTTATCTTGTCAGTCCACCTAATTTTTAACATTTTCCTGTAACTCCACATCTCAAATGCTTCGATTCTCATCTTTTCGGGTTTTGCCACCATCCATGTTTCACTGACATAAAATGCTGAACTCCAAACATATATTTTCAGATATTTCTCCTCAAATTAAGATTATCTTTGATACTAATATTCTTTCGGCCAGGAATACCCATCCTGCCAGTACCATCCTGCTAGTGGTGACCTCTTTGCCCCAATTGTCATGGATTATTTTGCTGCCTATGTGGCAGAATTCCTTAACTTCATCTACTTCGTGATTGCCAATCCTGATGTTAAGTTCCCCGCTGTTCTCATTTCGCTACTTCTCGTTACTTTCGTCTCTCTTCGAATTATTCTGAATCTATATTCTGTACTCATTAGACAGTTCATTCCATTCAGCAGATCCTGTAATTATTCTTCATTCTCTCCGAAGATGGAAATGTGATCAATGAATCTTATCATTGATATCGCTCCATCTTGAATTTTAATTCCGATTTTGAACCTTACTTTTGTTTCTGTAATTGCGTCTTCGATGTATAGGTTGAACAGTCGAGGCGAAAGACTACACCCCTGCCTTACACTCACTTTAATCCCAGCACTTTGTTCTATGTCTCCCACTCTTACTGTTCCCTCTTGTTTCTTGTTCATTATGTATGTATAGAGTAATCAATATTGCTTACTGGAACACAAGAGAACCTAGATATAAATGTGTCGACCAGGAAACAGGAAGTATCACAGGCACAGGCCATCGCGCCGTGCAGAGCGCCCACACGGCAGGACTGCCAAGAGGACACCACACGGCCGAAATACGGACGAAGGGGCTGTGCTGGCGTTCAGCTGCCACCGAACACATTTTTGTCACGGGGCAAACACAGGTAAGCAGCGGCAGCGTTCCCGTCGTAGCGACTGCCACAGGAAATCTTAATTATTGTTTAGAGCAGGAGATTGAGCCTCTCAAAATTCTAATTATTACAACAGTGGCAACATCACACCAGACCGTGATGTCTTCGAAAATTACGCTGATGTACAACAGAATGAGAATGAAATAAGATAAGGATCCGCTAAGGCCTAGGACGCCGATCACGAAAAATTTTAATTGCTATTTACAATTTGCCATGGGTAACTGCATTCCCCTCCCAACCAATGTGTACCACACCAGTTATACAGGCCAACTATAATTCATATATGAAGTCACAATATACGCTAAAACAGTTTAAAACAATATGTTGTGTACATAGTTCCGCGTAGTCAGCGCGTACACAACTTTCCCACTAGATCGTGCCCCGCTAAGCACAACAGCGCAGGTGCAGCGCTCGTCCGTCTCCGTACTACGAGATGGCGCTGTCTTAGAGACGGACCAAATTCTGCTTCCACAGATCCGCGTATTAATATGTAACGCAGCCAATGAGATTGCTGCTAACGTAGAACCTTTTCTCCTCGCGGATCACACTCGCGCAGTGATACCTGAACGCTCTAGGTATTATAACGAGTGTACAGACCTCCGATTAGTCAGTCTGCATCAGTCTGTGCCTAATAAGATTACCATATTCCTGTACATAGCCATGAAGGTAAATGTATAGACACTTTGTCAAGTATCAGAGATACGTGAGAATAAGATTAACGTACCAAGACCAAAGGAACTTCAGATTGTCAATTGTAAATAGCATCCAGAACCAAGTTAAGTTATTTTTATGCTTGTTATTATTTTAATAAATGTGTGTGAAAATTAATCAAGTTCTGTTTAAAGTTGGTCACCGTCAATCTGCTACTCTAAGCTTGCAAGTGGCATTTCTATCGTCTGACCTAACGGCAGAAGATAAACACGCCACGATAAGACCAGGAGACATATTGCTGACACTCGCCTGCTTCGTTAGAGCGACAAGTCAAATAATCTGATGGCGTGTGTATCGAAGGTCTTGGAGTGTGCACACCACACAATACATTACACAACCTATAACATCAAAATCCCAAAATTTCTCTTACTTAATGTCTCGGTTTCATTAATATTAAACATAAGGTTTAAAAATCTCATTTGCCAATCCAAGATTAATAATGTCCTGCCTACATTTGTGTGAACACACCAGATGGCAACTCTAATGTTAATTCTGTTATCTTCTCTGGCTGCAGACCTTTCAGAAGAAGGACAATACACCTTGGCAGACACCAAACCCTCATGGTCATTAAAGGATACGGTAGGAAAACTACACCTTTTTAGCCTCAACCGTACCCTTAAGCCTCATCCGCACGGCAGAGGCAAGGAGAAGATGAACTTTCCACTATCAGGGACGCCCCTCAACATCAGTTATTAGCCACAGCACGTTCCAAGGACGCAACGCAACTGAAGCGACCACACATCCCTAACGACCAATCACTTCTTGAGCAACTCCACACTCAAGCGCTCGCCGTCGACCCATCCCAACGTCACGGCAGGACTATCTCGCCGCTGATGCCACCTGCCCACGGGTGACGGAAAGCTGGCAAAGATGAAGTTCTGCGGTCGAAGATCGATCCTATCGATCCGCCGCGGCTCAATCATGATGACTTCCTTCTTCGACTGCGAGGACCCTCCGCTTGTCGAATACCTCAAGCTTGGAACCAAAATCAGTGCGCAGTGCTCTAAATGCACTTTGCAGAAACTGCGACACGACATAAAGTCAAAACGCCCAGGAGTGGTATCGGACAGAATCTTCCTGTTGCACGATAATGTTCGCCCCCACATCGCCGATCGAACGAAGGCTATGCTTCAGCGATGTGGTTGGGAAACACTGTAACATACTCCGCCATACAGCCCGGATCTTCCAACGAGTGATTTTCACATCTTTGCCGACCTGAAGAAAGACATGCATGTACGTCGGTTTCAGTCTGACGAGTAAGTGTAAGAGCGAATGCGGTTGCCCGTCAGCAGCTGACAGCGTTCTAGGAAACAGGAATTTATCGTCTCATCTCCCCATGGGATGAAAGTCTTCACGCATGTGGGGATTATTTTTGAATGGAACCATTCCATGGTCCCATTGTAGCTCCCCCTCGGTTTCTATTTGACTGTCCGTTATACATACTGCCCATTAAAATTGCTACACCAAGAAAAAATGCAAATGATAAATGGGTATTCATTGGACAGATATTTTATACTAGAACTGACATGTGGTTACATTTTCACGCAATTTGGGTGCATAGATCCTGAGAATCAGTACCCAGAACAACCACCTCTAGCCCTAATAACGGCCTTGATACGCCTGGGCATTGAGTCAAACAGAGCTTGGATGGCGTGTACAGATACAGCTGCCCTTGCAGCTTCAACACGATACCACAGTTCATCAAGAGTAGTGACTGGTGTATTGTGACGAGCCAGTTGCTCGGCCACCATTGACCAGACGTTTTCAATTGGTGAGAGATCTGGCCAGGGCAGCAGTCGAACATTTTCTGCATCCAGAAAAGCCCGTACAGGATCTGCAACACGCGGTCGTGCACTATCCTGCTGAAATGTAGGGTTTTGCAGGAATCGAATGAAGGGTAGAGTCACGGGTCGTCACACATCTGAAATGTAAAGTCCACTGTTCAAAGTGCCGTCAATGCGAACAAGAGGTGACCGAGACGTGTAACCAATGGCACCCCATACCATCACGCCGGGTGATACGCCAGTATGGCGTAAGCCTAAGCTAGTTGAGATCTACACATCGAGAGCAATAGAAATAATTTCAGCAACGACAGGGAAGTTGTGTCCTCAAGGATGGTGCACATAAAATGTGGACTGCTAACAGAGTAAGTGCCAAGGTCATTTAAAAACTTCAAATGGTATTCTTGGCCACCTGATGAAACGGACGTACACATTAACAACGAAGTAGACAGTCCCTGTTTTTCGTATTATTCGAGATTAATGTTTATATTTCGTCGCAAATTTGCCAAATTATGAGAACTCGAAGACTGAACAGGATGGTGCTCCAAGAGAACTTACTGGCACGGTACAGAATCTTGGCTCTAGTTCGGAGATTCAACTGAGCGAAGCCTTTTTGAAATCGAAGAGAGGTAATAGTTTTTTGAAAGATTACGATGAATCTGTTCCTGGCGAAGGAATCCTGGGATTTGGTTGAGAAGAAGTGGGGAAAATCCTGTGCGAAGAAGGATTTGTTCGTGTGGGCAGAACCTTCGACCGTTGCTCGAAACAGTTCAAAGAACCATTCACAATGCACCTCGACGTCGGAAGCATACAAGACGTGACGAAGGTATCTCCTGCTCTGTTTCCTTTGCTAACAGACAAAATTCAAAATAAATGGGAAAGACTCGGAATGAAAAATAAGATACGCAGGTGGTTGGTTACCGAAAACTGAAAAGTTAGACTCTGAAACGGATACAACTAAAGCTATGAAAACTGTGGTCCCCAAGATATCCCCTTCTGTTGGAATTTTGACTTCAGTCATTCTTTGTAGAGGAAAAGACAAGAATGGGGATTAACGGGTTAATACTTGGATAGAGGAGAAGTCAGATTGTTTTGAGACAGCAGCTCACATCTACTAAACAGTGTTGATGAAGCGTGCTTGATAATAATGGAGGAAATTCCCAGTGAAGGAAAGGTCACACAATACGAAGACTATACGCCCAATCAACGGATAGAAAATTCTACTATAGCAATTGAAAAGGGAAATATTTTAAGCAGCCAAAAAGAAAAACAAATGGTGTAAAACGATGGGGTGGGAAACCTGAAGTAATGAAACTATCCGAACATATACTTTCTAATAAAGAAGCTAAAGGAGGAAGCAGTAATGCTGTATTTTGAAATGAAAAAGTCCATTTGCCCAACACTACAATGACAGACAACAATGCAAACTAGCCACAGACTGCACACAGCACAGCCAGTGATTTTCCTACAGAGCGCTACGTGGCGTTACCAATAAGAAAACATAAACAGCCTACTTAAAAAACAAAAAAAAGAACCTCAACTCCGTCCTCACAGGCCATGAAGGGCCAACGATTCCGGCAAGCCACTGTGTCATCCTCGGTCCACAGGTGTCACTGGATGCGGATGTGGAGCGGCATGTGGTCAGCAAATGGCTCTTCCGGGTGTACGTCAGTTTACGAGACCGGAGCCGCTACTTCTCAATCAAGCAGCTCCTCAGTTTGCCTCAGAACGGCTCGGCAGACCGGATGGTCACCCATCCAACTCGTAGCCCAGCCCGACAGCGTTGAACTTTGGTGATCTGACGGGAACCGGTGATAAGACTGCGACATGGTCGTTGGCAGACCATTGTCCTTGCTCTTCCAAAACCGAAGAAGGTACCTACGTATAGTGAAAAGGTTGAAAACCATTATAAAACTATATTTCAGAAAATGACTAAAATCTCTTTCTTCCTTATGAACCAATTCAATGAGGAATTCATAATCATAAAGTAATTCATAGGATTTGTCGACCACGAAAAAGCATTCGACAATGTCAAATGAAGCAAGATGTGCGAAATTCTGAGGAAAATAGGGGTAAGCTAGAGAGAGAGAGACGGGTAATATACAACACGTACAAGAGCCAAGAGGGAATAATAACAGTGGAAGAAAAAGAGCGAAGTGCTCAAATTAAAAACGGTGTAAAGCAGGGATGTAGTTTTTCACTCCTATTATTGAGTTCATAGATCGAAGAAGCAGCGATGGAAATAAAAGGACGTTTCAAGAGCGGAATTAAAATTGAGGGTGGAAGGACATCAATGATAAGATCTGCTGATGATATTGCTACCCTTAGTAAAAGTAAAGAAGAATTACAGGAACAGTCTAATGAGGACAGAATATCGATTGAGAGTAGATCGAAAGTAATGAGAAGTAGCAGGAACGAGAATAGCGAGAAACATAACATCAGGATTGATGGTCACAAAGTAGATGAAGTCAAGGAATTCTACTATCTAAGCAGCAAAATAACCAATGACGAACGGAGCAAAAAGGACATCAAAAGCAAACTTGCACTGGCAGAAAGGGTTTCCTGGCCATCTACTAGTATCAAACATAGGCCTTTACATGAAGAAGTAATTTCTGAGTCTCTACGTTTGGACCACAGCATCGTGTGGTAGTGAAACATGGACAGTGGGAATACTGGAACAGAAAATAATCGAAGTATTGGGATGTATTGCTACAGAAGTATGTTGAGAATTAGGTGGGCTGATGCAGTAAGGAGTGAGGAGGGCTGTTTCAAAACCGTTAGAAGACTGATGCCTAAAAAATAATTAGTTAGATTTGCAGTAATATTGTAGAAAGTAAAAATAAAAAAAAAAAACATGCCTGTGTGCATAGCCAGTCCTAAGCTTGGATAAAATTTGAAGGAATGTTGTTATTATTAAGATGGTAATGGGGCCCCTTAGGGAAATGGCAGCAAGAGAGGGGAAGAAAACCAATGTGCACTCCGTGTGCATACCGGGGGGAGTCATTCCAGATGTGGAAAGGGTCCTTCCGGATGCCATGAAGGGTACAGGGTGCACCCATCTGCAGGTGGTCGCTCATGTCGG
This sequence comes from Schistocerca piceifrons, assembly GCF_021461385.2. Lineage (NCBI taxonomy): Eukaryota > Metazoa > Arthropoda > Insecta > Orthoptera > Acrididae > Schistocerca > Schistocerca piceifrons. Next base: position 390,863,883 of record NC_060138.1, on the reverse strand, counting down.
CACCAATGATGTGTGTCGCTATGGATCGGAGGAAATCCTCTCTGGCTTCCGGCGGCTATCTGATTTGGTGAAGGCTGCTAGTCTCGCTACCGGGATGAAAGCAGAGCTCACCATCTGCAGCATCGTCGACAGGACTGACTGCGGACCTTTGGTACAGAGCCGAGTGGAGGGTCTGAATCAGAGGCTGAGACGGTTCTGCGACCGTGTGGGCTGCAGATTCCTCGACTTGCGCCATAGGGTGGTGGGGTTTCGGGTTCCGCTGGATAGGTCAGGAGTCCACTACACGCAACAAGCGGCTACACGGGTAGCAGGGGTTGTGTGGCGTGGGCTGGGCGGTTTTTTAGGTTAGATGGCCTTGGGCAAGTACAGAAAGGGCAACAGCCTCAACGGGTGCGGGGCAAAGTCAGGACATGCAGGGAACAAGCAGCAATCGGTATTCTAATTGTCAACTGTCGAAGCTGCGTTGGTAAAGTACCGGAACTTCAAGCGCTGATAGAAAGCACCGAAGCTGAAATCGTTATAGGTACAGAAAGCTGGCTTAAGCCAGAGATAAATTCTGCCGAAATTTTTACAAAGGTACAGACGGTGTTTAGAAAGGATAGATTGCATGCAACCGGTGGTGGAGTGTTCATCGCTGTTAGTAGTAGTTTATCCTGTAGTGAAGTAGAAGTGGATAGTTCCTGTGAATTATTATGGGTGGAGGTTACACTAAACAACCGAACTAGGTTAATAATTGGCTCCTTTTACCGACCTCCCGACTCAGCAGCATTAGTGGCAGAACAACTGAGAGAAAATTTGGAATACATTTCACATAAATTTTCTCAGCATGTTATAGTCTTAGGTGGAGATTTCAATTTACCAGATATAGACTGGGACACTCAGATGTTTAGGACGGGTGGTAGGGACAGAGCATCGAGTGACATTATACTGAGTGCACTATCCGAAAATTACCTCGAGCAATTAAACAGAGAACCGACTCGTGGAGATAACATATTGGACCTACTGATAACAAACAGACCCGAACTTTTCGAATCTGTATGTACAGAGCAGGGAATCAGTGATCATAAGGCCGTTGCAGCATCCCTGAATATGGAAGTTAATAGGAATATAAAAAAAGGGAGGAAGGTTTATCTGTTTAGCAAGAGTAATAGAAGGCAGATTTCAGACTACCTAACAGATCAAAACGAAAATTTCTGTTCCGACACTGACAATGTTGAGTGTTTATGGAAAAAGTTCAAGGCAATCGTAAAATGCGTTTTAGACAGGTACGTGCCGAGTAAAACTGTGAGGGACGGGAAAAACCCACCGTGGTACAACAACAAAGTTAGGAAACTACTGCGAAAGCAAAGAGAGCTCCACTCCAAGTTTAAACGCAGCCAAAACCTCTCAGACAAACAGAAGCTAAACGATGTCAAAGTTAGTGTAAGGAGGGCTATGCGTGAAGCGTTCATTGAATTCGAAAGTAAAATTCTATGTACCGACTTGACAGAAAATCCTAGGAAGTTCTGGTCTTACGTTAAATCAGTAAGTGGCTCGAAACAGCATATCCAGACACTACGGGATGATGATGGCATTGAAACAGAGGATGACTCGCGTAAAGCTGAAATACTAAACACCTTTTTCCAAAGCTGTTTCACAGAGGAAGACCGCACTGCAGTTCCTTCTCTAAATCCTCGCACAAACGAAAAAATGGCTGACATCGAAATAAGTGTCCAAGGAATAGAAAAGCAACTGGAATCACTCAATAGAGGAAAGTCCACTGGACCTGACGGGATACCAATTCGATTCTACACAGAGTACGCGAAAGAACTAGCCCCCCTTCTAACAGCCGTGTACCGCAAGTCTCTAGAGGAACGGAGGGTTCCAAATGATTGGAAAAGAGCACAGATAGTCCCAGTCTTCAAGAAGGGTCGTCGAGCAGATGCGCAAAACTATAGACCTATATCTCTTACGTCGATCTCTTGTAGAATTTTAGAACATGTTTTTTGCTCGCGTATCATGTCATTTCTGGAAACCCAGAATCTACTATGTAGGAATCAACATGGATTCCGGAAACAGCGATCGTGTGAGACCCAACTCGCCTTATTTGTTCATGAGACCCAGAAAATATTAGATACAGGCTCCCAGGTAGATGCTATTTTTCTTGACTTCCGGAAGGCGTTCGATACAGTTCCGCACTGTCGCCTGATAAACAAAGTAAGAGCCTACGGAATATCAGACCAGCTATGTGGCTGGATTGAAGAGTTTTTAGCAAACAGAACACAGCATGTTGTTATCAATGGAGAGACGTCTACAGACGTTAAAGTAACCTCTGGCGTGCCACAGGGGAGTGTTATGGGACCATTGCTTTTCACAATATATATAAATGACTTAGTAGATAGTGTCGGAAGTTCCATGCGGCTTTTCGCGGATGATGCTGTAGTATACAGAGAAGTTGCTGCATTAGAAAGTTGTAGCGAAATACAGGAAGATCTGCAGCGGATAGGCACTTGGTGCAGGGAGTGGCAACTGACCCTTAACATAGACAAATGTAATGTATTGCGAATACATAGAAAGAAGGATCCTTTATTGTATGATTATATGATAGCGGAACAAACACTGGTAGCAGTTACTTCTGTAAAATATCTGGGAGTATGCGTACGGAACGATTTGAAGTGGAATGATCATATAAAACTAATTGTTGGTAAGGCGGGTACCAGGTTGAGATTCATTGGGAGAGTGCTTAGAAAATGTAGTCCATCAACAAAGGAGGTGGCTTACAAAACACTCGTTCGACCTATACTTGAGTATTGCTCATCAGTGTGGGATCCGTACCAGGTCGGGTTGACGGAGGAGATAGAGAAGATCCAAAGAAGAGCGGCGCGTTTCGTCACTGGGTTATTTGGTAACCGTGATAGCGTTACGGAGATGTTTAATAAACTCAAGTGGCAGACTCTGCAAGAGAGGCGCTCTGCATCGCGGTGTAGCTTGCTCGCCAGGTTTCGAGAGGGTGCGTTTCTGGATGAGGTATCGAATATATTGCTTCCCCCTACTTATACTTCCCGAGGAGATCACGAATGTAAAATTAGAGAGATTAGAGCGCGCACGGAGGCTTTCAGACAGTCGTTCTTCCCGCGAACCATACGCGACTGGAACAGGAAAGGGAGGTAATGAAAGTGGCACGTAAAGTGCCCTCCGCCACACACCGTTGGGTGGCTTGCGGAGTATCAATGTAGATGTAGATGTAGATGAAATCGACAGCTAAAATATATCTGGTCGGAAATACCACGTCGACGACATGGGAGAGCCCACAACTCCGACTTGACGGCCACATGTGTTAGAGACGTTGGTGCCAGAGGTCGCCGCTTTCTGTGTTAAATTTCACGCTCTGTACACCCTAAAATCACAAGTTTTAAGGCATTCTTCCCTGGTATACATAAAAGCATAAAAAGTAAAATATCATTGTTCGCTGTTTTCCCTCCAGCTGTAATTTTAACGACAGTGCAGACTGTGGTGTCATGTATCGATACCGCCTCCCATCTACATCTACATCTACTTCTACGTGATTACTCTGCTGTTCACAATAAAGTGCCTGGCAGAGGGCTCAATGAACCACCTTCAAGCTGTCTCTCTACCGTTCCACTCTCGCACGGCACACGGGAGAAACGAGCACTTAAATTTTTCTGTGCGAGCCCTGATTTCTCTTATTTTATCGTGATTATCATTTCTCCCTATGTAGGTGGGTGGCAACAAAATGTTTTCGCAATCGGAGGAGAAAACTGGTGACTGAAATTCATGAGAAGATCCAGTCGCAACAAAAAACGCCTTTGTTTTAATGATTGCCACTCCATTTCACGTATCATGTCTGTGACACTATCTCCCCTATTTCGTGATAATACAAAAAGAACTGCCCTTCTTTGTACTTTTTTTCAATGTCATCCGTCAGTCCCACTTGATGCGGATCCCACACCGCACAGCAGAGAATGGGGCGGACAAGCGTGGTGTAAGCAGTCTCTTTAGTGTTCTGCCAATGAATCACAGTCTTTGGTTTGCTCTACCCAGGATATTATCTATGTGTTCGTTCCGATTTAGGTTATTTGTATTTGTAATCCCTAAGTATTTAGCTGAATTTACTGTCTTCAGATTAGTGTGACTTATCGCGTAATCGAGCTGTCACACTGTTGATGTCGGAATTGCGAGGTTCTCTCTGTTGCCTATAGCGGTCGCGCGGAACCTGGTGGACGCAGCTGCAGAGTTACACCTCCAGCGGTACTGGACTAAAAGCACTCTCTACCCCCGCGATATAGGACGCCAGTAGCTGCTAGACACCCACACTTGGACCCCTCTTCACTATGACAGTATCATTCGTGGTTAGTTCAGATAGCCTCTCTCTTGTTGCTATTGGACTGCTGGACTGTCTTTTGCTGAATTATTGGTAATGAGTCGTCGTATGCTTGGAGAAATACAAGTTCAATAAATCTTGTTTACTGCGTTAACATGTTCGCCTATCATTTCTGCTCCTGTCCACCTCTCCTACGACGACAGTTGCCACACCACTGTGTAGCCCACTTCTCCTTTCTGTTGTGTACAGACCGCCGAAGGGGTGCCTGTAGGCCTGGAAACAGTTCACACCGCGAAGTCAGTAAATGTGGCGAAAACAAACGTGAGACGAGGTGAGGCCCCGCGGTGAAATGGCGGCCGTCTGGCACTCCGGCGCGTGCAGGCCGGGTACTTACGCGCTGGCTTTTTGTGCGCTTGCGAAAAACCACTCGTCCGATGATTATTGTCAGCCCGAGCGTGCCTAACGGCAGCGGCGCGGCCCTGCTCTGCGGCAATACGAGGCCTCCCCTCCCCGCGTCACCTGCACGAAATGGGGACAGCTGCCCTACCTGGAGCTGAGTGCGCGCGGGTGAGGAGTGAGTGACATTTCACGGGCGCTCTTCTGCCGCAGCGGGCAGTCGAAATCAAGGCCACGCAGGTGGCTGGCTGGGTGTCAAATTTGCCAGTCCTAATCGACACCGTCAGAGAGGAATTCGAATGTGGTAGTCTGAAATTTAGACCTACCGGGTAATCAAAAAGTCAGTATAAATTTGAAAACTTAATAAACCACGGAATAATGGAGAGGTAAAAATTGACACATATGCTTGGAATGACGTGGAGTTTTATTATAACCAAAAAAGCAAAGTTCACAAAATGTCCGACAGATCGCGCTGGACAGCAAAACTGCTACCGTGACGGGTGAGAAGTACGCCGATATGTTACAGAATCGCAGCATCCCCAGCCTGGCTGATGAACACCTGCTGGAACGTACGATGTTTATGCCGGATGGCGCTTCACCCCATATTGCTAGACGCATGAAAGATCTCTTGCGCGCGTCTTTTGGTGATGATCGTGTGCTCAGCCGCCACTTTCGTCATGATTGGCCTCCCAGGTCTGCAAACCTCAATCCGTGCGACTATCGCCTTTGGGGTTACCTGAAGTCGCAAGTGTATTGTGATCGACCGACATCTCTAGGGATGCTGAAAGACAACATCCGACGCCAATGCCTCACCATGACTCCGGACATGCTTTACAGTGCTGTTCACACCATTATTCTTCGACTACAGCTATTGTTGAGGAATGATGGTGGACATATTGAGCATTTCCTGTAAAGAACATCATCTTTGCTTTGTCTTACTTTGTTATGCTAATTATTACTATTCTGATCAAATGAAGCTCCATCTGTCGGACATTTTTGAACTTTTGTATTTTTTTGGTTCTAATAAAACCCCATGTCATTCCAAACATGTGTGTCAATTTGTACCTCTCTATCTACGTTATTCCGTGATTTATTTAGTTTTCAAATTTATACTGACTTTTTGATCACCCTGTACTTCTAACTGGCGCCCAAGCTTGCATGTCTTAACAGATGTGTCCACAATCTGTTTTATAATTTTTTATCTATTTAACCCTGAGTGCAAAATTTTTTTTCATTAACAATTCGCATCTAATTCTTACGCTGTAGTAGTTGTGTAAGCCGTTTCCTCTTAATGACATTGAAAGGGTCCTGTAACCACCTTTCATTAGTCCGTTAGCCCATTTTCACTAGCATTTCTCTTTCCTTTCCTTGTTTCTCTTTTCTCATAACTCTCATAGTGGTATGATTGAATGAATGTGCTTGTGTGTCACGTTGCTAGACGGTGGCGTAGTCTGCTGTAGAAAGTTTACGATAGTCAAAGAGATCCAGCAGCAGTTGTACAGAATAGCCAACTCTCGTAGTGGTCGAGTAGGCAATGAGGTTTGCGGTACTTGTGAGAAATCCAACTGCGTTAGGTTGGTGGCGGAAATGGCATCTTTGGGTTTTCCGGTCCACGCGTAGCGTGGAAGAGGCTGGAGAAGAAAAAGGGTGGCAGTCTGCCGCCGGTACGGGAAGTGTCCACAGCTGTGCTCCAGTTGAAGAAGGGTGAGTTAGACTGACCGCGTGACTCTGAAAGACTGCTTTGTCTTGTCACAGCAAGGAATACTAAACTTTGGGAGATCTTTCTTTTAGTAAATTTCTATAGCAGACTTGGGTCCTCTGGAAGAGCGCCACACAAAGATGCTTTTCTTTAATGTTTTAGGAATTAATGTTATCAGGAATTGTGTACATGCCTCACATCCATGTCTTTGGAATAAATGATTTTATCCACAATTTTCTCTTGTATTCCGAGGTTACGATTTTGCACCTAAGCCACTCACCTCATAGCGTTCCCGTTAGCACATCCAACGCGTTTCCTTATGCATAGGTCCAGTGCTTAGTTTCCTCTTTTATTTTAAATCAAAAGCTTCAGATTAAGTCTTATTTTCACGTGCGTTGCTGGGAGCTGATCTTATGCCCAGTGTTCATGCATTTTCTATTTTATTTTAAATGTTTGATTCTCGTGAACAGTGCATCGACAATACTATTAATTACATCGCATCCCTTATGAGCGACATCACAACGTATGCATTTTTATGAGTTTTTGGTCTGTGATCAAATTAATTTATTTTCGAACTCGTTCAAACCTTTCATTAGTTATATGGTTAGAGTCGGTGGCGACCCTAATCTTAAAGTAATAACCCGTAGAAAAAGGTTAGTTACATGTTTTATAATTCTTTATTTATTTAACCCCAACTGCATCATTTTTTCATTAACAATTCGCATATAATTCTTACGCTGTAGTAGCGGTGTCAGCCGTTTCCTCTTAACGATATATACTGAGTCATGGGAAGAGACTGGATACGACTCGGTCCTTCGCTGCTAAAACCCTTGCAGTGTACTTGCCTCCGACAATCCTGAAAGAAATGAGTTTCTGATGCCCAGTCTTCCAATCGTCGGAGACCTGACAAACAGGGAAATATCGCAGACTCGGCGTCATACTTCAAGCAAGATAAAACACACTTGCCTCGCTACGTTTCAGCCACAATAATAGACCCCGCGCAAAACTTTTGGCCATAATTCTGACAGCACGCAGTTATGATCTTCTGAAGAGTATAGCTTTGAAACAAATCATCTTGTGAATATTGCAGTCCTTATTTCAGGGTTGCTAAGAAAATTGGAGAGGCTACCCTTCTTATGCAAGACACGGTTTTAGTTCTGTTTTCACTCAGACATGTTTCAACACTTTTTGAGCTGTCTTCGATGGGCGTCTTCGTTTATTTTGCTTCTGCAAAATTGTGTTACATTTTAAGCGTTAAAGAAACTTCTGGTACAAAATATTTACATTTGTAAAATGAGCGATTACTGATAGTTTGTTACATTAGTTTGCATGCAGTATAGAGTTGCGACATGTATCACTGTGCTGAGGCATTCTATGTTGTTTATTAGCAATATGTTTGAAAGTTTTTGTTTTGTAGCGCACTTGGGAGTAAAGTGGATGTATGCGTTTGTTTACATATATCACATGAAGGTATTGGATGTTTATGCTACGAGTCGCAGCTTCAGGTCTACTACGCAATCTACTATCTGTCATCTGCAAACAGCAAAGCGTTCATTGGAAATATTGGCCGATGGTTCGCTGTGTATTCAGGATAGCACGCCTAAAAACAAAAAGCTTCAGTACTTTTATGAATCTTTTTTGGACCATTGGCTCGATAGTAAACATATGCCAAGAGAGATGTGGAACTGCAGTGGAAGGCGCCATTGCATTAATAACGTCTCAGAGTGATGGAACCGAAGAATAAATACATTAATATCAAAAGATCACCAGTTTGACAGACTAATTTTAAACTTTACTGGGGAAAATAGAATAAAGGTCAGCAATGAAAACTAACGAAACGATAGCAAAGGCCTTAGAGGAACACCAAACTGATGGGAACTTAAAATCATTTCTACATTTTGTGGCTTATGCACAGAAGTTACAATGACGAAGAAAACGTCAGAATCATTGAAAAGTTTGTAAGTATCGAAAAGAAGTTTAATGTGGCCATTGGGCGGCTTGTAAATGTTATAAATAGATTTTATGGGGGACTGAAAGAGACTACTTTCTAGTGCTGTTCCCTGGAAAAGACACAAAGTAGGTTAAATGTCTCTAGAAATTTGTAAAATATCCCATAATGAAGACAGACAAGGCTATCTGAAAGGCCAAGCTTTTTCTACAAAATTTTTGCAGCATTCGCCTTGAGAGGTTCTTAGAATCAAAATCTGTTTGGGTAGAAACCGAAGACAAAATCCTTGCAGCGGAAACGCAGGCAAATGATATGCAACTAAATCCCTACTCTCTCTCTCTCTCTGTTAGAATATGAACAAACCAGCATGAAACTAGTAAAGATGGAACACACTGAAGTGCCAAATAAACTGGTACAGGCATGTGTATTCAAACATAGAGATATGTAAACAGGCAGAGTACGGCGCTGTGGTCTGCAACGCCGTGTCTGACGCAGTTCTTAGGTCGGTTACTTCTGCTATAATAGTAGGTTATCAAGATTTAAGGAGTCTGAACGTGGTGTAGTTGGCGCACGAGCGATAGGACACAGCATCTCCGAGATAGCGATAGAGTGCGGATTTTCCCGTACGACCATTTCACGAATGTACCCGTGAATGTCAGAAATCCTGTAAAACATCAAATTTCCAACGTCACTGCGGCCGGAAAAAGATTTTGCAAGAACGGGACCAACGACGACTGAAGAGAAACGTTCAGCGTGACAGAAGTGCAACTCTTCCGCAAATGTGTAAACACTACGACCATCAACTGCCAACGTTGATTGTCAGACGCGAAATGTTTGATGCACCCAAGAAAATGACCTTCAAAATATGTAGCTTGCCGTGCTTCGGAAATACGCAGGAACAGACGAGGGGGAACCGGGCCAGTGAACACAACGTGCTCGAGTGAACTCCTAACTGTCCTGTGACGCCGAGGTAGTTTCGCACGATCTCCGGCGTTAAATGGCATGATATAATCACGCCTAATGTCAGGCGTGCTCGCTAGATGGAGATTAGCCCTCCCGTTAATGAAGTTACCGGTGCGGCCTGGCTGCTGCCTGCATTCTAATGCGTCCTGGCGCCTGACGTCATTCGGCAATCGCTACAGAACCACTACGAGCCTGCCACAGGAAGAGGGAAATTCGAAACAAGTAATGAATACAGTAGGTCCTAGAGTTCCAAATGGCACTGTTTTGCTACAGCAGACTACTTTCAGTGTTTCATGCTGCAAATGGCAGCCGGCCAGAGTGACCGAGCGGTTCTAGGCGCTACAGACTCGAACCGCGCGACCGCTACGGTCGCAGGTTCGAATCCTACCTCGGGCATGGATGTGTGTGATGTCCTTAGGTTAGTTAGGTTTAAGTGGTTCTAAGTTCTAGGGGACTGATGACCTCAGAAGTTAAGTCCCATAGTGCTCAGAGCCATTTGAACCATTTTGCAAATAGCAAAGAGCAAGGCAACACTTATTGGGCTGCAGATTCGAATTTTATGTAGGGTTTCATTCGACGCAACAACTGCACTTGGTCCTGTAAAATTGGTCTCAAACCGTTCAATAGTTGATATTAATCTCAGTTTCTTACAACGCGAGTAGGGAGGTTGTTTTCCCTTTCAGTCAACTCATGCATAGGTCTAGCTAGTTTACAAGTATGCTATACAAACTTCGGGTCACGAGTGTCAAATGTCGCCCAAGCAAGCAATGGCGATTTTTAACGAGCATAAAGAGTCAGGGAACTCGAAACCGATAGTCAGATAACTATCTTCATCGGGGAAATGGGGAAAGGCGTGAAAGAATTCGAAACAAACCATTTGCAGCTATGAAACTTCCTGGCAAATTAAAACTGATGTTTCGAAAATGAGATTTTCACTCTGCAGCGGAGTGTGCGCTGATATGAAACTTCCTGACAGATTAAAACTGTGTGCCGGACTGAGACTCGAACTCGGAACCTTTGCCTTTCGCGGGCAAGTGCTCTACCAACTGTTTTGGAAACATCCCCCAGGCTGTGGCTAAGCCATGTCTCCGCAATATCCTTTCTTTCAGGAAAGCTAGTTCTGCAAGGTTCGCAGGAGAGCTTCTGTAAAATTTGGAAGACAGGAGACGAGGTACTGGCAGAAATAAAGCTGTGAGGACGGGGCCTGAGTCGTGCTTGGGTAGCTCAGTTGGTGGAGCACTTGCCCGCAAAAGGCAAAGGTCCCGAGTTCGAGTCTCGGTCCGGCACACAGTTTTAATCTGCCAGGAAGTTTCATATCAACGTACACTCTGCTGCAGAGTGAAAATCTCATTCCATTTGCAGCTATGTCTGGTGCATCTCTACAGTGTATTCTTCGACAAATTCTCATTCAGGAGAAATTTAATGTAACTGTTACGAAGAAAAATAATCAATGACACTGTGGACCAATATTCACAATAGCGAAAAACAAAGAAGTTGCTTTTAGATGCAACTGAAGACCGGCGCCGTTTCTGTGGACTGATTACCTGATGTTAACACAAATAAGCTCTCCTTAAGTTGTCAGTGTCCATCCCTGGTAACTACTCTTGTAAATCTTCCAACAACATATTCACTAATCGTTGATTGAAGCACGACATATCCAATGGAGAATTGAAAAAAATACGGTTTACGACAATGCTTAATTTTGGCACCCTCTCCACTGATCTGCGATATATCTTTAACATCAGATATCGAGATCGATAGCCTGCGATGTTCGCTATCAACAACTCGTCTGGCGGCAGGTAAGATATACCGTATGGACCTGGAAGCTAACGTCTAGCCCAGGATAAAACTTGACTACTGGTCCGCCGCAAGAAGTTTTCAATCGTGAGTGCTAAATTCCCTATCTCGCTTGCACCGTACTTTCATGACTGTGGTGTTCACTGAATTTCACTGGGCTACGTTTTGGACTGCTATTCTGCAGATTATTTTTTTAACCCTGTAACTACTATCTGGATCATATTCTTGGTGTGTTCTGCAATTTGCGACGACTAGGCACGGATTTGAATTCGAACTATCAACTGATTTTAGTTAAACCACATTTTATGCATAATAACGGGGATGTTGCATAGTAGACTATGTATTGATCTGCATAATGATTCACACATGGAAATGCATGGAACCATATGGAATAATGGATCTCCTTTCCACTGGGTTGGATGACAGCTTCCTATACTTACTTTGATGAGCTTGTCATGATGATCAGAACAAGTCAGCTCCTTCGCTTCAGTAATTTGCCACTGGACATGAAACAAATATACGAGTATATTGCAGATATAAAAGAAATAAGTTCCACATCCTCTTCTTTCTCTTAATCTTTCTTAATAAAAGTGTATAAATATTGTTGGAATTACATCTCACTGTTCTTAAAAATCATACTTCTTTATTCACCATCTCGCTACTTCTGTGCAGTCATCACTGTCTTCGGCCTTTAGTGAACGAACATCTAATTACATAGCAGAATAATAATATGTATGATGCAATCTGAAAATTACATCTACACTTTATGCTGTTACTGTTTTCAATTTAGTTTGCTTTTTATCTTAGTTGCTGTACGACTTTTATTATACAATATTCATTCTTTGCGCATGGGAAGCCTTTGACACACGCTATTTTTCAGAAATGTTGTCAAATTAAATAAATGCTGCTTTTGTTGTGTCTCGTGCGAAAAATTTCGTAACTGCTTATGGTCTATGCTGACGTTTGGTCTTCATGTATGTGTCCCTCTCGTGGAAACCTGATAATAAAAACGCTCTTTCCCACCAGTAACACTTGACTATGTCCAGCTCTGCACTGCACTAATTTCATAACAATGTTTTACAGACAATGTTTTGCGCTGCGGAATGTGCGTGCAGCCATTATTTGGACGCCTCTCTCTCCCTCTTTACGTGTGTGCCTCTCTCTCTCTCTCTGTCTCTCTCTCTCTCTCTCTCTCTCTCTCTCTCTCTCTCTCTCTCTGTGTGTGTGTGTGTGTGTGTGTGTGTGTGTGTGTGTGTGTGTGTGTGTGTTTGTGTGTGCACGTGCAGGTGAGTGCATGTATATTATCAGTCTATATTGACATTCTGTATAATGCAACCAATGTGTTCCATTGCAAAGTACTATCTGTTTGTTTAAAAGTTCGCATCAGCTTTTACCCTACACAGAGTGAACATTAATAAAACCGACAAACTGCAGGAACTGATTCCTGGCGGAAATGGAGGAAAAAAGGTCCTATGAACATGTGTCTGGAAATGGACAGTGTGCATGCAACGACAACAAATCGTCCCGGAACACAGTACTGAACTGCATCGCATCCACCATTTTCTCGATGTCTTCGACGTTAATAATAATAATCAGCGTCTGGCATTGGTGGCCGGGAGACCCCACGCGGGACGGTTCGGCCGCCGATTCACAAGTTCTTTAACGCCACTTGCGAGTGAATGAGGATGAAATGATGATGAAAGACACACAACACCCAGTCATCTGGAGGCAGAGCAAAATCCCCGACCCCGCCGGGAATCGAACCCGAGACCCCGTGCATGGGAAGCGAGAACGCTACCGCAAGACCACGAGCCGCGGGCTCTTCGACGGTGGTAATTAATGATGACGTCTCCGTTGCATAGAGGACCTCTGTGAGAACGACAGTGTGGTTGTAACGTTTTGCCCCGATGGTCAGCCATTTCTTGTAGTATATATTCCATATAATTGTGTAGGCTTTCGCAGTTTTTCTGGACATTTTGTTGGCTACTATATCGTCGCTAGTGTTTCTAATAATTTTACTTAGATATTTGAAGTGTTCAACTTGTATACATTTAATTTTAATACATGCAGTAATGATTAGCGTTACAGTTGAGTCAGACTAATCTTCAACGACAACAACAGTACTAATACCACCCGAAAATTGAGTCCACTCCTTACTAATTCACCTTTAACAATGCTCTCTAGCTTGCTTCTTGAATAATTGTGGTTAAACTACACAGAGTTGATAACTACTGAAGAGACTTTTACCACAGATAGCACGCCTTGTTCCCAACACAATGTAGAATATACTCAGGCAACAGCACAATCAGTAATTCGAGAAGTACGGCGTGTGAGAATTAAAACGCTAACATTGTGATATTTATCACTCCACACGAGGAGAAAGATAGAGCAAGAAGATGAATTTTGAAGACTGAAATATAGAGCTCACATTCTACGTTATCTTAGCAGATGGTGGTTTCCAACCAGTTTCAAGAAGTGGTGACAGGTACTTAAAAATCGCGTTACGAGAAACTACATATAACAGAAACTTGGAACTGGAGAAAATTTTCACACATACAGGGTGAGCGTTTATAAACCCTGCAAACTGCAGGGACCGATTGCTGACTGAAGATGCAGGAAAAAAGGTCCTATGGAAATATGTCCGGAAATGGTTCAAATGCCTCTAAGCACAATGGGACTTAACATCTGAGGTCATCAGTCCCCTAGACTTAGAAATACTTAAACCTAACTAACCTAAGGACATCACACACATCCATGCCCGAGGCAGGACTCGAACCTGCGACCGTAGCAGCAGCGCGGTTCCGGACTGAAGCGCCTAGAACCGCTCGTTCACAGCGGCCGACTATGTCCGGAAATGCTTCGTTGTCATTGTAGATGGCGCTGACGAATGAATGTTGGTCTGACCACGTGCCATGTGTTTCTTGTGTGTTGCAGGCTGTGTGATTGACGTAGCGTACTGTAATTCGCAGAATGGTCCGATATTCATGTCGGGAAAAGGCCGAGATGGTGTTTGTTTATGGCCAAGCAGATGGAAATGATAGAGAGGCATCATGGTTATACCACAAACAGTACCCTCACAGACACCAACCACATCAGACAACATTTCAAGCCCTTCATGGGCATTTGTGTGATCTTGGGTGCTTTCAGACAGATGGACTGTGCGTACACATGTTTGGAGGACGGAGTTCTATAAGATACTGAGACGAATCCTAGTACAAGCTCCAGGCAGGTGGTCCGCCAATATGGTATAAGTCAAAGTATGATTGTGTGTATCCTGGATAACAACCACTACCATGGAGGTCACTTTGAGCATCTGTTGTGAGATCACAGGTCTCCACCCACCGGTAACTACATGGGCTATACACAGGCAGAAAATCAATACACGTAACTTTATCCACAAGAATCCAACACTAAGAAATTTGACATTTCAAAACGTGCGGATGCAAGAATGTGGATGGGTCCAAAGTGAACGGATGAGGCAGTTTCGGGAAGATTGTATTGTATTGTTTGGGGGAAAGACCAAACAGCGAGGTCATTGGTCCCATCGGATTAGGGAAGGACGGGGAAGGAAGCCGGCCGTGACCTTTCGAAGGAACCATCCCGGCATTTGCCTGGAGCGATTTAGGGAAATCACGGAAAACCTAAATCAGAATGGCCGGACGCTGGATTGAACCGTCGTCCCCCCGAATGTGAGTCCAGTGTACTAACTACCGCGCCACTTCGCTCGGTTTTCGGGAAGATAAAAATAATAAATCCAGTGCTAATTACTGGTTCCAAGCGCTCCTTAGAGGGCGAAATATGTATTAAATTTTCAGGAATAAAGTCGGAATCTTTCTGCGATGATATGTCTAGTTAAAGAAGTACAGAAGAATTGTGACTTTCAAGTACAGGCAAGTCATATTACTTTCAGTTCTGCAAACAATTACTAAAAAACACTACAGCTCAATGTATTGATCAATAGGATCAGCAATTCAACAAGTCCATCTAATTTGCTCTTTGTATCTGATGTTTGTTAATAGTTTAACAAAGGAAATGTTACCTTTAAAGTTCTAGTTGAATGTTGAACTGTTTCGCCCCATTTAAATTTCGTGCTTTCTTTCTTTTTCTTAGTTATTCAAAATTCAGTTACTCACTTGCTACCCGACAGTAATAATTACGATTTTTGTAAAAAAGATACAATAAATTATTTTAAATAACAAATTACTTCTCTACCAAGTTGTATTCCCGCTTTTAACAAATGTGCCACTGTTTATGTATTCGATACACTGAACGTAGATACACGATTCTGAGCTGAAATTACTCGGGAAACTGGCAAACTAGCGGGAACCAGGCCCGCCGCTCTCAGATACCTAAACAGTGGCCAAACGTAGTGGACAGACCGACTGTCCGAACACGCGCCTGGCGCACAGTAATTCCGCACGGTTCCAGGAGAACTCGCCGCTTCCGCTTGTCTTGCCGGCAGCAGCCTTCGGTATGCAGATGAGCACACTGTCCGGACCAGATCGGCCACTGTATTCGGGTGGTGTAATGGTAGAGGTTGGCAGGGGAGGGGGTGGCCCAGCCATAAACGTATGTTGTTGCTTTTGATATACAACCCCACAGGAGCCATCGGAGCCTATTGCAGAGGGGCGTAAGGTGTATTTATACACGGCGGCTGAAAGCAGAGGCGTGTGCGATCTGCGCACGCCCCCCTCGCAGCGTAAAAGCTATTTCCTGCGCGCAGATAAGTTATAGACCTACCACGGCGCCACAGTGCGTTGCTACCCCATCTCTTCCTCCAGCGCTAGCTGTGCTGGAATACGCTGCGGAAAAAAAAAAAATATTGAGAGGAGGTGGGTGTGGGGAAAGGGTTGGGCGCGTGACACTCATCCTTATTAATAGTAGTCGGAGGGTCAAGCCAGGGCTTAGGTGGAGACCTCTGGCCAGACTCTCTGTAGATACCCCCCCGTAGCTCACCATAACGAGCTCGTGTTCTACTGCAGCAGAAGAGCATTTTACGCTCGATGTGATGGCGAGAGCACAGTCGCGATAATTAATTTAAATTTCCTGCCTCGCTACACTCCCGCCTCCCCATTCCGTTGGCGACGTTTCGGTCGATTCACCTCTCGTAGCTCCGCTTACTCAAATCTCCAGTGTTTATATGGTTCTATTGCACGTTCAAGGGAAGCGTTTAAAAAATGCATGAACTTACCAGTCTTAAGAGTCCATCAATGTCACAGATCAGTGTCATTAGGAACTGAGAAAATCAGTCATGTTCTCTCTGAAGGCAACACACCGACTTTCACCTGAAGTGTTTTGGGAAACACCAGGAAAACTAAACAAAGATCGACGTACTATGATTTAAACCCTAAGCCACTCCCTCACGAACTGACTTCCTAGAAAGTATTATTTACATCCCAAGCGCAACGGTTTCGACAGTCACTTAACAGACGTCTCCCTGCGAAACAACCGCACGAAACTATCAAAAATCGTTGCTACTGCACCGGTCATCTTCTGACACAACCTGGATACAATTTAACAGATAAGAGAAAAGACATACGGATAACGTAGCACGGACAATAATTTGATTTGTATAATATAAGCAACCGATTTCAGTGAGATTTAAGTTCACCTGGTTTCGACATCGACTATGGGTGTCGTCATCAGAAAATCCAAAACAATTCCATGTGAGACAAATGAAGATTTACAAGCAAATTGCTCTCTTCATATAAATTAACTTCTTAAAATCATGTTTAAAACCATACAAAAATTACAGGTGTTGGAACAGACATGGAATGGTACTTGTCAGTAAACATTATAACTATATGAGGTAGCACAGTGTACGACGCTAAGAGCTGTAAGAGAAAACAGGCACTGGATGTAGCATCATACTTTAGTCACTAGCGCTTTTGTACACGTCATTCACGTAGCTGGCAGGAAATTTGACGACCCAATACTATATCCAGACGCATGTTATTCTTATGTAATGCCCTGCATTGGCAACTGGCGGGTAATGCTTATCGCACTACGGTTTTACATAATCTTTTGATGCCTAACAATTTTGGAACCGAGACTCTCTGCATTCCAAATAAATAAATATAAATGTGGCTGTGAAAAGAACATCCATTTTCTAAGGGCTACAAAATAACTAGAAACCCTTTATATACGTCTCTTAGAAGAAGAAATTAGTACAGATATGAGTTGATTAGTATGGATCGAAAATTTAGGGGAAGACTCACTAACAATCACATTAGGGAAAAATTGATAAAAAATATTTTAATGTACCGAATGGTTATTATTTAAACATATTGAAGACTCAAACGTCTTAGAAAAATTTCCCTACTTCGTTAGCCACAGTGAAATTGTATATAGTCAGATGTTACCTTATTTTTCCATTACACTAATATATAATACACTCTTTACAGATACACGTGTTGAGTTTCCGTCCCAGTCTTAATTGTCAATAGCGGCAGGAGAAAGATCTAGAGAAGTATCCTCACCGGAGAGATATTTTATCACTGAATTATAATTAATAAGATCTGTTTTCTTCACAGAATCCCGTTTCTCCTCAGGGACTAAACATCTTCCAGTTGCTCAGTAACTGGTAGACTGCCAAAAACCTGAGCAGACAAAAATGTAATCGTTATTTTAATGTTATTAATGTTCCGTAGAATATAGGGTAAAATATGCAATTTTTGGACAAGGCACATAAAATCATTTTATTTATATCACTTTGAATCGACTGTGCGTACAAAATATGTCTTGTATCTCACGAACCAGATTCATTACCACTTTCTACTTGGTTACTGTTGATATATCCAAAGGTACGAACATTTTGTCCCCAGTTTCATTTTCAGTAATAGATTAAAATAACCCAAATACGTAATTTTATGGATTTCGATCCACATCGTTTAGACTCATGTCAGTACGGTTTTAATATTCTTAAGGCGACAGAAAATTATGACTTTAGAGCACTCGATTGAATTTTATTGTCGCTGAGGCATTGCAGTTCTGAAGATAATACTGCAGTAGCAATGAAGCTCGCATCTTATAATATCATGCTAATAGATCAAAACTAAAAATACACACCTGCTTTCAGGTCCTATGAAACAATATACGTTATTATCATACGAAGAACTTATTGTTTCCGAGGAATACCTAAGTCTGCAATGGTTTTACGATTTATGTGAACTAAGAGGACATGCAAAATTTCAGCTGTAGAGGAGAGTAGTCTAATGTAAACTTCTGATATTGTATTCATTTTTGTATTTGATCACTACTTGCTATATCCGCTATATACTAAGTAACATTTTGGTTCTGTAGGATCTTCCCGTTGTCTGGGCTTTCTGAATCTCCCAGTGCTCCAACGTATTTTAACTCCATGAAACTGAAAAAGTGATAGAAACAATTAAAAACTCAGTTGAAATATTTAACGCCCTGAGACGTCTGTGAAACCGCGAAGAGGAAGTTCAGGCTTTTTCGGTCACAGTGTCAAAAATAGTAATTGTTTACGAGACGAATAGTGTGGTTGGAATCGCATTTGTAATGGGTGAAAAAATAAAAGCGCAAGGCTTCTTAAAGCTAGTAATACTTACACCGCGTCTCTTACCAAACTGAAATAAAGCCATCAAAAATAATCTTTCATTTCATGGCTCCCTGAAACTCACTGCATATAAACATGGGCACTGTTGAAACTAAGGAACGGGTTTTATCGCTGCACAACGGCGAACGCAGTAAAGAGGCCTTGTTCTGGATCGCGACCGAATGGGTAGTTAAATTTATGGTTAGTTTAACTTCATTACATAAGACACAACGCGGAATGTGTGACTCATTGGCCTCATAACTGTACGACAGTAATCCCTTTAAGACAGTAAACAAAAAAAGGAAGAAAGTTTAACGTGTCATGGAACAAAAACTAAGTACTATGTCGATTGTATAGATGCATCACTTCATTTTGAATTCGTAGATCGATTACAGCATATTAAAGGCCTAATAGAGCTACAAAGAGGAATCCGAGTTAGTCTCGTTAACGTCAAACACACGCTCGTGCGTGGAGCTTCCCATCGACGCAAGAAATCTCATTCTTCGCAAGGACATTTCCATCGACAGGTAGGTCATGGATTAAGGGCGCTTTCATGAAGCAATGCAGACTGCTTTAAACGCAAAGAGATTTCAATTACTTTCGACACAAATTGTTTTGTGAAACATCTGCGTACGCGGGTAAGAAACCGCTTTCACTTTTCGATGCCGCAACTGTAAACCGCAATACCAAGGTGATTTTTCATTGCTGCAAAGTGACTCTGAGACATGAAGCAGCGACAAAATGTCGTTGGCTTGGGGCACGCAGCTGTCACGGAAACGTGCCCACATTGACGGAGTACTGTGCTGGAAGCGTTGTTCTCTCACTAACCAACTAACTTTACGTACATCTAAATATTTAACTGTACGCCGACATGCGGATCGGGGGTAATTCTTCGAGACACTGCTGCTTCTGCCAAACATTCTACAGAAGATCACCTGTTATGAGACTCCAACCTGCAGTAATAGTGATACCTACAGGGTTTTCGGAAATATCCCTTAGAAACTTCTAGGATTTGTAGAGGAGAGCGAGTGCATAATACTTTGAATAGGATCCCATATTCAGAAACGTCATCCAACGATGCTACAAAGCGTCAGAGTTATAGGCGCCGGCGCCTGTAAATGTACACTACTGGCCATTAAAATTGCTACACCACGAAGATGACGTGCTACAGATGCGAAATTTAACAGACAGGAAGAAGATGCTGTGATATGTAAACGATTAGCTTTTCAGCCGGCCGAAGTGGCCGTGCGATTAAAGGCGCTGCAGTCTGGAACCGCAAGACCGCTACGGTTGCAGGTTCGAATCCTGCCTCGGGCATGGATCTTTGTGATGTCCTTAGGTTAGTTAGGTTTAACTAGTTCTAAGTTCTAGGGGACTAATGACCTCAGAAGTTGAGTCCCATAGTGCTCAGAGCCATTTGAACCACTTTTCTGATCAGCTTTTCAGAGCATTCACACAAGGTTGGCACCGGTGGCGACACCTATAACGTGCTGACAGGAGGAAAGTTTCCAACCGATTTCTCATGCACAAACAGCAGTTGACCGGTGTTGCCTGGTGAAACGTTGTTGTGATGTCTCGTGTAAGGAGGAGAAATGCGTACCATCACGTTTCCGACTTTTATAAAGGTCGGATTGTAGCCTATCGCGATTGCGGTTTATCGTATCGCGACATTGCTGCTCGTGTTGGTCGAGATCCAATGACTGTTAGCAGAATATGGAATCGGTGGATTCAGGAGGGTAATACGGAACGCCGTGCTGGATCCCAACGGCCTCGTATGACTAGCAGTCGAGATGACAGGCATCTTATTCGCATGGCTGTATCGGATTGTGCAGCCACGTCTCGATTCCTGAGTCAGCAGATGGGGACGTTTGCAAGACAACAACCATCTGCACGAACAGTTCGACGACGTTTGCAGCAGCATGGACTATCAGCTCGGAGACCATGGCTGCGGTTACCCTTGACGATACATCGCAGGCAGGAGCGCCTGCGATGGTGTACTCAATGACGTACCTGGGTGCACGAATGGCGACACGCCATTTTTTTCGGATGAATCCAGGTTCTGTTTACAGCATCGTGATGGTCGCATCCGTGTTTGGCAACATCGCGGTGAACACAGATTGGAAGCGTGTATTCGTCATCGCCATACTGGCGTATCACCCGGTGTGATGGTATGGGCTGCCATTGGTTACACGTCTCGGCCACCTCTTGTTCGCATTGACGGCACTTTGAACAGTGGATGTTACATTTCAGACGTGTTACGACCCGTGGCTCTACCCTTCATTCGATCCCTGCGAAACCCTACATTTCAGCAGGATAATGCACGACCGCAAGTTGCAGGTTCTGTACGGGCCGTTCTGGATACAGAAAACGGTCAACTGCTGTCCTGGCGAGCACATTCTCCAGATATCTCACCAACTGAAAACGTCTGGTCAATGGTGGCCGAGCTACTGGCTCGTCACAATACGCCAGTCACTACTCTTGATGAACTGTGGTGTGGCGCTGAAGCTGCATGGGCAGCTGTACCTGTACACGCCATACAAGCTCTGATTGACTCAATGCCCAGGCGTATCAAAGCCGTTATTACGGCCTGAAGTGGTTGTTCTTGGGTATTGATTTCTCAGGATCTATGCACCCAAATTGCGTGAAAATGTAACCACATGTCAGTTCTAGTATAATATATTTGTCCAATGAATACCCGTTTATCATCTGCATTTCTTCTTGGTGTAGCAATTTTAATGGCCAGTAGTGTATGTACATACAGGGTGATGCGATGATGATGTAACAAACTTTCAAGGATGATGGAGACGGATAAATACATCAGTTGAGATGAGGAACCCTGGCTCCGAAAAGAACTAGTCGAAAGTCACAAGTGAAAATAACTCTCATACCTCTGACGGTGGATTACATACACCGATAGTGTTGCTGGCAAGAATGTAGTTTACGCAACTTTCAGAGGTAACACGAGAAAATATCTAGTAAACACGGGCTCTAAAATCCGTAACTGACGAGTTACGAGCACTCGTTCATCTTCGCTAGTGTGAAACACCTTTCCTCCATTGAGCAAGTGCCCATAGCTCTTTTAGCTTTCATGCTTACTATAAATTTTTTCTCGTTTTCGTACGTACTGCCACCTCTGAAAGTTACCTACCCTATAAACTCAAGCAACAACAGTACCGGCACATGTATTCCACCGTCAAAGGCGTCAGAACGATTTTCTCTTATAACTTTCGACTCGTTTGTTTCCGGTTCATGGACCCTTATCTCAAACTGAAACATTTATTCATTATAGAAAGTTTGTAACATCATCACGGTATCACCATTTACATTTATAGGTCCTGGCGCCTGTAACTTGAGGTTCCGTAGCGCCGTTGGTTCACCTTTCTGGACATGGGTTCCTATTCAAAGTATTATACACTCACTCCCTTCTGCAAATGCTAGAAGTTTCTAATGGAAATTTTATAAGACCATGTGCAGACATTCACAACTTCGATCTGAGAACGCCTGTTCATTCTATACAGAAGCTTACACATTCTGTAAACACGGATAAAATGACAGGACGTCCTCAGTTGGTGTTTTGAAAAGGATACTATGGGCGCTCTCTTAGTAGTCGAGATTACACAGTATTCAAAAGCTGAGATCCTTCCGATCATTGTCAAGGCAAGATCGCGAATGGAATTTGAGCGTTAAGCCAGGTCTACTTCTTGTTTGAGGAGCCAAAACCAAAGTTACTTATTGGAAAAATCACACGCACTGTACTAGAACGGTACATCGATTGCCATCGGCACACAGGCCTTCTACAGCAGACCACAGACTGAGCTGGTTTTCCCAAAAGCCACGACAATATTGCTAAGGGACGAGGATAGTTAACCGCACAATTCACTAGGCACCGAGGTTTTGGACTGTGATCCGTCGATCACCTCGAATGAAAGTGTTCGCAAGTTGCAACCGCAGGAGTCACAGCTGTGTCGGCCGGCCGGCACGCGGGATATCATTTCGCGATTTCAGTCGGACGCAAATTTCTGTCACATGGCACAAATTTGAAAGACTCTTAAGTATGCGGTGTTTGGAGAAGATCTGTCTTTATTCATGCTAGACGCTTAACAACATTTTACCTTTGAAGCACGTTTTATATGTAACCTACCCTGTTGAATTAATCGTGCAACGATCTCTGCGTGAACTGGATATCGAATTGTACAGCGCGTGTTTTGTGACTGCCATGTTGTGGTTACACAAGGAACAAAGTATCACCATAGCATGCGACAAAGTGTTGCGAAACTATATAGGGCAAAAAGATGCAATGTTTAGACAACTGTAATGATTCTAGCGCTTGAAGCGACTTCTTTGTAGTAATAGAAGATTGGCGTGATATAAACTGGAAAATTCCAATTTTTCATTGCATACGCCGTTCCTACCCAGTCACTAAATGTGGAGGTGATTTTTCCAGTGGGACTGTAACCTGGAAGTCAAGGAAGGCAGGATTCGGTTATGATTGTGGACGGGGCCGTAATCAGTTACTATTGGTTCCCTTTTGCAATTACACACATCTATTTTAAAACGGTAATTCCAGAATCAGCAATAAATATCACAAGAATGAAGGAATAAACAACTGTGTAATTAATAGTGCTTTCAGTGGGGTATAATTTACGAAATAAGCATAAAATACTGACACAGCAAATAATGTTTTAAAAACAAGCCAATGTCATCACAATTAGAATTTTAAGGCAAGTAACCACAGTTATGGCTGGAGGCCTTTAACGCCAAGAATGGCAATTATAAAAAATTTTAACAAACATACTGTAAAACAGCAATGCAATAGCAAAGGTAAATTTAAAAAGACAGGCAACTGATCACCAAACAGGTGAGACAAAATGATGATAAACATGGTAGCACAATAATTTAAACCTGCTGTAACGCCAAGAATAGCAATTACATAAAAAATTTAGAAACATACAATAAAACAACAAATACAATAATAAAACACAAGGGTCAGTCACAAGCGGTGCACCAGGAACGACCTCTGAGTAGGTCTGCCCAAAAACACTTTCGGTAGCGATGAGATAGGCAGCCAAGAGTTGCATTCACTTCACAAGATGGTAACTCAGACTAGTGGCAGTGTAACGAATGACTAATGATAATCTGCTGAGGCTACCTGATGTCCAATAAACCAAATGCAAAGATGTAAAAATACGCTAAAGCCGGACCTGGGGGTCTAGACTCCGCCTGCAGAATACTCTGCTTAGAGCGCCCGGAACGAGAAAGGAATCACTACCAGCAGAGTAGGAGTATCGCCATCCAACCTACAATCAAGAAAGCTGTCAAAACTAAACTCCTCACTGGACAGCAGCGGCAAGGCGACGAAACTTACACTGCCGTTACGTACACTAACCCCCAGGGCAGGTATCTGGGGCGTTAGCGGCCACGGGGCAGGAAAAATACCGCTTGTTAAACTTCTAACATTCTGCGTGGTGTCTGTTTGTTCTATATCGTGTCTCCCTACCACTTTCGCGCAACGACGCTCTGAGCGTATTTTTTAGGGAATTGACTAGTTTGAACCCGCGACCTGTTGCTGGTAAGGAGACGCCAGACCACACATGATATGTAGAATTCAGAAGAGTTCAGTGAGACTAGTGATGATATAACCAAATACTTAATGATTTCAGCGTCAGCTCCACTGCACTCCCTGTAAAAGAATCTTAATACTAACTAAATTTAGTGGAGGGGGTTCAAGGCTTTCCTATTTTTAGTTAGCTGGTAAAATAACGTCGAAAAAGCAGTTCAGTTTGCCACTGGAAATTTTATTCTACTCACAAAACATTGTTTATAAATTGCACTATTGTTAAAACGAAATGTTTTAATACAGGATGGTAAAAACCAACTGCGTTCAACAAAAATGTGTACGAATATTCCCTGAACGGGTTTCCAAGTTCTACAATGGATCGAAGGATGACCTATGCCATATCACATCTATAATCTAGGTTTAAATTAAGTTTCACAAAAGAGAAAACTATCAAAATGGTCTACAGTGACCCTCAATTATCTTTAATTACTTATCCAACTTGTCGTAAATTACGGTGGCTGATGTGACTTCTCAATAATTGTATAACAGAAAAATCATCGCGTTTCAGATTCTTACTTCAAGTGGCAAATGTGAACACCAAGAGTTTTAATTGACGATCGACACTAGTATTACGCAAAAAGGGGGTGTAACAGATGAGACTTCTGTGGTTCTGAGTGAAGCTTTATGCGCTGTTATGCGGCATAGCGTGCGTTCATTACCTTGTCGGCGTACGTCAGGGTGCGGCAGGCAGCACAGCTCCGCTCACCTCACCGTCTCGGAAGCAACTCTCTCCTAACTTCTCCTTACTACAATTTACCGAAGTTGGTTTAAAAAAAAACTATCTGGCGGTGTTTTCATCTGGCCAATCAGGGTCTCAATGTTAACCTTAAGCTCCGCCTACAGACATTCTCTATCCAATGTGAAACGTTATACCTTTCGTGGTGGGGCAATGTTTTTAAAGTTTGCAACGTAACAGAGACACGAAAAAGTCTCACGCTAAAACTTTCAGCTGGTGTGGTCATTTTAGCGTCATCGTAAGATCTATACTGTTCTTCTGGAGGGCTCTATCTTTGAACATGGGCTGGGGGTTAGTCCTGACGTAAGAGAGACGCGAAAAAGTCTCACGCTATAACTTGCTGGTGGTGTAGCCCTTTTTGTGTTGTCGTAAGATCTATACTGTTCTTCTGGAGGGCTCTAGCTTTTAACATTGTCTAGGGGGTGTTCCTGACGTAACAGAGACGCGAAAAAGTCTCACGCTAAAACTTGCGGGTGGTGTGGTCGTAGCGGTTAGCTGGCGACGTGGGTATCCGTCCGTCCCTTATCGTAGGGCCTTCCAGCTTAACACGGTTCTGCTCTCAGCATCTGTTCTCGTTTCTCCCCTCGGAACTGTGTCCGTCTCACGGTGGGAAGGTATGACATGCATTTAGCCATTCTTGTGCTAGTCTGTGGTATTCCATTTGCTCACTCGTTACTCGTATTACTTTGGTTAATTTAATGTCACGATTTATCCGGAGCTATGTGACATACTACTGGATTTGTTTATCATGTCAGGGTTTTCATGGAAGGTGTTGGATTTGCCTGACACCTTACATATCACCACCCTTCGAACTTAATTTTTGTACTGAAGTTAGGCAATGATTGAATCATTGTATAAGCCAGTCAAAAATTATTCCGTTATCTAAATTTTGCTGCTTACTGTTCACCCACGTTAATCTTGTTTCGATGGTAGTTTGTATTACTAATTTATTTTTTATATTCATCCACATTATTCTCAAAACTGACAAGAGAAGAATATTTTTAAGGTATTATTAATTTTTAATTAATTTCTTTCTATATTTAAGTGTGAAGTTTGTTTTTTAAGAAGTTTGTTATCGAAAGTGAGGAGTATTTCACATCGATTTTCTTAGAAATATATTTTTTTTATAAATGTAGTAATTAAGTAAAATCTATTCCTAACACATTTTCTAAATATCATGTACAAGTAAAATGTTTCTGTTTCTAGACACTCATTTCAACATTGTTACACTAACAAATAAGAATTATTTCCAAGAATTGCTTTGACAATGAAATATACATACACAAGTATTGAGATCCTAACAAATGGTACAAACGTTAAAAAAAGGGAAAACATCCAACAAGATAATTTTTTATTCTTTGTTTTTATAAGGAGAAAATAAGTAAAATATAGTTATTCTTTTATTTTTATGAGGAGGAAATAAGTGCCATACAGTCTTAGTGTTTATTATGCCTTACTTTTGTTCTTTATATACTGTCCATTTCAGAACTAATGACTTATTTTTATCGATAGTCTGTTTTTTATTTAAGTCCATAGTCAATAACTGTTATTTTGTAGTTTATTAGCTGTCTGGTGTGCTTAACTTATTTACTTTTTCACATGTTTCTTTTGCACAATTCCTACATCACATAATTTGATTTCACACATTCACACAATCCTATGAATGTTTAAGCATGAGGTTGGCGAATGTTTTTGCACGAAGGTGGTGGACTTGAGCGAGATGGATGTGGGCAAGTATTTGATGTACAGCTTCGTTCATCGTTCCTTGTTGGCTTTGCAAGTGTGTGTTGCTGTTGTGGAGGTCCCATAATGGAATGGAGCTGTGAGTGCAGAATTTTGTGGTTTACTGGCTTTGTATGCGTGAAACTCATCGTTATGTGTCACTGAAAGCGGTCGTTTTTCGTTGTAGTACTTCACAGACGACGAGTTTACAATAGGATAGGGATTTGGGAAGGTATGTCATCTATTCTTCACCCATCTTCTTTCTTGGTCTCAATCTTGCGAATCTTCAACTTCTGTTCTTCCTGCTTTTTCTCTGCTTCTTACTTGCTTCTTGGTTCTTCTCTGGGCAGGATATGGAAATATTTATTGATAACTAGTAGCTTTGAAGTTTTCCTCCTAGTAACAGTTTGATAAATGGTTTGGACATGTCATTTCTACTTTGTGGACGTTTTCTTCAGTTTTGTGCATCAGCATGCTGTTTCATAGCGGTAGTGTGACTTTTACACACATTTTTTTGCCAGTGGTGGCTTGCCCAAGCGGTCTTCGCGTCGGGCCGTTTTTTGCTCACTCCGTTGATTCGGGGCGCTCAGAGACCCTTCCGGCATTCGGCATCCCATCGCGTCTCTGCAGGGCTCTGCCACTGCGCGGCTCCGTGTTCCATCCCAGCATGGTTCCACCTAGCGGGCAAATTTATTGCCCGCTTTCGATACCTTCTGTTGGTCTCACTGTCCTTTCCTTTCTCTCAACGCTTCTGCCTTGTATGAATCGTGTCTTGCTAATTACGTACTTTTATTTCTTGATACTTCTCTCGTTGCAACTAGTGGGTCGTTGCATCTTGTCCTTGCTGGAGGTTTTACAATGGTTCTTACAAAAAGTTTTACTTATAATCGTCTAACATATGTCTAGTACCTACATTGTTTTATGCCTTCTTAAAAAGGTTTACAAAATTTGGCGCCCTTTCCATGTTACAATTCTAAGGTATTCTGAGTCTTAACTTCTACAAAAATCCTCAAATTCGTTTATTTTTTATTTTTTGTGTAGTGTTGTGGTGTATAGCATTTTAGTATTTCATGCTGTTAGACTATCTACGCTTTATCCCTTCACCTTAATCCATGGTACTATTGGTGTTATTTTTGTTTTTGTTTTTATTGAAACTACTTTCTTTTTCCCACCTTCCTCTCTCTTCATTCTTCTTTCTCCTGGCGATCTTATCTGCAACATAATCTTGAAATATTGTGCGGATTATTTACCAGTAATAAAATTAAACTTCAAACTTGTACTGAAAGTGTTTAATACTGCCAGTCTTAGGTAAAAATAGCTCTGCTTCATCTTGTAAAATACCCTCTAATTCTATTTTACTGTGTTCCGAAATACCTTGAACTTCTTGCACTTTTTTCGCCATTTCTTTATGGACTTCTAACATGAGTTGTATACCTGGAAGAATCCTGAAGATACTAAAAGGTATCAGATAGATTATACAATGGTAAGACAGAGATTTAGGAACCAGGTTTTAAATTGTAAGACATTTCCAGGGGCAGATGTGGATTCTGACCACAATCTATTGGTTATGAACTGCAGATTGAAACTGAAGAAACTGCAAAAAGGTGGGAATTTAAGTAGTTGGGAGTTGGATAAACTGAAAGAACCAGAGGTTGTAGAGAGTTTCAGGGAGAGCATAAGGGAACAATTGACAGGAATGGGGGGAAAGAAATACAGTAGAAGAAGAATGGGTAGCTCTGAGGGATGAAGTAGTGAAGGCAGCAGACGATCAAGTAGGTAAAAAGACGAGGGCTAATAGAAACCCTTGGGTAACAGAACAAATATTGAATTTAATTGATGAAAGGTGAAAATATAAAAATGCAGTAAATGAAGCAGGCAAAAAGGAATACAAACGTCTCAAAAATGAGATCGACAGGAAGTGCAAAATGGCTAAGCATGGATGGCTAGAGGACAAATGTAAGGATGTAGAGGCTTGTCTCATTAGGGGTAAGATAGATACTGCCTACAGGAAAATTAAAGAGACCTTTGGAGAGAAGAGAACCACTTGTATGAATATCAAGAACTCAGATGGAAACCCAGTTCTAAGCAAAGAAGGGAAGGCAGAAAGGTGGAAGGAGTATATAGAGGGTTTATACAAGGGCGATGTGCTCGAGGACAATATTATGGAAATGGAAGAGGATGTAGATGAAGACGAAATGGGAAATAAGATACTGTGTGAAGAGTTTGACAGAGCACTGAAAGACCTAAGTCGAAACAAGGCCCCCAGAGTAGACAACATTCCATTAGAACTACTGACGGCCTTGGGAGAGCCAGTCATGACAAAACTCTACCATCTGGTTAGCAAGATGTATGAGACAGGCGAAATACCCTCAGACTTCAAGAAGAATATAATAATTCCAATCCCAAAGAAAGCAGGTGTTGACAGATGTGAAAATTACCGACCTATCAGTTTAATCAGTCACAGCTGCAAAATACTAACGCGAATTCTTTACAGACGAATGGAAAAACTGGTAGAAGCTGACCTTGGGGAAGATCAGTTTGGATTCCGTAGAAATGTTGGAACGCGTGAGGCAATACTAACCTTACGACTTATCTTAGACGAAAGATTAAGAAAAGGCAAACCTACGTTTCTAGCATTTGTAGACTTAGAGAAAGCTTTTGACAATGTTAACCGGAATTCTCTCTTTCAAATTCTGAAGGTGGTAGGGGTAAAATACAGGGAGCGAAAGGCTATTTACAATTTGTACAGAAACCAGATGGCAGTTATAAGAGTCGAAGGGCATGAAAGGGAAGCAGTGGTTGGGAAAGGAGTGAGACAGGGTTGTAGCCTCTCCCCGACGTTATTCAATCTGTATACTGAGCAAGCAGTAAAGGAAGCAAAAGAAAAATTCGGAGTAGGTATTAAAATTCATAGAGAAGAAGTAAAAACTTTGAGGTTCGCCGATGACATTGTAATTCTGTCAGAGACAGCAAAGGACTTGGAAGAGCAGTTGAACGGAATGGACAGTGTCTTGAAAGGAGGATATAAGATGAACATCAACAAAAGCAAAACGAGGATAATGGAATGTAGTCAAATTAAATCGCGTGATGCTGAGGGAATTAGATTAGGAAATGAGACACTTAAGTAGTAAAGGAGTTTTGCTATTTAGGGATTAAAATAACTGATGATGGTGGAAGTAGAGAGGATATAAAATGTAGACTGGCAATGGCAAGGAAATCGTTTCTGAAGAAGAGAAATTTGTTAACGTCGAGTATAGACTTAAGTGTCAGGAAGTCGTATCTGAAAGTATTTGTATGGAGTGTAGCCATGTATGGAAGTGAAACATGGACGATAACTAGTTTGGACAAGAGGAGAATAGAGGCTTTCGAAATGTGGTGCTACAGAAGAATGCTAAAGATTAGATGGGTAGATCACATAACTAATGAGGAGGTGTTGAATAGGATTGGGGAGAAGAGAAGTTTGTGGCACAACTTGACTAGAAGAAGGGATCGGTTGGTAGGACATGTTTTGAGGCATCAAGTGATCACAAATTTAGCATTGGAGGGCAGCGTGGAGGGTAAAAATCGTAGAGGGAGACCAAGAGATGAATACACCAAGCAGATTCAGAAGGATGTAGGCTGCAGTAGGTACTGGGAGATGAAGAAGCTTGCACAGGATAGAGTAGCATGGACAGCTGCATCAAACCAGTCTCACGACTGAAGACCACAACAACAAACAACAACAACATGAGTTGAGGGGATTCCCCCTTTTGTGCATACCATTCTAATTCTTCATCCTTTTTATCTCATGTCATTCTTAATTGTTTGTTTATAACTGGTATTTCTTCTAATTTTAGCTTTTGCTCAAAGAGAAGTGTGACATTCCCCAATGTTACGCTACCTTTCCACATATCTATTATCGCTCGTCTCTCATTTAAAAAATCTGCACCTATTATCAAATCTACAGTTAGTTTAGGTATAATCACGAAGTTGGCTTCGATCTGGCAATTCCTCATTGTCATTACACTGTATGAATAAATTTTCTGAGATCGCAGTCAGTTCACTTCCGCTATCAGTTACAATATTGACTGGGATATGCTTTACCATGGCCTTCACAATTGGTTGAATTTGAAAGGGTTGGTTCAGTTCTTCTTCTTCTTCTTGCATCAACTAATCTTCCACTGAATCATACATGAGTTTTTTAGGAATTTCCCCTGGTGAATTCGAACTTTCTGTAGGATAAGCTTCGACTGCTACTTCTCTCTCTTTTATTTCCTCTTCTCTATTTCTTCCTTCATTTACGCTTTCTTCAGCATCCTCTACTTTTTCCTCATCCTTGTCTATCTCCTCCTTCTTCGTCGCTACTTCCACGTAATCGCATCTGTGATTGGAATCGAAAATGCATGATATCTTCGTTAATTGCTTGTTTTTCCGGTGCTGTTACAGAGACGGATGTGGCTGCAGACTCAGTGCTTGTTCGATCCTGTTCACTACGCTCTTCAATGGTTTGCAACAACTCTGTTCGCAATTTCAAATTGTCGCTTCGTTTGCGCTTCTATTTTGACTATGTGGTTATCATATCTTTTCAGCGCTGCTTTTGTGATACCTTTGTGTAACACACTGTTTTCAACAATTTCACGCGCTGTACCTGCTGCTTGTCTAGTAATTACGTTTATCTGTTTCTCTAGTTTCTGGATTTCTCCCTGGGTGTTGTTACGTAATGTTTTGATCTCGTCCTGAATGTCATCACGCAATCTTTGTACGTCCTCTTGTACCTTGTCAATGTCTGTTCTCAATTGATTGTGGCCAGTTATTAAATTTCTTATCACTTCTCGAGATTCTTTTGCCTCGTCTTCAATATGACTTAGGTGTAACTGAATTTTATAATTTTGTTCTTTAATCTCACGCATTTGTCTCGTGGTTTCTGCATTCTGAATTTGAATTTGGTTCGCTATTTCTTTATTTTGCCTTGTCATGGTTTCCGTAATTTGTTGTAACAACTCTGCCGGATTGGTGGGTCCTATTGCGTTTTCTTCCGACGTCCTACGCTCTGTGTTTTCGCCCAATTGTTGGTTTGCAACCGATTGCACTGAACTGTGCTGTGACACGTTTCCGCTCGCATTCATTGTACTCTGTGGTGAGGGAGCTCTGATTACTTGTACTATGGGTTCTACGTATTCAAGACTCAAGTTAGGATCCTCACCGACTGTCTCTCTACTTTCCTGCTCCTCTGTCGTATGCTGACTTACGTTTTCTATGCCTTGACGTACATTATCCTCGTTATGGTGCGTTATATGTCCTATTTCTCCCGATGCTGCATCGTCTGTTGTACTGTCCTCTATTCTCTGTCCATTTTCATGCTGGGTCTCTACCTCAATTCGGTCAAGGTCTCGATTTGCCATTGCTAATCTTTCCGAATCCCTTATTTTCTGTTTTAAAAGCAATTCACGCGCCCTACTTCGACTCAACATGCGCTCATGCGATCTCACGCGTTTCATAAACTTTATGCACAGACGACTTGACAATCCATTCACTCACTTGTTGGGTCAGAACCAACTCGTCAACGATGTATCCGCCACCTGTGCGCTTGCATTGAGGAGAAAACTTAATTCTAACAATATTAAAATTCATAACTTAATTATGCTATTGTCTCTGCCAGACTCACTTTCTATTGAATACTTTTACTATCTATCGCTGCAGCTACTGTTTTCAACTATGTATAACTTTAGAAAAAAAATTTTTTTTAATACGAAAATTTTTCAACAGGATAATTTTCTGACCTAGTTAGGCATGTGGTCGACCTTCAAGCATGGTATTTTACCATCCTGGCAGGGTCGCCATTTTCTAACATTCTGCATGGTGTCTGTTTGTTCTATATCGTGTCTCCCTACCACTTTCGCGCACCGACGCTCTGAGCGTGTTTTTTAGGGAATTGACTAGTTTGAACCCGAGACCTGTTGCTGGTAAGGAGACGCCAGACCACACATGACATGTAGAGTTCAGAAGAGTTCAGTGAGACTAGTGATGATATAACCAAATACTTAATGATTTCAGCGTCAGCTCGACTGCACTCCCTGTAAAAGAATCTTAATACTAACTAAATGTAGTGGAGGGGGTTCAAGGCTTTCCTATTTTTATTTAGCTGGTAAAATAACGTCGAAAAAGCAGTTTAGTTTACCACTGGAAATTTTATTCTACTCACAAAACATTGTTTATAAATTGCACTATTGTTAAAAGGAAATGTTTTAATACAGGATGGTAAAAACCAACTGCGTTCAACAAAAATGTGAACGAATATTCCCTGAACGGGTTTCCAAGTTCTACAATGGATCGAAGGATGACCTATGCCATATCACATCTATAATCTAGGTTTAAATTAAGTTTCGCAAAAGAGAAAACTATCAAAATGGTCTACAGAGACCCTCAATTATCTTTAATTACTTATCCAACTTGTCGTAAATTACAGTGGCTGATGTGGCTTCTCAATAATTATATAACAGAAAAATCATCGCGTTTCAGATTTTTACTTCAAGTGGCAAATGTGAACACCAAGAGTTTTAATTGACGATCGACACTAGTATTACGCAAAAAGGGGGTGTAACAGATTAGACTTCTGCGGTTCTGAGTGAAGCTTTATGCGCTGTTATGCGGCATCGCGTGCGTTCATTACCTTGTCGGTGTTCGTCAGGGTGCGGCAGGCAGCACAGCTCCGCTCACCTCACCGTCTCGGAAGCAACTCTCTCCTAACTTCTCCTTACTACAATTTACCGAAGTTCGTTTAAAAAAAAACTATCTGGCTGTGTTTTCATCTGGCCAATCAGGGTCTCAATGTTAACCTTAAGCTCCGCCTACAGACATTGTCTATCCAATGAGAAACGTTATACTTTTCGTGGTGGGGCAATGTTTTTAAAGTTTGCAACGTAGCAGAGACACGAAAAAGTCTCACGCTAAAACTTTCAGCTGGTGTGGTCATTTTAGCGTTATCGTAAGATCTATACTGTTCTTCTGGAGGGCTCTATCTTTGAACATGGGCTGGGGGGTGGTCCTGACGTAAGAGAGGCGCGAAAAAGTCACACGCTATAGCTTGCGGGTATTGTAGCCCTTTTTGTGTTGTCGTAAGATCTACACTGTTCTTCTGGAGGGCTCTAGCTTTTAACATTGTCTAGGGGGTGTTCCTGACGTAACAGAGACGCGAAAAAGTCTCACGCTAAAACTTGCGGGTGGTGTGGTCGTAGCGGTTAGCTGGCGACGTGGGTGTCCGTCCGTCCCTTATCGTAGGGCCTTCCAGCTTAACACGGTCCTGCTCTCGGCTTCTGTTCTCGTTTCTCCCCTCGGAACTGTGTCTGTCTCACGGTGGGAAGGTATGACATGCATTTAGGCATTCTTGTGTTAGTCTGTGGTATTCCATTTTCTCACTCGTTACTCGTATTACTTTGGTTAATTTAATGTCACGATTTATCCGGAGCTATGTGACATACTACTGGATTTGCTTATCATGTCAGGGTTTTCATGGAAGGTGTTGGATTTGCCTGACACCTGACAAACTTAACAAATAGTAACAAACTGAACGCAATAAATGGTCATTAGAAGTCCAGGAAAGCTAATAAGATCCACCTCCCCCAAGCACTCCACTAGCTGCTCTTCGCCTCGGCAACAGCACGAGCAGCAACACGAATCCAAGTCACAGGAGAATCGCAAGATCTCACAATGGTGGAGGTTTCTCTACTTGAATCCAAAAGTACTAAAATTAACGCTTGCAGGATCCGGTTTACGACGAGGTCGTGCACCCTCGTGACCACAGGCCTTCGATCCGGCAGTCCATTTGCACCATCGGCGGTCCTGGCATGTTCACGCACTGCACGGACCTCGCTCCTCCTTAGTCCCCAACCGAACTGCACACTCACGACCCGGAAGAACAACGACGTCGCCCCAAAGATAGGGCGCAAGAGTTACTACTGCCACTAGCGGACAGGCAAGGCTTGCGAAACCAAGTGACGCCAGTCAACACGAGAAGAAGACAAACAACTGCAACCACGTCAACTAAACGATACCGTCTGGCCTCCAACGTAGGACGGAAACCTATAGACAGCAAAAACACGAGCCGCAGCACAGCTCAGGATTATGCAAAAGTAATTAAACTAATATTCTGCAGTCCTGTCAATGTACGAAGTAATGCAACACACTTTCTTTCTCGGCCAAATACGTTTGAAAAATTCGGAGTTTCTTGTGGGACATAGTGGAATATTGCCACTTTACAGGTCGCTTGCTGAATGTCTGCGGAGACCTAGCAGTGAACAAAAGCACGGTAAGTCATTGGGCAATTCGTTTTTCATAGTTGCAACAATGTGGCGCACACCTGTCCGGTGTCCAGCGTGCCCACCAGCCACATAGCTGTGACACCTGCTGTGTGGGAACGTGAGGACATTCTCATTCGAGGTGATCGACGGATTACAATCAAACACCTCGCTGCACAACTGGACGCCTCTGTTGGTAGTGCCGACACACTCGTCTACCAGTTGGGGTACTCAAAGGTGTGTGCCAGCTGGGTTCCTTGCCGCCTAACAGCACGTCACAAAGAACAACGAAGGACCATTTCTGCGGAATTGCTTCCGCTTTACGAGGCTGCTCGTTACAATTTTTGTCGAACATCGTCACAGGCAATGAAAAATGGGTTCACCACTTTGAACCGAAAGTAAAGAGACAATCCGTGGAGTGGTGCTACACCAAAGCCGCACCTTCAGCCGTTAAAGTCATGGTGACGGATCTCTGGGACTCTGAAGAGGCTATTCTGTTTGACGTGCTCCCTTGTGGCGCAACGATCCACTCTGAAGTGTCTTATAGTGCCCTCAGTGAGTTCGTCGCCATGAAAATGTAAACAAACTTCTCCTTCTTCACGACAACTTAGGACCTTACAGAATTCTGCGCACCCGAGAGGAGCTCACAAAACTTCATTGGTCTGTTATTCCTCATTCACCCTACATCCCGGATCTCCCACCTTCCGACTTCCATCTATTTGGCCCAATGAAGGACGTGGATGATGGAGAGTTTACTGATTCAGCGAGACGTTGACTCCGACGTCGATCAGTAGAGTGGTATCATGCGAGCACACAGCCCTTCCAGTAACGTAGCGTAAGGCCGTCGCATTGAACGGAGCCTATGTTGAAAAATAGAGCTTTTGTAGCCAGAAGGATGGCGAATAATACGGTGTATAGGAATCCTCAATAGAACAAACCTGCTTTCAGAATTGAATGTGTCGCGTTACTTATTGAAGGCCCCTCATACTGCATAATAATGAAATATGAGAGCAGTGTTCAAATGGTTCAAATGGCTCTCAGCACTATTGGACTTAACTTCTGAGGTCATCAGTCCCCTAGACGTAGAACTACTTAAACCTAACTAGCCTAAGGACATCACACACATCCATGCCCGAGGCAGGGTGCGAACCTGCGACCGTAGCAGCAGCGCGGTTCCAGCCTGAAGCGCCTACAACAGCTCGGTCACAGCGGTCGGCTGAGAGCAGTGTATACAGCATGTCCCATTCATCTTGCCTACCCATAACAACTTCTTGTCCAGAAGCAAAATAAAAGAGTTATCAAGCAAACACTTTTACCTACCAGGTGGATATTAACCAGCACCATTACCTTTCTTATACCTTTTTTCGTTACTAAGGAAGTGGATTACCGATTTAAAAAAAGTTTTCTGTTTCAAAAAGACATGACTTTGTTCTTTACGAAGTACGAATAGGAGTACAGCAAAGGCAATCGTGATGTTTAGTGTCTCCCTGGTGCCTAAACAACCACTGCTTAATACATGTTTTATTTTTCTTCTGGAAAAAGTTGTAAGATATAATCAAGACGAATGGGATACCCAGTGTATACGATTCACAGTAGCCGAAACGTATCACCGAACAGCCTTTAAGTCGAGAAATGAACTGTAGTGTGACCAAGTTCTAAAGAAAATAAATACGAGTTTATCTGCGAGCTTGGCACATACTTTCTGAACGTTTGCACCGATTTCAGTTTGTTTTACGAGTTTATTTTCGGGTTTCAGTCTCATTTTACTATATTCAAAACCGCGCACGATGATTACGTCCTCGGACATCAGCAGATATTTCGTTTTATAAAAGCCATCCCAGCCTTGTCATATCGTCGCTCCTGTGCCGCACACGCAAATATAGTGTTTTCTATTCTCCTTCCCAAGTATCAGAATATATATTTCTCCTCAAGATTCCTTTCCCCTACTGTAAAATTTTGGCCTTCGGCATGTTCACCTGTGGTACTCATCACAAGTTTGGGTTTCTTCTTATATATGAAGACATCTTAATCAATATTTAGCACATATTTCATTTCATTTAGTACTAAACGCAATTCCTGTTCACTTTCGGCTACCGCTGCCCTATCATCAGTGAATCGTATTGTACCAATTTTTATAGGTGGAAAATAACTGCACTGACACAGTTCTTCACTTTCCTGAATTCCTTTTCAACGTGCAATACAAATATCAACGATGACAATGAAGATTCTTGCCTTGTCACTTTCATGGTTTTGTCTTCATATACACATTTATTAGCACAGATCATTCCAAACTGCTTTGACGAAAGAGAATGGATTGTCTATGTGTTATCGATACCACACTGCCCAAAAATGGGAAAACATCATATTTCATCCCACGTTATGAAACGCCTTCTCCACATTTACAAAATCAATGTACATTTTGTTGCTTTTCCTAACTCCACAGTTATAATTTGACACGATGGTAAAACGATTTCTAACACCCCCGCACCCAACCCTACCACCTTCACTAAACTGAAATTTTTTACTCTTTGTACACTATCATTGCTATCCTTCGGATTGTGGATGAATTATGAGCTCTCATTGCCAGGTGCATCAGCTTTTCTGAAAAAAAAAGAAAGGAAAAAAAACATGATTTTCCATTTTGTGGCCTCGTATAAAATCTAATTATTTTTTTATCTTGTGAATTATCCAACCACTTCCTATAACACAATGACGTCTAAATGTTTAAAAATATTTGCAACAAATAGAAATTACAAACTGAAGTGACAGTCTCTGATAGTTACAGATTTAAGGATTACTGAAGGCATAAACTTGTCTGTCCACTCATCATATTAAAGTTGTCTATATCGGCTCTTAAAAATTATTGTATACAGGCAACAACAGTAATGGTATGCAGCAACACACTACACACGAACGATTATCGGCGTAATTATGCAGGCTAGCTGCTGGGCAGCGCTGCAGTAGGGAAGTCATGGAAAAAGTGCAGAAATTTCGCGATTCATTCTCTTGGGCTGTGGTGTCACTCACAAAATAAAACAATACATTTTCCCATTCTTCATCACCATGAATCTATTGTATCATATGTTCCAGATTTTTGAGGAAGAACAAATTGAATTGTTGCAAAACTGGTGAGAAGATCGCGAAAGATCTGCTGTATCATTTCTAAACAGAAGTATTAGTTGGACATTAACAGACTGATCAGAAAACTGATTCTGGTTTAATTTCACATACGCTTTACTTAGTAATTTCATTGTCACTTAAAAGGTTCCTTGCGATGCAGAAGAAATCGAAAAATTACGTATTTTAGCCAATTTTTTGTTTGATACATAAAATCAAGCGATCCAAACACACCTCTTGAGCAAGTATGACGTGTTTTGTTCAACACATACCACTATTGACCATAAAAAATAGAGATGAACTGGGTCAGTGTTTCTCAAAGTGGGGTCCATGGACCCCTGTAGTCCTCGGGACCTAGTCAGCGGGTCCGCAACGCCTAAAAATTGAAATGTGGTCTAATACAACTGAACTCACAGCTGATTTGCAAGAAGTATTTTTTCAGTTACTAAAAGCAGTTATAAATTATACCCACGTTTGTAAATTTAGATGTTTTCCTAGTTTACTAAATTTCTACCCTGAAGTCGGTCAACCATTACATAGTCCTACTTCAAGTGACAGAAATTCCTTCTTTGTTAGGGCACTCTTTCGGAAGCAGCTCTACATTTATTGCACAATACCTCTGTATTTCATGGATCTCATCCTCAAGTGGCGGAACACTCCCTCCACTACCACCGATTCCTGCATTCGCCACTACAAGCAACTCCTGACTCAAATTCGTAGCTGTTAGTGTAAAATTGTCTTGGAAGATAAATCGCAACAGAGAAATAAGAACGTTGCATTGATTCAATGAACTTATGAAAAGATTAAAAATATCAAAATGACATACACACAAAACATTGGTTTGTAACCGCTTCCTTTCGAACAAAGGTAAGAACAACTTTGAATCAATAATACTGCACTGCGGTCTTAATACTGTCGAAGCAAAAATTTTCTGCTTCTTTAATTTGCCATGTGTGATCAATTAAAAAGAAAAACAATAAAACTTGGAACTTTCCGTACTGGTAAACAACAAAATGAAACTACACTCGATGTTGTTCTTTCCCTTCAGTAACAACATCGTGTGATTAGATCAGAAAAACATGATTTAACTGCCCTTTATTTTTTCAACCTTTTATCACCACATGACGGTCTTAACCCCTTGTAGTTTCGAAGCTAGATACAATAATAAGCTGTATCATGCGCATTTTCTTTGTCAATTTAACTCGACAGTGATATAAGTATCAAGCCACGTTAGGCATGTTTTTCCCCTTCAACGTTCCACAAAACAATAGACGATGGAAAAAGTTTTCTGGAGGAAATAGCTTTTAGAGACAGTAATAGATATCACGTGTTCATGGCGTGATACATACCACTTGAGTAGAGAGGGACAAACAGAAAGACGTATACACACTGATTTGTCATCAGCAATTCCTTTTCTGAGCTGCTCAAGGTTCTTTTCAGCAGTTAAGTTCGCAATGGATTGATGGTTGTGCAGTCATCGTCAGTGAAACGTAAGACCGTTGGTGATGTTAAGTCGGCCAACGCTTTTGGGAGCGAGTCTTCATGTTCTCTAGCCAGTACAAGTGACAGCGAAAGAAAGAAGAGAAAAGTACGCAGGTAGTACACATACATAAGCAGTTATAACAGCCAGCAACCACAGGTTATCTTGTCTTATGAAGTACTGAGCAACCAAAGCTTGAAAGCTGATAATCATCCAA
Source organism: Schistocerca piceifrons (assembly GCF_021461385.2). NCBI lineage: Eukaryota > Metazoa > Arthropoda > Insecta > Orthoptera > Acrididae > Schistocerca > Schistocerca piceifrons. Next base: position 390,824,036 of record NC_060138.1, on the reverse strand, counting down.
GACATTTGGAGAAGAAATATAAAGAATACGTTGGTAAGTCGACAGATTTTTTTGCAAACAGAAACGCAGTAGAAGTGCACTGTCAAAGGCTGTAGTGGTTGGTAATACTAACGAGAAAGCGATCTTAGCGTCATATTATGCGTCATCGCTAATTTCTAAATTTGGTATACTTCATGCAGCTGCAGAAAATATAATCCTACCAGCCATGAAATCTATGAGCAGAATTATGGTAAGTAATCAGCTGCAAAGGAGATAAACTCAGTTCCTCTTTCCAACGATAGGGTTAAAAAAGAACTGACAATATGTCTTTTTATGTGAAAGAACAATTCATTTCAAAAATTCGAGGTAGCTCATTTTATTCCTTACAATTTGATTAAATACAGACATAGGCAGTAAAGCAAATTTGTTGGTTTTCATCTGTTTTGAGTGTAACGAGACAATTTGTGAGGAGCTTTTGATGTGTACGGAGATTCTTCGAACAACGGCAGAAGATGCGTTATGTCCATTTACTGAGTTCATTATAAACAATGATATTAGGTGTGATAAATGTGTAGCTGTCGCTACGAACGGAGCACGTGCTTTTTACACTCCTGAAGGCAGGCCTACTGGCTCGAGTGAAACCTTAAGCGCCAGAAGTAAAGTGCACTCTTCACCACATACACTGAGAGGCTTTAGCAGCGAGAAAAATGCATGAGGATTGAAATTGTGTTCTGGATGAAGTAAGAAAACTAGCTAATTTCATTATATTACGTTCTCTAAATTCCAGTCTTTGACAGTTCTATGTGACAAAACTGGCTGTGAACACACTCAACTTTTCTTGCATATTGAAGTGCACTGGTTGTCAAGAGGAAAGTTCTTTTTCGTTCCTTTGAGATGGTTGATGAAGTGCGCTTTTTTTTGGTGGGGGGGGGGGGGGGGGGGGGCGGGACAAACAACGTTCATTTGCAAGCGAAAATTGAGTGATTACAATTCTTTGTGTAAAGGGCCAATTTTAGTGGATATTTTCTCCTTTCTCGACGAACTTAACTGCAAGAAAGAAATGTTATTATCTTCCAGATTGGGAGAAAGTTGAAGCTACAGTTAAAAAACTGCGGCTGTGGATAGTAAGAGCACAAAACAATAACTATTCATCATTTACAGCGACAAAGGACTTCACTGATTTTTCAGATAAAAAACTCTCTGCAGTAGTAGACAAAATAACTGTAGGTCATCACAGCAAGTTTACGAGAACGTTTCCCTGTCCAATAACCTGGTAACTCTTGGATTGAAAATCCTTTCAGTAATCTAGAATTCCGTGACATATAAGGCATGAATCTCACTGACACTGAGCAAGAATAGTTATAGCAACTATACTGCGGTACTTCATGGAAAAAAGTTTTCAAAAACATGAACTTTGTAGCTTTTGGTTACTTGTGCGGTGTGAGTGTGAACTGTTATCTAAAAAGCCATTATAACATTTGAAGCTTCTCTCTAGCGCTTACTTATGTGAGCAGACATTTTCTGCTCTTTGCTATATTAAAATCTTAAAGCGGAAAGGTCTTCTGTTGATTCGGACCTAAGAATGATTGCGAAGTCCATGTTCCAAAGTTCTGACTTTATGTTCATGAACATTGCCCTTGGATCTATAAAGTTGTGCACCATGCTCTTTTTCGTAGTGGTGACGAATGTCGTAATCCTCAAATGGTTCAAAAGGCTCTAAACACTATAGGACTTAACAACTGAGCTCATCACTCTCCTAGACTTGGAACTACTTAAACCTATCTAACCTACCCCCATGAACCATAGACCTTACAGTTCGTGGGGTGGCTTGCGTGCCTCTGCGAAACAGACGGCCGTACCGTAGGTGCAACCACAACGGAGGGGTATCCGTTGTGAGGTCAGACAAACGTGTGGTTCCTGAAGAGGGCCAGCAGCCTTTTCAGTAGTTGCAGGGGCAACAGTCTGGATGACTGACTGATCTGGCCTTGTAACACTAACCAAAACGGCCTTGCTGTGCTGGTACTGCGAACGGCTGAAAGCAAGGGGAAACTACAGCCGTAATTTTTCCCGAGGGTATGCAGCTTTACTTTATGGGTAAATGATGATGGCGTCCTCTTGAGTAAAATATTCCGGAGGTAAAATAGTCCCCCATTCGGATCTCCAGGCGGGAACTACTCAAGAGGATGTCGTTACCAAGAGAAAGAAAACTGGCGTTCTACGGATCGGGGCGTGGAATGTCAGATCCCTTAATCAGGCAGGTAGGTTATAAAATTTAAAAAGGGAAATGGATAGGTTAAAGTTGGATATAATGGGAATTAGCGAAGTTCGGTGCCAGGAGGAACAATACTTCTGGTCAGGTGAATACAGGGTCATAAATACAAAATCAAATAGGGGTAATGCGGAAGTAGGTTTAATAATGAATAAAAAATAGGAGTGTGGGTAAGCTACTACAAACAGCATAGTGAACGCATTATTGTGGCCAAGATAGATACGAAGCCCACGCCTACTACAGTAGTACAAGTTTATATGCCAACTAGCTCTGCTCATGACGAAGAAATTGAAGAAACGTGTAATGAAATAAAATAAATTATTCAGATACTGAAGGGAGACGAAAATTTAATAGTCATGGGTGACTGGGAATTCGGTAGTAGGAAATGGAAAAGAAGGAAACGTAGTAGCTGAATATGGATTGGGGGTAAGAAATGAAAGAGGAAACTGTCTGGTAGAATTTTGGACAGACCATAACTTAATCATAGCTAACACTTGGTTCAAGAATCATAAGAGAAGGTGGTATACATGGAAGAAGCCTGGAGATAGTTTTCAGATAGATTATGTAATGGTAGGACAGAGATTCAGGAACCAGGCTTTAAATTGTAAGACATTTCCAGGGGCAGATGTGGACTTTGACCGCAATCTATTGGTTATGAACTGTGGGTTAAAACTGAAGAAACTGCAGAAACGTGGGAATTTAAGGAGATGGGTCCTGGATAAACTGACTAAACCAGAGGTTGTGCAGGGTTTCAGGGAGAGCATAAGGGAACAATTGACAAGAATGGGGAAAGAAATACAGTAGAAGAAGAATGGGTAGCTTTGAGGGATGAAGTAGAGAAGGCAGCAGAGGATCGAGTAGGTAAAAAGACGAGGGCTAGTAGAAATCCTTGGGAAACAGTAGATATATTGAATTTAATTGATGAAAGGAGAAAATATAAAAATACAGTAAATGAAGCAGGCAAAAAGGAATACAAACATCTCAAAAATGAGATCGACAGGAAGTGCAAAATGGCTAAGCAGGGATGACTAGAGGACAAATGTAAGGATGTAGAGGCTCATCTCACTAGGGGTGAGATAGATACTGCCTACAGGAAAATTAAAGAGTGTAGAAAATAGAACCACTTGTATGAATATCAAGAGCTCAGATGGAAACCCAGTTCTAAGCATAGAAGGGAAAGCAGAAAGGTGGAACGAGTATATAGAGGGTCTATACAAGGGCGATGTACTTGAGGGCACTATTATGGAAACGGAAGAGAATGTAGATGAAGATGAAATGGGAGAGAGGATACCGCGTGAAGAGTTTGACAGAGCACTGAAAGACCTTGAAACGTCCCCTTAGAAAAATTTATGAATTCCTGTGCTGATAAACCTCTAACGTTATCTGATTTTCAAACAGCTGAGCAGAACTGAACGTACTCAGACATTTCGCTCTTTACTTATTCTGATCAACACTAAACTGACACACATTATTTTTAGCGCAATGCAGTCTGACTAACAATGATCTCTACAAGAGAATGGCCCTGACTAACAATAACCTACACCTTTCATGAATCACTTACCTCACAAACACCTTCTATACTCGAACTACTGCAATAAAGCGAGCGCCAATACTGCCAGCTAAATAAAACATTCTAACTACTGAAGGCACTAACTACTGATAGGCATAGTTGGCAAATGAAAAATTTTGATAGAGAACAAACAATGTATTTATCTTAATAATGTTCAAAAGTCTATATATATATATATATATATATATATATATATATATATATATATATATATATATATCAGTCCATGACATCCAGTCTCACAAATTTACTCACCTGATGGACATAATGTCCAGATCATCCGCTCTCAAAACTCTGCCATCTCTCTCCCCAAATCCACCACTGCTGGAGGCTCACCTCCAACTGCGCAACGCTACGCGCTGTTCACATCCAACTGCCCAACACCTCAATAGCGAATATTCCAACAATGCCAACCAGCCGCAAACTTCACACAGCACAGTCAGTGATTTTCATATAGAGCGCTACGTGGCCTTACCAACATAAAAACCTAAACAGCCTACTTACAACCTAAGTCGAATCAAAGGCCCAGGAGTAAGCAACATTCCATTAGAATTACTGACAGCCTTGTGAGAGCCAGTCCTGAAAAAACTCGACCATCTGGTAAGCAAAATGTATGAGACAGGCGAAATACGCTCAGACTTCAAGAAGAATATAATAATTCCAATCCCAAAGAAAGCAGATGTTGAAAGATGTGAAAATTACCGAATTATCAGTTTAATAAGTCACAGCTGCAAAATACTAACGCGAATTCTTTACAGACGAATGGAAAAGCTGGTAGAAGCCGACCTCGGGGAAGATCAGTTTGGATTCCATAGAAATATTGGTACACCTGAGGCAGTACTGACCCTACGTCTTATCTTAGAAGCTAGATTAAGAAAAGGCAAATCTACGTTTCTAGCATTTGTAGACTTACTGAAAGCTTTTGACAATGTTGACTGGAATACCTTCTTTCAAATTCTGAAGGTGGCAGGGGTAAAATACAGGGAGCGAGAGGCTATTTACAATTTGTACAGAAACCAGATGGCAGTTATAAGAGTCAAGGGACATGAAAGGGAAGCAGTGGTTGGGAAGGGAGTGAGACAGTGTTGTAGCCACTCCCCGAGGTTATTCAATCTGTATATTGAGCAAGCAGTAAAGGAAACGAAGGAAAAATTCGGAGTATGTATTAAAATCCATTGAGAAAAAATTAAAACTTTAAGGTTCACCGATGACACTGTAATTCCGTCAGAGCCAGCAAAGAACTTGGAAGAGCAGTTGAACGGAATGGACAGTGTCTTGAAAGGAAGATATAAGATGAACATCAACAAAAGCAAAACGAGGATAATGGAATGTAGTCGAGTTAACTCGGGTGATGCTGAGGGAATTAGATTAGGAAATGAGACACCTAATGTAGTAAAGAAGTTTTGCTATTCGGGGAGCAAAATAACTGATGATGGTCGAAGTAGAGAGGATATAAAATGTAGATTGGCAATGGCAAGGAAAGCGTTTCTGAAGAAGAGGAATTTGTTAACATCGAGTATAGATTTAAGTGTCAGGAAGTCGTTTCTGAAAGTATTTGTATGAAGTGCAGCCATGTATGGAAGTGAAACATGGACGATAAATAGTTTGGACAAGAAGAGAATAGAAGTTTTCAAAATGTGGTGCTACAGAAGAATGCTGAAGATTAGGTGGGTAGATCACATAACTAATGAGGAGGTACTGGATTGGATTGGGTAGAAGAGGAGTTTGTGGCACAACTTAACTAGAAGAAGGGATATGTTCGTAGGAATGTTCTGAGGCATCAAGGGACCGCCAATTTAGTATTGGAGGGCAGTGTGGAGGGTAAAACTCGTAAAGGGAGACCAAGAGCTGAATACACTAAGCAGATTCAGAAGGATGTAGGCTGCAGTAGGTACTGGGAGATGAAGCAACTTGCACAGGCTAGAGTAGCATGGAGAGCTGCATCAAACCAGTCTCAGGACTGAAGACCACAATAACAACAACTGTATTATCGTACTGTTACTGTATTCCCGTAAGTTACTGTATCATCAAATGAAATTTGTTTCACTAGGCAACAATCATGTATCCTTAGAATAAATTACTTATTTCATTATTTTACTTGATCTTATTTTCAGTGGCAATTCTAATCAGTACATTCTTTTTAATACCATGTAAAATTACAGATAGCTTTTCAAGGGGGTCCGTAGATTACTTTCCGATTTAAAAGTGGGTCCGCGTTATCGGAAAATTTGAGAATCACTGAACTAAGTAACTGTTTTAAGTAGAAAATGATATGTTACGAGGGACTCACAGAAGCTAGAATCAAACCATCATCTGGCCTTCGTTATTATTTGGTTTCTCCAAATAATTTAAGGACAATTTCAGCATGACTCCATCAGAAAGATCTGCCTGTTTATTGTTTGCGCGGTCAAGGGAATGGTTATGGGAACTTCATAGAGTCGTAGTCGGCAGCATAGAATCACTTTTTAAAATGTACTATGCCGGACAGGTTTTGGAGCACATGGTTGGTTGGTTGGTTGGTTTGGGGAAGGAGACCAGACAGCGTGGTCATCGGTCTCATCGGATTAGGGAAGGATGGGGAAGGAAGTCGGCCGTGCCCTTTCAGAGGAACCATCCCGGCATTTGCCTCGAGTGATTTAGGGAAATCACGGAAAACCTAAATCAGGATGGCCGGACGCGGGATTGAACCGTCGTCCTCCCGAATGCGAGTCCAGTGTCTAACCACTGCGCCACCTCGCTCGGTCTGGAGCACATGTCTGTCTTAAATGGCACATTGTTAAAATGTGAGATAATGAATCTCACAGTGTGCTGCTGACTATAGGGATATGGCCCAATAGCGCTGAAACACACTAAAATTTTAAAAATTCTTAATCCTATGCAACCGATGTCAGCTTTTAGTCACGATGAAGTCCGTAAAACCTATGGAATTACGATTATTTGGGTTCCGCGAGGCACCACTTGAATCTTAAGGTATATAACGACCAACTGGTAATTCGACACATGTTCCGTTTATGTTAAATCAAATCTTTCCTAAGAACGAGCTTAGTGCATTCAGATAATGCTGAGCTCAAGCCAGCTTAGAGTCAATCATTATTATTTTTTTGTTATCTCTGCCTTCCTCTGCACTTTTTACCCTCTACTGTTCCCTCTAGTACCATAGAAGTTATTCCGTGATGTCTTTACAGATATTACCATCCTGTCCCTTCTCATTGTTAGTGTTTTCCACATATTCCTTTGCTCACCGAATCTCCGGAGAACCTCTTCACTCTTACCTTGTCAGTCCAATTAATATTCAACATTCTCCCGTAACATCACATCTCAAATGTTTCAGTTCTCTTCTGTTCCGGTTTTCCTGCAGTCGTGTTTCACTACCATAGTATGCTGCGGTCCTAACGTATAGTCTCAGAAATTTCCTCCTCAAATTAAGGCCTTTGTTTGATGCTAGTAGACTTCTCTTCGCCAGGAATGCCATTTTTCCTAGTGAGAGTCTGCTTTTTATGTCCTCCCTGCTCAGTTACTCATGAGTTATTTTGCTGCCTATGTAGTAGAATTCCTTTACTCCATTTACTTCGTGATCATCAATCCTGATGTTGAATTTCTCTCTGTTCTCGCTCTAATCTAAATCATATACGTGTAAATGATTTTCGTACAACAGTCAGGACAGTTTTATTACAACTCAAGGCAACAACCGTGCAAAAAAAAAAAAACCTACCTTTAGCTGTATATGGAGTCGAAAACAGGGCTGTTGACGTGTTTTGGCGACACTTTTTTCTATAAGCCTGTCACATTTTATGCTTTAGTGTGATGCTATATCGATTTTGATCTATTCCTCTGCAGTTGGCAGCGTGCATTCTGGAAGCAAGCAACTCACCTGCAAAAGTCAGTTGGTATTATTATGACAGTCAAAGCATCAAGCTAACTCCAATGGTAACTTATATTTACGACATCTTAGGTCATATTCCTTTTGTTTGTATGTCATGGACAGACTTCTAAACACAGTCAAAGCTAGCTAGTTGATATGCTCAGTACATGTTCTCTGTACTGTAATCTCAGAAAGGAGCTCACCTAGAGGCTACCTCAGAAAGGCGAGCTACAGTCGCTGTTCCTTATGCTTAGTTTCAGACATACCTTGGCGCAAAGGTCCCACCTACTGTTAAAAACAGAACACCAAGCCATTGCGGATACGCATGTATATCACCAAATTTATGCCCCACCGTGCAATTTAACTACGGTAGTTGCGCTGATTACCATGCCGTAAGCAAGTCGTTGCCGAGTTGCTTTTGTAAGGAGGGAAGTGTGGCTGAGAGTAGAGGCTAACTTTCCGGAACAGCAACTGGTTTCCTAAATCCTCTTCATCTTACAACATAATAAATTATACGTTATTTAGCACCACTGCCACTCACAACAAGCAAAATCTTCTCCATATAAGGCTAGTAAGGCCGTAATGGGACCGCTAATGAGGGTCACCGACGCATAAATCCATGGGTAGTAATTTGGTCGTCTCATTGCGGTACGTTAACCGCAAAGTACCGCTATACTAGCGGGACATATGTTACGCATTTTATAGCAATACTGGATGTATATTGACTTAAAAAATCATTTCAGAAAAGTCACAGTCAAGACGATTCCCTGGATTTATACATTTTCTGAATTTTGTAAACGCAATGTTTGGTCTACTATTGCATTAAAAATGTACAGAGACGTTTCACATTCCCCTTAGAATGTTTCTTCATCCACGAACATATACCATGAAAAAGTACAAGAACATTAACACAATTATTCTCGAACGTGATCCTATCCAAGTAACGAAATTCGTATACTGTCGATAGTCTTTCATAACTTTTTCACATTCACTGGGAGAGTGAATTACTTAAACCTTTGTCTGGTACAATGCTTGTGAGCTACTGTCTTGATTTGTAATAAAATGAAAGTGACGTACCGAAAAATCGTTTAACGTATGTAATTTAGACCATAAGCTGACCTTATGCAATGAACTTATTCCTGCGGAAGATCTGATTTAACATAAACTTATTGTCACAGTTATGCCTTATAGTTGAAAACCTTTGCTATTAAGCCCGTGGTATCAAACGGACGGAGTCCGTGGTCTCTCTGCCCTGCATCTCATAGACTCATTCGCCGACAAGCCTACCTCATGTGGTGCAAGAAAACACGTTCATGTAAAAAGCTCAGTTTGTTATAGAAAGTGACTATGACACCATCAAAAAGATTTGTAGAAATCTGTTGTTTGATTACAGAAGCCGCTGAACGATCTGGTGTAAATCAATACATAATTTATGTCAAATCATAAACGCTACGGTCGCAGGTTCGAATCCTGCCTCGGGCATGGATGTGTGTGATGTTCTTAGGTTAGTTAGGTTTAAGTAGTTCTAAGTTCTAGGGGACTGATGATCTCAGCTGTTAAATCCCATAGTGCTCAGAGCCATTTCCAATTATTGACAGCACTGAGACGCACATGTCCAAATGCTAAAGACACACACCGTATGATAACGTGTTATTTAAACAGCAACTCTCACAAACTCAAACATTAATCAAATACGAAAGGTAGCGAGAAAATACGTTGCGAGAACTAGTATAAGAAAATGTACAGAAAGAATATGGGAAGTAAGAACATTTACGTGGGCCAGAACACTTGTCGAATTATCAATTGGTGGTTATATAGTTTGAGATTCAATTGTGCGCCTCGTGGAACCCAACTAATGGAAATTCCACGCCCATCTGACCCCATAAATGTGAGTTTAGCTTTGACTGATAATTGATACAAACAATAGCGGTGATTCAAGAAACTGGAGTTGTGAAACATGTACTAGTCCCACAACACAGCCTCAAGTGCTTACCATAATGTTGTTCACAATTCAGTAGCGATAATAACTTCTTATCAACAACAACTATCCACCTCGATGGCTGAGTGGTCAGCGCGACGGAATGCCATGCAAAGGGACCCGGGTTCGATTCCCAGCTGCGTCGTTTATCTCCGCTCAGGGACTAGATATTGTGTTGTCTTCATCATCATATTCTCATCCTCATCGACGCTTAAGTCGCCGAAGTGGCGTCAGCGAAAAAGACTTGCACCAGGCGACTAGTCTACCCGACGTGAGTCACAAACCATACCACGTTTCAACAACATTAATCAGTAAGTGATAGGCTGAATATCTCTACAGACATGACCAGAATTAACGGTTTAGGTATTTATTCCACAGCTCGTAACACATACCATCTGACACTCCCGTAACCAGTGTTTTCTGCCCCACGTTTGGCAAGCTAGCGTGAACTCGTACGAAGCGTTCTGCCTGCCTTTCCGTCAGCTGTTGATGTCACATTCCCTGATTAAATTCTTCGAGCCAATATACACTGTCCAGTCACATTAATGTCACCATCTGTCAAAAGCCTGAATAACCACCTTTGGCAGTGCGAACCGCTGCAAGACGGGCAGGAAGAGTCAGTGACGTTCTGGAAGGTATCGACAAGGATGTAGAACCATCCCGACTCCAGTGCAGTGGCCAGCTGCCCTAAGTTCCTCAGTCGAGGATCCATATCGCGAACAAGTGGTCCCGCAGATTCTCGATTGGGCTTAAATCCGGGGAGTCTGGTGGCTAGGGAAGTACGGTAAACTCATCCTGGTGCTCGAACCACGTACGTACACTGCGAACTGTGTGACATGTTGCATTTTTCTGCTGGTTGATGCCATCGTGCCGAGGGAAAACAAACTGCATGTAGCGGTAGGCATGGTTTCCAAGGATAGATATGTACTGGCGTTGATCCGTTGTGCCTTCCAGAATGACAAGATTACCCAGGGAATGTCTCGAAAAGATTCCCGGAGCCAACGGTCCCTTCATAGACCCTTCCAACGATTGCTGCAGGTTGTTTGCTTTCAGGCGTTTCACGCCGATGGGGCAGAAAACGTGATTAATCTGAAACCACCATCAGTCGTCACTTAGATGACATCCAGTTTCGGTATGGGCATGTAGATTCCAGCGTTTCTCGCTGATGAACAGCAGTCAATATGGATATAAGCCAGGCGCCTGTTGCGGAGAGCCATTGCTGTAACGTTCGTTGAACGGTCATTGAGGTGGTACAGTTGGTAGCCCCTTGGCTCTTGTGGCTGGGCAGTTGCTCAATAGTTGCACGTCTGTTCGCTCGTAAACATCTCCACAGCCGTCGTTCACCCGTGTCATCTACGGCCTGTGATGCAACACAGTTACATCGACAACGGTGTTGGACAGCACCCATTTGCCATGCACGGTATGCTTTGATCACGGCGGCATACAGACAGTTTAAAAACTTATCAGTTCTGGAAACGCTCCACCCTTGGCCTGAAGGCCAATGATCGTGCCCTTTTGGTCGTCAGACAAATCACTCCATCCCCCATAACGACAACGATTGCAGTATTTGCCACGCCCTCGTATACGCCTTATATACCCTCCTCTGTTAGTGGTGCCACCTGTGTGTCGTTGTTGCACATTGACGTCAAACATATCCCGTGGTCACTTTAATCTGATTGGGATTCGCACTTTCTTGTTTCATGATGATTACATGACATTGTCAGCTGTATTGGAGGCGATCTTAGAATCTAAACAGGGATGTTGTTTGTGTTACAGAAGTTTATTCGCGCAGACCGCATATAAATGTACAGTTATTTCTAGTTCAAGCGAAATTAATTTGACGTCTTCAGATCATTTGCACAGAAAAAATGTTTACAGGGCCAATCCATTGTATGACGAGAGATGGTATTGTGGAACGTCGTTTCTGTAAGTTGCGACCAGTTAATGTGAATAGTCGACGAAATGGACTGGCCCTGTAAAAATTTGTATAATAATCTGCATATGGAGATTTAATATCGCTGAAACCAGTAACCTCTGTGACTTTTTATGCGATCTGGGCGAATAAACTTCTGTAATAAGAACAAATAACCTGTTTTCTGTTCCAAATGATTCGAATGCCTCTAAGCACTATGGGACTGAGGTCATCAGTCCCCTAGACTTAGAACTACTTAAATCTAACTAACCTAAGAACATCACACACATCCACGCCCGAGGCAGGATTCGAACCTGCGACCGTATCAGCAGCGCGGTTCCGGACTGAAGCGCCTAGAACCGCTTGGCCACAATGGCCGGCTTTTCTATTTCAGGTGTATCGATGCTGTCAGGGTATCTTTGCTTCAAGAAATATTTCGTTTTTGATTGCTAACATCGTACTAATAGTGTGATGAAAGAGTCATAAAAATTATTATTTTATAGTTGAATAACTCAGCCAGTGTGTCCACTGACGAATCAAAACATCACTGTCCACCGCTACACTGAATGGCATTATTGTCATGTGACACAGTAAGAAAAGTACATAACTCGAACAGAGACGGAGGAATAATCATTCTAGCGACGATACGGGCCGCAACTGAAGAAATCCGTTAACTTCAGACACTTTTTCAAGGGGCAGATAATTTTGGCCCTACGTTACAAAACGTCTTATTTACTGCACCTGTGACGTTTCAAGGCCTTGATTAACTCTAAGAATTGAAACAATTCAGAGCTGTTGATGTAAGAGCCTTAATTTCGCTTATACCTTGAGATGATTGTAAATAGCAGCCAGAATTTCACATAAAGTTTAGATATCGTGCTTTTATGAATGCAGGAAGGATGCTGTATTTGCCAGGTATCCCAGTGTTACTTGTGACATAAGTTGAGTTACCCTTTTAAATGTATAACTTCTGTATAAAGCAGGAAATGTAGCTCCAAGGAAAGTCAAAGGTATTCTCTTTCATTTTCCTTTAGAACGACACTTCTTCCTCTGTCAACGATACTTTACTTCCGGTTTCTGAGAGTCCCAAATCACACGAGGTATCAGTTTTTGTGCCTAAAACAGTATTCGTGGGACTGTCATCTTTCCGTTAACGTTTCTGCAGGTTCTTGAGCTAAAATCTGCACAATTACATTTAGGTCTTGAAATGCAACTCTTCCCTAATTGAAAAAATGGTTCAAATGGCTCTGAGCACTATGGGACTTAATTCCTGAGATCATCAGTCCCCTAGAACTTAGAACTACTTAAACCTAACTAATCTAAGGACATCACACACATCCATGCCCGAGGCAGGATTCGAACCTGCAACCGTAGCGGTCGCGCGGTTCCAGACTGCTTCCCTGATTATTTTACAGAAAAAAATTACTGGGTGGTGCGTTTTCAGAAGTGTTACTGCTAATGTTCCACTAAGAACGATTGTTGAGAACATTTCAAAAGATATTTTAAAAACACTTACTTGCAACAGTCTTTTCTATGGGATGAACTGCTGACAAACACATCTTATTAATGGTCCAGATTATTACTCATTTTCGCAGATTAAAACACATTGATGGGTATTAGCTTCGTCTGGATCTCCTTCTCTCATTTTTATCAGTGTAGAATCGTACCACGCATAGTTAATATGCATTCCGCCTTACTGCATGAAGAAAACATGAGTGATTACAATACGCGCAAGGTGTGGGTTCTTTAGTCAACTTTAGTTTATTTCTGTCTTGTTTAGGTTTCATTGCGACCTTCTCAATAGTCTGCCTGTGAGTACTGCAAGAGTGGACATCTAATTCTAAACTTCGAGGCACGCCTTCCATTCTGATTCTTGGTCTGATAGAGTACACTTCGTGATAGGCAGTGACTGTTAACTGCACGCTTGCCAATAAGCAACAGAAATCAGACGCCCTGCACTGGGCGGTGCAGCGGACTTACACATCTGCATCGACGGGTCCTGGAGGTTTAAGGGTGTGGCTGATGTTCTGCAAACGGCACTCGCGTGTAAGCTGGGGGCGCCGCACACCGCAGGTTCTCCACAGCTGCTACCACGAACATCAGTCCTGCGGTGGTAAGACTTCAATGCGATACAGCAAAATGGTTCAAATGGCTCTGAGCACTATGGGACTAAACAGCTGAGGTCATCAGTCCCCTAGAACTTAGAACTACTTAAACCTAACTAACCTAAGGACATCAGACACATCCATGCCCGAGGCAGGATTCGAACCTGCGACCGTAGCAGTCGCGCGGTTCCGGACTGCGCGCCTAGAGCGATACAGCAGATTAAGGCACTGATGTGGAGTAGGGTTTGGTTCGGAGTCTATCTGTTGAAGTTGGCTACATTCACGGGTGCTTAAGTATTCATGTAGTGTGCAAGGTTCGGGGATGCAACACGATCTTTCACTCTACTTTCTTTTCTTTTGATGGTTGTTTCAAGTGATCATTCATGTTATTAATTAAAGTCAGCCGTGAGGTTTATTGATACTTATGTGTAACAGTTCTTCTGTTCTAACCGTTTCAATTGCAGGATTGCTCACTGTTCAAATAAATATTCATTGACAAATTACGGATGATTAATGCAGCGTCTTTTTTTTCATTTGCCGAAGTTTTGACCTCAATTTTCCAGCGATTTCCGCAGGTGGCGACACTGCTTCATTTTATTTTGAAACTTTTATTGTTTCGCTTTTCTATAGATTCATTACTTTTAATTGTGATTTAACAGAACAAATTGTGAATTTGGCTAGATCCATGAACTGTATTTGTTAGTTAGAACTGAAATCTTCGAACGGGTACTTCTAACATAAGCTAGTGATTATGGGAAAGCTTATATCGAGTAGAGTAACTGGCGTTCGTTTAATGCGCAACAGTTTGATTTTCAAAGTAACTGCTAGTTTCGTGGGAGCTCTCTGTAGCATTTGTCCTGGCGTGCCAGGGATAAGCACAAGCCAGGGATAAGCACAAGTTTACATTTGTCAGTCCAGGAAGCACTCGTGCAATTATTTTTTCTCACACGCGGCGCCTCGTATCGGTTCTTTTCCGTTTTGTTTTGTTCAAAAACTACTCGTGCTCAGTCAAAAGAAATAGAACCTCCAACTCTAGAAGCAAAAGTGGTAGAAACCAAATACATTGACCTATAAAGCTTACAGAACTGCTCACATAGAACTCAAACTATAAACTGCTTCAGGTGAGCTTCTTTTACATTCATTTATTTATAAGTAAGGTTTTCATGTCAGAATATTCTCGTCTATTACAGTTTTTAATTACGGTAGTTTTATGACTGAAACATATATTCAGGCAAAGTATATAGTTTTTTGTACAAAAATTCAGGGCAATCAAACTAATAGTAATTATAACAAATAATTACAATTCTCGTTTAGAACTTTCAGAGAACATAAATTTCAAGATCAGTTGCAGTGACCAAACGTCTTTTTGACAAAACGAAATATTTGCTTATAAGAGGATAAGAACCATCTGACTCGGTATGTGACAACTGATTTTTGTAACTTTTTGTTTCATGTGAGTGTTAGGTGATACGTTTTGTTTACTCTTTGATTTTCATTCCTATTGCCTCAAATAATACAGAATGATGAAGCAAAATTCATGTTTTTAGTCAGCAAAGCCAATACTAAATCTTGTATAATAAATTTCAATTTATACATGTTTAAATCCAAAATTTTCAAATTCGTAGTGAGTATGATAAAACTAACATATTTTTAATATAATGTTTCAAAGGAAATTAACTGCTTCATTACTAATTCAACTAAGCTTACTTGTCCGCGATGGCGCAGTAGGATGACTAATCTTGGGAAGTACTACTTTTACGTATTGTAGACTCACGTGACTAACAGGAATACTCACTTTAATTAGTAACATGTTGGAGAAATACTGACACTGTATAAGTCTAAATGTATCGTGGGATCAGTCTGGATCCGCGGGTGCGCTACGCATTAGGGAGTCATAAATGGACCAAAAACATTGGCATCTTAACTAAAAAAGCTAAAATTAGAAATATATAAAATATAAAATAATAACCAAAATCAACCCATAAAAGGAAATAAAAGTGTTAGAAAAATCAAAAACCTTAAATACACTCCTGGAAATGGAAAAAAGAACACATTGACACCGGTGTGTCAGACCCACCATACTTGCTCCGGACACTGCGAGAGGGCTGTACAAGCAATGATCACACGCACGGCACAGCGGACACACCAGGAACCGCGGTGTTGGCCGTCGAATGGCGCTAGCTGCGCAGCATTTGTGCACCGCCGCCGTCAGTGTCAGCCAGTTTGCCGTGGCATACGGAGCTCCATCGCAGTCTTTAACACTGGTAGCATGCCGCGACAGCGTGGACGTGAACCGTATGTGCAGTTGACGGACTTTGAGCGAGGGCGTATAGTGGGCATGCGGGAGGCCGGGTGGACGTACCGCCGAATTGCTCAACACGTGGGGCGTGAGGTCTCCACAGTACATCGATGTTGTCGCCAGTGGTCGGCGGAAGGTGCACGTGCCCGTCGACCTGGGACCGGACCGCAGCGACGCACGGATGCACGCCAAGACCGTAGGATCCTACGCAGTGCCGTAGGGGACCGCACCGCCACTTCCCAGCAAATTAGCGACACTGTTGCTCCTGGGGTATCGGCGAGGACCATTCGCAACCGTCTCCATGAAGCTGGGCTACGGTCCCGCACACCGTTAGGCCGTCTTCCGCTCACGCCCCAACATCGTGCAGCCCGCCTCCAGTGGTGTCGCGACAGGCATGAATGGAGGGACGAATGGAGACGTGTCGTCTTCAGCGATGAGAGTCGCTTCTGCCTTGGTGCCAATGATGGTCGTATGCGTGTTTGGCGCCGTGCAGGTGAGCGCCACAATCAGGACTGCATACGACCGAGGCACACAGGGCCAACACCCGGCATCATGGTGTGGGGAGCGATCTCCTACACTGGCCGTACACCACTGGTGATCGTCGAGGGGACACTGAATAGTGCACGGTACATCCAAACCGTCATCGAACCCATCGTTCTACCATTCCTAGACCGGCAAGGGAACTTGCTGTTCCAACAGGACAATGCACGTCCGCATGTATCCCGTGCCACCCAACGTGCTCTAGAAGGTGTAAGTCAACTACCCTGGCCCACAAGATCTCCGGATCTGTCCCCCATTGAGCATGTTTGGGACTGGATGAAGCGTCGTCTCACGCGGTCTGCACGTCCAGCACGAACGCTGGTCCAACTGAGGCGCCAGGTGGAAATGGCATGGCAAGCCGTTCCACAGGACTACATCCAGCATCTCTACGATCGTCTCCATGGGAGAATAGCAGCCTCCATTGCTGCGAAAGGTGGATATACACTGTACTAGTGCCGACATTGTGCATGCTCTGTTGCCTGTGTCTATGTGCCTGTGGTTCTGTCAGTGTGATCATGTGATGTATCTGACCCCAGGAATGTGTCAATAAAGTTTCCCCTTCCTGGGACAATGAATTCACGGTGTTCTTATTTCAATTTCCAGGAGTGTAAAACCAACAACAAACTTGCCCTAAGTTATATATTATTTATTGCCTATACAAACCGAAACATACTTCATGGACATTTAATTGAAATCATCTGAACAGCATTAAAATGGCTCTGAGCACTATGGGACTCAACTTCGGAGGTCATTAGTCCCCTAGAGCTTAGAACTAGTTAAACCTAACTAACCTAAGGATATCACACACATCCATGCCCGAGGCAGGATTCGAACCTGCGACCGTAGCAGTCTCGAGGTTCCAAACTGCAGCGCTTAGAACCGCACGGCCACTTCGGCCGGCTGAACAGCATTACCCTAAGTTTGATTGCTCTACCATCACTACGACTATTCTATTTACTTGATGTTTCAGTAGATGCAATAATCAAAATCAAAACAATTGGACGACAATGATACTGAAGATAGGAATATTCAGACTTCACTGACGTAGAATTTGACACCTACATAAAACCAGAACAAGATTTAGAAAACGACGGCTTTCGACTTCTAGACGTAGATAACCGAACAACTCTCCCAATAAATACAGAAATACGAGTATTAACAACAGCATCAGATGTTCTTCACTCATGAGCAGTAGCTGGTCTAGGGGTTAAAATTGATGCCACACCGTCGCAGGTTCGAATCCTGCCTCGGGCGTGGATGTGTGTGGTGCCCTTAGGTTAGTTAGGTTTGAATAGTTCTAAGTTCTAGGGGACTGATGACCTCAGATGTTAAGTCCCATAGTGCCCAGAGCCATTTGAACCATTTTTTCATCGTGGAATTCTCTAGTAAACAGGTGTCGCTAATCACAAGTGTAAAACTGAATCAAAGAGAACGGGAAAAAGAGTGTACCAATCGGTTCGTATTAGCAATCTGTTTTACAGACGACTTACTTCATTTGACGCCATCGTCAATACAGTGCGAGTAGACAATGAGATCGTGATTGTGGAAACACTCCTGGCCTCCGAGGGAGACAGTTGGGGCACGTAAGTGAAAGTTTTCGTCGCCTACGGGTAGGTAGTTTTATGTTACTGTGTGGACCGTGCTCCCCGCCTGCATCAGCATCAGTGGCTCTGGCTGAAGGTGCGAGGCAATCAGCACGGGCTGCGCTGGCGCCGGCTGTGGTAACGGACCGGGCGCCGCCCCACCCCAGCCCCCAACAGCCGGCTGCGAGGCGCGGGGCACGCTGCCATTAGCTGGTACACCACAGACGTAGATACCCTTCCCACGGGACGCGGTCACGCGCTGCTCCGCAGTGGCGCGCGTCGGCGCCGCCTGGCCACCACACGCCTTCCGGGTCGCTTCGAACCCGGGACTCTCGGTTGACGGGGTCACACTCTCACAATGAGATCTCTGCTACCTGCCTGCGAACAGCGGTCATCACCGAAACAACCGGTTTTCGGTTATATCTGTTTTATTCTTCCCACGCCTGTTTAACCTGACTGTTAAAACCGTTCAAGATAATCAGTTTCTGAAGTAAACGTTTTCCGATTTTTTTGTCCTATTCTTTCTTGTAATAAATGTAGCAATCGAACAAAGGTTGAAAAACTCTGACTTCCTCAGTTTCAAGACACATAGAACCAAAATATTAAATTAAGCAGGCAAAGATAAGAAACTTTGTCCGCCCACCGTTCGCTGTTTTTAGTCGAAAAGTGGTTGAATACCACAAAAACATCAATAGTATTCTCCTATTGGGCCTAATATTTTGAAACTCTGCTCAAAAATCGTATTATAATCGGGAATTACAAATAGTCACTGCTAAAGATTGCAAAATGAGGTCGAAGAACTTTGTTTCTCGTGTTAATTTATCCTTTTACAAGAATTGCAGGTAGATAATAGCTTATTATGTAGGCATAGGCAGCAGATAACTTATTTTCTGATTTTATTGTCTCTAAGATTTTTCAAGTAGATAAAAACACGAGTGCTAGTAGAAATCCTTGGATAACAGAAGAGATACAGAATTTAATTGATGAAAGGAGAAAGTACAATAATACAGTAAGTGAAGCAGGCAAAAAGGAATACAAACGTTTCAAAAATGAAATCGACAGGAAGTGCAGAATGGCTAAGCAGGGATGGCTAGAGGGGTAAGATAGGTACTGCCTACTAGCAAAGCAGGGAATGCAGAAAGGTGGAAGGAGTATATAGAGGGTCTATACAGAGGTGATGTTCTTGAGGACAATATTATGGATATGGAAGAGGACGTAGATGAATATGAAATGGGAGATATGATAAGGCGTGAAGAGTTTGACAGAGCACTGAAAGACCTAAGTTGAAACAAGTCCCCGGGAGTAGACAACATTCCATTAGAACTACTGACAGCCTTGGGAGAGCTACTCCTGATAAAAAACTCTACCATCTGGTGAGCAAGATGTATGAGACAGGCGAAATTCCCTCAGACTTCAAGAAGAATATAATAATTCCAATCCCAAAGAAAGCACGTGTTGAAAGATGTAAAAATTACCGAACTATCAGTTTAATAAGTCACAGCTGCAAAATACTAACGCGAATTCTGTACAGACGAATGGAAAAACTGGTAGAAGCCGACATCAGGGAAGCTGAGTTTGGATTCCGTAGAAATGTTGGAACACGTGAGGCAATACTGACCCTACGACTTATCTTATAAGAAAGATTAAGGAAAGGCAAACCTACGTTTCTAGCATTTGTAGACTTACAGAAAGCTTTTGACAATGTTGACTGGAATACTCTCTTTCAAATTCTGAAGGTGGCAGGGGTAAATACAGGGAGCGAAAGGCTATTTACAATTTGAACAGAAACCAGATGGCAGTTATAAGAGCCGAGGGACATGAAAGGGAAGCAGTGGTTGGGAAGGGAGTAAGACAGGGTTGTAGCCTCTCCCCGATGCTATTCAGTCTGTATACTGAGCAAGCAGTAAAGGAAACAAAAGAAAAGTTTGGAGTACGTATTAAAATCCATGGAGAAGAAATAAAAACTTTTAGGTTCGCTGATGACATTGTAATTCCGTCAGAGACAGCAAACGACCTGGAAGAGTAGCTGAACGGAATGGACAGTGTCTTGAAAGGAGGATATAAGATGAACATCAACAAAAGCAAAACGAGGATAATGGAATGTAGCCGAATTAAATCGGGTGATGCTGAGGGTATTAGATCAGGAAATGAGACGCTTAATGTAGTAAATGAGTTTTGCTATTTGCGGAGCAAAATAACTCATGATGGTGGAAGTAGAGAGGATATAAAATGTAGACTACCAATGGCAAGTAAAGCCTTTCTGAAGAAGAGAAATTTATTGACGTCGAGTATAGATTTAAGTGTCAGGAAGTCGTTTCAGAAAGTATTTGTATGGAGTGTAGCCAGGTATGGAAGTGAAACATGGACGTTAAATAATTTGGACAGGAAGAGAATAGAAGCTTTCGAAATGTGGTGCTACAGAATAATGCTGAAGATTAGATGGATAGATCACATAACTAATGAGGAGGTATTGAATAGAATTGGGGAGAAGAGGAGTTTGTGGTACAACTTGACCAGAAGAAGGGATTGCTTGGTAGGACATGTTCTGAGGCATCAAGGGATCGCCAATTTAGTACTGGAGGGCAGCGTGGAGGGTAAAAATCATAGAGGGAGACCAAGAGATGAATACACTAAGCAGATTCAGAAGGATGTAGGTCGCAGTAGGTACTGGGAGATGAAGAAGCTTGTACAGGATAGAGTAGCATGGAGAGCTGCATCAAACCAGTCTCAGGACTGAAGCCCACAGCAACAACAAGTTTTTATTACTGCTACTCTGATTTCCTTCCTCTTTTATTATTTCATAAAAGTGATAGACTAATTTAAAACCCATTAAAGCTAATGAAGCGTGGTACTTCATTACCATGTCACTTCAAAAATGGCTCTGAGCACTATGGGACTTAACATCTATGGCCATCAGTCCCCTACAACTTAGAACTACTTAAACCTAACTAACCTAAGGACATCACACAACACCCAGTCATCACGAGGCAGAGAAAATCACTGACCCCGCCGGGAATCGAACCCGGGAACCCGGGTGCGGGAAGCGAGAACGCTATCGCACGACCACGAGCTGCGGACCATGTCACTTCGTAGAAACGTTTCCAGGGTACGATTAGTACCATCCTGCAGCACAACGGATATATGGCGAAGACAGCAAGTAACTGTCGTATAGACCAGATAGAGGCAAGTCTTCAACACTGCACGTTCTTTAACACAAGACACAAGGCAACAGGGTCATTATTGTCTCAGCAATGCTGTACCAGTTCTTATGCCATGTGTTTGTTGCTCGTTTCTAACTGTTAGCGTTGTTATTAAAATTGCGCTGATGGCTTTTCCCATTTTCTATACTGACCCAACATGTCTAAACAATTGAAATTTCAGGACAAGCAATACTGGAGAAAAAAGTTATATACACCTGGTTGTTGATTTAAAAAAATCTGTTATAACCGCGATGAAACAAATACCGAAAAATACCAGTTATTTCTGCCTGTTCTAACAAGTTATAAAAGACAAAGGAAGTCAAGGTAACTATTAAAACTTAACAAATCATTCGTTTGTTAACAACAGTAATAGAAAGAAACAAATCTGCTGTCTGTGACCTTTATTTCTTTGTAATCCATTTAAGCAAACATCATAACACAGAATGTAGGGGACTCGAACCTCAGTATCCCCCTTCCATCAGTGGTTATTCGTAATGGCCAACTAGCTGTATCATCCTCGATTACCATATGATTTTTGAGAAGAGTTTCAAAAAAACTGTAATCAACTCGAGAATAATGGAGAAATTTTATAGTATTCAACCATTCATTACATTTCGGGAAAAGCAGTGAACTGTATCCAGACTAATGTTCTTTTCTTCGCTTATTTCATTTGATATTGTGATTCTAGGTATATTGTGTGGTGTCACCGCCAGACACCACACTTGCTAGGTGGTAGCCTTTAAATCGGCCGCGGTTCAGTAGTATACGTCGGACCCGCGTGTCGCCACTATCAGTGATTGCAGACCGAGCGCCGCCACACGGCAGGTCTAGAGAGACTTCCTAGCACTCGCCCCAGTTGTACAGCCGACTTTGCTAGCCATGGTTCACTGACAAATTACGTTCTCATTTGCCGAGACGATAGTTAGCATAGCCTTCAGCTACGTCATTTGCTACGACCTAGCAAGGCGCCATTATCAATTGCTATTTATCTTGTGATGCATGTACCGTCAGACCGATGTTCACCAATTATGGATTGAAGTTAAGTATTCCAGAAGCTACGTACTTTTTTTACTAGACTCAACTCCTTTAACTGTTCCAGACCTCACGCCAGCCTGCGTGAGCTTAAACACGTGCCTTTCGGCTTCACCTCCTAGTGGCTTGGCTGTCTTGCCAAGTCACAACATATTGAATTCTATAGTGCCAGAGGTTGATGGAGTCTTGGAATTGTTCAGTATTTTTTCGATGTCTGTGGTCATTTCAGGAAATAACTGCCGTAAAAACCGGTCATTTTAGAAACCAATTGTTTTGAACGGTTTTAGCAGCCAGGTTAAACTGTTCCAGCGAGTACCATCATGCCCAATCTGAAGATTATCTGAGGCAAGGGTCACCGGCGTGCATGTTAGTAGGTGGCTGTGTGATGCGTTCTATGCAGACAGAGACGGAGACTTGCATGGGTGACTGTCTGGGTAAGTCACGCGCTGACGACAATTTCAGCCTTCCCTTTATGGCACAGCGGACGGTACGGATGGTGCGATAGAGTCCCTGATCACCAGTCTCTGCGCCAATTTCCCGGATTTAATTTCAAATCTCTCCGCAGTCCCTCATGGAGCGAGGGCATGCGACATGGATCGCGATTCGTCTGTCGGATGGGCTCCTTGGTGCTCTTCGAAAGGGGTTGACTATGTGCCAGCACCGCGTTTCACCCAGTCTATTCTCTCATCATCTCCGTGAAGAGCATCACACACTCACACACTCACTTACACAGGACAAACACTTACACACTTACATCTCATACTTCACGAAGGTATGTAGCCTGCAAGCACGAAGAAAACCTTTCCAATTAGGCGGATGAACCCGCTCTTCGGGGTCTTCCATCCATTCTTGCCACACGACTTTACTTATAATGCAGGCGCGGATTTTCGGGGAAGTTTCTGGGATTAACACTCCTCCTTCCCATCCCCTCCCGCCCAACCTCAAAACACTAAAATCATTTATATTTTCACATTTGCCGAATACCTGGCATATCTCGGGTATGTATTTATTTCAGTCTATCAGTTCATCTCTCCTTACTCTCTCTCTGTCCATCTCCTCTACTCCTTCTCTCTGTCCCCCTCCTCCATCACCCCATTCTCTGTCCATCTCTTCCTGCGCCTCTCTTTGTTCTAATTATCCTTCGCTCTTCCGTTCCATCTTCTCCCCTTTCATAACTTTTGGAAATATTATTGGAAAATATCAACGATCTAATAGATAATTAAAACACTAATCAGTCTTGATCGCAAATTTTATAATCATCTTCTTTCTCTTTGCATCTCTTCCTGCCCCCTCTCTGTCCAGCTCCCCCTAGCCCCTTTCTCTTTCCATTTCCTCCACTGCCTCTGTCTGTTCATCCCCTCCCCCTCTCTCTCCATCCTCCAGTCTCTGACGCTTTCCCACTCCCTTCTCCCTTCTCTCTGTCTCTCTACGCCTCCCCCATATCTGTGCCTGTCCCCTCCTTCCCTCTCGCTGTCTGTCCATCCTCCCTCCATCTCTCTCCACGTTGGTGCTTCTTACCTCTACAGTAACTAATATGTCTATCAAATTTGGTTGAAATCGTTCCAGGTGTTTTGTGTGCACATGTCCACACTTCAACAACTCATCTGTTCCACAAGGAAGAATAAGCATTAATGGCTTGCACTTGACACATGTACTTCGAGGTACTCACCAACCTAAAAACATTCTAATCCTGATAGCTGTACTTACTAATCTGCAAATGACATAAATACTGATGTAATGTTGAGCAGTACCCCGTCCTCAGACATCAATAAAAATATTACACTTATGCCCATTACAGCCTATACATAAGCACACCCCTTTTTATAATAGGCTACAAGGTGAGCCAGAACTCCAACGGCAAACTCTCAGAGATGATAGTTTGGACCACAACAATAATAAATGTCCAGTAACCATGTGCTCTCAAATGTATATCTTAAAAGGTATGAGCTCTTGTTCAGTAGAAGAGATGTGTTTTACAGTATGGAAGATGAACAAGTGGTCGTAGCTCTTAAAACTGTGAACTTCAGAGCCCACGTTTACCGGATATTTTTCATGTTTGGTCCATTGTACCGGCTCCGAAAGTTTGTCAGTGGAGTTCTGGTTCATACTGTGTATGTTTCGAAATTTTACGAGGAACTATCAGAAAATAAAGTAACGTGAAAACCAAGTGCCTCGGAAATGAAATGAATTGTAGAAATTAAAACGTACGTTTGACAAAGGATATTTTTATCTGTTTCTATGAGAGTTTGGTCACGTGGATGAGCTCGTGGTCTCACCGGTAACATTGCAGGCAGGTAAAGCCGCCCACTTACACGCTGACCGTATCTGCTGCCAACAGCAAATCCGACACGATTCGTGAATCCACAGAAACCACCGAGAAACCACAGGAGGTTGAACAAGGGAAGTCAGAAAGCGAAAGACCAAACACTAAGGAAGAGAGAAACGGAAACCCTCTCGCCCCGAAAATAGGCGAAAAAGTCTGAGAGAAACAGCTTTACTCCCGTATACAGACTCGCATAGTCGTAGTCTGCAGGCCGTTCATAATCACAGCGCTTAGTCAAATACTTGTAAGGACTCTGATGTAACTAAATACGTTGAGTGCATATAAACACTCCTCAGATAGTGGGTGGTTGTAACTGAAGTGCATCGCACTCACAGAGGTCCAGTGAGGGCTGCAATCATCGTATGACAGCGAAACTTGGTAGATGTACTAACACGTTAATGTGGAAGTGATTTTGCGCTGGAAAAAAATTAGTGCCAATTTTGGCTACCAGATGAAAAAGTAGCTCTGTGAGTGCAAGAAAGACGTATTTAAATGTTTCTAATGTAACGGATTAGGAACGGGACATGGGTAGACAAAGTCCATCAAGAGACAAAGGCATTTAGTATTAACTGGACGATTTGTTCAATATGAGCATCCGAGACGTCGACGAGACGCTACATACGTAAAGCGGCGTGATCAACAGTTGCTCGCAGCGGCAACGTTTTTTTGGATATACTCGCCTTCATATCAGATAGAGACCGAACGTGAATCCAGTCACATAGATCGGGTGATTCTGCAGGGCATGCATCTGGAAAACCTCTGGAGATGATAACTTCGTGGAAGGTCACTTTAAACTTATCTTGCACTGGTCGAGCGACATGAAGTGTTACCCCCACCTTGCATGAAAACAGGGTTTTCCACAGAGTTGCACTCTTCCAAAGCAGGAATCACATGATGCACAAGAACGTGTCTATAACGTGCAGGCATCATGGTATACGTGACAGGCTGTCTGGGTGCATACTCAACAAAGAGGAACGGACCGAGATTAAAGGTGCTTGTGAATTCCCACCACATAGCCAGATACAGCGAGTGAAGTGTCTCTTCGACTACAATACATGGTTCACCAGTACCCTAAATTCGGCAGTTCTGTTTATTCACTGCACCCTGAAGTGTAAAACGTGTCTCTTCACTCCATAGAAAACTACCCGGCCTCATATCACCAACTTCGATGCGCGCTAGTAACCGAAGAGGAAATTCAAAACGTTGCTGCGGTTCATGAGGTTCAGTTGCTACACCCTCTACATCTTTTACGGTTACCAGTGTGAAGTAAACGGCAAAACTTTCCGTACTGTTGACCGTGTGATTGACAACTCTCATGACATTGCCTGAGCATTAGCACTACTGGGTGCACATGCTGCATGTTCAGTTATAGTAACATCAGTTATAGTAACATGTTAAAGCACTCCGTCATCAGGCCACAAGTGGCCCATCGGGACCATCCGACTGCCGTGTCATCCTCACTGAGGATGCTGACAGGAGGGGCGTGTGGTCAGCACCCCGCTCTCCCTGTCGTTACGATGGTTTTCTTTGACCGGAACCGCTACTGTTCCGTCGAGTAGCTCCTCAATTGGCAGCACTTGGCTGAGTGCACCCCGAAAAATGGCAACAGCACATGGCGGACCGGATGGTCACCCATCCAAGTGCCGGCCACACCCGACAGCGCTTAACTTCGGTGATCTGACGGGAACCGGTGTATCCACAGCGGCAAGGCCATTGCCTACAGTAACATGTGCCACACCAAGTTCACCCCTACATTCGAATTTTATTATCATCTTAGACCTGTCAGTCAGTGATATTCTCTCAATGCAGCCATGTAAACGCTGAAATTCATATGAAACAGTTTGACTAACAGCGCAAGGTCTCTCTTCTCGATAGCCATAACTGTTGACCCACGTTATGGTTTGCCAGATGACAGCGTGGATGTCATGTGATCATATAAACAGTGGCAGCATTACGTTTGCACCTGGTGGCCACAACTGGAACTAACTTGTTTTCCAGCGCAAATCGGTTCCGCATTAAAGCGTCAGCATATCTATCACGTTTCATTGCCATAAGGTAATTACAGCTCACACTGGATCTCCGTGAGCAGCTACACTTTAATTATAACCATCCAGCAAAAAAGTCAAAGTTTACAAAGCAGAGAGTCCCAGTGAGGTGCAAATAACGAAATCCTCTTTTTGTAATACTATTCTCTTCAAATCTCACTAAAAAAAGCGACACGACATTTACATTTAATATGGTTTCGTTTTGTGTTCATAGAAGACAGCGTAGCGTCCTCTGGTATGATCGTTATTTTACTGCTGTTTATGTTACTTCGTTATCGCTTATATGAAAAGTATAGCTGCAGCGTACCAACCGGGATTGTCCTATATTCCGAGTTGGAAATGGTTCAAATGGCTCTGAGCACTATGGGACTTAACATCTGAGGTCATGAGACCCCTAGACTTAGAATTACTTAAGCCTAACTAACCTAAAGACATCACACATATCCTTGCCCGAGGCAGGATTCGAACCTGCGACCGTAGTAGTCGCGCGGTTCTGGACTGAAGCGCCTAGAACCGCTCGTTCACTACGGCCGGCCTCCTCTAACATACTTTGTACTCTTACCAGACATGTGCCTGCTCATCCATTTACAATACCTTGCCGTATTTAAAACACAATTTCTGCAGTACATTTCATTACGCCCTTGAGGGTTGTCGCTAGACCACTGATAATCTGCAAGTACTACGTTCCTTCCACCTCTCTCTCTCTCTCACTCTCTCTCTCTTTCCTCTCTCTGTCTATCTGAGCGCACTCGCGCCCAACTATGATATTGTCTTACTAGAAACGTATTCTTTTGGTTTTATATAATACAAATTTCAAATTTCCCTCACTTTGCCAGTGGTCCTACTACAAAGTTCTACAATACCTTTTTCCGATAAGTTTTTATAATTACATATCGGTTTTTTAAACAACGAACATTAGAAACATGAACGATAACATACACTCCTGGAAATTGAAATAAGAACACCGTGAATTCATTGTCCCAGGAAGGGGAAACTTTATTGACACATTCCTGGGGTCAGATACATCACATGATCACACTGACAGAACCACAAGCACATAGACACAGGCAACAGAGCATGCACAATGTCGGCACTAGTACAGTGTATATCCACCTTTCGCAGCAATGCAGGCTGCTATTCTCCCATGGAGACGATCGTAGAGATGCTGGATGTAGTCCTGTGGAACGACTTGCCATGCCATTTCCACCTGGCGCCTCAGTTGGACCAGCGTTCGTGCTGGATGTGCAGACCGCGTGAGACGACGCTTCATCCAGTCCCAAACATGCTCAATGGGGGACAGATCCGGAGATCTTGCTGGCCAGGGTACTTGACTTACACCTTCTAGAGCACGTTGGGTGGCACGGGATACATGCGGACGTGCATTGTCCTGTTGGAACAGCAAGTTCCCTTGCCGGTCTAGGAATGGTAGAACGATGGGTTCGATGACGGTTTGGATGTACCGTGCACTATTCAGTGTCCCCTCGACGATCACCAGTGGTGTACGGCCAGTGTAGGAGATCGCTCCCCACACCATGATGCCGGGTGTTGGCCCTGTGTGCCTCTGTCGTATGCAGTCCTGATTGTGGCGCTCACCTGCACGGCGCCAAACACGCATACGACCATCATTGGCACTAAGGCAGAAGCGACTCTCATCGCTGAAGACGACACGTCTCCATTCGTCCCTCCATTCATGCCTGTCACGACACCACTGGAGGCGGGCTGCACGATGTTGGAGCGTGAGCGGAAGACGGCCTAACGGTGTGCGGGACCGTGGCCCAGCTTCATGGAGTCGGTTGCGAATGGTCCTCGCCGATACCCCAGGAGCAACAGTGTCCCTAATTTGCTGGGAAGTGGCGGTGCGGTCCCCTACGGCACTGCGTAGGATCCTACGGTCTTGGCGTGCATCCGTGCGTCGCTGCGGTCCGGTCCCAGGTCGACGGGCACGTGCACCTTCCGCCGACCACTGGCGACAACATCGATGTACTGTGGAGACCTCACGCCCCACGTGTTGAGCAATTCGGCGGTACGTCCACCCGGCCTCCCGCATGCCCACTATACGCCCTCGCTCAAAGTCCGTCAACTGCACATACGGCTCACGTCCTCGCTGTCGCGGCATGCTGCCAGTGTTAAAGACCGCGATGGAGCTCCGTATGCCGCGGCAAACTGGCTGACACTGACGGCGGCGGTGCACAAATGCTGCGCAGCTAGCGCCATTCAACGGCCAATACCGCGGTTCCTGGTGTGTCCGCTGTGCCGTGCGTGTGATCATTGCTTGTACAGCCCTCTCGCAGTGTCCGGAGCAAGTATGGTGGGTCTGACACACCGGTGTTAATGTGTTCTTTTTTCCATTTCCAGGAGTGTATAAGACAATAAATTAGAATTACAGAACTGATTAATAGCAAAATTGAGGCACAGTGCTATAGAGTTATAAACACAACTGTCGTATTTACTAATGAGCACCACTCGACCTTGAACCCTCCATTCCACTTGTGAGGATACTCTTCAGTTCTGCGCTTATTTCATTTGTGCACCAGGCGAGGTGGCGCAGTGGTTAGACACTGGACTCACATTCGGGAGAACGACGGTTCAATCCCGCGTCCGGCCATCCTGGTCTCCTTCCCCAAACAACCCAACCCCCCTCGGGCGGTATGGCCATACGATCATTACTAGTTTTTGCCTATTCATTATGCTAAGCACACTATCTTTCTTCCTCCTTCAGCCTACCTTCTTAAAGTAGTTCCCAGTAGTACACAAACAACTTCAAAGTCTTGTAGAGCTACTGGCAGTTCTGAATTAATTGCGTAATTCGAAACAGTCGTACATAACTATACCAAGCTACTAACCTACAAGGTAAACTGTATTTCGGGCATAAATTAATTACTAACTATCCAACAGAAAGTTCAGAAAAAAACGCTAGTTTATTCATTCTACCATACACACCACCTGCAAAATCAGTAAATAAAAGTCCACCTCTGACGCAACTTTTTTTTTAATTAATAATGCTAAGAGTTTCAGAGGTTTAACCCTCCATCCTCGGGGATATCCCAAACAGAATTTCATTTGTAAAATAGCCCAGTTGCTGAAAGTAATTAATAATAAAATTAATATTATAAGAGTGAAAACTTTTTAATAAAGTTGTAGCTCACTTGTATTTAGATAGCTGCAACAATAGGGCACAGGATAAGCTACTAGCCTCCAATTTTATTCGGCAATGAAAAATGCTGGAACATTTAACTGTTCCGATCAAAGCTTCCATCACCATACTCTTTGCAATGCATTGCACGATAAAATAACAGTTAATTATAACGTATTACATCCTAAGTTATCAATTGTCAAGACCGCCATTTTGATATTACGAACAGTAGGAACTTAAGGAGAAACGCGAAAACGATTAGATACACTAAGGTGCAGCTGAAGTTCAAATACTCAATTGTAAACAAGAACTGCAACGAACAATGGCCTGTACGTAAAGAAACGTCATGCATTTGAAAACGTTGTCAAACTACACAAAAGGCGGTATCTTTACAAACATAACATAGATTGTAATGGCTTGCAATCAATTGCTAATGTTAGGGACATTGTTGCATAGTTAATTGTCCATAACTGATGCCATCGCACAACTAAAAATGTAGTTTACAATTGGAGGCTAATTTTTTGCCATGTGGTTGCAGCTGCGGACGTTTAAGTCATTTATACACATAAGTTTTATTTTCAGTTTTAATTAGTTTCATTTAATTTAAGTCATGAATAGTTAAATAATACTATTATGTTTTATAGATGCCCGAGGGAAGGAGACTAATCTTACGAAATTGGAAGGGCCATTAATAAGGGAGACTGTAACAAAGGTGTAATTTTATTTACTACATTTAGTAACCGCAATTTTGTGTAGATGTAGAAGACATGGGTAAACCATTAAAATTCCAAGCGTACAAATCCATCTCTAATTTACTTCCTGTTTCAACTCTCTCACTATTTCCCTATCCTAAGTACCACTTACACCACAAAGCTTTTCGCAGGCATAAAAAAATTATCTACAAACATTTTTCCATCAGTTTGCTAATTCCTGGAAGATCTCTCTACATTCTAAAAGTCATGGTAACTGCATCAGAACAACCTTCTCGCTATTCACAATCCCAGATCATTGCGGAGTCTGTAGTGATAACCTACCTCTCTTCCACTTTTACACTCCAGTTAACTTCAGTGTAGTCATCTCTGATGACTCCGTCATACTCATCCATATTTAACAGAGCTACTTATCCTCCACTCCACTCAGCTTCTCACCATGGTTACGTTTTTCTGGGGGCAGTTCTGTCTCATTTAGTGCTATTCAACTTCGATAACACTGAAATCTTATTCGTCAAAAACGGGATCAAAATTCCTGATTTTTGCTTGGTAACAAATCTTTATTGTGATTTTCCAAAATAATTACAGGCAACTGCCGTAACAATTACGTTAACTATTCAATGGCCAGTAATCGCCTTCTGCCTCTCTATCAGAGATCTTTTCTTAATTACTTACTTTTTGCCGAGAAATTAAACAATTTCTCTTCCACTGAATCGTAGAAACATTGTTAAAAATAGGAAGTTGCCCAAAATGTTACGATGGCGCTAGTTGTGGTGACTAGAAGAACTTCCATGCCGTGGATATCACCAGGAATACAAGCATTGTTGGTGCGTAGTAGCTGCTAGGCACTATGGACATGACTGGATGCAGGTGGCCAAACAGGATGCTTACGTGCGAGTCACCTGTCAGAGTACTATCTGGACGTATCAGAGGTCCCACATCACTCCAAATCCACATTCCCCACACCATTACAGAGCCTTCAAATGTTTCAAATGGCTCTAAGCACTATGGGACTTAGCATCTCAGGTCATCAGTCCCCTAGACTTAGAACTACTTAAACCTAACTAACCTAAGGACTTCACACACCTTCATGCCCGAGGCACAGAGCGTTCACCAGCTTGAACAGTCTCCTGCTGACATACAGGGCCCATGGATCCACGAGGTTGCCTCCATACCCGTACACGTCCATACACTCGATACAATTTGAAACGAGACTCGTCTGGCCAGGTAACACGTTTCCAGTCATCAACAGTCCAAGATGGCCGTGTGTGGCCGAGCGGTTCTAGGCGGAACCGCGCGACCGCTACGGTCGCAGGTTCGAATCCTGCCTCGGGCATGGATGTGTGTGATGTCCTTAGGTTAGTTAGGTTTAAGTAGTTCTAAGTTCTAGGGGACTGATGACCTTAGCAGTTAAGTCCCATAGTGCTCAGAGCCATTTGAACCAACAGTCCAATGTCGTTGTTGACGGGATCAGGCGAGGCGTAAATCATTGTGTGTGCAGTCATCAAGGGTACACGAGTGGGCCGTCGGCTTCGAAAACCCATATCGATGATGTTTCGTTGGATGGTTCACACGCTGACACTTCTCGATAGCCCACCATCGAAATCTGCAACAAATATGCGGAAGGGTTACATTTCTGTCACGTTGAACGATTCTGTTCAGTCGTCGGTGGCCCCGTTCTTGCAGCGATTTCGAAGATTTGATGTTTTACAGAACACCTGATATTCACTTTACACTCGTGGGATGGTCGTCACCACATCATCGCTACCTCGGAGATGCTGTGTCCCATCGCTAGTGCACCGACTATAACACCACGTTCAAACTCACTTAAATCTTGATAACTTGTCATTCTATCAGCAGTAACCGCTCTAACAATTGCACCAGACACTTGTTGTCTTATATAGGCGTTGCCGACCGCAAGGCCGTATTCTGCCTGTATTTGAACACCCATGCTCATACCAGTTTCTTTGGCGCTTCACTGTATTTACTGGCTTTGGTCGTCATCTGCGGGAGACATCTTCAGAGACAAAACTGGCAATAGTACCAGAAGCTGAAGGGACCCCAAATTTACTGTTACCGCGGTGCCCTCTTTGCCGGAGGATGTCGGTTCGAGGCTGGACTTGCGCCACTCCGATGCAAAAGGTGACGGCCGCAGCGGGACCAGATATCTCCGAAGCAGGAAGTGCTGGATGGTTATCGGAGTGTGCTATTATGCAGATGGGCCGTGCTGTCAGCGGCAGCGGACCGGCGCGACCGCATGCACGCAGCGTCGCGAAACCTGCGTGCGGGGAATGCGTACGAGCGCGTGACCTGCGTGCGGCCGAGTCTGCGGCCACGGCCGGCGGGCGTTCAGAGCGTCCAGCGCGGCGCCGCGCTCCGACACCGGGCAGCCACCTCTTCCCACATCCTCACAACTCTGTGGCTAGTCCCTGTGTCTCTCCTCTAAACGCCACGCCATTCGCTCTACAACGCTTTCTCTGATAGCGTTTCCTGTAAGCTGCCGTTCTACATATGGTGTGACCCTTCGAAAGTCTTACTTTTCATTACCATTACAGACGACTCTGGACAAACACTGGAGGAACGTATGAACTACTATCTACGGATAACAGCACAGTGACGTTCCA
The DNA here is from genome assembly GCF_021461385.2 of Schistocerca piceifrons. Lineage (NCBI taxonomy): Eukaryota > Metazoa > Arthropoda > Insecta > Orthoptera > Acrididae > Schistocerca > Schistocerca piceifrons. The sequence continues at coordinate 390,790,872 of NC_060138.1, read as the reverse complement.
CAAGATTTGAATAATGAAACATATCCAGAATCATTACTGTGGTGCCCAACCACTGCCACCCCCACTCCCTCCAAATACCACAACAGCCACACCAGCCGCGAACAATAAACAATAAGTGCTATGTTAATTTAGTTTAAGATACTTTATTCCTAATTAACAACTTCCTGTACGTATAAACGCCTGAAGATATGCAGAACAGACTCGAAACACTTTGTAATATGTTAAATTAAACACAAAACAAGTAAAAGTGACAGGTAGCAGAAAATGTAAGTAAGTAACTACTCCACACAGTCATGGTTCGCAAACGTAGCCAGTATTGCCACAAATAGTTAGTGCTGTTGTCGTTGTTCTTGTTGTCAACATCGTCGTCGTTGCCCCTAGTCTGCAGACTGGCTTCATGCAGTTCTCCACGTTACTCAAAATGGTTCAAAAGGCTCTGAGCAATATGGGACTTAACATTTGAGGTCATCAGTCCTCTAGAACTACTTAAACCTAACTAACCTAAGGACATCACACACATCCATTCCCGAGGCAGGATTCGAACCTGCGACCGTAGCGGTCGCGTGCTTTCAGACGGAAGCGCCTAGAACCGCTCGGCCACTCCGGCCGGCACCACGTTATTCTATCTTGTATAGGTCTCATGATCATTGCGTAACTACAATCTACATGCATCTGAATCTGCTTACTTTACTCATGCCTATGTCTCCCTCTACATATTTTACCCCCCACGTTTCCTTGCAACAGTTAATTGTCAATTCCTTGATGCCTCAAGATGTGTCCTATCAACAGATTCCTTCTTTTAGTAGTGCCACAAATTTCTCTTTTTTTTTCCCGGGCTGATTTAGTATCTACTCATGAGTTTCCATCTGCAGCTCCACATTTCGGAAGTTTCTGTTCTCTTCTTGTCTGAACTGTTTATCGTCAATGTTTCAATTCCGTACACGACTACACTCCCAAGTCCAGAATACTCAGGGGGGGGGGGGGGGGCAGAGGCACATTCACACAGATTTCTTTTCGGTATTCGTGTTTAAAATTTTTTATTCTTGTTATATGATTAGTAAAGCATAAATTTGTTTTTACAAAGTGTTTCGAAACTATTCGCTCAAATCAATTAAGGAGATAGAGAACATCAAAACACATTTAGTTATGGTACATATGGTTCCTGACGACAGTCTCTGATGCTAGCGACGATTTACACAGGAGGTACGTTAGCACTCTAATTACAGCAGTGGTATTCATGGGAACTGCTCGAATACGTGACTACTGGCTTATGCGTACGCAGTACATCGTCGGACTGCATACTGTCTTGTCCATTCGAAGATGCCAGAAGCGATGGCAATTCTAGCAATTAGGTCTTCTTCTGTGCCCACCACGGTTTCATACCAGCTGTTTTCTACGACCACAGAAGAAGAAATGCGGGCACCTGATGTAAGGTGAGTTGAGTAGCCAGGCCACAAGGTCACTTCGGCTGTTCCATCGATCCTCGAAAGTGGCTCTTAGGTGATTCCTCGCAGCTTTGCTGAAATGGGCTGACCCCTTCGTGCTAGAAATATGTCCTTTGTCTAACATTCGGAGGCAGCAGTTTTGGCAATATATGTTCCACGAAGTTGCGATATCTCCATTCGTCGAGACGAAATGTGTAGAATGTATGATTTAATCAACCCGTCACCGAGAATGGCGGCTCATAAATTAACTCCGAATCGTTGTTGATGAGCAAGTGGTCGAGCACCTCGTAGATTCACAAGTGCCCAAGCGTGCGAACTGTGCATATTGAAACAACCTTCACGAGTAAGCAAAGCGTCGTCGTGCATAGGACCTCGGCAGGAAATAAAAAGACAGTAAATAAGGGACTGTTGAACCATTGCGCGAACTGCACGCTTTGGGGAAAACTCATCAGGTGCTAGTGCTGCCAAGCGCTGAAGATGGAAAGCGTGAAGCGGCTCTTCGTGTAACACATTCCACACGAGGCTATGTCTGAGGCCAAGGATGTTTGCATTACGTAGTGCGCTTCAACATGTCGCAGAATCTCGTTTTCCGTTTCTTAAATTCACACTGTCCCATTCCTACATATATCATGTACACTTGCACGCAAAGTGCCTGTTTCACGTAGCAGGCGATGCAGATGTCCGTATGTTTGATGTGTGAAGCCTGTCGGTAGGGAAAGCGCTGCCGATACTCTCTCACTACAGCTCGTCCATTTCTGTTTACACACCCGTGCATATCAGCCATTCCAGCATACGTAAACAGCTCCAAGTTCCCCGTTGTTGTCGTCACGAGAAGGTGATGTTTGCGAATGAATCGATGCATTTCTAAGCAGACCACAGAGCCAACCGTCCACATACAAAGCAGTTTGGAATGTCAGTACACATTTCCAGTCAGCAACAAAGATGCAACAGCTTACTTCAGCACCACTAACAAAATATTCCCTAGCATTACAAACTGACTTCAGAGATTGTATGTTCCTTATTAAAATATATTTGTTTTGGTGTGCCCTATCTTCTGTATAAATTTGAATGACTAGTTTCGGAAAACGCTGTATGCTTCTAACTCAACATTACATTTAAGTGTGCAAAATAATTTTACATGCTGTAGGCTCATGTCAACTGCGTAAACGTTCCCGATGTATGGTACAAATTTACGCACGTGTAGGGGGACATTTACGTATCTCATAAAATACAGTAACGAGCAAACAAAACACACTATTAAAATTTTCAAGGTCTGTTTTGTTGGCAGTAAAAACATTACGATCTTACACCAATTAACATAATAAAACGCTTTTACTGGCAGCAAAAAAAATTTGGCTAAGTTCCACCTGTTAGCATAATGTGGCCTGTATACTAGTCTGAATGTTAATTAAAGGCATATTTATCATCATTGCCGAGTTGCAATTTGAACGCACAAAAAATAATATGTTTCTGTGGCACAATCGTCGTGAGCCCACCTTTTACTTATAAGGCACTGAAGCCATTCTTGATTGGTTTTTGATTGCTTGCATCATTTAAAGCAGTAAATACAGAGGCAATTTTCATCCTCTTCATCAAGATGCTAGAGGTTATAAGAGAAAGGATGAAGAACTGAATGGGACACTTGTCCAGACGGAAGTGCTTGCTAACAGACGCTTTGGAGGGACTGGTTTATGAAAAAAGATAAGAAAGAAGGAGGAGATGCAAGATGATAGACGACATAAAGGGAATTGGAAAATTACGCGGACCTCAAGGTGACGGGAGAGCATGCAGAGCTAGCGTGTGAAAACCTGCCTTTGGGCAGAATTCTAATGACCAAAAAGAGCCTTATCCACGCTTTTCCTTTCTCTTGCTTCCAGATATATCTTGTCCTTAACAAACAAACGGATCTGAGCACTATGCGACTTAACTTCTGAGGTCATTTGTCGCCTAAAACTTAGAACTAATTAATCCTAACTAACCTAAGGACATCACACACATCCATGCCCGAGGCAAGATTCGAACCTGCGACCGTAGCGGTGCTCGGTTCCAGACTGTAGCGCCTAGGCCCGCACAGCCACTCCGGCCGGCTTGTCCTTAACAGTCGTCGCTCTCCATACAATTCTTTCTGTTCGAGTTTCATTAGATTCAGACAGATTTTTTAGCAATTTTTTTTATTCTCCTTTTCCTTAAGTTTTTAGCTTCACTTTTCAACTGAGATTGTCTTAAAGTTTCCTTGAGTGCGTTATCAGATAGGATAGCAATGCAAAATAGTGCGTAACCATAAGCACAAAAATCTGCGTAAACTTGCTCCATCGCCATGTTTGAACTAGTTTCGAAAATACAGTAGTAACTTTCATGCTTTCACAAATGTACCTTGAAAAGTAGAATTTCTTCTAATCGAACATATATTTATCTATTCTCACTTCTAAAACGTATACTCCCTACGAGCTCCGATATCTGAGTAACAAAACTCACTCACCTTGCTCAAAAAGACAAATACACGGAGGTGGGCCGCGCGGGGCACCCGTGCGGTCTAGGGGCGCCATGACACGGTTCGCGCGGCTCCCTCCGTCGAAGGTTCGAGTCCTCCCTTTGGCATGGGTGTATGTGTTGTCCTTAGCGTAAGTTACTTTAATTTAGATTGAGCAGTGTGTAAGCTTAGGGACCGATGACGTCAGCAGCTTGGTCCCATAAGATCTTACCCCAAATTTCCGAATTACACTGAAGTGGCGGAAGTCATGGGACAGTTATACGCACGTATACTGGTGGCGGTGGTGTCGCGTACACAATGTATAAAACAGAAGTGTTGGTGGAGATATCACTTGTACACAGGTGATTCATGCGAAAGGTTTCCTGCGTGATTATCGGCTCACAGACTTTGAAAGCGGAATGGTAGATAGAACTCGACGCACGGGAAATTTCATTTCGAAAGTCGCTATCAAATTCATTATTCCAAGATCTAAAGATCTAGTGTGTGCCGAGAATATCAGATTTCAGGTATTACTTCTCACCACCGACAACGCATTGGCCGACGGCCTTCATTTAAAGACCAAGAGCAGAGGTGTTTGCATAGTGTTGTCAGTGCTGACAGACAAGAAACATTGCGTGACATTATCGCCGAAATCAATGTGGGACGTACAAGAGAAATATTCGTTAGGACATTGCGGCAAAATGTGGCGTTAAGGGGCTGTGGCAGCAGACGACCAACGCGAGTACTTTTAGCAACACGACATCATCTGCTGCGCCCCTGCTGATTTCCTTACTATACCAGTTGAACCATAGACGACGGGAAAACTGTGGCGTGGTCATATGAGTCCCGATTTCAGTTGTTAATGGCTGATGTTTGGGTCCGAGTGTGGCGCACACCCCAGGAATCCACGGACTCAAGTTCTCAATAAGGCACTGTGCAAGCTGGTGGTGGCTGTATCATTGACTGGAAACGTTTATCCTCAGCTACTTGGAGACCATTTACAGTCATTCACGAACTTCATGTTTCAAAAAACCAACGGAATTTTCTTGGATGATAAAAAAAAGTGCGCCATGTCATTGGGCCACAGTTGTTCGCGAATAGTTTGAAGAACATTCTGGACACTTCCAGTGAATGATTTGGCCACGCAGATCGCCCGAAATGAATCGCATCAAACATGTATGGGATATAATCGAGAGGTCAATTCGTGCACAAAGTCCTGCACCGGCAACGCTTTCGAAACTATGGACAGCTACGGAGCCAGCATGGCTGAGGGCATCTGCGGGAGACTTGAAACGAGTTGTCCAGTCCATGTGACATCGAGCTGCTGCACAGCGCCGGACAAAAAGAGGTCCGACAAGATGTTGACAGGTATCCCATGAATTTGTTCACCTCTGTGTATGTGCTTCGCGCAAAGACGTTCAGTCAGCTTCGTGAGCGCTCTAGCAAGAGTTGTTACCAATAAAAGTGCCCTGTGTAAACGTGTCCTATCTCCACAAGCAAACTTAGATGGCTTGTATTGTAACCGGTGTCATAAATTACAACCAATTGTAAGGGCCCCCTACAAGTCACTCTCTGCAAAGAATAGAGATCCATTACATCCAGGCTACAGGCCACCTCTGCCTCACGGTGCTCACAGAATCTCTGGCAGATAAGGGGTGTAGCGGCGCTGACAGACAACACTTGCGGTCAGTCGTCTGTTCGGTATCGGACTCGTATGATTGATCCCCCGAAATCCTGTCTCAAAAAGCTTTACTTTTCTGTACGTTAGTTTCATCAGTAATTTATATGCTTGAGATTGCAGACAGATTGTCTCACAAGATATCTTTTGCTGCATTTGTTATAATGAGTGGTTAAAAATGTGTTACATGTTTCTCTCATTCGATCTACACACAGGGGGCCAACAACATATATAAAGGTTACATTTTGTTGTTTTTCCATTCGTGATGCTGGATTCAAACAATCAACGAATTTCAAGTTCTTTGCACTCGCACTGAAGTCGACGAGGTCATAATTTCTCTAAGAGACAGAAAAGGACATATAAGAGAATCTGAACGGAATGGATAGTGTCTTGAATAGAGTTTATAAAATGAACACCAACAAAAGTAAAACGAGGATAATGGAATACAGTCGAATACTGGGGGAATTAAATTAGCAAACGAGGCACTAAAGCAGTCGGTGACGTTTGCTATTTGGGCAATAAAATAACGGATGATGTCCGAAGTACTGAGGACACAAAATGCAGACTGTTGTTGTTGTTGTTGTGGTCTTCAGTCCTGAGACTGGTTTCATGCAGCTCTCCATGCTACTCTATCCTGTGCAAGCTTTTTCATCTCCCAGTACCTACTGCAACCTACATCCTTCTGAATCTGCTTAGTGTATTCATCTCTTGGTCTCCCTCTACGATTTTTACCCTCCACGCTGCCCTCCAATACTAAATTGGTGATCCCTTGATGCCTCAGAACATGTCCTACCAACCGATCCCTTCTTCTGGTCAAGTTGTGCCACAAACTTCTCTTTTCCCCAATCCTATTCAATACTTCCTCATTAGTTATGTGATCTACCCACCTAATCTTCAGCATTCTTCTGTAGAACCACATTTCAAAAGCTTCCATTCTCTTCTTGTCCAAACTATTTATCGTCCATGTTTCACTTCCATACATGGCTACACTCCATACGAATACTTTCAGAAATGACTTCCTGACACTTAAATCAATACTGGATGTTAACAAATTTCTCTTCTTCAGAAACGCTTTCCTTGCCATTGCCAGCCTACATTTTATATCCTCTCTACTTCCACCATCATCAGTTATTTTGCTCTCCAAATAGCAAAACTCCTTTACTACTTTAAGTGCCTCATTTCCTAATCTAATTCCATCAGCATAACCCAACTTAATTAGACTACATTCCATTATCCTTGTTTTGCTTTTGTTGATGTTCATCTTATATCCTCCTTTCAAGACACTGTCCATTCCATTCAACTGCTCTTCCAGGTCCTTTGCTGTCTCTGACAGAATTACAATGTCATCGGCGAACCTCAAAGTTTTTATTTCTTCTCCATGGATTTTAATACCTACTCCGAATTTTTCTTTTGTTTCCTTTACTGCTTGCTCAATATACATGTTGAACAACATCGGGGAGAGGCTACAGCCCTGTCTTACTCCCTTCCCAAGCACTGCTTCCCTTTCATGTCCCTCGACTCTTATAACTGCCATCTGGTTTCTGTACAAATTGTAAATAGCCTTTCGCTCCCTGTATTTTACCCCTTCCACCTTCAGAATTTGAAAGAGAGTATTCCAGTCAACATTGTCAAAAGCTTTCTCTAAGTCTACAAATGCTAGAAACGTAGGTTTGCCTTTCCTTAATCTTTCTTCTAAGATAAGTCGTAAGGTCAGTATTGCCTCACGTGTTCCAGTGTTTCTACGGAATCCAAACTGATCTTCCCCGACGTTGGCTTCTACTAGTTTTTCCATTCGTCTGTAAATAATTCGTGTTAGTATTTTGCAGCTGTGACTTATTAAACTGATAGTTCGGTAATTTTCACATCTGTCAACACCTGCATTCTTTGGGATTGGAATTATTATGTTCTTCTTGAAGTCTGAGGGTATTTCGCCTGTTTCATACATCTTGCTCACCAGATGGTAGCGTTTTGTCAGGACTGGCTCTCCCGAGGCCGTCAGTAGTTCCAATGGAATGTTGTCAACTCCGGGGGCCTTGTTTCGACTCAGGTCTTTCAGTGCTCTGTCAAACTCTTCACGCAGTATCATATCTCCCATTTCATCTTCATCTACATCCTCTTCCATTTCCATAATATTGTCCTCAAGTACATCGCCCTTGTAGAGACCCTCTATATACTCCTTCCACCTTTCTGCTTTCCCTTCTTTGCTTAGAACTGGGTTTCCATCTGAGCTCTTGATATTCGTACAAGTGGTTCTCTTCTCTCCAAAGGTCTCTTTAATTTTCCTGTAGGCAGTATCTATCTTACCCCTAGTGAGATAAGCCTCTACATCCTTACATTTGTCCTCTAGCCATCCCTGCTTAGCCTTTTTGCACTTCCTGTCGATCTCATTTTTGAAACGTTTGTATTCCTTTTTGCCCGCTTCATTTACTGCATTTTTATATTTTCTCCTTTCATCAATTAAATTCAATATTTCTTCTGTTACCCAAGGATTTCTACTAGCCCTCGTCTTTTTACCTACTTGATCCTCTGCTACCTTCGCTACTTCGTCCCTCAAAGCTACCCATTCTTCTTCTACTGTATTTCTTTCCCCCATTCTTGTCAATTGTTCCCTTATGCTCTCCCTGAAATTCTGTAAAACCTCTGGTTCTTTCAGTTTATCCAGGTCCCATCTCCTTAAATTCCCATCTTTTTGCAGTTTCTTCAGTTTTAATCTACAGGTCATAACCAATAGATTGTGGTCAGAGTCCACATCTGCCCCTGGAAATGTCTTACAATTTAAAACCTGGTTCCTAAATCTCTGTCTTACCATTATATAATCTATCTGATACCTTTTAGTATCTCCAGGGTTCTTCCATGTATACAACCTTCTTTCATGATTCTTAAACCAAGTGTTAGTTATGATTATGTTGTGCTCTATGCAAAATTCTAATAGGCGGCTTCCTCTTTCATTTCTTAGCCCCAATCCATATTCACCTACTATGTTTCCTTCTCTCCCTTTTCCTACACTCGAATTCCAGTCACCCATGACTATTAAATTTTCGTCTCCCTTCACAATCTGAATAATTTCTTTTATTTCATCATACATTTCTTCAATTCCTTCATCATCTGCAGAGCTAGTTGGCATATAAACTTGTACTACTGTAGTAGGTGTGGGCTTCGTATCTATCTTGGCCACAATAATGCGTTCTCTATGCTGTTTGTAGTAGCTTACCCGCATTCCTATTTTCCTATTCATTATTAAACCTACTCCTGCATGACCCCTATTTGATTTTGTGTTTATAACCCTGTAATCACCTGACCAGAAGTCTTGTTCCTCCTGCCACCGAACTTCACTAATTCCCACTATATCTAACTTCAACCTATCCATTTCCCTTTTTAAATTTTCTAACTTATCTGCCCGATTAATGGATCTGACATTCCACGCTCCGATCCGTAGAACGCCAGTTTTCTTTCTCCTGATAACGACATCCTCTTGAGTAGTCCCCGCCCGGAGATCCGAATGAGGGACTATTTTACCTCCGGAATATTTTACCCAAGAGGATGCCATCATCATTTAATCATACAGTAAAGCTGCATGCCCTCGGGAAAAATTACGGCTGTAGTTTCCCCTTGCTTTCAGCCGTTCGCAGTACCAGCACAGCAAGGCCGTTCTGGTTATTGTTACAAGGCCAGATCAGTCAATCATCCAGACTGTTGCCCTTGCAACTACTGAAAAGGCTGCTGCCCCTCTTCAGGAACCACACGTTTGTCTGGCCTCTCAACAGATACCCCTCCGTTGTGGTTGCATCTACGGTACGGCTATCTGTATCGCTGAGGCACGCAAGCCTCCCCACCAACAGCAAGGTCCATGGTTCATGGGGGGGGAGGAAATGCAGACTGGCAAAAAAAAAAAAAAAAAAAAGAAAAAAAAGAAACAAAAAATCTGAAAAAGATGAATTTGTCAACGTGAAACATAAATTAAAATGTTTCGAAGCGTTTCTGAAGTTATTTGCCCATAGCAGGGGTCCCCCAAATACGTATCACAGATAGCATTCGGCCCAAAAACGCATTCAATCTGGCGCACTTCAGTGGAAATTTTTAATAGTAGCTCTCCATTCTTCCCGCTCGTGTAACTCTGAGAGGTCGCTAGGAGCACTGCCTTCACTTATTCATAAATAATGGAGATGTCGCCAGGAGCGATCGAACTGCACCTGACTGTGACTTCCTCGGTATGTTTGTTCTGCTGTTATTTCAAGCTTTCTTGCTTTCGAATACTTGTACTGTCTGTTCTTTGAAACTGAAAAGAGAAAAAAACGTGTACGGTGAGTGTGGTATATTCAGTACATGTTGGGCCATGAAATATTGCCTCGTAGGGAAAGACAACACTCCAGAGTGTCTTATCCGCAACGTATAGTTATTGCTCTTCTTGAGGATTACGACATTCGTCGCCACTACGAAAAAGAGCATGGTGCACAATTTGATAGATCCAAGGGCAATGTTCATGAACATAAAGTCAGAACATTGGAACATGGACTTGGTTTTCAAGGAAACATGTTAGGAAACATGTTCAGGAAATTGAGGACATTACGAAAGTTAAGTTTACAAATTACCATTGAAAACGCCAAGCAATGCAAGCCGTTCACTATCGGTGGTTACATAGAGAGGTGCATTTTAACTACAGCTGACTAAACGGAACCATATGATGCAGTTGCTCTTTCAGGAAATAAAGAGGCGCGTCGAGTTGAAGATATTTGGTGGTTTGGATTCTGGCAAGAGTACCATTACGTTGTAAATACAGTGTGTCTCTCCTGAGAGTCGTCAGTCTCATTTTCTCTGATTTTTCCATAAATATTTGCAATTTTGTTTGTGTAGCTGGACTCAGTCCAAACAATAAGTGCTTGTCAGGTCTTTCACGCGGCGCCCGTTATCGATAGGAAGCCTCGGATTGTTTCCCGTTACAAACAATATAATTTTTAAAGAGCAATTTTATGTGTCAGTTCGATAGAGTGATCCCAAATTATTCTAGTTTAGTATTCGGAGTAACAATATGTATTAACATGGACAACAAAACATGAAGAACAATCAGTACTCTAGAAGCGACAGCACCACCTTGGCCCGCCCTAACTGCTACTGCCAAGCATGCAGCGCTACTCAGTCGCTGATGGAGTACTGGTTATTCTTCGTGTTTTACTGCATCTCTGAAAACATATCACTAAACAGAATAACGCATTAGACTAATACGAAACCGCTCTGTGGAACTGGCCCTTAAAATTCCACTTAAAAATCATTTTGTTCGTAACAGGAAATAAACCAGTGTTTTATGAAAGACCTGATGGGCTGCCTCCAGTTAAAAAAATATACATATAAACTATTCAAGTATCCCGATATATATAAAATCTTGAACATGGCTGTGAACAGCAACTATGAACCGAGACTCTTGTAAAGGATGAAAGAATCAGCCAAATTGCGCAAAAATGCTGCGATGTGACAGCTGTAACTGTGGAAACGGATTAGCATAGCGCCCTCGTGCTTCTCTCTCGTTGCATTCTGTGAACCCATCTAGGAGATAAACACAGTTGTTGGTCATTAGAAAGGAGATGATTGGTATCTCTTTAAATGCGGTATGAACCCATTAGCTTAACTCGGCCAACTCTTCATCAATAAACCAACCCGCACTACTGTAAAACGTTAACGTGCAAATAATACTGCCTGAAAAATAAACTAGAGACAGAACGGATCAGTATCGAATGCAAGCTTCACGGCGAAGGGTAAAGTGGGCAGGCATTACTGTTGCCAATAACAATTACTGTGTGTGAGTAAAATATGTTTGTTTCCAAAAACACGCGGGTAGTAAACCTACCCAAGAGATAACTTTCGATTTTGACCGACTATGAAAATGTAGAGTAGAGCAAAATAAGCCCCAGATTTTTTTATATGGTCATAAGGCACGTAAGGGGTAAAACACACCCCTGACACAAATGATTTTAATATTTCTGAATGAATACTGCTGAAACAGTAACAATTGGTTCAAATGGCTCTGAGCACTATGGGACAACATCTGTGGCCATCAGTCCCCTAGAACTTAGAACTACTTAAACCTAACTAACCTAAGGATATCACAAACGACCATGCCCGAGGCAGGATTCGAATCTGCGACCGTAGCGGTTGCGCGGTTCCAGACGCGCCTAGATCCGCTCGGCCACATCGGCCGGCATTTGATTCATTTTCTAGACTTTGTAAGTAATGTTATGCGTAGTTTATTATGGGACAGAAGCATGCCTTTTGCAGAGAACTATGTGAATTCATAGGTGTACATTGCTGATATAAATCTATAGTGTCTTTGGTAATATCTTTACTATGAATTGGAACTGACTGAGGGGTGCGGTGTAAAAACGACGTTTGAGGATACCTGCTATTAATTTTCTATCCTGGAATTTACCTCTTCGCACAGAAAAACATCCTCCACACAGTGACCTAAAATCCTTGTCCAACGGAATAAAAATACAAATGATTATGTTATTTGGGCAAGCTCACTGCTTGGAGTACTCTCATATCTCTAAAAAAATTAATCATACCTATTCTCCCATTAATGTGAATTTCCAAAATAAGTTCATCAATATTCCATGTACTGGAATGATGGAATGTGCTAAGAATCATGAAAGTGTTATTTCCAACTAAGAACAAGTTTGAATAAGTACACTACTGGCCATTAAAATTGCTACACCAAGAAGAAATGCAGCTGATAAACGGGCATTCATTGGACAAATATATTATACTAGAACTGACATGTGATTACATTTTCACGCAATTTGGGTGCATAGATCCTGAGAAATCAGAACCCAGAACAATAACCTCTGGCAGTAATAACGGCCTCGATGCGCTTGGGCATTGAGTCAAACAGAGCTTGGATGGTGTGTACAGGTACAGCTGCCCAGGCAGCTTCAACACGATACCACAGTTCATCAAGAGTAGTGACTGGCGTATTGTGAGGAGCCAGTTGCTCGGCCACCATTGACCAGACGTTTTCAATTGGAGAGAGATCTGGAGAATGTGCTGGCCAGGGCAGCAGTCGAACATTTTCTGTATCCAGAAAGGCCCGTACAGGACCTGCAACATGCGATCGTGCATTATCCTGTTGAAATGTAGGGTTTCGCAGGCACCGAATGAAGAAGGGTGAAGCCACGGGTCATAACACATCTGAAATGTACCATCCACTGTTCAAAGTGCCGTCAGTGCGAACAAGAGGTGACCGAGACGTGTAACCAATGGCACCCCATACCATCACGCCGGGTGATACGCCAGTATGGCGATGACAAATATACGCTTCCAATGTGCGTTCACCGCGATGTCGCCAAACACGGATGCGACCATCAAGATGCTGTAAACAGAACCTGGATTCATCCGAAAAAATGACGTTTTGCCATTCGTACACCCAGGTTCGTCGTTGAGTACACCATCGCAGGCGCTCCTGTCTGTGATGCAGCGTGAAGGGTAACCGCAGTCACGGTCTCCGAGCTGATAGTCATGCTGCTGCAAACATCGTCGAACTGTTCGTGCAGATGGTTGTTGTCTTGCAAACGTCCCCATCTGTTGACTCAAGGATCGAGACGTGGCTCCACGATCCGTTACAGCCATGCGGATAAGATGCCTGTCATCTCGACTGCTAGTGATACGAGGCCGTTGGGATCGAGCACGGCGTTCCGTATTACCCTCCTGAACCCACCGATTCCATATTCTGCTAACAGTCATTGGATCTCGACCAACGCGAGCAGCAATGTCGCGATACGATAAACCGCAATCACGATAGGCTACAGTCCCGACCTTTATCAAAGTCGGAAACGTGATGGTACGCATTTCTCCTCCTTACACGAGGCATCACAACAACGTTTCTCCAGGCAACGCCGTTCAACTGCTGTTTGTGTATGAGAAATCGGTTGGAAACTTTCCTCATGTCAGCACTTTGTAGGTGTCGCCACCGGTGCCAACCTTGTGTGAATGCTCTGAAAAGCTAATCATTTGCATATCACAGCATGTTCTTCCTGTCGGTTAAATTTCGCGTCTGTAGCACGTCATCTTCGTGGTGTAGCAATTTTAATGGCCAGTACTGTAATAACTAATATTTATTAACAAAATAGCTAACTAACATGAGAAGGTACAGGGCTCTGCTACCTGCCTCCACCACCACTGGCTCGACTGATGGGTCGCCAGCTCGGTGAAATCACAACTCGGCCCACGGCCGACTGCCAGCAAACCAGGTTACGAATAACCTAAAATACCTTCATGCACAAATCACAACTCAACCACTGTCACCAGCTTGTTTACTATGTACCTAATCGTACAGTACAATTGATTACCGAATTACCGGTGCCTTACTAGGTTCTGCACAACCAGCTGAGAAGAAACGAAAGCCAGGTCGGAATGATATGTATGTTTCATAATATTTTACACTTCAGCCTGCATGTGGACATAAGTTGATATTCAAGTACTCAGTGATGTGTCTACTCAGTGGTTTTATATCAAATATGTATTTGTACTGTATGGGCTCCCGCCTGGAATATAAATTTCCTACTCTTATTTCGTACAGGTCGTGTTAGTGTTTATAAGTTGTTCCACATATGGATGGGTGGATTTATTTGTATGTTACATCTGTTGTGGCATGTTACATACTCGTAGGACATTGCACAGGCTTCATTACTTTTGTTGGGTGGCCGATTGAAATATGGAGGTGGTACAATGTCTTTGGTGTGTAATAAGGTGATCCTCTCTAGTGGTCGTCAGATTTGGTTAACGGGAACCTTGCTGACAAGTACACCTTGATTCGCCTTCCCATATATCCTAACATCGGGCCATTGCCCCATCTGAATTAGCCATCAATTTGGATATTGTAAGATTCAACCAACCAGCCAGGTGGAGACACACAATGCAGCTTTTTTCAAGCTCTCTCAGTTGCTGATAATTCTTGCTCACACAAGCACATGGCATCTCTGTGTCCGTCACAGTCATCACTGAACATCTGACAATGTTCACTCCCATTATATACCCCATATATCCAACTTCAAGCTTTATCAACACTAACGTAGTCTGATGGCCGTTCTACCTATCTCGTGAACAGAGCTTTCATCATTTACACACACACCAGAGGCGTGTACATGTACGAAAATATATTGACATCGAACCATGTTTCTGGGTGCTTCTGGCAGAGTATTTTGGTATGTTCTGATGCTTTAAAAGTCCACAAGGTTGCGTCATCCTACATGCCATTCCCAACAGATTGTATTTTCTGCTCGTCTATCAAACATCGGAGTAACAAAAAACTGAATGATCTTATAACATTTTCCAGAGGGATATTTGCTTCCGAAGTATATATGTCTGGAAATGCCTGTAACGAATAATATTATCCTGTACAAGTACGTGGCACCTCCGTGTCCCTCATAGTGATCACCAGACACCTGACACAGTTCGCATCACAAACATCGGCCATCAGACAACTGTGAATTGCTTCTAGTCTGCTACCAACTTTAGCAAAAACTTACAGCATCTCCATCTTTAGTTCGCAAACCCGCCATGAAACCAGTTTCATGTTCATTATCCTTTCCATTACTTTTTCCTTTAGCACTAATTCATTTAGTAACTTGTCATTTTTCTTGTACTTGTTTTTAAGGAATTGCCATATAGATAGCAGAGAGACTTCCGCTGAAAGCACTTCGCAGTCCTTCAACTTTTCACCTGATTGTATTCATGCGCTCAGTTTCTATGGTCACAGATCATTCAACTTGGTGTCAACTTCCTCTTCACTTATTGTTTTGTCTTGACTATATCCCTCGAGGAAGAACTCATTCTAGTGCCCCATGCGGATTCCCCGAGCAGCAGATATGATCAAAGTTTTCATTTTGTCAATTTCCCTCTCAATAACACCTATATGTAATAAATTTGCAATCTTTGTGTCCTGTTTTGGTGATTCACCTGCTTATCTTTGCAGATAATTACTTACCCTGTTTCTCAAATTTTTCGTTTTACATCCTCCCATGTTAGTTAGATAATAGTTCTACCTCAGCATGGAGGGTCAGAGACTAGCTATCATGTTTTACCAAGTAGTTCATTTGGTTATCGCTGGTCCTTTACTAACCGCACTACAGTATATGCTGAAGCACTTCGAACATTTTTTCCTATTCTTAAACAGCGGTTCGTCTTAAACTTTAACTCTCCTGTTTTGTTCGAGCAATATTTCGCTTTCTGCCTTAGCTACTTCCTTACATTTACCGATACACTGCCCACCGCCTTTGTCAACGGCAGTAACTTTCTCAAAATTGAATTGGCCTGAGTGATATGCTCCATCTTCACAATCTGAACACAGTTACTAATTAAACAGAATATATACCTAAACATATGGCGCACACAACAAACAAAAATATAAGAAATACTTCTACTTTGGTTCATACACTGACTTTACTGTAGGCTGCTCTTGACAGGCGTCAGTATAAAGCAATCGAAACAGTCCTCACCGGAGCCAATCAGACACCACTTGACTTCAGAAAACAGTACGTTGTGTTCAAAAACCTCCTAAAACAAACATAATCTGAGAGCGCCGCCTTGTTGTTGACCATTTGTATACTGGTGATATGTTAGTTTTTAAATAAGCTTTCACTACTGAAATACTTGTTTTTTTGTGATTTACTACCACTGCACATTCCTTTAAACAGAGCAACATACCTCCAGTGTTGCTAAAGACTGTCACCGCAAAACCACAAAAGCTGCTGCAATGTTTATTTGTGTATGGTCAACCAGCTTTTGTCAAGCAACGACCTTCAAGTCTCACAGATATTAATAAAGATGTACAAAATAATTGTGATGAACCATTGAATATGGCAAATACATAAGGTTAAAGCAAGTTCCTTGTCGTCTAGTACATAATTACTATGTTGCAGTATCAAAATAAAACGGTTAAAAATACAAGAGGCACAAAGAGCTTAAAACATATTTATTTAACTTGATCTTGTTAAGGTCATCAGGCACACATTTACACCGGACAAGGATTTCACACATACAGTATCTTTTTTTGCGTCATAGTTACCGAAGAAATAATGATTTTAAAAAGTTAATACTGATAGAAATTCTGCTACTGCTGCTGCTATCACTAATAATGATAATAATAACAATAATGAAAGTAGTAGACATAAGAATTCCATTATACATGTTTCAGTTTGTCAATACGTGCGAAAACTGAGAATCCATTACGATATTCAGCATACTGTCTGGTGTAAGTGCATCGTGAACTGACGACTGCATTAGCTGATATCTGGTTTAATACAAGCGCAGGGATATTACATATAAGTTATCATCATTAATAGAAACTTGATCAGAGATGCATGACTTACAGTGCTTACATCCTTGATCGTGGACTACGAGTAAAACTAACAAAACTAGTGCAACCCAGGGAGCCACTTGAACCATCAGGTATTAAAACGAATGTGTTAAAATGAATTTGTAGATAGACTTTTGTAATCGTCTGGTGCCAAACAGTATACAGGGTGTTACAAAAAGGTACGGCCAAACTTTCAGGAAACATTCCTCACACACTAATAAAGAAAAGATGTTGTGTGGACATGTGTCCGGAGACGCTTAATTTCCATGTTAGAGCTCATTTTAGTTTCGTCAGTATGTACTGTACTTCCTCGATTCACCGCCATGATTTCATACGAGGTACTCTACCTGTGCTGCTAGAACATGTGCCTTTACAAGTACGACACAACATGTGGTTCATGCACGATGGAGCTGCTGCACATTCCAGTCGAAGTGTCCGTACGCTTCTCAACAACAGACTCGGTGACCGATGGATTGGTAGAGTCGGACCAATTCCATGGCCTCCACGCTCTCCTGACCTCAGCCTTCTTGACTTTCATTTATGGGGGCATTTGAAAGCTCTTGTCAACGCAACCCCGGTACCAAATTTAGAGACTCTTCGTGCTCGTATTGTGGACGGCTGCGATACAATACGCCATTCTCCAGGCCTGCATCAGCGCATAAGGGATTCCATGCGACGGAGGGTGGATCCTTGTATCCTCGCTAACGGAGGAAATTTTGAACATTTCTTGTAACAAAGTGTTTGAAGTCACGCTCGTACGTTTTGTTGCTGTGTGTTTCCATTCCATGATTAATGTGATTTGAAGAGAAGTAATAAAATGAGCTCTAACATGGAAAATAAGCGTTTCCAGACACATGTCCACATAACATCTTTTCTTTATTTGTGTGTGAGGAATGTTTCCTGAAAGTTTGGCCGTACCTTTTTGTAACACCCTGTATAAAAGCGTATACTCGGTATACATTTCAACTGGACTGTTTTAAAGACGGCACAAACGACTAGATCGTGCGAGTAGACACTGAGGCGACAATAGTCATGGGGTACCTCCTAATATCGTGTTGGACCTCCTTCTGCCCGGCGTAGTGTAGCAGTTTGATTTGACACGGACAAGTCGTTGGAAGTCCCATGCAGCCATGCTGCCTCTATAGCCGTACATAACTGCGAAAGGATTTTGTGCACCAGCTGACATAATTTTGTGTTCGATGTGATCCATGTCGGGCAATCTGGGTGGCCAAGTCCTTCGTTCTCCAGAATGTTCTTCAAACCAATGTAAACAATTGTGGTTAGATGATATGACACCGTTGTTTGGGATCATCAAGTTTATGAATGGCTGAAAATGGCCTCAAAGTAGCCGAACTAAACCATTTCCAGTCAATGATCGTTCTGATGGCCTACATCATTATAGAGCCACAACCAGCTTGCTTAGAGTCTAGTTGTCAACTTGGGCCCATGGCTTTGTGGGGTCTGGGTCGTACTAGTACTCTACCATCAGCTCTACAGCAATTGGGACTAATCCCACCAGTCGTCTAGTGTCCAATGGTGCAGTCGCGAACTCATGAGGGGCACTGCAGGCGTTGTAGTGCCATTAGCTACACCATTATAGAGCCACAACCAGCTTGCTTAGAGTCTAGTTGTCAACTTGGGCCCATGGCTTCGTGGGGTCTGGGTCGTACTAGTACTCTACCATCAGCTCTACAGCAATTGGGACTAATCCCACCAGTCGTCTAGTGTCCAATGGTACAGTCGCGAACTCAAGAGGGGCACTGCAGGCGTTTTAGTGCTGTTAGCTACACCATTATAGAGCCACAACCAGCTTGCTTAGAGTCTAGTTGTCAACTTGGGCCCATGGCTTCGTGGGGTCTGGGTCATACTAGTACTCTACCATCAGCTCTACAGCAATTGGGACTAATCCCACCAGTCGTCTAGTGTCCAATGGTACAGTCGCGAACTCATGAGGGGCGCTGCAGGCGTTGTAATGCTGTTAGCTACACCATTATAGAGCCACAACCAGCTTGCTTAGAGTCTAGTTGTCAACTTGGGCCCATGGCTTCGTGGGGTCTGGGTCGTACTAGTACTCTACCATCAGCTCTACAGCAATTGGAACTAATCCCACCAGTCGTCTAGTGTCCAATGGTACAGTCGCGAACTCATGAGGGGCGCTGCAGGCGTTGTAGTGCTGTTAGCTACACCATTATAGAGCCACAACCAGCTTGCTTAGAGTCTAGTTGTCAACTTGGGCCCATGGCTTCGTGGGGTCTGGGTCGTGCTAGTACTCTACCATCAGCTCTACAGCAATTGGGACTAATCCCACCAGTCGTCTAGTGTCCAATGGTACAGTCGCGAACTCATGAGGGGCACTGCAGGCGTTGTAGTGCTGTTAGCAAAGGCATTCATAACAGTCGTTTGATCCTAAGGCTCACTAGTAACACTTTCGCCACACTATTCTAACGTAATGCAATCGAATATAGATAGTGCGCTGCTTCGACTGAGGTGCGGCGAATTAATAATGCCGAGAGTAGTGCAAACTCCCTGCGAGAACTGGATGCTACGTGCTACGGACGCATCTCTCTGGAGTAAGTAACCAAAGGAGTATATTTGAGGACCCGGTGTGAAGCGGTTACAGGGATCGGACGTGTTTTATGTTGACATTCCGAGCGGCTTCATCTGATTCACTAGTTTTACGAGGGATGCCCAGGAATTAATGTACCACTTTTTTTTCTCAGCCGAAAAGTATGCTACGAATGCGAAACATTACGTATGTTTTACTTGAAGTCTCCTGAGTGAACGCGCCAAGTTTCCGTCACATCCGACAGATAGTGTATCTGGAGGACAATTTCAAATTGGCGTCTGTAGGTGATGTACTTTACAAACAACGTGCCGTTATTGAATTTTTCACTGCAGGGAGAAAACTACTGGGAATATTCACAAAGTCTATGGAGCATCTGCTGTCGACAGTGTACAGTCAGTCACTGGGTACTGAGGGTGAGGTCTTCGGAAGGCTGTTCGGCGGAGCTCCACGATTTGTGGCGGTCGGGGAGACCATCCACGGCTGTCCATCCGACATGTTGCAGCAAGCTGATGTCATTCGCGAGAATAGACGCATCCGTGGAAGACATTTTGAGGACGATCAGGAGCTGATTCACACAAGGATTAGTACCGACATCGCATATACGCCCGTGTTTCGAGCTGGAGTAAGGTTATAGAATGGGATGGAGATAAAGTGTAAAAAGAGGGTGTGTAGGTAAAACACCATTCTTTCATGTGTGTAATTGTCATTAAGTTCGGTAAATTGTTGAAGAAAAAAATGTGGTGGATATCTTTCTGGGCAACCCTCGTTCACACTGTCCACAACCAAGGGCATATATGTATACTGAGAGGCACCCACATGCCTTGCTCATACTGTGGCATCAATCAGTTAGGCCTACAAGATGAGTGGTCTGCCAAGCGAGTGGACTCATTCTTATTTATCGAGTAACATGAACTCTAGTACTCACAATTAAGTTACAAGTTATTCTCCTGTTTGAATATTACGCAACGGGTACGGAAACGACATCTGACTATTAGTAATTTACACAACTCTGACTGTTCACTAAGCACTGGCAATACCACATTTTCTGTCTTATTTAACGGCTTTGATCAACACGTGGCCATCCCACTGAATATGAATGGCGCACACATTATAAATTCTGGGTATCGTGACAACATACTATTCGAAGGAAAAGGCCACCAATCTTTTTCTTTTCACTGTCTTATTTATTCTGATAAATTCTATAACCTAAACACACAAATTCTATAACCTACAAGAATAACACATGAGAAATTCCATCCAGTGGGCATGGCTATACATTGGTGATTCTCTATCTTATGGTCTCGTAATTATTTAACGCTACAGTGCACTTTCAGGATAGGATGGTGGATCTTTTGCTATATCTCACACTTCCACTCTCACACCCATCATTACAAAAATTTCCTCCAGACCGAGCGGTACAAAAAGGAACATGCATAACCCACTGCCTCTGAAACTATCTTGTTACTCTCCCATGCCAACCACACATACTTAAATTTCATGAAATACATCACACTGGCAACATACAACACAAAGAATAGTCACAACGTTATAATCACATCACCTTCAGCTTTCCCACTTCAATTAGTATTTACCCCAGTTTCACACGACACTGCCCCACTTCGTATTTTTTCTTTCCTACTATGAACTCTGGAGGATATATGCACATCTTCCTGTGCAATGCAAGCCAAGTGGCGTTGCTGGATAGACGGCTGACTCACCTTGCTTCTCTCTCAGAGTATTATAGTTTGAATCAAGCGTCACACGGAAACATAACACGCAAAGTAATATTAAGAACATATTCATCACACACGCGAGTCCTCAACTGATATCATGGACGAGTACTTCTCTTTATCCTTTGTCTCATACACAGATTGAAACTCACACAGTACTCACCACGTGGAAGTACTCGTCTCTAATTTCAAGTTCTGCACACGCCATTTCTTAAATATTTCCAACTTATAGTACACACGCTAGTAATTCAGTTTAACTTAAGCACTCGGAAGTATTTCAACTTATTGCTACACGTGGTTTCATAGCGACCGTTGGTCACTTCCGAAGATTACTACGATCCCCTTAATATTACCTGCCTGACTTTTAATTCTCCCCACAAAAGTTCCTGAAACAGAGAAATTATTATTCCAAACTACTCTTAAGTATTTCACATGCGTACCATGTCTCCACTCTTTTGTCTTTACGGAGCACACCTAAGACAGGTCTTACCAACACTAGATCCAGCGACAGAGTGCTGAAACGTGGCCGTTCTTCAGGTCATCTCGCACCTCCGTCGAGGTGGGGGAAGACCATGCTACCCATTGGACAGCCACATTTCAGGCGCTCAAAGCTCTGGTAAATTTCATCTCTTTGGTTCTACCAAAGGTGACCAAAAGATCCTATCAAAGATGATCATATATTCACATTCACTATCTGCGGTTAGCAGACGACCATACATTCATTCATTACACAGATCTCACCAAACTGCATGTAGGTATTTATTTCGTGGGAGTGCACATGTGATCAATTAAATAAATAAATTGTCATTCTTTCCCACACTGGTATCCAGCTTTGCTTTATTAATTGAAATTGAGCTATTATTAGAAAAAATATGTTGCTCTGACAAGAATAATGAAGTATGTTGTACCTATTTTCAATGTCGGGCGGTACTGTACCCTTTCAATATATATATATATATATATATATATATATACACACACACATTGTTGTGCATCTCTGATAAAGTTGTTAGGGAGTATCTTAACTTGTAAGTAATATCGCATCGGCTGATACAGTCATCAGTTTGTGATATGACTTTGACGAGATTGTGTGCTAAACAGTGCATCGATCTTTCAATCTGTAGACTTATTGGCTAATAGAAAAAGGGAATACAATGGAATGTATATGTATCAGAGGCAGGTACAATGCGTATACTTTTTTTTTTGCTGTATTTGAGCTTATATTTTTTGGCTAATTCATTTATGTGCTGTAACTGACGATAATTATGTACTTGAAAACAAGAAGCTCGTTTTAACCTGATGTAATGGCTTCTTTATGTAACTGCTTCATATGCAATGGCTCACATTCCCACCATGAGGCTGGTGAATTAGTAGTTTCGGCGAGCTTTGGCACCATCGGGTGGCCCATTGAATGGGAGGACAGCCCCCTTGTGGTCCAACTTCCCCGAGGTCTTAAGAGCTTTGCAGTGGCAGAAAGCAGCACCCTTCCCCCTGGGGCCACGTAAGCAGTCGACCACCAGTCCACCAAGCTTTGTGTTGAGGACGCAGTTTTGATGAGGAAGGAAGAAGTGTGGCATGAGGGAGTTGCAAATACTGGTTTCACACCATGTTCCTTAGCTGAATCACTTTCTAAATTCGGTAATTTTATTATGAGGTTGCACCGTGGGCGACGTGTAGCAGCACTGTTGGTCTGATAATATACACTTCGGCGATCACCGACTATATTCAGTGTCGCAGTATTCTGTCTGGAAAAACTACTTCATTCAGAGGTAATATCATAAGTCGGTTTACAAAGCGGGTACAGCTTTAAACATGAATATCTGTGTGCACCTCTAGAACCAAGACCGCTCGTGACAGTAACATCCAGTAGTTGTTGCGATCGTATTTTTTAACATCTGGCGGTTTATGAGACATGTTCCCCCCATCGCTGATTTTTGGTCAGTATTATTTCGTATCGCCAGCAATCAGTTATTGGCGGATTTTTATACTTAGTAGTAGGAAGGAAGTTATTAATTTGACGTGGAATACTGTGATAGCAGCAAGTCGTGAGAATGGTACAGATATTTCTATTTCCAGGGCCACCGTCGTCAGCAGGTTGTATTTCCGATACTTCGCTCATTGTCGAATGTCGTCCAATTGGGACCACGATCATAATATTTAATTGTAAGTACAGTTCAAAAAATTCAAATGGCTCTGAGCACTATGGATCTCAACTTCTAAAGTCATTAGTCCCCTAGAACATAGAACTAGTTAAACCTAACTAACCTAAGGACATCACACACATCCATGCCCGAGGCAGGATTCGAACCTGCGACCGTAGCGGTCTCGCGGTTCCAGACTGCAGCGCCTAGAACCACACGGCCACTTCGGCCGGCTGTAAGTACAGTGATAAAACATATATGTAGCCGGTTTAATAGGACGATTCTGCATGGGATTGCAGGAATGTAGCTGACTTAATGGTGTCGTCCTCTAGACGACCGAATAGCAAACTAATATTTAGTATGTGTTGGACTGCTTTCGTGATGGCATGAAAATTTGAGGAGATTCAATATGGGCGTGTGTTTGTGCCGGTCCATTATTACTCCCCATGTAAATTGCCCAGTTGACTGCTTCTCCACATTTACCACCTTTATTTAGTAGAGAGAACATCGACTGTGATGTATGCGTCTAGCAGGTGAAAGACGGGGTGAAGACACGTTTGTTGGTTCTTTGGATATTAGAAACACCTTAGTTGACTTTGTAAATTATAGGGATGAATTGGAATTTGTTACATCACTGACATCAGTATTCGCGAGAGGAAATATCAGTCTCCTCTTTTTTTTTTTTTTTTTGAGTTTTCAAGTAAAGGTCTTTGTAGACGGGATAAGTTTCTAGTTACTCAGTGGTTTGCAGCACCCTGCACCTCAATGAAGTTTCGCGTTTCTAAGAAATTATTTCCAGTCTGTATCTTCGGAATTACGCTGTGCAAGCGATACTGCTATACAAGCGATATTGCTATGAGCTTGATATCAAGAAGTATAGCATAAACAGTATAATATTCTTACAAACCATGTGAAAATAGATGTTTTCTTGTAATCCCAGTGTCTGGTGATGGGTGCAGAAAGCTAGCAAGGAAGCAAATAGGTCGGAGCCATCAGTAGTGGCTGAGGGGCACCGACCCAGCCTTTGTACAACAGTCTTCGCGATATACATACGTGTGTCTGGTGATCGCTACTGCATGTCCTGTCATGAGGGAGGTATAGATTCAGCACCTCGACAGCCTTAAGGGGAAGCAAAGTTTTTTTAGACGTGAAAAGTAAAGTGTAGTGTAGATACTGAGATTCGTTCCAGAACCATGACTGTAATGAGGAGACATATCCAGTACACTGCTCAGTGTCAGGCTATGGCAGCAATCCTAATATTTAATTGGGACTACACTGATAAATATGTGCCTGGTTCCCAATATTCTTGTGAGTCTGGAGATGGCTGTAGAAAGCACAGCAGCTAGCAAGCAGGTTAGGGCCAGAAATAGCATCTCAGTGGACGCCTTTGTTCCGAGCTGGGGCTTACCCATCCTTCGCATACTGGTTCACACAATGGTTGTTTGGTTGGTTTAAAAGAGGGGAGAAGGGACGAAGCGTTCAGACAATCCGAGAAAGCTTCTGGCTTATGACGATTTGGCTCGCGCCTCCCCGTGGACGGGCGAATAGTGAACTAACACCGTTTGCATTGAGTCACCATCAGGAGCACGTGCGTCGGTGTATACTCTGCGGAAATTTGACAATATTCAATATGTCGAGTGTTTGCGCTGGGAGTATTGATAACATTCGAACTCGTACCACTCAGGTCCTCCTGGGATGTGGGGTTGTCCACAGCCAGTTGGTCTATCTCTGGCTGACATGCTCTTCTGCATCTGTCGTCATGGCCCTCGTTTAGGGCGGAATTTTCCTCCGTCGGTGCGATTCGAGGGTTGGATTCCCTCACTGCCCGGGCTACTCTGAGAGTGTATCTTCGACGTGTTGTCTGCACGCCGTCACTACTGCTCGCCGTCTGGTCCTCCTCGCCGCAGCCGCCTGCCGGTGCTCGCCGCCGCCGCCGCCTGCCGCTGCCGCCGCCACCTTGTCACCGCCCTTCTCGCGCGCCGCCACCATGTCCCAGCCCACCACCACTATCATTTTCACCTCTCCCTCCGCTGCTCCAACCACCATCACATGGAGCTCATCCTCCACCCCCCTTTCCGTCCTTCCTTCTCTCCATGTCCACCCCACCGCTGCGCCATTTTCCGCTGTAACTACACCCAACTCGCCCTCCCCTATCAATGTCGCCCCATCGACAGCTACTGACTTTCCGCCGCTCCCTGCACCGCCACCGACAGGCTCCAAGCCAGCACGAATTTCGGCTCGACGTTCCACAGTCTCTGTGACACCCACGCCCCCTCCCTCTGCGTCATCCTTTGCTCAGGGTGGTACTGCCCCCTGCCATCTCCCCCACAACCCATCCCCCAGCCCCCTCTCCACCCGGTTGTGACCACAAAACCTTCAAAGTGCCCGAATGTTAACCCTTCCCCCGAAATCTCCTCCAAGAAAACCCCCGAACCCCATGACCCACCCACCCCCATGGACGCAGCCCCGACCCCCACCCCTGCCATGCCTGCCACCCACACCTTTGTCCTCTCCAATCCTGACCCTAAATTCCTTGAGGCCCACTCCCTCACCCTCGCCATCCGGAAATACTACCCCAATGCCCCCATCTCCCTTCTGATTCCTCGCAAGGACTCGGTCCTCATTAAATCCCCCAATGCTTCCTTCCACACCGATCTCCTCTCCCACATCCCCAACGTGCAACCCTCACCCCCTACCACACCCCGTCCTCTCCCCGTCAGCCTCAACCTCCCCGACGTCTGCCAACCTTCACCGCTGTGATCACGAAACTTAGCCCCTTGGTCACGGAGGCTGAGGTGCTGGCGGAACTCAACTCCCAGCCCGACATTGAAATCCGCTCGGCCCATCTCATCTTCAATGATGCCAGGCCGACTTTTCTCATGCGGATGTTCACTGAATCCTCCTCCTCCATTGACCGCCTCCTCACTGAGGGAGCCCTCATCTACAATCGCCGTCACAAGGTGGACCCATCCTGTTCCCCAGTCCAATCCTGCTGCTGCCAACGCTGCCTCACATACAGCGACCATGTTACCTCTGCCTGCAAGAACCCCCCTACTTGTCCCCACTGCAAAGCTTCACACTTCCTCAAGAATTGCGCCAACCTCACCTCTCCTTCCTCCTGCAACTCCTGTAATGAACCACATCCTACCTACTCCTCAAAGTGTAAAGTGAAACCTCCTCCAGCCACCCCTGAGCTCACCGTCCCTGTCCGTCCTGTTGATGACCCCATCCACCCCAACAACTCGCTCCGCCCTCCACCTATTGCAGAGGACATCATCTGTTTCATCATCATTGTGCTCCAAAACATCCACCCCTTCCAGCGCTCCCACACCCTTTCCCAAATCGCCCTTGCTGCCCATTCCATCTTCCATCTTACCACCTATGCCACTTACTCCCACAACCAGGCCTACTTCACCTTCACCCCCCCTCACCACCCTCGTCTAACTCTCCCCTCCCATGGTACAACAACCCTACCGCATCCTGTACCACAATGTTCGCTCCCTGCCCAACCACAAACTCCTCTTCCTCCACACCCTCCGTCAGCACCATGTGGATGCCTTTGTCCTAAATGAAACCTTCCTTCAACCCCATATATCCATCTCCACAGCTCCTTACACCCTTCACTGCACCGATAACTCGTACCCTCTGGGGAGTGGCGGAGTTGCTATAGGCCACTTCAAGCACCTCCCTGTCTGGCCCCAACCTCTCCTTATCAATCCTGCCGAGCATCCCACCCTCAGCCTCTTCTTCCCCACCCTTACCATCACCTGTGCCACCATTTATGCCCGCCCTCGCCCCCTCCATCCCGTACAATTTCCTGGCCCACATTGACCACACTTTCTCCACCTACGTGATTGCCACCGACCTCAGTATCCACAGCCATGATCCTGCCGACCTCCAGCAGTGGCATCAGTTTCTCACCACCCTCCAGGGATACCTGGTTCCCCTGCCTCAGCACACCCAACCTGAATCCAACACCACTCCCGATGTGGTCCTTCCCTCTCCCAACCTCCTTGGGCGCATCACTGCAGATGTCCATGACCTCATTGGCAGTGACCATGCCCCTGTTCTCCTCACTATCTCTAATGGTCGCCATCCCTGCAACGCTCCTCGCCGCGACATCCCTCCTAAACTTGTCTATGATTACTCCCATGCCAACTGGGATGCCTACCGGGACTCCATTCACACCCAGGTTGACGGCCACGACCTTACCCTCCAATCTCCTGATGACATCTCTCGCACTGCTACCTTCCTGCACCAGACCTTGTCTGACGCCTTCGCCACCCATATCCCCACCAAAGACATCCACCCTCACTGCCCCACCCTGCCTCCACAGGCCGTCCTTCTCCTTCAAGAGTCCCGCCACCTCTACCGCTCTTTTCTCCGCACTCGTGACCGGGATACACTTACCCACCACCGGCAATTACAACGACACATCCGCAACCTGCTAACTGTGAAGAAACGCCGTGCCTGGCGCCAGACATGTACACAACTCAACACCACGCTCCCCATAAACTCTTCCAAGTACTGGTCTGCTTTCCACCGCCATACTGGGAACCACCCCACCCCCCAGTACCCTCTCCTCCTTGATGACCGTCCCTTTCCTGACAACCTCAGTAAGGCCAACCACTTTGCCTCTCACCTCTCAGATGTTTTTTCCATCCCAGATGATTCCCACTTTGATTATTCCCTCTTCCCTGACGTCATGGACTGTACGAATACCTCTGTTCCTCCCCTTGCTCCTAGCTTCCAGTACTTGGGCCACACACCACCATCTGAACTCAACACTCCCATCACTACAGAGGACATCAGCCTCACACTCCGCACTAAACGCATCACTGCTCCCGGCCATGACTGCACTACCTACCACCACCTCAAACACTGCCCTCCCTCCTTCCTTTCAGTTCTTGCCACCCTCTACAATGTCATCCTTGCCACTGGCTTCTATCCCAACCTGTGGGAAACCTCCCGTATCCTGATGTTCTCCAAACCCAACAAGCCTCCATCTGATGCCTCTTCCTATCGTCCTATCTGTCTCACCTCGGTGTTCAGCAAGCTCTTGGAATCCATCCTTTCCCGGCACATCCATCACCACCTCCGCCAAAACCACCTCCTCCCCAACACCCAATGTGGCTTTCGACTTTCCTTCTCTGCTGATGACCAACTACTCCGTCTAACTCATCTCCTCTCCCTCTAGCTTAACTCCCATCGCTCCACCATTTTTGTCTCCCTCGACCTCGGAAAGGACTATGACCGTGTCTGGCATCCTGGTCTTCTGTTTAAACTCCAAATCTACGCCCTTCCTATCAATTACATCCGTCTGATGGCCTCCTTCCTCTCCCGCCGCCCCTCCTATGTTACCATCCATAATGCCAATTCCCACACCTTATACCCCTCTGGAGGTGTGCCCCAGGGCTCTGTCCTCTCCCCTCTCCTCTACCTCCTGTACATGGCAGATATGCCCCAACCCCCCCCCCTCCAGTACACCTCTTGCAATATGCCGATGACACCGCATTCCTTGCCCTCGCTCCTACCCTCCAACAGTCCCAACGCCTTCTCCAGAATCACCTTGACCTTTTTGCTGCATGGTGTAACCAGTGGCTCCTGAAAATCAATCCTTCCAAGACCCAGGCAATCATCGTAGGTCACACCACTCGCTCCTTCTGGCTCCTGGATTTCTCCCTTACTGTCCGCGCCCATCCTGTCCGCCTCACCCCCACCCTCACCTACCTTGGCCTCACCATTGACTGTCACCTCACCTGGATCCCTCATCTCTGCTCCATCCAATCTAAAGCCCACAACCGCCTCCGGCTCCTCAAACTCCTCTCTGGCCGGACATGGGGGTTGCACCCCTCTACCATCCTCCACACCTACAAATCCTTAATCCGTCCCATCCTCTGTTATGCCAGTCCTGTCTAGATATCTGCCCCCCCTCCCCCAAATTCTATGTCCCTCCAGGTCCTTGAGCGTCATGCACTCCGCCTCACCTTCCGTATAGGCCTCCCATCCCCCACACAGATCCACTGTGACCTCATTCCTTTCCCCCATCTGCTCCTATTCCTCGAACTTATCCACATCCTCTACACCTCCCGCCACCTTGATCCCCCTTACCCCCTGGTTGCTCCTCTCCCATCCCCGCCCTCTCCCACGTCTTCACTGTTGTGTCCCCCCTACCCTCCATCTCTACACCCTTCATCTCCTTTCCCAAGGTGGCTTCCATCACCTCCCCCTCCCGAATGATGCCCTCTCTCCCTCCATTTATCCCTCCTATCAACTCTCTCACTCCCCCTCCTTTCCTCTGTCCTTTTCCCGGGCTCCCTCTCCCCCCTTCCATCCTCTTTTTCCCCACGTCCCCTCTCTCTGCCCCCTTCTCGCCCCCGAGTCCTTTTGCATTTCTGCCTTTTCTCATTCTCTCTCGTGTCTGCCCTGCCCCTCTCCCCCCTTATGAGTCCTCTCCCTCCTTGGTTCCCCCCCCCTTTTCGATTTTTCCTCTCCTCCCTCCTTGTTTTTCCCCCTCCTCCAGGTCCCCCCGCCCATCTGCCCTTGGCTCGGGAGTGTCATCTTTGTGCCGCCATTTTCACCCAGTGTTTTACAGTGGGTGTTCTGTGTTGTGTGTCTTTTGGGAAGTGTTGCGAACGGCCATCATACTGTCGCTGGGTGTGATTTTCTATCTCTTGTGAACAGAAACCGGACTGTCGCCATGTTTTTTTAATTGTGTGTATTTTATTAACATTGCCAACCCTTTTGCTTTCTGTTTTAAGTTTCCGCATTTTCCGCCATTTTGTACTTTAAGTTACCGTTTTATCGCCTCTTTTTCTTGTTTCTTTTCTTCTTCCGTTTTTCACAAAAGTCTGTAGGCTGTAGAGCAGCGTACTAAGCTGCTGCCAGCCCGCCCACTTCAGGGGGAATTGAAAATCAATAAAGGAAAAAAAAAATCCGTCGGTGCTGCTCATCGGCACGGTGGGTACTTGTGATGTATTTGAAGATCTGTAGATTACTTTTGCGGGGTTTAGCTGTCAGTGCAATATGGCGATCTGTACACTGTAGTTTTATCAGTGAAAGACTTGTCTGCAGATAAAGGAGGCGGACACTGCTTCCACACCGGCAGCATCAATAATTTGGTGGGTAAATTCAGTAAGAGCCCATCAGAATGCTCCATTCATTTCAAAGACATCATTTGTGCTGTGGCATAGGAACTTCTGCAAACTGGTTCGAACAAGATGGAGGCAAGGTATCTATGAAAAGTTCCGAAAAAAGATGTGTTCAAATACAAGTGAAACAGACCATCCACCTCTGGCCGGAAGTTGTCACTCATCCGCCACTGTGGCATTAGGACATCTCCAGTCATTAGTTGTAGGATACCAAAAATTCCCGCCATTTTTCTCTTCTGTAGGGCAGTGTTTTGAATTCTGTTTGCGTAATTGTTCTGATTTCCTCCCGTCTGTGCTTAGACAGTGCTGTCTTTCCAACCTACCAGAATGCTTTTTTGATTAACATTGTACTCGTGAGCATGCACAGGTTTTATGAAGGCCATTAGTGGTTAGATTAGATTAGATTAATTATTCATTCCTTAGATCCATAAACAGGGAATCCTCCTGGGTGTGGAACATGTCAGATAAACACATTACAAAAATGTAATTAGAAAAACTTGAGTTTCATTAGTTTTAATGATCCTCAGTCAATAAACAGTAAAATTATGTACATGAATTAAATTTAACTTCTAATATTTACAGGTTTAATACTTACATCTGCTTTCATTCTTTCATTAAATGCATCATTCAGACATTTGCCAGTTTCTTGGCTATTACAACCAAGTATTGTCAAAAATTAAAGTAAATTATTCATGTCAGTGATCCTCAGTTAAAAACAGTCAGATTATGTACAAGATTTAAAATTAAATTTTTACTATTTACAGACTTAAGACTTACGTCTGCTTTCTATTCATCCATCATTCGCACAGTAGGTAGCTACTTGGCTGTTACAACCAAGTATTGTCAAAAATTAAAGTACAATAAATTTTTATTAAAATGGTCTACTGCACTTGTTGAGAAACTCATGGATGGAATAGAAGGAGCTCGCCACCAAAAATTCTTTTAAATTATGTTTAAATTGTGTCTTGTCTGAAACTAAACTCTTAATGGTTGCTGGTAACTTATTGAAAATATGCGTTGCTGAATACTGGACTCCTTTCTCGGCAAGAGTAAGTGATTTTAAATCTTTATGTATATTGTTCTTATTCCTAGTATTGATATTGCGTACTAAGCAGTTAGTTGGAAAAAGAGATGTATTATTTACAACAAACTTCATTAAGGAATAAATATACTGAGAAGCTGTGGTTAGTAAGCCCAATTCTTTGAATAGGTTTCGACATGATGTTCTTGGATTTACATTACTCATTACTCTTATTATAAGCTTCTGTACTCTAACAATTTTTTCTCTCTTTATGGAGTTACCCCAAAATATGATACCATATGACATAATGGAGTGAAAATAAGCAAAATATGCCAGTTTTTTTATATTTATGTCTCCTATGTCTGGTGAGAATGTTTAACGTTTCTCAGACGTATGTTGAATGAAGGACATCACGATTTCCAGGAAGGAGTACGTGATGTCTCATTAGGACCACCAGGAAGAAAGCAGTCGGTTTTATTCTAGGCTATTTTCGTAAACATATCCTGTTAGGACAAGAATTTCTGTGCAGACAAGCTGAGACATCACAAAAGCTCTTACAAAAGCGACCGTTAACTATTTCTGTGACACTTTAGGATTTCTGAGAGGGAGACTTGGCTCTAATTTACGAAGACATGTGACATCAGTATAACACTGACAACCTTTCTGCTGCGCCTGCGAGGGTGAGCCGCTATGCAAACATCTCGCTGAGGGTGATCCGATATGCAAACATCCCTCTCAGTGCATGACCTGCAGGTCTGAGTCATGACGCCAGCAATGGTGCCCAGGTTAACACGTATTTTTACTGGTATTTCTCAGGTGTCATGTGTGAAACAGATGCTGCCGCCTCATCCTTGCCAGACACAAACTGACACCTGCGCGTGGTTCGGCAGCAGACGGCCGTGCTGTCACTTTGAGGGGGCCACCGGTGCATCCCGACTCCTGGGAGCATGTGCTGTGGCTTTGTGTGCGGTCCAGTGGACAGGGGACGGTGGACAGTGCGTGATTCGCTATCGAACGATTTTTAACTGTGTAATTACGTGTGTTTCATGACGGTGTTCCTTGCACGATTGGAATAAAAAACAAGAAAGGAAATCGGTTTAATTGGGTCTTCTACGACCTGCATCTATTCAAACAGCAGAGAATGATGAGCAAGAGAAATCCAACCCCTGCAACTATTTTTATTTTTATTTATTTATTTATTTATTTATTTTACTTTTTTTGTAAATATACTGTATACCCTTGGATTTCCCCTCAAGAGATTCTACCTCTCCACCGCAAAGCCGTTAATTTTCGCAGAGGAGGGGAGGAGAAAGGGGACGGGAGAGGAAGGGGAGATGGGATGGTGGGGGTGGTGATCAGTTTCCTGTAAAATTCTTTAAATAAGTAAATAAACTATATTCCATACACTGTCTTGAATCCCCTAAACTGTTTAAATAAACAATATTCCACACATTGTCTAAATTGTTTAAACAATATTCCATACACTGCAATCGAATTCCCTCCAAATGACCGATCAACTAAGTCTATTTCCCGGCAATTTCCAGGAGGGGAGGAAGTTTACCAGAGGGGGAGATGTTGACTAATTTATCAATTTAATTGAGTAGTCAATCAAATTAATAAGTGTGAGAGGAGCTATTTCGATAACTCAGGCCTGAAAATGTACCTGTAGCAGCGAGAGGGGAGGTTTCCTAAGGGGGCAGGGGGGGGGGACAAAACGTTAAGAACATGTGAATCAAAAGGAAGGATCCTTTTAGCAGAACAACAGGTTAAGGACCTGTTAATCAAAGGAGAAAAATAGGTTAGTGACCTGTCAATCAAAGAACAATAGGTTTGCCCCTGAGTACATACCTGCCCCTGATGTAGGCAACCTGCACTAACTTAATGTGCTGGTACGAACTTTGTCCTACTACTCACGTTTATTGATTGAAGAGAGCTGAAAGAGGGTGGATGGGCTAGAAACATACTGAAACAAAATCTTAGAAAAATGTCAAACTAAAAACCAATGTTATCGTGATTTATATCAGTCGATTGCGTCTGATCACAGGATTTCGAAATTGAAATTGGATTTTGTTAGGGCGAAGTATCAGAGCACTATAAGAGTTACCAAAATATCTTTATCGAAGTTAATACTTCATTAACAGTAATTAAAACATTATCTTTTAAGTGAAACTAGTTATCAGAATTGATATAATTTGATCTTGTGCCTCCACAAAAATATTACATTACTTCAAAAGGCTTTTTCTTAAAAAAATGGGGGGGGGGGGGGAATTAATGTGAGCTGTGTTCTCGCATTTAGCTTGGGAGTATTAGTTTAAGGAAGTTATCCCATTTTGTACACTACTTCGCACATAATGGTGAGGAGAGGTGGGCTACAGAGCAGCAGCTGTCGTCATAGGGAAGTTGAACAGGAGCAGAAATAATTAGGGAAGACATAAATATAAGGCTCTGGCTACTAATGCACAAGGGAACGGTCGAAGACTGAGTCAGACTGAAGACTGTCAAAGATTGCGACTGAGGCTGAGCTCTGTAGCTGGCGCCAGCCCTCCTATATCGCCGTGGCAGCTGGCGCTCGTAGTGAGAGCCACTGAAGGAGTGGCTCAGCGGGCGCGCATGATTGTATCTGCTGGGGATCTGCCTGAGTGCTATCGGCGTCTGTAGGATATGTGCTTTTCCATTGCCAACTGTGAGACGCCAGTGAAGGTGGCACCGATCTATGATACCACATCCCACACAAAGCCTATTACATCACTGAGAATGAGAGGTGGTTCTGGCTTCCAATACAAGTTAGTAATAATGGTGGGGATAATTTACGAGACAGAAATCACATCTGAAAATGCGACTATAAAAGTTCGAAATGGAAAGGTACGGATAATTTTTAGCATTTTTTTTTAAATTTTCTATCGTGTTACACCAGAAAAAACTTTCATTACTTAGATTTTAAGCTTATTGGTAACGAAGCAGTTTTTATCTGAAGCTGTGGATCTGGAAAAGATCGAGAGGTCGAAATTGATGTTTGATGTATGCTAAGATCGGCGATATCGACAAATATAAGTGACAGTAGCACCGACACTTGGCGGACCTTAATAGCCGGAGCGTCGGGCGTCGGTGTCCCAGTGACACGCAGCGCCGCGCATGCGCAGTCGGCGCTGACTCACGGCGCGCTCTCACAGACGCCTCGCCTCGGCCACATTCCACATTCCACGGTCCACGCGCTTGGACGCCGGCCCGCCGCCCCATCAGGGATTCCGCACGTGCGTTTCGGACGAATTCAAATCCTCAGGCAGGACGACAGTTCCCACTGCGGGCGGGGTGCCGCGCGTCAGGAATGCGTCGGCCCAACGCTTACACCTGTGTCGGGTGCGCGGGCCGATTTACGCAACCAGGACGCGGGAACCGTCCACAGGCTAACAGTGTCTCCCGCGACGAAAATGGACTGGATTCCTCGGCGTGTTCTGACATCACCCGCGACTTGAATTTCCCCGTTCGTAGGCCGAAAACACACCCGCATACTCAGTCCGTTTCCAGAGAACGCCCAAAATAGGCGTCTCACTTTCTGCCTTCTTCTGCTAAGTATGCGCGAATGTCCGGGTGGGTTAAACTGTGGTGCCCTGTCGACGTAAATGTCATTATAGAAGAGCTGAAAGATCACAGTGAAAAAGTAAAGGCGAAGTAATACGATGTAGCACCGCTTAATTTGCAGTCGCTACGGTCGCAGGTTCGAATCCTGCCTCGGGCATGGATGTGTGTGATGTCCTTAGGTTAGTTAGGTTTAAGTAGTTCTAAGTTCTAGGGGACTGATGACCACAGAAGTTAAGTCCCATAGTGCTCAGAGCCATTTGAACCATTTAATTTGCAGTCGAGGTATTTGCGTGACTTATGGAAACCGAGAACTACAGCATTGTTCCTCTCACAGAAATCCACAATTGGTATGGGGAAAAGTAACAACAGATTATCTAGAATCCACCTTTGTTATTTTGTGGCTTTTTTGCATTTTTAATCTGAAAATGTTTTCAAAATTGTTGTGATACACATACCAGTGTAGTAAGATGGGCGAGAACTTAGAGCAAGTTACGTCCGATGTGTCTTTCATGTCTAAATAATAAACAAAGAATGCTTCTTGCCATCTGCTGCATACCCCGCGTGCTAGCCGGCAAACGCCTTTGAGTGAGGGGAAGGGGTAAGTTCAAGATTTGTGCACGTGCTGCGCAAGCAAATAACCGTACCTAAGTAAGGAACGAGGCTTCTCATGGTTATACGTGGTTGTACCAGTTAGTTAAGTCGCCTGAAATTAAGTAAACCTAAGTTACAGTCAACGAAAGATTAAAACTTGTTTCAGCACTCTAAAAACGCTACAGTCAAAAGAGCACAGTTCGCCGGGAACAACAGGAAAGAACTCAAGCGAGTACAGTGGAGTGCAAAGATATTTTAAATTACGTTTTGGAATGAAAACCCATGAAGTCAAAATCGCACATGACATTTTCTTTATTTGGATTGATTAATTGTTTCAGCTAACATTCTAACCATCTTCAGACTATTAAACACTCTTGATTATGTTGGTCTCATTACAGCTTCACACATCGTTCAAATTTTCCTTCAAATGGCAACATCCATACATGGTAAAATTAAAAACAGCTTTTCACCATTCGTGACCAGTATATTTGAACGATGGTCAGAAAAAAAGGCGTTGTGCCGTTGCGACTTGCAATGTAAACACTGATTGTATCAGTTATTACCATGTAACGGCATAACGCCTTCCTTTTAAGACCATCATTCAATTGCGCCGGTCACGGACGAAGAGCTGTGTTTAATTATGTCATGTATCGATGCTGATATTTTGAGATAGATTATAACGATGTGAGAAGCCATAATGGCATCAACACTAAGCAAGAAGGATTTATGATCTGAAGATAGCCAAATAGTTAGCTGAATCTAGTAATCAATCTAAATAAAAATTTTATGTGAGATCTTGACTCTTTGGCTTTTCAGTCCCTGGCATAAATAAAAAAAATTTACTGTAGATCGTGTGTCTCCTGATTGAGATTGTCAACAAACTTGAGAATGAAAAGAGTCGCGCTAGTCGAAGATTACGCACTTGAAAAAAATGAAAGTTACAAGAGTGTAAGACCCAAGAAAAGCCTCTAAATAATCATGGTCGGCAGTCTAATGATTATAGAATGTGGCTTAAGAGTAAATTGAAGAAAATACAGAGTAATGAGAAGTATCAGAAATGAGAATAGCAACGAACTTAACATCAGGACTGATGGTCACAAAGTAGATAAGTTCTACAACACAGGCAGCAAAATAAGCAATAGCGGACGGAGCAAGGACGACATCAAAATCAGACTGGTACAGGTAAAAATGGCATTCCTGGCGAAGAAAATACTACCAGTATTAAACCTAGGCCTTAATTTGAGGAAGAAATTTCTGAGAATGTACGCTTCGAGCACAGCATTGTATGGTAGTGAATCATGGATAACCAGAACAGAAGAGAATCGATGCATTTGAGATGTGGTGCTAGAGACGAATGTTGAAAATTAGGTGGGTTAATAAGGTAAGAAATGAAGAGGTTCTGCATAGAATCGGAAAGGAAAGGACTATATGAAAAACACTGACAAGAAGAAGGGACTGGATGATAGGACATCTGTTCCGACACAAAAATTCTAGACTTACTGGCAGCCAAACTTCTAGCACACCATTCCCGAATGTTACGGTGATAGTGTGGAAATTATAGTTACTCGAACTAGCTTTCACCAGACTCCAGAGTTTGACTTGTGGAGCGTACACTATCTGATGAAAAGTATCCGGACGCCCCTACGCAATTGACTACTGGATGGCACGAGAGGCAGAGTTTCCAGTATAAAATGAGGTGGGGAGTAGTGAGTTGTCAGTACAGAAGCAGTAGCGGCAAAATGAATTGGACAGAGACAGCAGCAACTTCGAAAGTGGGCTATTCACTGATGCCACCTAAGTAAGTGAAGTGCAATACGAAGGAGCAATCACAGCTAAATCAAGACCAGGTGGGTTTCACCTACTGACCAACGAGGACAGTCGAGCCGTGCGGAGGGTGGTTGTAAAAAGGATCTCACGTAATTAGCGCCAGGTATCATTCGTCAGCTCCAAAGCGATAGCAGCAGTTCAGCTAGTATAACGGTCGAGCAGCTCCTCATCCGCCATGCATTTCTGCAGTCAGTGATAAGTGTCTTAGCACTGACACTTGTGGTAGTGTAATGAGAGATGCCACTGGACAGTGGAAGACTATAAACGTGTGATTTATAGTGACGAATCATGCTATTCCTTGTGTACCCTGTGGTAAACCGAAGCAAGTGTTTGGAGTTTGGTGAATGCCTGGAGAATGTTATCAGCCGTGTATAGTGTCAGCAGTGAAGTACGAAGCAGGTGTTCCTACGATGTGAGTGTGCTTTTCATAGTTACGTTGTGGTTCCTTTCATTGCGTTTAAGAAGACACTAAATGCGGACTATTTTTTGAGTCACCGGTCTTCTGACTGGTTTGATGCGGCCCGCCACGAATTCCTCTCTTGTGCCAACCTCTTCATCTCAGAGTAGCACTTGCAACCTACATCCTCAATTATTTGCTGGATGTATTCCTGTCTCTGATTTCCTCTACAGTTTTTGCCCCCTCCAACTCCCTATCTACATCTACATCTACATGGATACTCTGCAAATCACATTTAAGTGCCTGGCAGAGGGTTCATCGCACCACCTTCACAATTCTCTATTATTCCAATCTCGTATACCGCCCGGAAAGACTGAAAGCTATACCTTTCCGTGCGAGCTCTGATTTCCCTTATTTTATCGTGGTGATCGTTCCTCCCTATGTAGGTTGGTGTCAACAAAATATTTTCGCATTCGGAGAAGTAAGTTGGTGATTGGAACTTCGTGAGAAGCTTCCGTCCTCTCCCATATTTCGCGATAATACAAAACGTGCTGCCTTTCTTTGAACTTTTTCGATTTACTCCGTCAGTTCTATCTGGTAAGAACCCCCCACACCGCGCAGTAGTATTCTCAAAGAGGACGGACAAGCGTAGAGTAGGCAATCTCCTTAATAGGTCTGCTACATTTTCTAAGTGTCCTGCCAACAAAACGCAAGCTTTGGTTAGCCTTCCCCACAACATTTTCTATGTGTTCTTTCCAATTTAATGTGTTCGTAAATGTAATACCTAGGTATTTAGTTCAATTTCCGGCTCATTAGACTGATTTATCGTGTAACCGAAGTTTAACGAGTTCCTTTTAGCAGTCATGTGCACGACCTCACACTTTTCGTTATTTATGGTCAACTGCCACTTTTCGCAATATTCAGATATTTTTTTCTAAATCGTTTTGCAGTTTGTTTTGATCTTTTAATGACTTTAGTAGTCGATAAACGACAGCGTCATCTGCAAACAACCGAAGGCGATTGCTCAGATTGTCTCCCAAATCGTTTATATAGATAAGGAACAGCAGAAGGCCTATAACACTACCTTGGGGAACGCCTGAAACCACTTCTGCTTTACAAGATGACGAACTGTGACCTATATATCATGCAAGTTATTCCCTGACGTCTTAACAGTTGCCCTGTCACCCTGCCTTTTCTTCCTTACCTTATCAGTCCACCTAATTTTCAACATTCGTCTATAGCACCTCGTCTCAAATGCTTCGATTCTCTTCTGTTCGGGTTTTCCCACACTCCATATTTCATTAACATACAATGCTGTGCTCCAAACGTACATTCCTAAAAATTTCTTCCTCGAATAAAACCCTATGTTTAATGCTCCTTGATGTCTCTTGGCTGGAATGCCCTTTTTTACCAGTGATAGTCTGATTTTTATGTCGTCTGTGCTCTGTCCATCATTGACTATTTTGTAGGATTCCTTAATTTCATCTACTTTGTGACCATCAACCCTGATGTTAAGTTTGATGCAGCTCTCATTTCTGTTACTTCTCCTTACTTTCGTCTTTCATCCATTTACACTTAATTTATATTCTGTACTCATTCGCCTGTTCATCCTATTCAGAAGGTCATGTAATTATTCTTCACTTCCACCGAGGATAGCAGTGTCATCAGCAAATCGAAACATGAATATCCTTTAACTTTGAATTTTAATACCACTCCTGATCCTTAATTCTGTTTCCATAAATGCTCCTTCGATGTACAGATTGAACAGTACAGCCCCAAGACTACATCCTTGTCTTACAACCCTTTTTAATCAAATAATTTCGTTCTTGGTTTTTCACTTTTATTATTCCCTCTTGGCTCCTCTAAAGGTTATATATTACCTTTGTCTCCCTACAGATTACTCCTGTTCTCCTCAGAATATCGAACATTTTCCACCATTTGACGTTGTCAAACGCTTTTTCCAAGTCAACAAATCACGTAAACATGCCTCGATTTTTCTGCAGTCTTGCTTCCATTATCAACCGCGACGTCAGAATTGCCTGTCTGGTGCCTTTACATTTCCTGGACTACCAACTAACACTTTTTCAATTTTCTTTTCCGTTCTTCTGTATATTATTCTCGTCAGCAGCTTGGATGCATTATCTGTTTGTCTGATAGTGCTACAAATCTCGCACTTGTCAGCTCTTGTAGTGTTCGGAACTGTGTGGATGATATTTTTTCCGAAAGTCAGATGGTATACCGCAATACTCGTACATTCTACAAACCACCGTGATGAATAGTCGCTTTGTTGACAGTTATCCCAATAATTTTATAAATTCTGACGGAATGTTATCTATCCCTTCTACCTTATTTGATCGTAAGTCCTCCAAAGCTCTTTTAAATTCCGATTGCAATTCTAGATCCCCTATGTCTTATAAATCTACTCCTGTCTCTTCTTCTGACACAACACACAAACCTTGCCCCTCATAGAGGTCATAAGTGTATTTTTCCACCCATCCACTCTCTCCTCTGCATTTAACAGTGGAATTCCTGTTGCATGTTTAATGTTACCATCCATGATTTTATTTTCACATAAGATTTTTCTTCACTTTCCAATATTCTGAGTCAGTCATTCCAACAACCATTTCATTTCCGATTTCCTCACATTTTTCATGCAGCCATTTCATCTTAGCTTCCCTGCACTTGCTGTTTATTTCCTTCCTAAGTGACTTGTATTTTGTATTCCCCAATTTCCCTGAACATTTTCGTACTTCCTTCTTCCATCAATCAACTGAAGTATTTCTTTTGTTATCCATGGTTTCTTTATTGTTAACTTCTTTGTACCATTTTTTTTCTTTCCAACTTCAGTGATTACGCTTTTTAGAAATGTCCATTCCTCTTCAACTGTACTGCCTACTGAGCTATTCCCTACTGAAGTATCTAAAGCCTATTACATTTCGTTATTACATACAACTTAGATTTTCAGCTCTTATTATATCATGCACTGGACACTTACGGTCAATGAAAATTAAGTATCAAAGATCAAGGTTCGCTCTTCCTATGGCAGTCAATAAGACTGATTTCCGCCTCAACTTTAATTTCAGTATACTAAAGACTTAAGTTAAACTAATAAGTTACAACTAAAAGAATAATCTTTTAGGCCTTAGTAACATTTTACTTCTCTACAATTGCAATCTAGAATTATAACTGAATATTAGACCAATGACGGTAGAGAGAAAATTCTCATAAGTAGTTTTACTGTCTACCACCTATAACTTCAGCCATCTTACTGTGAAAAGGAGTATTTTCAGCAACTGTAGGGACATTGGGACTTTATATTTTCTGTTTGGCGCCCAAGCAGGAATAATACTTTTGTGTATAATTAGGATAGCCTGGATTTTTAATGGGAGATGACTAAATCTGTAATGTCATTATTACTGCTCAAGTATTTATAATAATTTTCTTTGTAATACTACCTATTATAATTGGTGGATTTGGTAATTCACTTTTCCCATTTTTAATTGGAGCACCAGATGCAGCATTCCCTTGAATAAACAATATGAGTTTTTGATTACTACCACCATCATCAACCCTTCTTCTTACATATTGTGTAATAGATAATGGTGCCAGTACAGGGTGAACAGTTAACCCTCCACTAGCAGGAGCTGTTGTCCACCGAGGAGCCTCAGTAGATCTAGGTATTAGCAGATGTTACCTCCATTCTAGGAACAGTAAATTTTATTACGACAGCAATTAATATACGGTCAGATAAAATGTCTTTAGATCCAACACCATTATTTGTTTGATCAGTAGCTGTTACAGCCCTTCTTCTTCTTCTTCTTCTTCTTCTTCTTCTTCTTTCACTTCTTGTTCTAGTAGGTGCTATTACCATAGTATTAACCAACCGAAATTTAAATACCTCATTCTTTGACTCTGTAGGTGGAGGTGAGCCTGCTCTACATCAACGTTTTTTCTCATTCTTTCGGCACCCAGAGGACTACATTTTAATTTCACTAGGATTTGGTGTTATTTAACACATCATATGTCAGAAAGTGCAAAAATTGAATCATCTAGAACATTAGGTATAATTTATGCTATATTATCGATTGGATTAATAGCATTTATTGTGTGAGCACACCACATATTCACAGTAGGAATGGATGTTTGTACGTGAGCATATTTTACATCAGGAACAATAGTGATTGCTGTACCTAAAGCTCCTATATACACTATAAAGAACAAAGTTTATGTTTAACACATCATTGCTGTAAGCCCTAGGGTCATTTTCTTATTTGCAATTCAAAGAGCAACAGGTTTAGGAATAGCAAATTCATGGCCTGAGATTGCACTTCATGACATTATGTAGTAGTGCACTTCCACTATATGTTATCTATAGGAGCAGTATTTTGAATTATGTGAGGTATTACTCAATGGAACCCTTTATTTACAGGAGTAACTATAAATTATAAATGATTAAAAATTCAGTTCAGAATTACATTTATTTGAGTAAACCGCCTTTTTCCTCAGCACTTCTTATGATTAGCAGGAAAACCATGAGGATACTCTGAGTATCCAGATATATGTATATCATGAAATGTAGTATCAGGCATTGGATCAACAATCTTAATTGTTGGAATCATTATATTCATTGTAATTATAAGAGAAAGAACAGTGACAAATCGAGCAATTATATTCAGAGATAATGTAAATGAATCACCTTACTGACTACAAAACAACCCTCCTGCACAACACATTCACTCAGAACTGCCACTAATTTCTATATTCTAAGACAGCACATCAGTAGAGTATATTTAAGCTCTACAAGTTAAGGTTTTACTTTTTATTAGCAATAATAGGTGGCATCATCATCAAATTTATCATTCTCTCCTAACCATACTATAGTTGTACTATTATTAATTATATAATTGTAGGTTATACTCTTGTTTATATACTATTTATTGGACTAATGACCTCAGATGTTAAGTCCCATAGTGCTCAGAGCCAGCCAGCCATACTATTTATTGCCTATACAAACCGAAATATACGCCATGGACACCTAACTGATACCGTTTGAAGAGCATTACCAGCCATTAATCTA
Source organism: Schistocerca piceifrons (assembly GCF_021461385.2). NCBI lineage: Eukaryota > Metazoa > Arthropoda > Insecta > Orthoptera > Acrididae > Schistocerca > Schistocerca piceifrons. The sequence goes on along the minus strand of NC_060138.1, from coordinate 390,747,858 downwards.
ATTTTTATAGCATTTCCTTCATTATGACTACTGTATCTCCTTGATAATACAGTAGATACAATAATTATAATCAAAATAGTTGGACACTAATGACACTGGAGCTGTGAACGTTCAGATTTTGTAGGTGTAGAGTCTGATACTTACATAACTCGAGAAGATGATCTGGAAAATGGCGGATTTAGATTGCTGAATATAAGTAATCAGAGAATTTTACCTCTAAATACATTAGTATGAGTGTTAAGAAGAGATTCAGATGTACTTCACGCATGAGCAGTACCAGAATTAGGAGCTAAAATTAACGCTACACCTGGCTGACTAAATCAAGGAACACTCATAGTAAATCACCTGGATTATCCTTCAGTCAGTTCTCAGAAATTTGTGGAGAAAACCATAAATTTATACCAACTGTGGTTGAAGGACATCCTGTAAATTTATTTATCAGTTGATTATCTAAGGTAACCTAAGGAGTTAGTTAAAACATAACATTTGAGTGTCACTCTAAAGGAACTAATTATGCAGTACGCCCTGAAACATCAAATGGCTGAAAGTACGTAATGGTCTCTTAAACCAAAGGATAGGAAATTAACAGCTACTTCTGCTGGGGAATAATTTATCTACATAAACAACGGTATAATTAATGTAATACATATAATGGCTCTGTGATGATTTGTTCTAAGATCATTAGACATATCTGCTTGTCCTTGTATAAATTTAGTGGGTGAATTAAGATATTTAAATAGAATAAAATCGTGATCTGCTTTTAGATTTTTAGCATTAATTTTTATCTTTTTTTAGAGCCGTTCATATTTTATACATATATTCTCATTCTCAAGCAACACGCAGCCAATGCCCTCTCGACAGCCAATATATAGGTGGCCGCCACTGACCGGAAGGCCTCACTCACTGGTTCAGCTACTGGCTCAGGCACCAACTCACACTCCAGTTTGGCGTCTATCATTCAGTCGCCGAGTGGGCTTAGGCTACAACAGTACGTATCGACCAGACTAGTGTTTATAGTGGGACTTGTACTTCACCAGCAGTGAGGTTAACGTGGACTATATTTGGAGAGCTTGTACCACAACACATGGACTCTGTTAAAGTTAAGTAGCAGCTACCTGCTCATGTAAATAAAGAACAGTATTAATCTACGCGTGAATTTGTGTTGTAGAAAGAGGACACCAGCCACATCCTTTCCCTTGCTTCCATCGAACACGACTCTACAGTGGTGACGAGGGCACTACAGTAGTGACGAGGATAAATCAGTGGCGATTTTGCTTGCTTTTCTTCTGTTTTAACCTGCAGGGGTGATGGGTTTCGCATTGCTAATTTGTTGTTGTGTTCTTGCATTTATTCCAGGAGGAGAGCCGCAGAACTAATCAAATTTCTCTTTTCAGAGGCTTTGCTTGCTTTTTGCTGTAACGTATTTATGTAAACCATCAGCTCCCTACCCCTCCACCCCTTGCCCCCGCGCCTCAGCCACAGATGGCCAATGTGATGGATCTAACACAAGCTTTTCAGTTGCAGAGCCAACAAATCGCTACCGCAGTAACGACAGTACAACTACTACTGTCTGCTGAAGCTGCGTCTGCCACACAGCACGTAACACTTATATCGATTAGAAGTAGGTTTATATTATGTAACTGTGTATCTGGAATTAAGAATTGTTTATTCATTGTTAGTTAAGGTCACTGATTTGTGACAGGAAATTTAGAGTTCTGTGATGTTTATATGGAAAGAACTAAATGATATTTTAACGTAATGAAATTTCAATATAAGTGTGTATTTACAAGAAAAATAATGTGTATTTGAAGCTGGTTCATGCTTAGGGCAATTGTATTGTAAAATGTAAAAGACGTAGGGAAGTCCCTCCACAACGGAAGTGGCATGGCACGATGTAAAACGTGGTTTTGGCGGTCGAACTGGGCGGCTACCTTATGTAAACGGTACGCAGTCAGAAGCTACATATTGACGGTGCCAAGGGAGGCAACTGGAAGCCGTTTTGCAAGGAATTTCGCCTCGGATGCGGCTTTGGCTGTTGCTTGGTACTCTCAGCAATCAGGAATGGCTTTAACACGTTAAAAATCCGTCGCCAAGAAGAAATTTTATAGATCATTCAAACATCAAGAGCCTGAGTACAGTTAGCTGCCATGCCACCACAACTTCAGCACTGCTCCACCAATTTCATGCATACAGGTACGTATCAGAGTATGGACCATTTAATTTGTGTGAGTGATTTTAATAATAATCCAAATCCTATGAATCTGTGTTTGGTACCATAACTTGTATCCTGATCATGAACCCATGCAGAGTCCTCTCCTAAGTGTTTATAAAACCGAGTATCCTGTTTCAAACGAACTAGTGATTTATTTATGTTGGTCAAATGTGCAAACATCAGTAAAAGTTGAAATTAAAACCATAAAAGTGAAGTTAGTTAGAAATTTGCTAAAATATTCTCAGTTTAGTGCAAAGCATCGTTTTGCAAAAATACAGTGTAAATCGTACTGTCTAAAATACCTGCTTCAGAGATGATGAAAAAGGCAAATAAGTTAAACTCATTTGAAATATAATTTAGCCTTGATTACTATCATGAATGATTGTCTTCGAAATTAATTGGGCTCAGTGTTGAATAATTTGCCTTGAAAAGCAAAATATAAATTGTCACACGTGAAGTTAAGAAGTGACTTTGTTTCAATTAACTTTTGCTACTGAAATAATCATAGAGCTTGGATAGTGATACTATACCAGTTTAAGGGTCCCCACCCTATTCTTCTCATATTAGAAAGATAATTGGAATATTACTGCTACTAAGGAAATCTGATTTATTTCTTTAAATGGGAGAGTAAATAGTGTAATTGTGATATTATTTGTTTTTTTATTAATGACTGTTACATGTCAGTTAAGTTAGAAGCCCTCCCCCCCCCCCCCATGTCCAACTTTAGTTTTGTTCTTTTTGCAGTAACATCTCAGTACTGACTCATGTAATTATCTTGATTATAGCTGTTCTTAGAATGAATTTGATATATTTTTGGTTTCTATGATTACTGGTTTGTGCTTTATTGGTGACTACTGCTACCTACAGCTCAGATTGCCCTGTGTCTGTTTGTATCCTATGTGCTATTCAAAGGGATATATTAATGAAAGTAACTTCAATAACTAATGTTCAATTTTCTTAAACTTATATTTCCAAATTAATGTGCCTAAATGCGTTGGCGACCGTTCGTTTTTTTATTTGTATACGAATTTTACTACTTCCATTAAACCCCAAAGCTGAAGTCTGTTTAGTTTTTCTATAAATTGCATTATATTCAAAATTATATTCTGATACCTTTATCTGTGAGACAAACACACGGTCAAAATTCCCAGATTCCGTCAGAGGGTAACATTAGATTGTGTCAGCAGGTTAGTGTTATACGTGGCTTTTCCCGTGACAGGAATTAATGTTAGGGAAGAGTGACGTATAACAAGCTAGTGTTATAAACAGACCAACCAACCAGTCCCTAGTGTTCAGGTTAATACAAAAATTATTCCCAACCGCGTCCCCCCGACGAATTCACCTATGAGTAATTGCTGCATTAACTCAATATTATGACCAGCAAGTCATAGCTCCGGCTAGATGTCAGTTCTTTCGTTTGCAGAAAAAGCTGGAACAGACGTACCGCCACTGGTACACAGAATTAACGGGCATGACTGTTGTTGTTGTTGTGGTCATCAGTCCAGAGACTGGTTTGATGCAACTCTCCATGCTACACTATCCTGTGCAAGCTTCTTCTTCTCCCAGTACCTACTGCAACCTACACCCTTCTGAATCTGTTTAGTGTATTCATCTCTTGGTATCCCTCTACGATTTTTACCCTCCACGCTGCCCTCCAATACCAAATTGGTGATCCCTTGATGCCTCAGAATAAGCCCTACCAACCGATCCCTTCTTCTGGTCAAGTTGTGCCACAAATTTCTTTTCTCTCCAATTCTATTCAATACTTCCTCATTAGTTATGTGATCTACCCATCTAATCTTCAGCATTCTTCTGTAGTACCACATTTCGAAAGCTTCTATTCTCTTCTTGTCCAAACTATTTATTGTCCATGTTTCACTTCCATACATTGCTACACTCCATACAAATACTTTCAGAAATTACTTCCTGACACTTAAATCTGTACTCGATGTTAACAAATTTCTGTTCTTCAGAAACGCTTTCCTTGCCATTGCCAGTCTACATGTTATATCCTCTCTACTTCGACCATCGTGAGTTATTTTGCTCCTCAAATAGCAAAACTCCTTTACTACTTTAAGTCTCTCATTTCCTAATCTAATTCCCGCAGCATCACCTGATTTAATTCGACTACATTCCATTATTCTCGTTTTGCTTCTGTTGATGTTCATCTTATATCCTCCTTTCAAGACAGTGGCCATTCCGTTCAGCTGCTCTTCCAGGTCTCTTCTTTTGTTTCCTTTACTGCTTGCTCAATATACAGATTGAATAACATCGGGGATAGACTACAACCCAGTCTCACTCCCTTCCCAACCACTGCTTCCCTTTCATGCCCCTCGACTCTTATAACTGCCATCTGGTTTCTGTACAAATTGTAAATAGCATTTCGCTCCCTGTATTTTACCGCTGCTACCTTCAGACTTTGAAAAAAAGTATTCCCGTCAACATTTTCAAAAGCTTTCTCTACGGGCATGACTAGGAAGTGTTAATTTATGTGAATTGATGTCATGATACGTGATGCTATAACGTTCAGTGTCCCAAATAGCAGACCATGGAAACAGATCTGAAATTACTCTGATGCATCACTTCCCCAAGTATTGCAAATCTTAGAGCGATATGATTTGGTTGCCATAGCGGCCGATATGTTTGACGAGGCCCCGATTTGTCGTGTCGAGTTGCCCCTTACTAGCTAACGCCCCAAGCCGCAACAAAACGCGGACAGCCATGTACACCTGTAAACATTTTAGTGAAATCTTTCCTAGATGTTTTGATGAAACGTGTTACACGTGTGGAAAATAGGCCACATCCAAGCATTTTGTTGGCAACGGCAAGAAAACGCCAGTTTTTCCCTCTCCCCCCCCCCCCCCAAAAAAAAAAAAGAAAAAAAAGGCTCGTGCACATGCAGTGACTGCTGTGTTTTCTAACAGGTTCTGACAAAAGTAGGATTATTGTTATGCCTCCTTCCCGCCCTAGTATTGTGCAACGACGCTTTAACAAAGTATTTGTCTGATTACGAATTGCTGGCCGTCGTGTGAACTTTCAGTTAGACACAGGTGTCTCAGTAACTTCACTTAATCGTGCCATGTAGCAACAGATAGGATCACCACGCCTTTCTAAATCTAGCAAGCACCTCACTGGTTACAACGGACAGGAAATTCCAGTGCTTGGGCAGTGTATTTTGGCTGTCATTTACAAATCTCACACCAAGACAGTGAATTTTACTGTGCTGAAGTCAAGGGACCGTGAGAACAAGGTTTATGTGCCTTTGATTTCTTTGGACTTCGCATCTGAGCCGTGCGCGGCTCGTGTTCATGCCATTTATTGTTTGTCGTCTTCTATTACTGTACTGCCACCTCGTTTTCTTATTCCATTTACTGGTGTCACTAACTTCCTGCCTTACTTGCCCGTGAGTGGCAGCAGCAGCGCGAATCGGTAAGTGCACTGTCATGCCATCTCTGGAGTGACAGAGAGTATTTCAGGTCATCGTGTGTCTGGGAGTTCAGATGGAGACGAACCAGGAGGGCGGTCGGGACGCAGCAGCAATGTAGTCGGGGACGCAGCCCCAGTGAGGTGCGCACAGACAGTACCAGTGGGGACGACCGATGATTGGTCGTTCGGTCGGCCGTTTCATCGACGACGTGTATTTGGGTCGGTTCCTTTCTGTGCAGAGATGTCGGTTGTGTTCCCTCTGCATGGTTGGGTCCGAGCCAGTGTCTCTGGGACGTCGTCCGTCTGAAGGAAGTCAGTTCAGTTGGAGAAGGACCAGCAGGGCAGTCAGGGACGGAACAGCGGTCGGTTACGAAGGAGCTTCGGGGATGGAGCACCAGTGAGCTGCAGACCACCAATACTTGCCGACCACTGGTGACACACATGCACTGTCTGACTGAAGGATACTGGAGCGGGAACGACCGTTGATTGGTCGTTCGGTCGGTCGTCCCATCAGCTGACGTCTGTTTGGTCCTTTGACCGTTTCCGGTAGCAGTCGGTCGGTTGGCGCAGAGCAGCGAGGTGGTCCCCGTCGCGCGAAGTTGGGCTGGAGCTGCTGGCGGCGTGCACGTGCGGTTGGAGTTGTGACGCGCTTTTTGGGGGGGGGGGGGGGGGGATTACGAAGTTCGTCGTCCGCCGATCTTGGACTCTAAAGTTGAGTGCTCACTTAACCTACTATCAAGCATCAACTGCTATCACTTCTCTTCGTTTGATCCCGGTTGTTGCTTTCTGGGAGATTCCCGCGAGCAACAACGTGTGTGCATTGATGTCGGCTAGAATTTCAGCCGTTTTTTTTTTTTTTTGGATGGGGTTTAACTTAATTTAATTCACTCCTCCATTAATGAAGTGCCCCAGCGGTATCTTCTGCCTTGTGGCCCTTAACGTTCCGGTTACCTGCTCTGGGCATTGACGTAATTTTTGGCAGTGTATTTCCCTCGTCGTGTTGTTGCTGTCCAGCAGGGATGTAGTTCAACAGCTGAGGTGTGTTGGTAGTTTCGGCTGTTTATTCTGACTTGGCTGGATTGGGCACCAGTATCCAGAACATTGTGCTATTGATGTCTTGTTGCCGTTTTGCTCGTCTGGTGGAGCAGAACAGATTTTGTTGGTTGGTTTGTCGGCTAGCCTTCGGTTGGGTTGACTTCCGATTAAGAGGTTGTCAGTCTGTCTGGCTGTCTCACCTAAACGTGCGTTAGTGTTACTTCCCAGGCCGGCCCTTGGAACTTTCTCAGCGCCGCTCCTTGTGTATTACATAACGATTTCCTTTTAGTCTTAAGTACTCTGTGTGGCCTTCAGCCGAGTTTTAGTTCATTGAAATTGTAAGCTTTTTTCTCTTTAGGCCTTAAGCCATGAAATTGTTTTCTCCATGGTGTGTTGCCTTCAGCCGAGTTTTAAACTCTCTTAAGCTGAAAATTCAGTCTTGCTCTTGCCCTTAAGTCATAACGTTGTTATTTTTTTGGGTGTAAGGCCTTCAGTCGAGTTTGCATTCATGTTTCAAACTGAAAGCTCTTCTTCCTAGGTCTTAAACTGTACAGTTTAAATTCAAAAATGTTTCAAATGGCTCTGAGCACTATGAGACTTAACATCTGAGGTCATCTGTCCCCTAGAACTTAGAACTACTTAAACCTAACTAACCTAAGGACATCACACACATCCATGCCAGAGGTAGGATTCGAACCTGCGACCGTAGCGGTCGTGCGGTTCCAGACTGTAGCGCCTAGAACCGCTCGGCCACCCCAGCCGGCCTTTCTTAAATTAAAATTTCAAAATTATTGTCTTGCCTTTAAGTCATAAGACTGGTATTCTTCAGTATGTGGCCTTCAGCCGAGTTTGCATGAAATGATTTAAGTTAAGGCCCTGAGCCTGTTAAATTGAAAGCCCTTCTTCCTAGGCTTTAAGCCATTAAATTGTTTGGTTGATATGTGGCCTTCAGCCAGGTTTCAGCCTATTTAGAATTAACACTGAAAATCTTTGTTTTGACCTTAAGCTATGACACTGTTCTTGCTTAATGTGGGGCCTTCAACCTACTTTTATTGAAGTAAAAAAAATTTTTTTTGAAAGAAGTGAAACTTCCAGAAGAACTCAATTCCTTGCTTAGCCCTTGGGCCATGGATTTTCGTATGCGGCTTTCAGCCGATTTAAATAAAATCAAAGGAGCTCTTTCGTTAAAACCTTGAGGATTTTTAATTCTTGCTTATGTTATTGTGTGTTTTAGCTAATAAAAGTTATATGTTGAGTGTAACTCACAGCAACTTATTTTGACCCCTTTCCACAAATATAACCTCAACCGCTCTGTCCTGCTAGTCCAAGAATTTCAGCATCCGAGACGATGTACTGTCCGTGACTGTTGTTAATCCAAACTGCAATGTAGCTAGCTTACTAAAAGGATTTCTCGAAGTATTTTCAGAAGGAATCGGAAAAGCTAGTAACTTCGTAGCGCAAGTTTCATTGAAAGACAATGCACAGCCTAAGTTTTTCCGGGTCCTCCCTGTTCCAATTGCTTTAAGAGACATAGTAACCAGTGAATTGAAAAAAATTGCAAGATAATGGTGTAATTGCTCTCATTCAATGGGCAAGTCCTCTCGTTTTGTTGCCGAAGCCTTCTGATCGCATTCGCATTTGTGTTGGGTTCAAGTCTACAGTCATCCCACAGACAGTAGTTGACACTTATCCGTTACTTCGCCCTGAGGAACTGATGGACAGGCTTGGTGCAGGACATTACTTTTCTAAGATATATTTGGGTGACGCCTATTTGAAAATTCCATTGGATGATGATTCACAGAAATTATTTGATGTTAATACACACTAAGGACTGTTGAAGTATTTGCGTTTGCGCTGAGGCGGCTGCTGCCCTCTGGAGCGTTTTTCGCGGGGCGCCGCGCGTGCTCGGTTCGGCATTTGTATTCGCACCGAGCTGGTGGTATTTTGCCTTCTGCCCCGCCTCGGAGGTGTGGTTTCGTTGGCGGGCCTCGTTGATTTGGTCGTTGGGCGGTGTGGCGTGTTGGTGACGTTCTGTAGTGGACAACTGATGGATCCCCGCACTCGATTGCTCGAGGTTCTCCGCCTCTGACAAAGGTGCCACGATATCGCTTGGGTTTCCACACCTAGGAGTTGTAAGGACTGCAGGATAGACTTTCTGTGTGTTTGCTCTGTCCGGTCTGCGTGGCGGGGTTCGTTTCACCTTACTTCAGCTGTAGTTTATATTTTCTGCGTGATTTCGTTTTGGCCGGAATCTAGGTGTCGAGTTTTCTGCTGGTGTGTACCCGGTCGTCGCCCCCTTTTGCCCGTCCGGGGGGCAGCCGTATCTGTTGGTGGTAATTATTTGGCAGTATGTGTATTGCGTGGACCCGGTGTGCTCACGCGCCCAGATTCTGAGTTGAAATTACTGTGGTCAGGCTGGCTCGGTTGCTGGAGTGTGTGTTATTGGTTTTCTGGCTTGCTGGGGACTGCGCGCGCGCCTGTTCCGTTTTGTGATGTGGCAGCAGTCTGATATTTTTATGTGTGCTTGTTAAGCTGCTAGCAATTGCTTTTAGCCTTGTGCTCATTTTATTTAAATTGCTCGGCATTGTCGTTTGCCTGTTCTTTTACCTTTATTTATTTCTAGTGTCAATTAAGCCTAAGACGATGTCCAAGGTGCTAGCAATTGATTTTTGCCTCGTGTGTGCTTAATCCTATTTAAATTCTTGGGCTTTGCCATTTGCTTGATCTTTTACTCTTATTTATTTGTTGGTGCCAGTTAGCCCTAAGATGATGTCAGACCTTGGTATCAGTCAACCTTATTTTGGCTACTAGCGCTCAGGTGCAATATTGCCGGGCCCTACCCCAGATTTTGTCCTTCATTGAGATCCTTTTATACTGTATTTTTAGTAGTAGGTTTGGCAAGTGCACTTGCGTATAGTATTTATTATGTCCCCCCCCCCCTCTTCCTCCGTGTAAAACTGATTTTGGTAAGATTGCCTAGGTGGCCTGTGTTCATTTATTACCTACGTAAGTATGCCCACCTGCCGCAGTCGTAACATGTCTTGACCGGCAAGCGGCCCATGTTGGCTAGAGTTTGAATGTGGTCTGCGCTGTTGAAATCAGCAAACTTTAGTCATGTACGTGTTGTTGTGTTAAGGGTTTTAGGGCATTTTTAATTGAGATACCCTTTTGGAAATTTTGTCACTCTTTTAAAAGAAGGTATAGGAAGGAGTACCTTCCACTGGAAATTTAATTGTAAATTATACATTTGAGCTTCACATTATAAAATTTAAACTGTATTAGGTGAAAGTATGTAGTTTAATGCACAATGATTATTTGTTAATGTATCAAATTGTAAACAGTTTGTTTGGCCGTGATGAGCCGGCCGGAGTGGCCGTGCGGTTCTAGGCGCTACAGTCTGGAGCCGAGCGACCGCTACGGTCGCAGGTTCGTATCCTGCCTCGGACATGGATGTGTGTGATGTCCTTAGGTTAGTTAGGTTTAATTAGTTCTCAGTTCTAGGCTACTGATGACCTCCGAAGTTCAGTCGCATAGTACTCAGAGCCATTTGAATCATTTGGCGTGATTCAAACGATACAAATAAGTTTCTCTGTTCACCTGTGCATATAACATTTTTATTACCTCATATTGTAAGCAGCTTGATTTGTTTGTGTCACTGTAATTGTAAGCCACAGTGTAATTTATTACAATTAATTAATTGTTTTGGGGAAATAAAACCTTGAATTGTATGTCCCCTTTTCATTAACCGAATCCCATCCAAATCGTCCGCTCATCCTCATTGCATATATTCATGCCTGTTTCTTGCTAAGTGTGATTTCCCAAGCGTTTATACAAAACATGATCACTTTATACTGAAGAGTAATGACTTTGCGATTTCAAACCCCCTTCTCCAGTGGATTTCATTTCCGTCACAGTTTCAAAGCGGCGTCTCCGACGCTTTTCACGATACATTTACATGTACACTGCTTTGTGTCTCAGTATGACTAGCCTAGATGTCAAGCAGTACTTTTCAGTAACTTAAACGTGCAGTTGTGCAATGTAAAAGTGATGGACTAAACAGACTGCGTTAGGTAAACTAAAGCTCTCACCCAAAAGCTTAGTACGAACACTAAGCATTGTCGTATTAGTAGACATGTCATCAACCGGAAGGTTGTCTGAACACTAGGTATTGTCCTATTAACTGTGGTATGCCCCTTGCCTTCCTTGGACCCAGCCAACAGACATATTCAGTCAGGTACCTCAGCTCAATGTGGGCTCTGAACAAAGTGCAACTCGCATTTTTTCACCTCAGTAAACATTGCCGGACCTAATCTGGCCGTAGTCCGAAACCCCTACCACTGGGATACCTAGCCGCACCAAATACACAACCTCGAAAGTTTTGTTTGGTTTAAAAAAATGGGTCAAATGGCTCTGGAGCAATATGGATTCAACTTCTGAGGTCATTAGTCCCTAGAACGTAGAACTAGTTAAACCTAACTAACCTATGGACATCACACACATCCATGCCCAAGCAGGATTCGAACCTGCGACCGTAGCGGTCTCGCGGTTCCAGACTGCAGCGCCTAGAACCGCACGGCCACTTCGGCCGTCTGTTTGATTTAAAAATTTCCTCTGAATAAAGGTATTTACAATTAAAATTTGTTATTATTTTACAGTTTTTCGTGGATTTATGCCACTTATGGTGTTGAAGTCAGTAATTTACGTAACAACAAAAAAAAAGTAAGAGCGCTGTTTAACTTAACACCACTAAACGTCTACAATGTGGCTTACGGGTGATTTACGGGAAGAGGCCTAGAGAAATTCGCCTGTGTGCTGCTATTTGTGGAGTCCTATTCTAAAGACAGTAAAATCCCTTCTCCAGTTGATATACAAATCAGGTAATCGCTCCTCGAAACACTCATCTTTGCAGAGTTGGAAAAGATATTTTACAATTTTTATTGTATTTACATTGGGAATCCGAACCCTAAGAATTGGCTTCTGTTTTCGACAAAACATTTACAAGCCACCGATTTAAGAAAGTCTAGGTTATGGGAACATGACATATTACTTAAATAAAACAGACAGTGAAGCTGGCAACCGTGGAGATTAATGCGATAGAAATTGACAAATGTTGATATTTTCTGGTATCCGAATACTAGCCAATTAGTAATAATGGTTTCATTAAGAAGAGGGAAATGTTTATGAAATGTTACCGTTTTAATGACGGTGTAATACGAGTTGCGTGGGGAAACTGGATACCAGCGACAGCACTTTCCCGCTATTGTGCCGGCGCGCAAGTCGGGTGTTACGGGTTCAATTGCGAACAAGCCCGTCCCAGAGCAGGGCATTACGTAATTCAGAGTAATGTGGGGCAGGTCGAGCCCAAGGCCGGCGGCCCTTCAGAACGCGTCCGCTGTGAAGGCCGCCGCTCTTGTCGTAGGTTAAGGTGGGCTCAGCTGTCTGCTCTCTCACGAGGCCCTCTCGTATCGCATACCGAGTGACACGCCTCAGTGATCATAGGAACCCGTTTTAAGTGCGAGTACACACCCGTCTGAATCGGGAGCAGGGACAGAAACGCTACTGTGTAACAAGTCCAGTCCACATCAAGGGCGTTGGAAACGTGAAATTACTTTTACTGGTGATGGATGGAGACTGAGAGTAGCCCACTATTGAGGCGGAACGGTTTGACGAACACCTGAAAAGTGTGTATCAAGTCAGACCTGTACCAGTAACCACAGTCAGCGTCGAGTCCCCACATAAAATATGTTGGAAATCGTTAACTGTTCTCATTCTCAAACACTGGATGAATGTAATCTGGGTATTCTGTGAGCCGCGACCTACGCTGTCTCAAGACTTATATATAGTTTCTAACATTAGTGTTTGACCTATTTTGTTAAATCTTTAACGTAAGATTGTAGCGCTTAGCGAATAGACCATGACAACATTTTAAATAATGTCATTATTTGTACGAGTGGCGTTCAGTGACAAAGCAACACTTCTCTTTCTCAAAACAATTTGATTTCGTTCATGATTCCAGCACACCGTATTATTCTCCACTCTTTCAGCTTCAGAACTCTATTTTTCAACATAATGTCCGTTAAATGCGACTGCACTTACGCCACTTACTGAGAAAGCCTGTATACCTGCTAGGTACAGGGCAACTAGCCGACGTCGGAACCAACGTCTTGGTGTATCGATAACCTCCCCGTCATCTACGAACTGCTTATCACGGAATACATGAATACATCCTTCATTGGATGGAAGTATGGAAGTCTGCAAGTGCGTGAACCGGGGGGGGGGGGGGGGGATGGGGAGGGTGAAGAGTGTTGAGTGTTGGGTGGATGAGGAACAATAGTCTAACGAAGTTTTGTGAGTTCCTCTCAGGTGCGCAGCCCCTTGTATTGTAATGGAGAAGGAGAAATTCGTTTGCGTTTTTGTGAAGATGGACATGCTAAAGTCGTTTCAACAAACTTCTAATAGTAGTCCACATCAAGGGCGTACAATACACAACTTTGAGTACCCCAACTGGTGGACGATTATGTCATCACTACCAACAGAGACAGACAGTTGAGTAGCGAGCTGGTTTGTTATTCTTCGATCACCTTTAACGAGATTATCCACATATTCCAATACTGCAGGAGTCAGACCTTTGTGCGCCTGGCCGGCAACAGGTTTGTGTAACCTTCTTGTGATGAATATCTGCCGTCCACTTGTCTTCCGCTAAAAGAAACTCAATGACACCTTTCTGCCTGGAACACACCTTCCGCATAGACGCCATTTTGAAGGCCACATATAGCAACACCATCTATCGGAACTTCGTGAAGCTGAAGCGAGAATATTCCATGATGGCCCACAAAAATCTCTGCATTTCTTTCAACCGAAATAGGCCGAGAAAGAATTAACTGCGTTACATACTGGACGCCCCTAGTATTTATTAATTTATTTATTCGTGTCAGAAGCATCAAACTTTACACATAGATGTACATAACACCCCCAATAAACGAATTGCTAATTTAAAAATTTCATGAAATGTTACATCTTGCAGGACATACGTTAACACAAAAGAAAGACAAAGACGAAAATTTGAGTAACTATAATCCAATATTTGGCCACCATGGCAGTTTCATAGCTTGTGGACATCAGGCATCAATGGTACATCTTACAGGACACAATCTGCATTGGTACAAGTGCTGTGTAGTCTATTGAAATCCTCAGTCAAAAAGAGTGAATATGTGGGTAGCCCCATTCCTGCAAATTGTCTATTGTCCTTGCACCCCTTCTTCTGATCCTTTTCAGGATTTTCCACATAGGACACTCTCCAGTGAAACCTGCAGCTAAATTTTCCGATAGTGTTATCCACTCGTGTTCCGATCTCATCAGGACCAAGTAAGAAGTAGAGTAAAGGGGGCACCACTCCACTCTGCGTTGTTGTCAAATTCATTCAATATGGCGGACATGAATGTGGCGGTGACGCACTGACTCCTGACGGAAAATTCAAATTTCGTTGGAAACTCGGTCAATTGGACTATCTCCATTAATATAGCTCCACCCACCCCCAACCTTGAAATGGTGGGAAGTTCAAAAAAATGGTGGGAAAATGAAATTTGCTAGGGGTAATATCAAGTTTTGTGTGCTCACCTTCAGGTCTAGACACCAGATCATGAAACATGGAAACTATCACCAACTGCTACTGTCGAGAAAAGCTTGAACTTTTAGGCATGACGCCGATCTCCAATCAGGTTATATCATCACAAACAATTCTAGCACCATACAATATCAATGTAGTAAATACATTTCGTATCCTGCACCATAGGAAATCATCACTTCAGGATCCTGCATATAGCTACGGACCACCACACACTTGTACATATAAAGCAAAGGTGGATACCAAAAGGGACATACACCATATATAGTTGCTGCACTAGATATTTCCTGCAAGGTTGGTCGGTCATCCACCACACCCCAAGGTCATAATGAAAATGCTCCCACACATGCTGGCCTTATGCACAATCAGAGCGCCCTCTGCGGACAGCACTCACTCTCCAAACTGGTGCACAAAGGCTGGGCTGGTTCCCCCAGTACGAAGGTGTCTGCTAACGGTACTGTTTCCGATCTGGCTAGCTTGCTGCAGTGGTTTCTGCACCGAGTTGCGATCATCTCTGGGATCACAAGGAACATTTATTTTCTGGGCAGTTTCAATGAAGAAATACTTCATGAAAAATGTTCAGATGTGTGTGAATTCCTAAGAGACCAAACTACTGAGGTCATCGATCAGTAGGCTCACACACTACTTAAACTAACTTATGCTAAGAACAATACACGCACCCATGCCCGAGGGAGGACTGGAACCTCCGGCGGGAGGGGCCGCGCAATCAGCGACTCTACATGCCAAGAAACGTCGTATTTATGACACTTTTAGCTGAAATCATCGAGTAGCATTTGAGAATTTCCCAAATTATATATACGAGGTTTGGAACTTTAATAGTGGCAACTATTTAATTACAGCTCTTACAAACTAGATACGTGTTTCAAAGTTTTACTGACCTTCGAACTAGTCATGAGCATTGTTTATAACCCGTTGCCAGCGATGTGGAAGTCGTAGGATACTCTTAGCAGTTCCAGTTGTGTTGGCAGTTCGAGCTGTGCGGTCTATTGCCCGACGAATTTGTAGGAGTTCTGAAGCGAATTCCGTGAAATGTTTCCTTCAGTTTAGAAATCGAGTTGAGCTCACGAGGGCTTTAACCATAGGAGTGCAGTAGGTGGTATAACACTTAGCAGCCCCATCAGTCAAACAAATCAGTAACAGCATGCACTGTACGTGCTTCAGCATTGTCCTGTAAAATGATGGTCAATCCTACAGAAAGTATCATGACTTCTATATCTAAGCTGGTCATAGGTTGTGTTCCAAAAATGAATACCGTCTGCATGTTGACATTGACCATAGATGGCGATCCCATTCAGTAGATATGTATCGGTCCACTGGAGCAGGTAGCCAGCCATCGAATTCATTTGTACAGATCAGTGTAAAGTTTCAGTGCCCATACTGTAGGAGGACCATATGCCACAGACTATCAGTAGTAAGAGAGGCTAACTGTATTATTGTTCGATGCATTGTTTTTCTGCTGTAACATATTCAAGCAGTGTACGACTAGAGCAGTGAACACAGCCATACATTTTGTGCTTCCACCATGACTCCGAGGTCTGTGTCAAGTGCTAAACCGAAATTAACACACTTCACTCTATTGGCTCTCACAGAAAGCTGGACAACACACAATGCGAGCTATTCTACTGCTCTCATAACACACAGAACAATTGAAATAAAAGAGAGACGCAGAAATGGGGAAGACTTCACAACATATCAAAACTGGAACAGTTTGTAGCATTGTGGAGCGTTTCCAAACTGCAGACCAAAGGTAATGAACTCTACATGTAATCTCCATCTTTTACGGTGGCTTATATTGTTCTCAAGTACACAACCACTGTTTTGGTGCTGGCTGTCCCCAGAAAGCGTTGCTCCCACCAAAACCCTCTCCCTGTCAAACAAGTGGTGTCAATAAATCATTATGTAGTTATCAGCAGCATATCAGTGGACTGATGGGATTGAAAAGACACCATCAATACGGCACAATGTAATGTAATAAGCACCACAGTTAATAGCGCGACCAGTTTTAGCAGTTCTGGCAGTCTTTCTGTAAGCTCAACATCACTACATTGCGAGTACCATATACTAGATTGCAAATGTAAGTAGATGGCTGTACAGTACATCCATTCATTGATAATTCTCACACAAATATATCAACGTATAGCAGACAGCGTCCTATATGATGCAGTTAGGTTACCTACATATTTCTAGCACTTTGATCATAGTGCATAATTTATGACAACGATTTCCCATCTTTCCCTATGTGAATGGAAGTCACAGAGCATTATCACATTCTTAGGATGAGGGTGGAGATTGAAACATCGTTGCACATTCTCTCTTACTACCCGTACCTACAACACCATCACCGACTTTATTGGCAGCTGACCAGAAGCAGGAGCATACTATGTATGCAAGATTCCACATCTCGTGAAGGTACATAGCGAGCTGAGTCTGTAACTGCTGTTCAGCAAAGACTTTTCCACACCAGACACACTCGCAGCAACCATCCAAGTGCACAAGATCTCTCCAGATGCCTGCATGTTGAGGAAGTTACAACCCCTTATTGATGTATAGTATATAAAAGAGTGTTATGGTATAACAGACAATTAAGAATAAATATGTGGTTTATACATGATGGAGCTCCAGATGGATGAAGTTTGAAGAACTTTACGTAAATCAACTGTGCTAACAATTTTAAGGTATTGTTCTAGTGTCCGGCACCAGTACCTAGAAGGTATTGACGAGAGAGAAGTGATAATATAACATAAACACACTCATGCCCAAGGCTACAAAGTTCTACACTTAAGCATATTATAATTTGAAAGTCATGTGACGTCCGAAACATTGGCCATGCAAAGTATAACTCCCTTAATACTGCAACGCAGGACATATACGCCCAATATCTGACGTACATCCACTCTGCAAGTTTTTCATCCCACTCACCATGGTGACGAACATTAAGAAGATAAAACTACTTTCTTCTACACCAAAGAAAAAAACTTAGAGTCTTTATGATACATGCACAATTTGCTTTCACAGAGGTGTTTAACCCCCACTGTTCACATACGTCCATGGTTCAGAAATTATACTATGCTCACATCAGTCCTTTAAAATGATCGTCAGTAACAAAGAATGCATCTTATGAGGAAAGAGACAAACGCATAGATGCGGTGTTTGAAATACGAAATTACACGCCATCTGCCCTTACTCCGGAAATAGAACACAGTCTCTTCCACCCACAACATCTGTCATGCAAATGTATACACATGTTAGCGGTACCTCACAAACTCTGCCACTACTGCCACTAACTTAGGAGTACCATAGTTATGAAAATTAAGTCTCAATTTATGTTCAAGATGCGGCATTGGATTGCAGTACATCCCATAAATCTTACTTCGTCTAAATAAGAGCGCTCAAACAGGTTTCCCATCGATGGACATGTTTCATCACTCATGCCTTGGAAGTCCTCTGCTGACTGTGATATGGAGACATTTGATATTAACGATCGCAGGCAGATAGCGCTTTAAGTCACATACAGAACACGCAGCAGCCCTTGCATATCATGCAACTAATACACCCAGAGAGAACGACGGAAAAAAGGGTTGGAAGCGCGATAAATGGCCTGCAGGAACACCTTCTGGTCTCTAGATTGCATCCATCGTCAGTCTACCATTAAATCATACCTTGTTACAGTATCCATCTCAACCGATCACTCCATGCATTTTCTACCGATCATTAAAGGAGATCCATGTGAATTTAGAGTCACATGATAGTATTTTCCAAGAAAGCATCAAAGACAGCAGTCAACTAGGATCTCGAACTATTACCTCAACAGACATATAGTAGAATGTTACTGAAAAACGATAGAGCAACTAATCTATAAAACATTTGTTATCTGACACCACATGGTTTGATTGGTGGAGTGTCTTGCACAGGGTCAAACATGTGATCCATTCAGTAATTGTATATTACAGCCCCCCAAGCTGTTAATGCAATGCCCTTGGACAAGGACACTTCATAATAGTTTACAAAGTAGTTGCTGATAACTTTGGAGTCACCGCTGGGCTTGTGATATGACATATATAAATTTATTATACTATGTACATTAGGTGTTCATCTGTGTTAAACATTTTATTCCACCCATCATATCGCTGTCAACGATAAATGACTGTATCCCTGGATCCCAATGCTTCCAAGTCAACTTTTTCTCATATTACTCTTGATGCCACATACCCATCCCCATGTACAAGAATTTTCCTATACGAAGCAGAAGACGTGCATGTACTCCCTCAGTTTCCCTGCATTTTGTCATATTTTGCACCAATTTATTTGTCTTTCCTTCAAATTTCGTAATTTCATCGATTTTATATCACTTCTTCCAATGTGATCATGACATTAGTTCCCGCCACATATTCCAAAATTGCTTCTAAATGTAGTACAGTTGTCATTCGACGGTAAAGTATTGTACTTGAATGCATCCAGTCACTTGCAACCACATAGTCTGCAGGTGCAGAGCATTTGCTCTATTTTCTGTACATCTGTACGAGTGTTGCAGATGGCTCAGGGAGGAAGGCGGCGTGGCTTCATGTTTCCATGTACCATTTTACCGCAAAGAAAGAAAGACTACCAGGGAGCAGGAGGAAGGTTAGGGTATTTTCCACACAACAGGAAGAGTGCTTTTGTTCAGGGGAAATTAGCGCAACCCTGACTGCATCCCTTCTTGCAGCTTCTCATATCATGGCCAGTGTGGAGCAGTCTAGCAAAGGACCCTAACCAACAACAATTACAATGTGCCTGTCTGTACTCTTCACCAGCCACAACCATGAGGTGTTAGCTAACGAATGCCTTACAGAACAGTTACTGTATGGCTTCTTTAACAGCATTCTACTGTATTTCTATCAAGATAGTAATGATACATGCAAGCTAACTGCTGTCTTTGATGCGTTCCTGGAAAAGACAATCATCTGTTCTAAAATGACTTGGATATACGATAAAGGCTGCTAGAAAATGGATAGCGTAATTGGTTGAGATGGGGTTATAAAGACGTATGATTTCATGATAGGTTAATGATGCATACTAGATAGCGGAAGATGTTGCTGCAGGTCATTTATAGCGCTTTTAACCATTTTTCCCTTGTTCTCACCAGGTATATCAGTTGTGTGATGTAACCTGCATTCACGTCATACACAGTTGTGTGTTCTGTGTGTGACTTTGAACACTATCTGCCTGTGATTGTTAAAAGCAAAGCTCTCCATACCACAGTCAGCAGAGGGATTCCAACGCATGTGTGATGAAACATGTCCATCGATGGGAAATCTGTTTCAGCACTCTGGACGAACTAAGATTTATGTGACATACTGCATTCCCCTGCTGCATCTTGGTCATACGTCGCATCTTCAGTTCCATAACTAGTGATTCTAAGTTAGTGGCAGTGTTTGTAAGGTACTGCTAACCTATGTATACATTTGCTTGCAAGAGACTGTGTTCGGTTCCTGGAGTTATGACAACATGGTGTATAATTTCCTATGTCAAACACCGCTGCTGTGCATTTTTCTGTTCCCTCATTAGTGTCATTCTCTGTTGCTGACGATCATTTTAAAGGGCTGACGCAAGCATACTTTAATTTCTGAACCATGAACGTTCTCTATTGCTGATGATCATTTTACAGGACTTATTCGAGCATAGTATAATTTCCGGACCATGGACGTATGTGAACAATGGGTGCTATACACCTCCAGAAAGCTATATGGTGCATGTGCCACTCAGATTCTAAGTTTTTTCTTTGGTGTAGAAGAAAGTAGTATTATGTACTTAAAGTTTCTCACCATTGTGAGTAGGACGGAAAATTTGCAGGGCAGTGGAAAATGTTTGACATATAAGTCCTACGTTAGAGCATTAAGAGCACTGCATGTTTAAGTGTAGAACCATGTGGCCTTAGGAGTGCTTGTGCTTACGTTCTACGTTCATTTCTCTCTTGCTGATACCTTCTTGGTCCTGATGCCAGACGCTAGAAAAATGCTTAGAATTTACAGCACAGCTGATTTATGTGAAATGCTTCAAAATTTGTCCCTCTGGAGCTCCATCACGCATAAACCACACATTTTTTCTTATCTATCTGTTATATATCACAACATTCTCATATCTCCTGTACACCAATAAAGTGTGCTAACCTGCTCAACAAGCAAGCATCTGCAGAGATCTTCAGTACCTACAGGTACTGATCCTAGACTCTGGAATAATACTTTAAAATTGATAGCTTTGTTGATTTACGTAAAAATGCGTCGAACTCCATCCGTCAGGAGCACCAGCGCACATAAAAATCATCCATCTGTTGTTCTTCTTCACCGTCTGCTATTACATCACAACACTTTCAAATCTATTACTAGACATCGATAAGGAGTGTTAACTTCCTCGACGTGGGCACATCTCGAGAAATCTTGTGCACTTGGATGGGCGACGACTCGGCAAGTTCCATTCAATCAAGAGGCGTGGAATGTAGCTGTCTACTTCTGGTCGATTGCAGATTAAATCGCTAACTGTGCTGCAGAGCGGATTGGTCAATGACAGTGTGAGGGGGTCTTTCAGTCTCTAATTTCAATCTAAGACTGTGAGAATGCTCCGTGACTCCCATCAGCATAGAGATAGATCGTAAATTAAGCACTATGCTCGAAGTGTTAGAAATATGTAGAGTGCTGTCTGATATACTTTGATGATGGATGTGTTCGAGAATTAACAATGCATGGATGTACTGCACAGTCATCTATCCACATTCACAATGATACCCGCAATATGGGGAGCAGGTGGTTTAGCTATGATAGTGAAATAGGGAAACATGCTGTCACATCATTTGTCAGTGTTGAAATTACTGTAAAATTACTGTAAAATTGGTAAACCAGTTCACACAATCAACTGTAATAATTATTATTTCAGTACATCAGGGGTGTCTTTTCCATCCCTACTGTCCACTGGCATGCATATGATAATCGACTGGCAGCGCTTGTTTGAGTTGGAGAAAGAGTTTTGTGAAGGGGTGACACCTTCTGGGGATGGCTAGCACTGAAACATTGACTGCAATATGAGAAATCAGTCGAAATAGAATGCAGAGCAATCAGCTATTCCATCAATATGACAGATGAGTTTAAATGTAGTTTGGAAACCCACACCAACGCCACTAAACTTTTCCAGTTTCCTTATGTTGTAAATGACTTTTATTTAAAATCATCCAGTGTGTGTGCGACGTCTAGAGGTAACCCAATTGACCTATCTTCCACCCAAAATTCAAACTTCCCGCCATGGTGGCTTGGTAGGGGGGTGTGGCACTTTGCAGCCATCTTTGGAAATGGTACTCGTGTCATCGGCTGATGTCACGGCAGCCATGTTGAATGACGTCGGTCATGTCACAGTCAACGTCTTGGATAATGGTGCTTTGGGGTGATGTCCTTGTTGTCTGCAACAGGCCATGGGTCAGAACGTCTTAATGAATGACGTCAATTGCATCACCAGCTGACAGCACAGCAACTGTCTTGAATTATGTCAGTCACATCACAATGCGACGTCTTGGATAACAGTGATGCCCTTGTTGTCTGTGAGAGGTTATGGATCAGAAAGTCTTAATGTCAGTTTAGAACCTGACACAGACCTCGAAGTCGTGGCAGAAAAACAAAATGTTTGGCAGTGTACAAAGCGTGTCAGAGCAGAAAAAAAAACTTTCAAACAGCGAGACAGGGCCACAGGGGGTATCTCTTGCGACTTACAGTATAGCCAGCAGGATACGATCATCCTCCTACAGTACAGGTGATGAAACTAAACTGGTCTGTGCAATTGATAAATACCTGTGTATGTAATAGGATCATCACATGTGCTCAAGCCTGCACACATGCGGTATTTGTTTTCGATATATGGGAGGAGAGAGATGCGGTAAAAATCTTATCTAGTTCTCTATCGCATCAAGTTAGTGGAGCTTTTATAGTTCGTAATTTTTCTCTGATACGAATAATGAAGATAGCATGTTGGGGAGATAGATGTGAATGGACATAGATCTGTAGTACTTGTATTTAGTATTGGGGTGCACCACACTACTGTAGCAAAAATCCACGTCCTTCTCTCAGTTCCTGTTCCCATCGAATGGTCATAACACAGTCCTATCGCAGTAATGCAGCTTTGTTTCTACACGGTATGCAGAAGGTGGTAGGTATAGTTTCCTCCGAATTCTACTCAGTTCCGACTTATATTGGAACGATCACATGTGCAAAGCTGAAGGGATAGTGCAGAGTCTGAGAGGGCTGTTGCATGATGCATAGGGACTACCTAAAATGAGGCTGGAATTTTACTGTAGCAGATAGGTTCGAGAGAGGTGACTCGTCTTGATATATGTGTGTGTCAGAATTATGATTCACTAGTGGCTGTAATCATTAAAGCACATCTGCATAGGATCCAACGCTTGTGCTTGAATGGAGGGACCTGATTCCAAATCATAGACATCATTTCTAATGGATAGTGTGACACTAGAGATCTGAAAAGCTAGTGTATATTTCTTACGACATCAATCAGCACAAGATCTACCACTTTTTGTGATCCTTCTCAATCAGTCATTGCCTGTAACTCAGTGGATATATCACCGAACTTCTGATATGGTATCGAGACAGAATACACTGCAAATACTGGAGAAATATTTAATGGCGTGAGGGAGTTGCAAGTACCGGTTTCGTACCATGTTCCTCAGCTGAGTCACTTTCAAAATTCAGCGATTTTATCACGAGGTTGCATTGTGCGGAAAGTGTGACTGCTGCTCTGATGATATACACTCCTTCACTCACCGTCTCGGTTTGTGTCTGGAAAAATCAATACATTCGGACGTAATGCCATACCTCGATTTATAAAGCCAGTATAGCTTTTAACATGGATACTTGTGAGCACCTTTGGAACCAAAACCGCTTGTGATGGTAATGTGGTTGTGTTTTTTTAACATCTGATGGTTTGTAAGACGATTACACCTCTCCTTCTAAGACACAGTGGTACCACTTGCAAGAGAAATTTGAGGCATGCCAACCAATGGTTGATTTTCAGTCAGTATTATTTCATATCGCTGGCAATCAGTTACTGATGAGGTATTATACTTAGTAGTAGGAGATGTACGATAGGTTTGCCTTGGGCATCAGGCTTATATGTGTTTGTGTTCAGACATGTGCAAAGAAAGGTATGGATTTGACGTGGAATACTGTGACAGCAAAGGGAAGAGTGGAAGAGTATGTCAGGTCATAAGAATGGTACAGATATTTCTGTTTCCAGAGCCAAAGCCGTCAGCAGGGTGTATTTCCGATACTTCACTCATTGTCGAATGTCGTTCAATTGAGACCGCGATCACAACATTTAATTGTAAGTACAATGACAAAACATATATGTTAGCAGTTTTCTAGGATGATTCTGCCTATGTGTGCTTGGCATGCAGCGCCAGTGATGGGAATGATTCTCGTTTCCCATTAACAGTAGAGCTGTCTGAATGGAAAGTCCTGTTGGATTGTAGGAAAGTAACTGACTTAACCGTGTAGGCTACTCCATGGCTGAATAGCGAACTAATTCTTAGTATGTGTTGGACAGCTTTCGTGATTACTTGGAAATTTGAGAAGATTCAATATGGACGTGGGTTTGCGCTGGGCCATTATTCCCGCCCGTGTAAATTATTCAGTTGACTGCTTCTTCACATTTATCGTCTTTATTTAGTTGAGAGAACATCGATTGTGGTGTATGCATCTAGCTGGTGGGAGACATGTCTGCTGGTTCTCTAGACATGAAAAACATGTTATTTGACTTTGCAAATTATAGGGATGATTTGGAATCTGTTACATCACCGATACCGATATCAGTTTTCTCTATTTTCCTTTTGTCGAGTTTTTTCATGTAAAGGTCATCACAGACACAATAATTTTCTAGTTACTCTATGGGTTACAGGACGCTCCACCCATCTAACGTGTCTGGTTTCTAGAGAAATAATTTCCAGTCTATATCTTTGGAAATATATAGCACGAGTGATACTGCTATGCAAGTGATATTGATATGTGTATCATATCGAGAAGTACAGTGAAACTGGTATGATATTCTAGCAAACCATACAAAATTAAATATATCCTTGTAATCACAGTATGGAGATATGTGTAGAAAAGCGAACAAGCAAGCAGGTCCAGACCAGAAACAGTGCTGAGGTATGGTGCATGTGCTTATGTTGTCTGTCTTCTCAGTATTTGTATGAATGTTCTAAAGGGGTGATTTTGAATGACTCAGGATACGAATTGTATGTCTACTACATCGACATGGTACTCGATGATATATTGCTGGGTTAGAGATTGGTTTCATGCTCTAATATTCAGTCTCCTGTCCTCAGTCAGATAGGAGTGTCTTTCCAAATTTGATGATATGTAGGGCACTTTGCAAGGTTTAATTGTGGTTGCAATATGGCTTTCTGTATAAAATAGTTCTTTGCAGATGAAAGTCTCGCCTCCAGAAAGAAAAAAAGAAAAAGGAGGACAGTGTTTCCACAATTGTGGTTGCAATATGGCTTTCTGTATAAAATAGTTCTTTGCAGCTGAAAGTCTCGCCTCCAGAAAGAAAAAAAGAAAAAGGAGGACAGTGTTTCCACAATTGTGGTTGCAATATGGCTTTCTGTATAAAATAGTTCTTTGCAGCTGAAAGTCTCGCCTCCAGAAAGAAAAAAAGAAAAAGGAGGACAGTGTTTCCACACCAGTGGCATCAGTAATTCGGTGGATAAATTCGATAAGAGCCAATCATAATGCTCGATTCATTCACAAGACATCCTTTGCGCTGCGATATAGGAGTCTCTACATAGCGGTAAGAACGTTTGTGTATGTTGTAAGCAGGAAGGATAAGACGTGATGGACACGATGCCACATTGGGACCATCAGGAGGAATGCATTCAGAGTTATTCCAAGCTATTTTTGTAAACTGTAAGGACAAGAATTTCCATGCGGACAAGCTGACACATCATAAAAGCTCCTACAAAAGCGACCATTAACTATTTCTAGGACACTGCACAATTTCCGAGAGGTCGACTTGGCTCTAATTTAATATAGCCATGTGACATCAGTATAACATTGAGAATCTTTTAGATGGCGAGTCACCATGCGGACATTTGGCAGCGAGGTGTCAGTCATGCTGGGGCAGTTAAGCACAGCTGGACGCAGCTCGTATGTCCCATTAGGATTTCTAGGGAGAAAGCAGCCTGTGCTATTCTGGAACATATTTCTACAGCGCGATCTGTGACGTCAGTATCCACAGGTATAGCGTCAGCAAGGGTAAACACACATGCTGCCCTGAGGCATTTCGTGTTTGGGATCGGTGTGAGCGCACCTTGGAGTTCTGTGCCGATGTGGACAGGGGTGTGTGCTGTACCTCACATGATTGACAAGGACGTAATGGTGGGGGAGGAGACGCTGTGGAATCAAGCCACTGTGAGCAGCCTGGTTGCTGCAGCCCCAACCCCCTAGCCTGAGGGTGTACAGCCCATGGATGCCAGAGCGATGCTGTGGTGGCTGTGTCCAGGGTAGGGTCGAGGCCGGGGGCAGTGGTGGCGGTGGCGATGATGGTGATGACGGGGGTGCGGGGGTGGCGACGGTGGAGGCATCAGGCATCAAGTGGCGGGATGTATGTTTTATTAGTGATCTTCTGTTTAAACTGTATTCCATCGATTTCATCAACCAATAGGTTGCTGTGAATTAAAGAAAAACTACCCCATACATGTGAAAAATATCAGTTTCATTAATTTGCATAAAGTTTTTTACCAACATGGTGTTAGCAGTACATAGTTAAGTGAGGGTATGCATGAGTGGGTGACATGGAGCAGAACAGCAAATTAAGTGCAGAACACTAGGTTAATTTGTATTATTTTTTTATAAAATGCAGTACAATAGTTTAAGGGGGTGGGTGACAAGAAGAAAGCTCCAGAAATGGCGTTCAAAAGCTTGTGAAATTCGAAAAGTGTACCAGAAAATGGTGGGAGGACATATCTAATTACTAAATCTGGTATCAAAGGTGGTACAATAGTTTAAGGAAATGGGGTGTGACATTCAAAACCACTTAAAAGAATAACAGGTTAAGTGCTAACGAAGGCCCAAACATTAGTTTAAGATGCCCAGAGTATAGTACTGAACATTAGGTTATGAAATATGTTTGCCCCATGTAATTGCTTCTTACAAGACCTACATGTTTCCAAACAGCAGAGAATGATGAGCAAGAGAAATCCAACCATACAAATTGAATTTTTTATAAATAAACTATACAGCACGGAATTTTCTGTTATGAGATCCTCCCTCTCCACCAATTTCCATATATTCCATACACTGCTTTGTATCCCCTAAATTTTTTAAATAAACAATATTCCACACAATGTCTAAATTGTTTAAACAATATTCCATACACTAAAATCGAATTCCTTGAAATGATCAATCAACTGAGTCTCTTTCCCGCCAATTTCTGGGAGGGAGGGTGGGAGAGGAGGGGGGTTTACCAGAGGGGGAGAGTTTAATTAATTGTTCAATTTAATTAAAGAGTCAATCAAATTGATAAAAGTGATAGGAGCTATTCCAATAACTCAGACCTGAAAGTGTAGTTGTAGCAGTAAGGGGGGAGGTGGTGGGAGGAGGGGGGAGAGGGCAGGGGAACAATGGGTTAAGTGCCTGTCCATCAAAAAGGAGATCCTTTTAGCAGAACAACAGGTTAAGTACCTATCAATGAAAGGGAAGGATCCTTTTAGTAGAACAACAGGTTAAGTACCTGTAAATCAGAGAATAACAATAGGTTAAGTACCTGTCAATTAGAGGAGAAGAGTAGGTTAAGTACCTGTCAATCAAAGGAGAACAATAGGTTTACCCCTGTGTGCTTACCTGCCCCTGATGTAGGCATCCGCACCAACAAAATGTACTGATGCTCTCCTAGCTCCACTATTTGCCATGAGTATGTCTGGTGCGGAATAGTCTTCACTGAAGAGCAGTTATGGACACAGCTCACTTGTGGTTATAGGAGCCTCATGTATGTGGTCAGCTGCAAGTTAAATCAGTGACACTGTTGCAGAAATGTTTGGTCAAAGACATTGTAGGGAGATCTTTCAATGTACAACTTTGTCCTATGGATGTCAGAATGCTCTATGACTCCCATCCACATAGGGAAAGTGGAGCAATTGTAATTGTAAATTACACAGTATGATCAAAATGTTAGAAATATGAAGATAACCTAACTACATAAGTATAGAACAATGTCCAGTATTTTTTGGTAAATATGTTTGAGAAGTAGTAATGAAAGGAGGTACTGCATAGTCATCCATCTACATCTGCAATCTACTATATGGTACTTGCAAAGTAGAGGAGGGGTGGTTTAAGATTTATATAGAAATTGGGAAGCATGCTGCCATGTCACTGGTCGGCGTTTACATTGCAGAAAGCTGGTAACACTGCTATAATTAATTGCACTATCAACTGTGATGCTTATCAGAGCACATTGGCCCATATCGATGGTGTCTTTTCCACTCCATATAAGCACTGATACACCCTTGACTACCAAATAATGATTGATTGACATCACTTGTTTATGATGCAGAGAGTCTTGGTAGGAGAAACACCTTCTGGGGATAGCCTGCACCAAAACAGTGAGATCGTACATGACTGCAGTGTGATGAATCAACTGAAACAGAACACCAAGAGATCTGCTACTGTGTCACTGTGAAAGATGAGACTAAATGCAGAGGTGTGAACAGCTCTTTGGAAATGCTCCATAATGCGGTAAACTCTTCCAGTTTCGATATTCTGTAAAGTCTTCCACATTTTTGTCAGTAAGAAACACTGCCTCTGTATTTAATTTCAAACACCCTGTGTGTTTCGCGAGAGCCACAGGATAATTTAGAAGCTGCGATGACCAGGTTCCTGTGAGAACCAATCAATCGAAACATCTTAATTCCGGTTTAGCACCTGACACAGACGTTGAAGTCATGTTGGAAACACAAAATGTATTGCTGTTTACACTGCTCTAGTCGTACACTGCTTGAATATGTTATGGCATAAAAACAATGTATTGAACAACAACACAGCGAGCGTCTCTTGCGACTGATAGTCTGTGGAATATGGTCCACTTACAGTGTGGCCCTTGAAACTTTACACTAGTCTGTGCACATGACTCTCATCACTGGCCACCTGCTCCAGTAGATCTATAAAAGTCTATTTAATGGGATCACCACATATGATTAATGTCAGCACGCAGATGATATATGTTCCCTGATATATTGGAAGAGAGAGATGCAGTAAAATCTTATCAAGTTCTCTACTGGGTGATGTTAGCACAATTTGTATTATTCATGGTTTTTCTGTGTTGCATGGTACAAAATAATGATGATAGACAGTGTTTGCGTGACAGACATGAATGCACCCTGAGGGTTGCTGATTTCATTCAGACTGCAGTACCTGTATGTAGTTTGGAAACACACCACAATGCAGTAACAAAATCCTTGCTTTCTTCCAGTTTATGATGTAGAGTCTTCCTTTCTCGATAAGAAACACCACTGTAACAGCTCCTACTTTCTTTTCGACTACCTCAAGTTGTAGGAGAAAGCTCTGTTTTTGCCGCTGGCCTTACACATGGAACATGGTTGGCGGAGCTTTGACAACAAGTTCCGATTTCCACCGAGTGGTCAAAACGCGGTCCGTCATATCAACTCAGCTCACCCTGTTTTTCCACAGGTTCCAGCAGCTGGTAGAATAACACTCTCTGAGTTCTGCTCAATACGAGCTGTAATTGAGAAAATCACATGGATAAAGCTGCAGGGAGGGCGGGGGAGAGTCTGAGCAACAGTTACAATATGCTGAGGTATTGTCTAAAAGCGACATTGGAGTTTTGTTGTCTGGAGTCTTTAGCAGATAGGTTCGAAAAAAGTGAGACACTACAATATAGAGGGTGCCACAAATGAGATTCACGAAGGCTGTAATCATTAAAAGACGTCTTCGTAGATTCCAATGCGAGTATTTGATTGAATGGACAAACATGATTCCAAATCACAGCCAGTATATCTACCTGAAAAAGTAACACTACAAATCGGAAAAGCCACTGTGCTGGTCAAAGGGTTTTGTACATTTCTTTTTACTTCATCTAGTATTTTTTAAGTGATTCGTCACATAGCACACCGTTTACTGGTTGTGATCATTCTGAATCAACTATCTACCCACCCTCCTATAACCCAGTGATTATATCATAAACTCTGTTATACTGCCTACATGACATTGAGATACTGCATGTTAGCGTGAGAAATACACTATGTGATCAAAACTACCCAGACACACCCAAAACATACGTTTTAAATATTAGGTGCATTGTGCTGCCGCCTACTGCGAGGCCCTCCCTATCAGCGACCTCAGTAGTCATTAGACATCGAGAGAGAGCAGAATGAGGCGCTCCACAGAACTCACGGACTCCGAATGTGGTCAGGTGATTGGGTGTCACTTGTCTCGTATAACTTTATGCAAGATTTCTACACTCCTAAACATCCCTAGATCCACTATTACCAATTTGATAGCGAAGGGAAAACGTATAGGGACACGTACAGCACAAAAGCATACAGATCGACCTCGTCTTTTGACTGACAGAGACTGCCAGCAGTTGAAGAGGTTAATAATGAATAACAGGCAGACATCTATCCAGACCATCACACAGGAATTCCAAACCGCATCAGAATCCACTGCAAATACTATGTCAGGTGGGCGGTGAGAAAACTTCGATTTCATGGTCGAGCAGCTGCTCATAAGCCACACATCACATCGGTAAATGCCAAACGACGCCTTGCTTGGTGTAAGGAGCATGAACATTGGATGTGTAGCTGTCACTGCCAAATGTAGATGTTGGTGTGTGGTGGAGGTATGTTGGACGTGGATGGAAACTGTCAGGATGCACTGTATTAAAACTCAGCTGTGAGCTTCAAGTATTTTATTATTCCCAGCTACAGTGCCGCATTCCCATCTGTCTGTGTCACACGGTCCTGCAATGCTGAGGACGCCACTTCGCTGTCTACGAAACAGCTTAGCATGGAAGGGCTACCTCAGTGACCCATGCAATGTACTGTGGCATGTCGGCTGTGTACAGCCGCTTTGTTTTGACGACGTCAGGATGCGCCAGCAGCCAACTCAGTGGCCTTTGTCCCCGTTGCCTCAGTGCCGCTAGCTTGAAGCTGCAGGGCAGCCCGCTGAGTGCATTTTTGCTGTCGTGGTTAAGATCGCGGGCGACAACACGCACCTGCAATCCGACAGCAGAATCTGATGCCCTCGAGTCAGGATGCCTCCAGAATGTGTTGGGAGCCAACAAGACTGCCCGCGGTAGCGAGCCATAGAGTGGCCCGCCACTGGCTGGCTACGGACCCCGAATTAGCCTCAGAGGGTCGAACCAGCACCCCGCTGTGGACTGGCATGCTGGCACCCCATCTGCTGCTGTGTGTAGCCGGTGGTGTGACATGCTCCACCATCCAAGAGAGCTGCCACACTTCAATCCCCCTTGTTAGAAAACTGGCTCCTATTTATAAGTAGCTGTGCACCTCTTTTTTGCTAACACGCCGATCAAAGTCATGTATTCATAACACCTAGGCTGGGCCAGTGGGCTCGTTCTGTCTGTAACTTACGTCAAGTAAACCAATGCGTTTACTCTTTTCAGCAGTTCTATGGCCCTGTGGCTTCCATATTTCAAAAATGGCTCTGAGCACTATGGGACTCAACTGCTGTGGTCATCAGTCCCCTAGAACTTAGAACTACTTAAACCTAACTAACCTAAGGACATCACACACATCCATGCCCGAGGCAGGATTCGAACCTGCGACCGTAGCAGTCGCACAGTTCCGGACTGCGCGCCTACAACCGCGAGACCACTGCGGCCGGCGCTTCCATATTACTTCGCAACCATTGGCAAGCGTAACTTACTGTCAACAAGTCCACCCCTGGCTGTAACTGGTGCACTCAGACATAATGCACCGATTCGAACTTATTCCTATCTTAAACAGTGGTGCTGCTACATTATTCCCCCTTTGGAAAGACCCGGTCCCCAGGTCGACCTCTAACTACTCTTAAATTTCTTTGGGTCGGCATGTACTTATGACATATTTGCTACTACTATTAGAAAACTTAGATTTGGTGTAGTACTCTTGAAACACATGACATGAGACAAAACGTAAAAATTCCTTACTGGATGACCACCTGTCTTACGTCCTTGGTATCCAATCCACTGGAATTTGGACTACAGTCAGTTCCCTCTTGGAATTGGCTCTCTGCCTTATCAGAATGAAAACAACACACAATAAAGTTAAGGCCTCGATGACACTTGGCACAGAGGTGCTCAAAACGATTGTTACTTGTCGCTGCCTTTCCCTATATTCAGCGACATGCTGCACAAACTGTTCAGCTGATATGCGCCCCTCTTGCTCTGAAATGAACTGGTTTACAGATCTCAACAGACCTGACTCCAGAGTTTGATTTAAGAAGATAAGATTCTGCCTTGGCAAAAACTCGTTTTTGGCGTATAGGGGCTGGATAGCATTACCCACTGCCCTACTCTATACTGCAGTAAACTCCCTTTCCACTTCACCGTGTCTTCCAGCCTTTCCAAAGCCTTCATATTCGCCTTTTGTACCCGTTTCCAAACATCCCGAATTTTCCTCGAGAATGGAAGTACAGCCTCACCAGTCCTTCATTTCTGTAGCTTCAATAAATCAAACGGTGACGGCATTTTTCACCCGTACACTACCTCAAACGGAGAGAAACCGGTATTGATATGGATTTTTGTATTGTATGCGCATATAATGTGTTTTAAATACTCGTCCCACTGACGGTGATGAGAATCCACATAAAAACTCAGAATCTTCCCGATTGTTCTGTGTACCCATTCTGTCCTTCCATTCGCCTGTGGATGTAACACGCTCATCCCCAACTTCTTTATGTTCAACATTTAGACAATTCCTTCATTAAATCCAACATGAATATGGTCCCTTGGTCAGTAATTCTTGTGTCTGGTACACCAAACTTCAAAATCCAGTTGTTTATCAATGCTTGCGCGACCATTGCTGCCTGTTGATTTGGCGTAGCCACCATCTCCACATACCTCGAAAAATGGTCTATTATTGTCAGAATCTGTTCCCTGATGGTGTTCGACTGAAATTTCCTAAGACATCAGTTCCCAACAGAGGAAACGGACATGTCGCTTCCAGCAATCGTTATTGCTGTATCCGTTTCCGACTCTAATCTGCTTTCTGCGCACATGGTATACAATTCTTGACACACTAATCCACATCTCCTTTCCTACCTCTCCACCAATACCTCTCCGCCACTCTCCTATTCGTCGCTCTACACCCTCCACGACCAGATAACACGTGATCATGTGCTTCTTTTAAAACCTCATATCTCAGCTTCGCTGGCACTACTACCCTTGGCCCTAACTTCGTTTCCATGCACAGAAGACTGTCATATATGTTAAATGGTGGCTGTGTACCGTACAATTTACAATCATTGTCAGCGTCCTGTAATTCTTGCCATTCTGCCAGGTCATAACCCATGACTTCTACTTTTGCCATCTTTCTACTCAGTGTATCCGCAGTACCGTGCTTCTTCCTAGGCTTGTGCACCACCTCGTAGTGGAGTTCACTAAGCCTCACAGTCCACCTATCGAGTCTGGTGGACGGATCTTTCAACCCCAACAACCACTTCAATGTGGCATGATCTGTCACTACACGAAAGCATCTCCCATATAAATAACATCTCCCTCTCTGTTTTAGTAATTCCTCTCTGCTGCATTCAACTGCCTAGACGCATAGGCTACTGGAGGTTCTTTCCCAACCATTTCCTGGCTAAGAACACACCCTAATGCTTGATTCGATGCATCACATGCTAGAATAAATTCCTTTTCAAAATCTGGAAACATAAGAACCGGACTTGATGTTAACACTTTTTTCAGTTTGACAAACGCTTTCTGACACTCTTCTGCCCACTCAAATTTCACACCCTTCCGTAACTATCTCGTCAATGGCTGTGTTAAATCTGCGAAACCCTTCACGAACTTTCGATAGAAACTGCAAATTCCGACGAATGATTACACCTCTTGAACTGTTTTCAGCTCCCAAAAGTCCCTTACAGCCTGTACCAATCTCGGATCTGTTCGCACTCTATCCTTACTGATGATATGACCCAAATATTTCACTTTTTCCAGTGCAAAATGACACTTCTCCTGACTCAACGATAAACGAGCTGTTCTTAACCTCATAAAGACTACCCTTAACCACTGTCTACGCTGCTCCACACTACTTGAAAACGCTATAATGTCATACAAATATACAAGACACTGCCGTGGTTTCAAACCGCTCAACACACTGTCTAGCAACCTCTGAAACGATGCTTGAGCGTTTTTCAAACCGAATGGCATTCTGATATAATGGTAATGGCCTCCGGGAGTAGAGAAAGCAGTTTTTGGACGATCCTCTGGAGCCACCTCTAACTGATGATGACCACTTGCCAAATCCATCATAGAAAAATATCGGCATTGTTCTAGGTGATCCAAAGTCTCCGACATGTTTGGAATGGAGTATGCGTTCGTTACTGTCTTATTATTGAGGTATCGGTAGCCACAACAGAACCTGTATTTCTTCGATCCATCCATAGATATTTTAGGCACAACGGCAATGCCCGATCCCCAGCGACTATTACTATGCTCTATAATACCGTCCGCAAGCTGCTGATCAATGAAATCCTCCACAGTCCGCTGAAAATACCTCATATTCTGTATGGTTTGCGGTAAACAGCTGCTTCGTTCCCTTTTGGTATCCTGTGTTGAACTAATGGAGTTTCTGGAACGGTCCTCGCGGGAAAAACAAATCCTTAAATTCCCACAAAAGTTCTTCCAGATGCTCTTTTTCTCCTCCTTTCAAATGCCTAACTTTGTTATGCAATGCAGTTCTATCGGCAGTTAGTGGTTGATAGCTACGCCTACCTCTCAAACACCAGTCTTCGTCATCCGTTATATCCTAATTCGCTACTAAAACTCCTTTTCCCAAATTCGCGTCTACAGCGCTAAAATTATCCACGTCACGGGGACTACTCATCCGTCGTCTCCCTCCTGTACGCGTACAATACTATGTTTCACAAAACAACCTAATGGCTTCAAAACTTCATTATCCTCCAATGGTTCAATAACACACACCATACACACAGGTAGAGCTGACTCTCCACTTACCCAAAGCGACTTCCCAGTGCCACTAGACACACACTCATGCGAATTAAGCCTTCATGCTAATGTACGCGTCTCAATGTCTTTGCTCATTACGGTTTTTTAACATCTGGTGGTTTGTAAGACGATTACACCTCTCCTTCTAAGACACAGTGGTACCACTTGCAAGAGAAATTTATGAGGCATGCAACCAATGGTTGATTTTCAGTCAGTATTATTTCATATCGCTGGCAATCAGTTACTGATGAGGTATTATACTTAGTAGTAGGAGATGTACGATAGGTTTGCCTTGGGCATCAGGCTTATATGTGTTTGTGTTCAGACATGTGCAAAGAAAGGTATGGATTTGACGTGGAATACTGTGACAGCAAAGGGAAGAGTGGAAGAGTATGTCAGGTCATAAGAATGGTACAGATATTTCTGTTTCCAGAGCCACAGCCGTCAGCAGGGTGTATTTCCGATACTTCACTCATTGTCGAATGTCGTTCAATTGAGACCGCGATCACAACAATTAATTGTAAGTACAATGACAAAACATATATGTTAGCGGTTTTCTAGGATGATTCTGCCTATGCGTGCTTGGTATGCAGTGACGGTGATGGGAATGATTCTCGTTTCCCATTGTGTTGGAGTATAGGAATGTAACTGACTTAACGGTGTAGGCTACTACATGGCTGAATAGCGAACTAATACTTAGTATGTGTTGGATAGCTTTTGTGATTACTTGGAAATTTGATAAGATTCAATATGGACGTGGGTTTGCGCTGGGCCATTATTCCCGCCCGTGTAAATTATTCAGTTGACTGCTTCTTCACATTTATCGTCTTTATTTCGTTGAGAGAACATCGATTGTGGTGTATGCATCTAGCTGGTGGGAGACATGTCTGCTGGTTCTCTAGACATGAGAAACATGTTATTTGACTGCAAAATTATAGGGATGATTTGGAATCTGTTACATCACCAACACCGATATCAGTTTTCTCTATTTTCCTTTTGTCGAGTTTTTTCATGTAAAGGTCTTCACAGACAAAATAAGTTTCTAGTTACTCTATGGGTTACAGGACGCTCCACCCATCTAACGTGTCTGGTTTCTAGAGAAATAATTTCCAGTCTATATCTTCAGAATTATATAGCACGTGTGATACTGCTATGCAAGCGATATTGCTATGTGTTTCATATCGAGAAGTACCACGAAACTGGTATGATATTCTAGCAAACCATACAAAATTAAATATGTTCTTGTAATCACAGTATGGAGATATGTGTAGAAAAGCGAACAAGCAAGCAGGTCCAGAAAAGAAACAGTAATGCATTCGTGCTGAGGTATGGTGCATGTCCTTATGTTGTCTGTCTTCTCAGTGTTTGTATGAATGTTTAAAGGGGTGATTTTGAATGGCACAGGAACCGAATTGTATGTTTACCACATCGACATGGTACTCGGTGATATACTGCTGGGTTGGAGATTGAAGCTCCTGTCCTCAGTCGGATAGCAGTGTCTTTCCATATTTGATGATATGTAGGGCAGTTTGCAAATCCTCCACAGTCCGCTGAAAATACCTCATATTCTGTATGGTTTGCGGTAAACAGCTGCTTCGTTCCCTTTTGGTATCCTGTGTTAAACTAATGGAGTTGCTGGAACAGTCCTCGCGGGAAAAACAAATCCTTAAATTCCCACAAAAGTTCTTCCATATGCTCTTTTCCTCCTCCTTTCAAATGCCTAACTTTGTTATGCAATGCAGTTCTATCGGCAGTTAGTGGTTGATAGCTACGCCTATCTGTCGAACACCAGTCTTCGTCATCTATTATATCCTTATTCGCTACTAAAACTCCTTTTCCCAAATTCACGTCTACAGCGCTAAAATTATCCACGTCACGGGGACTACTCACCCGTCGTCTACCTCCTGTGCGCGTTTTGTTTCACAAAACAACCTAATGGCTTCAAAACTTCATTATCCTCCAATGGTTCAATAACACATACCATACGCACAGGTAGAGCTGACTCTGCACTTACCCAGAGCGACTTCCCAGTGCCACTAGACACACACTCATGCGAATTAAGCCTTCATGCTAATGTACGCGTCTCAATGTGTTTGTTCATTACATTGAATGCCCCTCGTGACAGCTCTCCATCGACAACCGTTTCGCTAGCTGAAATAACATTCCACCATGTTCCACAGTTCGTTGTCCTAGATCAGTTTGGGCGTGATGTTGGTGCAAGAAATCAACTTCTAGGACCATGTCAAGCCCTCGCTTACACATGGTACTACCTCCATGCATGCATTAAATCGGACTTTCCCTATGCGAAAGTCAACTGTCACTGACCGCAAAGGTGAGACCTTCTTATCCCCCACTCCACTCAACCTATAACGTGTTGAGTCTAACTTCAAAAATGGTTCAAATGGCTCTGAGCACTATGGGACTTAACTTCTTAGGTCATCAGTCCCGTAGAACTTAGAACTACTTAAACCTAACTAACCTAAGGACGTCACGCACATCCATGTCCGAGGCAGGATTCGAACCTGCGACCGTAGCGGTCACGCGGTTCCAGACTGAAGCGCCTAGAACCGCACGGCCACAACGGCCAGCAGTCTAACTTCCTTCGTCCCATTAAACTCTTAGTAAACACTGACACTTGCGCCCCTGTGTCCAACAAAATCTTAAACTTTTTAGTTCCTATGGCTCCTACCAATGAACATTCCACCTCTGCATGCGTATTTGTAGCATTGAAATTAAACGGGCGCTCCCTTATGTAGGTCTTTAGTCTCCTCTGCCATTTAACTTTTGTCTACCTCTACTAACTCCACTTCTCCATCCTCCGCGCTGCTGATTTCCACCCTTTCCTCTATTCCTCGGTGACTGGGTACATTGAGTCTGCACATATCCCGTACAACCACACTCGTACGTCTTTAGTCTCCTCTGCCATTTAACTTGTGTCCACCTCTACTAACTCCACTTCTCCATCCTCCACGCTGCTGATTTCCACCCCTTCCTCTATTCCTCGGTGACTGGGTACATTGCGTCTGCACATATCCTGTACAACCACACTCGTAACATTTTACACCCGCTGTAAACACTGTTTGTCTATCACGTACCCCCTTTGTCACGTCTATTTCCTCACATTGTATTGCCAGCTGAATGGCCGAATACAAATCTTTCGGAGTCCCTTAACGCACTTTCCGTGACATATGCGCCGATAACCCCCTCAAAAATACATCAAGTGCCCTTTGCTCGGCCTCCTGCAACAGAACACCATTCGCTTCATCGCTCTGACCCAACTCGTAAGTATACTCGTTAATTTATCTTATTCTGTCCGCAATTGAATACTGTTAGTATTGAATAGTATTCAAAGAACTGTGACTGACGCCCGAACAACAGGGACTTACATGCATTGAGAAGAAAAAATAGCCCACTGAGAATGGCTAGCTACTAGCCGAAATCTGGATTTGCATAATAAAATCTAAAAAGGACGACTGATTGCTACATTCTATAATTTATAAAGGTAGATATCTTCTACCATTCACTTTATGCAGCCACATAGCGTCTGATGTCTGGAGAGCCAGTATCAGTAAAGTCGTGGACATTGCCCTGTGGTGTAGATTTCATACATTCAGTAATGAGTCGATATGACTCATTAAGAGCAGAATTCCTTTGTCTGGGATGGGAAAGATTGTAGCAAACAGGGCTAGCATATTCACCTGCAGCGTAACACAAAAATAAAGTTGTAGTTTTAATTGTTCACAGGATGTTCCTGTGATTTTGCGCAACATGTTGTGTCTTACACAAACTTTTTTTTTTTTTTTTTTTTACAATCAAAAACAGCTAATGCTCTCCAATTCACTCAAACTTTCCTGACAGCCTGTCTGTTCCTCAGATGGAATGCACACACTTGTGTTTCGCTAGGATATGGTTTTAACTGGTTCTTACAGCAGTATTTGTCTAGCCCTTCGAAAGCAGCATATAGATTCAGTTCCACTTATCCAGAACTATCACTATGAGAAGAGGGCGAGATCACCAGTACAGATGGATCTTCGTGAGTTATCAGCAAGGATTGATTACTAGTATAACCATTAAATAACAGACAAACCAAAACACTGCCTTGTTGAAACCCGTTCTTTTGCACCCTCCAGCGTCTGCGCTGACCCTGAAAGAAAAGTCTTGTATTTGAAAGGAGGCCTTGCATCATCCGTATACGGTGGCATTTAGTTATTCTATACTTTTGCGCAGAAGCATCTAATGGTTGTTAGATGATTAAATGTTTCCCGAGTGACCTTTTTTGTCTCGTCTGTATGGTGGATTGATGTAATTCCTGTGCTGTACTGTCCTTATGCTGTCTAAATCCAGCTTGCTGTAGGATTGAGATAGCTGCTTCTAAGAGTCTATAATGGATGATTCATTCGAAGATTTTGTAGAGATGACACAGAAGAGAGGTTAGTCTTTAACTTCTTGCGTCGCCAGCTTATTTGCAATCGGGCGTCCCCTAGGCAAATGTAAAATTGACGGCTGATCGTTTCAGCACAGAAGCATCTTTTGTAATGAAGGATAACCTTTTGGAATAATTGTATAAAATACTGAAAATCAGACAATTGGTTCAACAAAAGCCTGACACTCGTAAATGATACTTTCTTTAAACACTGCTGCACATTTTCAGCATATTTAAAGAACGGCATTACGAAACCACCAGAAACTGTTTTAATACATTATTTACAGGCAATCAATTTCGATCAAGCAATCATCCTCAAGTCATGGATTAGCACCACATCAAGTTAAAGAAGATCTCCTGGCGTCAGATATATAATTGCTTTTAGTTGCACCATCTACAACATGTAGATATAGCATATGCAGGAATATATGACGTGCGCTGCAATTAAAATCAGTTATGTATTTGACGCCAAAGAACCTTCCTTTGACATGACGTATCGTTAATCCGTCACCTGAAGATGGTCTCTATACAGAAACTGTTTGTGTGTGCTGTATGTGGGACTATAGAGTTGACTACAAAACTGACTACTTTCAGCTATGTGTAGATTCATAGTTTTGAAGGTGCCGTCCATCGGTAAATAATTTCACGGACTACCATAGACATTATTGCATTGTGCAGCAATAACACGATAACATGACCGAGAATATCAACTTCTCAGTCTGTGCAATAAAACAGATGTCTGAAAGTAAGAGAATGCATTGTCTTATCACTTTACAGGGCTGCGACGACGGACGCTGTTGATTGACGACAGTGAAAGGCATCGAGTGATGCGGAAATAGAAATATTGGTTAAATTTCCATTAGTAGCTTGGGTTTAAAAATGCTTGCTATTTGTAATTTAATATGAGTAACGTTATTCAGTACTGCGTCTAATTGTGTCATTCTTAGTATCTTAGCTACACATTTCACGACCCACAGCTACCTGAATGATGCCTTCACGGCACAAACAGTTTTACTCGCCGCCTACTGGGTGCCTCCACGATGTACAATTTCCGTTAAGTGAGAGAGTACTTCTCGTACCATTATCTTTTCACCTGTTCTTGTTCATTTCACCAGTGACTCGTGGGAGAAGCGACTGTCGATAAAAATCCATATGACATTGGCCGTTAGTACGTCCGTGCAACATTATGCCTCCCCCGTAAACACTTGGACCAACAAAGCGGTAATATTCGACAGTATCGGACGTACCCTCATATGACTAGAGGTGGGAACACATAATATACTCATATGATCGTTATGGTGGTCTAGGATTTCATGGTGTGGGGACGCGTAATATGGCGTGGGAGTATTGACCTCCAAACCTTTGAACATGTACACTCACCGGTCAGCGTTATTATAATACTGTACTCACTCTCCGTGTGCATCTGTTCACTGTATTTATCGTCTTTGCGTGGTAGTGTCGTTCCTGTTCGTCTCATAGCGTTTCCCTTTCAGTTACCTCCTGCATTTCTTTCTATGTGCTGTTCAAGTTTCATCGAGCTATGTTTCTTGACACTGAGACATTATGCGAAAGTTACTTTGCAAGACTACATTGGACGTGCGGTATGTCTTAGAAGGCGATTGGCGATTCTGAGTTACTGCAGCGACAGCAATCACTTTAATTAGTAAACCTACCATTTGACTGCCTGCCCCATGCGTCTGCTAAATTGATTCTTCTCGTTTAACTGTGTATGTTGTTGACAGCTTGCATTAGAGATTATCATAGTCATCAAAACCTAACTGAACTTGAATGCTGAAGTAGTATTAATGATATGGTGACCCTGTCATTATTTTTGTCGATTGTTGATGGGTGATTAATAAATCAACAAATGATTGGTCTTTTACAAAAGTTATTACACTTATTAAAAATTTGATTAAAGTACATGTCAAGTGGGATGACAAAAATAAAACGTGATCTGAGGGCAGCACAAATATGCAACAAACAGTTAGAAACCCTGTCTGCAAAGACGAAGGTTTTTCTACTTGAATTATTTACTCTGGCTCAAAAATGGATAATGCAGTCTGGAATTATCTACACTGAATAGACCTTGACGGATTTATTCTACACAGAAGTCACACTACGTTGGTGCAGCTGAGAACAAGTGGCGAGATTGTGATCTTGTTTGGCTAACAAGCCGGAACAGCAGTATAGTACTCCTTTTTTTCGATTTGCAGCGCTGTCTCAGGTGACGGTCATGGTTCAAGCGTCTGCAAAACAGCGCTGGGGGGGGGGGGGGGGGGGGGGGGGGACTGTAATTTCCTCTCGTCGGCACGAAATATGCAACGTCAAGGCTGGCGATCTGTTAGACGGATCGCAGTAAGTCTATCGGAGCCCTAAAATCTGCACAGATTCCAGCGTGTGACACTCCTCTTCCTCAGTCATACCGTAGAGTACTTACACGACAGTGCGCACAAAGAGATCAAACGTCTGAGCGGCAGACCTGTCACGAATAAGACTGCCCTCGGCACAGCGAGTTGTCATAGATGACTGAGGTCTAAACTGTCGGTACAGTTAAGTCCTCACCACAGGCTCCCCAGTCAAGACCAGTGCTAGTGTGAATTCACACTCAGGACAAGTGTCCCAAGTGCAAACACACTCATAACAGAAGTCAAGACCAGAATTCTCTCCAGACTGGAGTCTGAATCGGAAGACCAAGTTTCTCATTCCCCATTTGCCATCAAACGTTGGTAAACTGCACAAAAGAACTCCGGCAACTCCTCGCAATCACGAGACGCCACTAAATTCCTGTCTCCTCTCCAACTCGTCTGTTCATCTCACCGACCAATCCTACTCAAAGTTAACAATATTCTTATCTTTTCAGGAGAAGTGGCAAATCTCTAACTAGAAAATTGACATGCAGAGAGGAGCCACGTTGTGCTCCCGATTTGTTTTTATTTATTTATTTCCGCAACCTCTTGAGGCGGTGTGTTATTTCAAGTTTCCACGTAGCTCTAAAGTGAACAAGACATTTATCATGGAGACCATTATTTGGTTGGCATTAACATTACTGCATGTCCAACCAGGGGCCCCAGTTAAATCAAGAGAAGTGCGTTTGTGTTCTAACATAGATCATCTTAGAGCCACCATAAATTTTGTGTTCCTTCTAGAGTTGTTTTGAAGACCTGAGGCTTCCCAAAAACTCTGCAGGCCGACACCATCTGACGACTCCCTCGATAGCGTCCAGTCCACGGTGAATATGGAAACTGGCGAAATTTTATGGCCGCCATCTCTGTTCACTAAGGACGTTTACGACACTGTCGTAACACATCAGCTGAGTGACTTAGATTTCTATCGTGCCCCCAGCCCCTGCTGTGACAAGAGGAGCCAAACTGGTACGTCTAGGTAGGTTACACCCTTTTGACTGAACGCATTTTCTGCCACTGCGGAAGAAATTCTTGGGCCCAGTATTCTCTTCCTAATAGCTCCCTTTCCCTAATATCTGCACAAGGATTTCAAGCCTGAAATGTGCACTCCAAAATGTATTGTTAAATGACCAAAATGCCTGCTTGTTCTCAACTCCAGAAAAATACGGTTCGAAGGTAAGCCACCATGAAGACCCTGCATGCATTAACAATAAACAGGTTTCGATTGATGTCTGCTCATGCTGACAACTTCCTGTCATCCGACAAAGACGATGTCTTGGGTGAGAAGTCAATATTAAATTCCACCCTTTAATATGGAGAATAGTAAGAGAGTGACTCGTCCTCTCTCAACATTCGTCCAGTGTATTTTACACTCAGAAAAGAAATGACAAACCACAAAGGAAGTGTCCGTTTTGTATGAAAATTGGTAGATGCGATGTATATGTGCAGACACACAACTCATTACAATTTCAGGAAAACTGGATGATTTATTTAAGAGAATGAGCTTCACAGACTCAGTAACATGTTGGTCCATCTCTGGCCCTTATACAAGTAGTTATTCAGCTTGGCATTGATTGTCACAGTTTTTGGATTCCTCCTGAAGAATTTCATGAAAAACCGATCCGTTAGATAGTCAAATTCTCGAGATAATTGGAGGTCTAGCCCATAATGCTCCAAAAGTTCTCAATTTGGGAGAGATCTTGCAAGCTGACTGGCGAAGTAAGCATTCGGCAGGCACGAAGACAAGCAGTAGAATCTCTAGCCGTGTGTGGGTAGCCATTACGTTGATGAAATGTAAACCCAGAATGTCTTGCCATGAAGGGCAACAAAAACGTGGTGTAGAATATCAATGGCGTACCGCTGTGCTATAAATGTGCCGTCGATGACAAGCAAAGCGGTCCCTCTGTGAAAAGAAATGGCACCGCAGGCCACCACTCACTCGTGTGGGGCAGTATAGCATGGGACAGTCAGCCTGGTATCCCACTCACCGTATGTGGCCTGGAATCTTATTAACTGTCTAGTCTTCAGTGAAAAATCCCGCTCCGAATTGAACCCCAATAACCA
Organism: Schistocerca piceifrons; assembly: GCF_021461385.2. Taxonomy (NCBI): domain Eukaryota; kingdom Metazoa; phylum Arthropoda; class Insecta; order Orthoptera; family Acrididae; genus Schistocerca; species Schistocerca piceifrons. The sequence continues at coordinate 390,704,437 of NC_060138.1, read as the reverse complement.
ACGAAGACGTGTCTGGGAAAGAACCCAGCAGGGGTGGGATACCAGTCTGACTATTGCTCGCCATATGTCCTGACACCAGGAGTGATGGTCTGGGGCACCTTCTCCTTTCATAGAAGAACTCCGGTTGTCATTCGCAGAACACTTCTAGGACAGCAATACGCCAATGATATTCTACACCCCGCTATGTTGCCCTTCATGGTAAGCCATCCAGGGCTCACATTTCAGCAAGATAATGCCCGCCCCCACACATCGAGAGTTTCTAATGCTGGTCTTCAAGTCACCAGATCCCTAATTGAGAATGCTTGCAGCATTATGAGCAGGGCATTCCAACCATCTCGGGATTTTGGCGATGCAACGCGTAAACTGGACAGAATTCTGCACGATATGCTTCAGGAGGTCAGCCAATCAACGTCAAGCCCAATAACTGCTTTCGTAAGGGCCAGAGAATGTTGTGTTTGAATGGAAAAAGCAGCTTGTAGTTGGTCATTGATGCTTGGCATGACCAGATGTGGTAAAGTCTGAGTACAAGTGAAATTTAAATCTGTTATTCAGTCGCACACAACTTGTTATAAATGTGTGCTTATTTTCTTTTTCGTATCACAGACCTTGTCGTGATGAGATTCACAGTATTTTCAGAATTTCATTATGTGCTTTCTATGTTAAGATGTTACGTTCGTGGATTGGCGGGATGGAAGTTTCGAAGCACTGAACAGAATCGGGTTTCCGTTAATCCATCCAAAAATTAGGGCATCTGAACTCATCGCAACCCGGTTTAATAAGCTTCCTTCACTACTTTTAGATGCATGTAGTTGGTGTTTTATTCAATTATCTCACGTTAGTGACTCTTTGTGCCACATTCTGTGTGCGTCAAAGTGGCTTAACTATATTTTGAATCCAATTACATATTTTTCTAATTTAAAGTTTTAAAAATGTACTCATGTATCTTGGCCGTTATTCGCTAAATTCGACTTTTTTTGGATGAACTGTACTTTGCAATCACTAACTGTCTATTCTGCGTAACATTCATTGTATCATCGGCAAATATAATTTTCCTGTACTATCATTTCGGTCAGTATAAACGTATTTCAGTAACCGTAGTGAAAATTACATTACAGCTATTTTCTCTCGATGATCTTTCAGAACAGAAAGTACGTTCGCAGTAGGAGTTTGCAGAAGGTGCTGGTGGCTCATCGTTCGATATTAAACGTGAATGATTTCGAACTGCCAGATTTTTGTCAAATTGGAAGGCTGGGCTAACAGGCTGGAGAGACAAACGCATTGCAAGTAACTACGCTACAAGCCAAGTTACTTAAATACTGTAAATGTTAAGCCATGTGGTAACATAACACGTTTATGGAAGTCGGTAAATGTCTAGTCATGCATGTAACAATTACATTAGGGTATTCCTATTCTTCATTAATGATTTTGCTCTACCGCCTTTGTAGTCAGCGTTATCATATTATTCATGGGTATATACAAGGCATGTTTCAGGATACATACTTAGACCTAATCCCACTAAATCAGAGAAAGTAGCGGCGAGCTTACAAGATCGACTTACTTTCACAGAGCTAGGTAGGCATATGTAGTATTTTAAAATTATAGACATATAATATGCACTGTTTTAAAATTTAAAATACTGCCGGATAATGATTTACAGCCGAAACTACTTGTGGAACAATACACATTTTAGTATTTTTGTGTTAATTATACATAAAAATGGCGATTGTTAATAGTTTTTATCAATTGACGATACAGGACAAGAAACTAATTTGCAAAGACATTAATTCTCACGATTGTGAAGACGAACATAAGATATTGTTCTTAAAAGACAGGTACTACAGGGATACTAATACGAATGATAGAAGACAGCAGACCGTACAATCACAAGATTTTGAAGTATAGGCGTTTTTATGGGGTATTAATAATGTGAAAGTAACATAACAATTTTCTATCTATAATAGGGTGGTATCCTAAATACTGCAATAAAGCAATAACTGACCGAGAATAATCAACACAGCACGCAATAGCAAGCTGTTTTGCTTCATTGCTGGCATGTAGAAAGAAATAAGCCCTTCGCTGAAGAGAAAAACTAGTGCGAATGACGTGCAAATGTTCACTTGTACAACTCAGATTAGCAATTAATTTTCTCCGATATCCCGCACGCCGTATATTGCGACCTTCTGAATACTCAAGACACAGCGACACCTGTCAGCAAAACGTAAGCAGGTTTTTCCCATACGGGTCGATGTGAGGCGATCGGATCCCGATATCCTAAAGTGGAAGCCGTTCCTTGTCGAGCAAGGGGAACCTTGTAAGGTGAGTTTGTTTATTTACAATGTAAAAGTTAATTACGTTTGTAGTAGTTGCCTCGATTGTCACGGTAAAGTAATAAACTGTAGCCAACGTAATTTACGAGAAGCCTTTAAGTAGAATTTGTTGTCGCCTGCAAGAACCTTATCTGGCCGTATACCCTCGGACTCGATTAATGACGGACCACTAGCGCCTCTGAGTGTCAGCATGACACTTAAGCATGGTCGCTGAAATTTATAGCAACCGTAAAGTTGCATGCATATCGGCCACACTCGACACACGAGCTGGGCTCATGGCTTGTAACACTACTAAGGTGGTTTTAAAATTCTAATAGAGTCATTTAACTATATGACTCGAGGTTCTTTGTTCATATTAAGTATGTTTTTTTTACGATGCTTTACCAGATATGGAATGGAATAACGGCTTTAAAAAGTATTTAAAAAAGCAGGCGAATGGAGACTTAAGGATTTCAAATTCTACTTTTAGATGATTGCGAATTTGAAAAACAAGCAGAACGAAAATAGTTGAATTGTTAAACCCTCTGGATATAACAGCCAGGGGTGAATAAACCGAATAAATCATACTGTCCATGACCTATAGTAAACGAGCTAATAGTTAATAATGTGCATACATATTCAGACCTAAGTGGCTGTTATTTATTTTCTTGTAAAATTCTTGTAACAGACCTCAACAAATCCATATCTGAGTACATCCTAAATATGAGATCAGATTGAACCTAATCTCTGACAGAAATGAGAATAACTCATATACTAATACTACAATTGGCGCACTTTTTGCTTATATTCGAGAATAACCAAGTCACATGCAGAAGAACCTCATAGAATGATAAGCTTTTATAATTACAGTCACTTTCTAATTAAAAAGTATATTTCAATAAAATTGCACATATTTTGAAACTATTAATTTGTAGCAATTAATCTGCAGATTTATTTCATAATTCATTTCAAATTTACATTCGTTTATTTCCGGAGTTTATATGTTTATTTACTTTATAATGTTTGCAAATTTCATTTTAATGACATGTTTTCCACTGGAACTAGTTGCCTTATTTTAAACAGGCGACAGAGTTCTACAATCTGAAACACTGTTAAATCAAATTTCTATAATAAAGAAATTTTAATATCACACACTGCATATTTAACAGATTGTATGTACTGAACGATAGTATGAAAGAAATAAATAAACGTTTCTCTTTGTTTTTACAAGCCTATTCTGAGCCAAATGAACGATAAGATGATGAACCTTTTATTGATATATATTATCATTAAGTACTGTGCATAACAGTCACACAAAAGAAGTGCGTCTCTAATTCCGATCTGTAATAACTGAAATAATTACTTTTATGTTATCAGAAGTAGCACGTATAACCATGTGTGAGGTGTACATAATACGTGGAATCGAGTACTTCCTTGACAGAATTTTATCTGTCTCGCTGTTACATTTCAATCACTGCAGAAAAAATTTCAAGCTGACGCAACAGTCACAACTAAAGTGTCAAGACAACTCTGTAGCATATGGAGAATACTTTTAAAGACTATTAAATGAAAACAGAAGTGTGAGAAAAATAACTATGGCATTTATTGTGAAGATCTCACAAGAACAAAAATTATTATGTAGAGTGCAGCATTAGCTCTGACGGCAACAAGTGTTTAGATAAAATGTTATCAGAATTGAAGAGTGTATCTGGAACATTAAAACCCAGAAACGAATAAGATTAAAACTGTACACAACAATATCTGTTTCTACATTGTACTGAAGCGAATCATACATCAGCTCCATCCAGACACCATAAGTTACGTCTGCTATTGGTCCTCATCCGAGATGGTGATGCGGCCCTGCATGTGGGTAGGCAGCACATTTCTTTTATCTTATTTTATTTTTATTATTTTTTCTTTGAGGCCATCAGGCTTCTGGCTGGTTTGAAGGGGCACGCCACGAATCCTTCTCCTGTGCCAATTTCTTCATCTAGAGTAGCACTTGCAACCTACCTCCTCAATTATTTGATAGATGTATTCCAATCTCTGTCTTCCTCTAGAGTTTCTGCCCTCTACAGCTCCCTCTACTACGATGGAAGTAATTCCCTCGTATCTTAACAGATATCCTGTCATCCTGTCTCTTCTCCTTACCAGTGTTTTCCACATATTCCTTTCCTCTCCGATTCTGAAAAGAAACTCCTCATTCCTTACCTTATCAGCCGATCTAATTTTCAATATTTGCCTGTAGCACCACATCTCAAATGCTTCGATTATCTTTGTTCCACATCTCCCACAGTCCATGTTTCCCTATCATACAACGCTGTGCTCGAGATGTACATGCTAAAAAATTTATTCCTCAAATTAAGGCCTATTTTTCATACCAGTAGACTTCTCTTGGCCTGGAATGTCAATTAGCCAGTGCTAGTCTGCTTTTGTTGTCCTCATTTTCCGTCCGTCATTTGTTATTTTGTTGCCTAGGTAAAAGAATTCCTTAAATTCATCTACTTTGTGACCATCAGTCCTGATGTTAAGTTTCTCGCTGTTCTCATTTCTGGTACTTCTCACTATTTTCGGCTTTCTTCGATTTACTCTCAATACATATTCTGTACTCATTAATTCAGCAGATCATGTAATTCTTCTTCACTTTCACTCAGGATACCAATATAATCATCGTGTCATTGATATCCTTTCACCTGGAATTTTAATTACACTCCGCAGTCTTTCTTTTATTTCCATCATTGCTTCCTCGATGTACAGATTGAACAGTTTGGAGGAAATACTACATCTCCGTTTTACACCCTGTTTGATCTGAGCACTTCGTTCTTGATCGTCCACTCTTATTATTCCCTCTTTGCTGTTGTATATATTGTATATGATGCGTCTCTCCCTATAGCTTACACATACTTCTCTCAGAATTTCGAACATCTTGCACCATTTTACATCGTCGAACGTTTTTTCCAGGTCGACTAATCCTATGAACGGGTCTTGATTTTCCTTTAGTCGTAACGTCAGAATTGCCTTTCTGGTGCCTTTACTTTTCCTAAAGCCAAACTGATGGTCATGTAACACATCGTCAATTTTCTCCTCGATGCCGGCCGGAGTGGCCAAGCGGTTCTAGGCGCTACAGTCCGGAACCGCGCGACCGCTACGGTCGCAGGTTCGAATCCTGCCTCGGGCATTGATGTGTGTGATGTCCTTAGGTTAGTTAGGTTTAAGTAGTTCTAAGTTCTAGGGGACTGATGACCTCAGAAGTTAAGTCCCATAGTGCTCAGAGCCATTTGAACCATTTTCTCCTCGATTCTTCTGTATATTATCCTTGTTACCAACTTGGATATATGAGCTGTTAAGCTGACTGTGCGATAGTTCTCGCACTTGTCAGCTCTTGCAGCCTTCGGAATTGTGTGGATGATGTTTTTCCGAAAGTCACATGGTAAATGTCCAGGCTCATACATTCTACACACCAATGTGAATAGTCGTTTCGTTGCCACTTCCCCCAATGATTTTAAAAATTCTGATGAGATGTTATCTATCCCTTCTGCCTTATTTGATCTAAAGTCCTCCAAAGCTCTCTTAAATTCTGGTTCTAATACTGGATCCCCTATCTCCTCTTAATCGACTCCTATTTCTTCTTCTTCTATCACATCAGACAAATCTCCCTCCTTATAGTGGCCTTCAATGTACTCTTTCCATCCATCTACCCTCTCCTCTTCATTAAACAGTAGTCCCCGTTGCACTGTTCTTGCTACCACCCTTGCTTTTAATGTCACCGAAGGTTGTTTTGACTTTCCTATGTGCTGAGTCTGCCCTTCCGACAGTTAATTGTTTTTCGATTTCTACACATTTTTCATACAGCTATTTCCCTCTTAGCTTCCCTGCACTTCCTATTTATTTCATTCCTCAGCGACTTGTACTTCCGTAATCCTGGATTTCCCTGTGCATTTTTGTACTTCCTACTTTCATTGATCAACTGCAATACTTCTTATGTTACCCGTAGTTTCTTCACAGTTACCTTGTAGAGGTTCTCTGCTACCGGAAAAGGAGGATACAAGGTGGAATCATCTGCAGGTAGTGGTTCATGCCGCACCAATTGCGCCTGTCGTTTGGGTTCTGAGGTTATGCTCAGAAGTGGGAAATCGTGTAAACTGCTGGTCTTGCTCACGGTGTGTAAGTAGGGCTTACAAATTACAATATCCAGGGTGCCCCAAGTTCTGGAAGTCACGGAGTATCAGGGAATTTCAAACGTGTCAGGGAAATCAGGGAAATATCAGGGAAATTTATAGACCAAAACCGCAGGCCATTTCTGTGGGTATCTCTAACGGACTTGGCCTGCCGATCTGAAGCCCATCATTTCCCACTAATGTGTAAGCCCCAATCTAGTCTCAGCGATCTGCCTGCAGTCCGAGACTGTTTGTGAATGGCATAATGCGGCGGATTTTCATGGTTTATCCAAGGACCCAGGACTACGGTGTTTCTCGAAAGAAAATCACACAACACCTGTAAAATAATAGACATAACAGAGTGACTAGTAACCGACAATAACGAGCATCATAGAACCAACATTTTATTGGTGGTCACTCATAGTGTTGGTTTACACAACTCTCCCCTGCCTTATACACTTCTTTCAAGAGGACTACTTTTTTCTGAGGTTATTACAGAAGGTAGTTAAGGTATTTAAATCTGTTTTGCGACTCTAAGGAAATGCGTATTTTTGTCATAAATGTGTTTCGTTTTATTGCAATAAAATAACAATAGTGATCTTAATGGTACACATATACCATTTGTCTTGGTGTCTCCATCTAAAAACAGTTCATTACAAAAGATGTTGATGTTAGTACTTAAGATTTTAGCTCACACTGGGAAGAACTCCACCACGGGGCCCCAGCCTTTGCAGCATCTTTTCCTTTCCGTGCTGAATGTCTACCCTCTTGCTGTTCTTTTTTCTCTTCCCTTGGAGAATATGTGTGGGGTGTTTTTGGGAATGTTCCACACTGTCCATAGCTGGCATAAGAACAGTCTCACCACTGTTTTTCGTTCCTCTTTATTTTCCTCGTTCACCTTCACTTGCCCTTCCTCAGCTTCGTCATTTGAGGCTCCTCTTTCTTCGTCTTCCTCCTTGTGCGCTCATGAAGGCCGGCCCATGCATCTGACGCGTAATAGGTGATTGGGTAAAACTTAATTCCCAGCCCTGGGTCAACAGGTAGGTTTCGCACATATCCCCTGGTACAGGCTGTAATCTACCCCTCTCTCGCATCATTTGTTGATTGTCACTGACTTCATAATTAACTGGCTCTGAGCACTATGCGACTTAACTTCTGAGGTCATCAGTCGCCTAGAACTTAGAACTAATTAAACCTAACTAACCTAAGGACATCACACACATCCATGCCCGAGGCAGGATTCGAACCAGCGACTGTAGCGGTCACACGGTTCCAGACTGAAGTGCCTAGAACCGACGGCCACACCGGCCGGCATAATTAACTGTTTCAATAAGATTCGCAAGGAGTAAGATTTACAATAAACGTTTTAGTTACCTTTTTTTCTCGTAGATGACTCAAGTTCGTCACGTCTAGGGGCTGATACCTCAAGCTGAAATTTTCAATGTTGTAGGTTCTCATGGTTCCAATTGACGTAAATAATGCTGAAGTAGTGGCTTTGCAGTAATTGCTGTTTACGTAATTTTTGTTCTTTTACATTTTTCTATATCACACCGTCTTTACAGTTTCTACTTCAACAAAACCGAAAATTGCATTGTTATTGGCAAAAATAAAAACGCGCCCGATAACATCAGAGGCATGCCCACTGCTAATCCATTCTATGGTACTAACAATATTTCAAAGAGTTTACAAATTTTCTTGACAAATGAATCTCCACCAATTATATAATTATTTTATAAATGAATCCAGAAGTAAACATAATAAATGTCGACAGATTGCGCAATTAATAATAGGAGATGTTTCATAATTCCAAATATTTATAAAAAAACGGTAATTTTGATTGTACGTGCGGAGCTAGTACATGCCGATTGTAACAACGAAATAAAAGAAATTTCTTTTTATGGATTATACCCTGAAATACACCGCATCATGTACAAAATCATATGAAATTCTTTTAGAAAAACAGCTGAGATAATATTAACCTGTTTAAAATATTGTAATTATTTTTGGTATCGGCTACTTCGGTCGAGGAAAAGTATTGCTAGAGGACGGTGTCCGTTTACAAGGCCAGGCCGAGGGAGGGGTGATTGCCTGAGCTGCTACCTTCCCAGATTGCCGATTGGTCCCTCTGTCTGGTGTTTGGGAGGTGTGATATCAGGTATGAACAATCATCTAAGGAGGGTGCACCCCTTTGAGGAGAGGGACCCCAGTTGGAAGCAGCGCCATTGGAGACGCTAGCAAACATGGGGGATTTTCTCGCAATGAGCCAATTATCTTCACAATCAACTTCTACAAAACATAAACAGAATGAGGCTAATGATTCAAAGCCCCTCCCAGTTGCACCACGGCCCTTCATGGATTCACGTAGTGAAGATGGTCAGTACTTCGAAATGGTAAATCAATTTATTAATCAGAAAGGTGATGATGCAGTTACCGGCCTTGTGAAATCCCGCTCTCGTTTACGGAATGGCCCTATGCTTTTGGAGACTACGTCTGGTTCCAAGCACAACAACTGCTTGCCACGTCACTTCTCCATGGCTGTCCTTTTCGTGTCGATGCCTAACAAACACTAAATTCTTCACGTGGTGTTATTAACACTAGGCTGCTCGACGGTCTGACGGAGGCCAAAATCCAATCATACCTCTCTGATCACGGTGTCACTGCTCTCCATCGGGTGCCCATACGCACTCTTTTTCTCAACCTTTGATAGAGTGTTGCTTCCCGCCAAGATCAAAGCAGGATATGTCTGTCTGACCGTACATTCCAAACCCGATGTGCTACTACCAGTCACCATTTCAACCACACTCGAATATCTTGTTGACACCCGGCCAAATGTGTAACCTGTGGCAGGGATGCGATCGATGGCGATTGTCCACTTCCTTCTCCTGCTGTATCAAACGCAATGGCGACCATGCTGCTCCCTCTCGAGATTGTCCCATGTACCTCGATGAGCGCGCTGTCCAGAGGATACAGGTAAAGGAAAAAGTGCCTTACCGGGTCGCTCGCAAGTTATTGACTGGTCGCAAACCCTGCATTCCACTGTCTGGCACTTACAGTACTGTTCTTGCTACGTCTCGCTCCATGACACAGACATGCCACACAGACATACGACCTCAAATTCAGCTCTTAGGTTGTGAAATCGCCCAGTGTCATGGTAGCATCGCATTCCTGTCGTCCAGCTGTGCAACAAGCTATCAAACACTCGCCTCATGGGGCGAAGTCACCGGCAGGCCGGAAAGGACAGAAGTAGTGGTCCTCTGAAGACTTCTTACGACTCTCTAGACAGCCAACACCTGAGTCTTTCTCTGCTAAGCGGAAAGGCTAAAAGAAGTCCACCAAAGGCAAACGGTTTTCTCCTTCGCCGACTCTTCGAGAGTGTCGCCATTTGATACCTTAGCCCGGCCAGCCTCTGTGACGCCAGTGCGTACCACCAACTGTTTTTCTGCGTTGGACTCCGCAAGCCGACAACAGAAGAAAGCCGACACTTTTGTGGACCTCATGGAGCATGATACCCCTGCTTCAGTGCCTGCAGCAGCGAATCTTCACAGGCTGGCACTCGACAGCCGCTGAGGTGACACCCCTTCATTTTTTCTTCATCATGACTCTCTTCCACTGGAACGTTCATGGCCTTCGATCCAACAAAGAGGATTTACGGATGCTTTCAGAATCGCAGCGTCCACTTTTACTCTGCCTTCAGGAAACAAAATAGCGTCCTCACGACTGTTTTCTTTCTGGTCCGTTTTGACCTTCCGCCTGAGGTAGACATCTCATGGGGGAGTAATGCTGCTCATACGGGATGACGTCCGTAGTCAACCCATCTCCATGACTGCCCGTCTTCAAGCTGTTGCAGTTTGCCTTTTTCTTCCTCAGTGGACCTTCTCCCTTTGTACCATTTACATCCACCCCATCATTTTATGTCATCAGGGCCGACTTCCTTCACCTTCTTGGGCTGCTGCCCGTGGTCTGGGGGTAGCGTCTTCGAATATTAATAAAAACGTCTTCGGTCCCGGGTTCGAATCCCGTCGGTGATTAAATTTTGATTAATAATCAGCATTGGTGGCCGAAGACATCCGACATAAAAGTCACCCCTCATTCCGCCAACGGGCCTTGTCAAAGATGGCGGAGGAGCGGGCAGAGGTTCAGGGCACTCTCTTGTAAAAGGGGTGGGAAACCATCCCTAAAGACAGAAGAACCATCAATGATAAACGGCATGAGGATGCAGAAGGCAATGGAAACCACTGCATTAAAGACACGTACTGTGTATCCATAGGACATGTGGCCTGTAATTGAAGAAGTGTAATGATGGTCTCTCCATTGGCAAAAGATTCCGGAATAGTCCCCCATTGGGATCTCCGGTAGGGGACTGCCAATGGGGAGGTTACCATGAAAAAAGATCGAATAATCAACGAAAGGATAACGTTGAACGAAGCGGGGCGTGGAATGTCAGAAGCTTGAACGTGGTAGGGAAATTAGGAAATCTGAAAAGGGGAAATCTAAATATAGTAGGAGTCAGTAAAGTGGAAAAAAGACAAGGATTTCTGGTCAGATGTGTATAGGATAATATCAATAGCAGCAGAAAATGCTATAACGGGAGTAGGATTCGTTATGAATAGGAAGGTACGGCAGAGAGTGTGTTACTGTGAACAGTTCACTGATAGGATTGTTCTTATCAGAATCGACAGCAAACCAACACTGACAAAGATAGTCCAGGTACACATGCCGACGTCGCAAGCTGAAGATGCAGAGATAAAGAAAGTTCATGAGGATATTGAAAGGGTAATACAATATGTAAAGCAACATGAAAATCTAATAGTCATGTGACATTGGAATGCAGTTACAGGGGAAGGAGGAGAAAAAAAGGCACAGGAGTATATGGGCTTGAGACCAGAAATGAGAGAGGAGAAAGACTAATTCAGTTCTGCAACAAGTTTCAGTCAGTAATAGCGAATACTCTGTTCAGGAATCACAAGAGGAGGAGGAATACTTGGAAAAGGCCGGGTGATACGGGAAGATTTCAGTTAGATTACATCATGGTCACACAAAGATTACGAAATCAGATGCTGAAGCAGATGTAGACTCAGATCACAACATAGTAGTGATGAAGAGTAGGCTGAAGTTTAAGACATTAGTCAGGAAGAATCAATACGCAAAGAAGTGGGATACTGAAGTATTAAGGAATGAAGAGATATTCTTGAAGTTCTCTAAGGCTATAGATACAACAATAAGGAATAGCTCAGCAGGCAGTACAGTTGACGAGGAATGGACATCTCTAAAAAGGGCCATCACAGAAGTTGGGAAGGAAAACATAGGTACAAAGAAGGTAGCTGCGAATAAATACTACAATTGATCGATGAAAGGAGGAAGTACAAAATGTTCCGGGAAACTTAAGAATACAGAAATTTAAGTCGCTGAGGAATGAAATAAATAGGAAGTGAAGGGAAGCTAAGACGAAATGGCTGCAGGAAAAATGTGAAGACATAGAAAAGGGAATGATTGTCATAAGGACAGACTCAGCATACAGGAAAGTCAAAACAACCTTCGGTGACACTAAAAGCAAGGGTGATAACATCAAGAGTGCAAAGAGAATTCCACTGTTATATGTAAGGGAGAGAGCGGATAGGTGGAAAGAATACATTGAAAGATTTGTCTGATGTAATAGAAGAGATAGGGGATCCAGTGTTAGAATCAGAACTTAAGAGAACTTTGGAGGACTTAAGATCAAAGAAGGCAGAATGAATAGATAACATTCAACCGGAATTTCTAAAACCATTGAGGGAAATGGCAACAAAATGACTATTCACGTTGGTGTGTAGAATGTATGAATCTGACGACACACCATCTGACTTTCGGAAAAGCATCGTCCACACAATTCCGACGACGGCAAGAGCTGACAAGTGCGAGAATTATCGCACAATCAGCGTAACAGCTCATGCATCCAAGATGCTTACTAGAGTAATATATAGAAGAATGGAAAAAAATAGAGGATGCGCTAGATGACGATCAGTTTGCTTTAGGAAAGGTAAAGGCTCGATGGAGGCAATTTTGACATTGCTGTTAATAATGGAAGCAAGACTAAAGAAAAACCAAGATACATTCCTAGGATTTGTCGACCTGAAAAAAGCGTTCGACAATGTAAAATGGTGTAAGATGTTCGAAATTCTGAAAAAAGTAGGGGTAAGTTATAGAGAGAGACGGTTCATATATCATATGTACAACAACCAAGAGGGAATAATAAGAGTGAACGACAAAGAGCGAAGTGCTCGTATTAAAAAGGATGTAAGACAAGGATGTGGCCTTTCGCCCCTATTGTTGAATTTGTACATTGAGGAAACAATGACGGGAATAAAAGGAAGGTTCATGAGTGGAATTAAAATTTAAGGTGAAAGGATATCAACGATACGATTCGCTGATGACATTCCTATCCTGAGTGAAAGTGAAAAAGAATTACATGTCCTGCGGAATGGAGTGAACAGTCTCATGAGTACAGAATCTGGATTGAGAGTAAATCGAAAAAAAAGAAACTAATGAGAAGTAGCAGCAATGAGAACAGCGAGGAACTTAACATCAGAATTTATGGTCATGAAGTAGATTAAGTTAAGGAATTCTGCTACCTAGGCTGTAAAATAACCAATGACGAACGGAGCAAGGAGGACATCAACAGCAGACTACCACTGTCAGAAAGGGCATTTCTGGCCAAGAGAAGTCTACTAATATCAAATAACGGCCTTAATTTGAGGAAGAAATTTCTGAGAGTGTACGTCTGGAGTACAGCATTGTACGGTAGTGAAACATGGACTGTAGGAAAACGGGGACAGAAGAGAATCGAAGCACATGAGATGTGATGCTATAGATGAAACTTGAAAATCAAATGGACTGATAAGGTAAGGAATGAGGAGATTTTGTGCAGAATCGGAGAGGAAAGGAATATGTGGAAAAGACTCATAAGGAGAAGGGACAGGATGATAGGATCTGTTAAGATACGAGGGAATGACTTCCATGGTGCTAGAGGGAGCTGTAGAAGGCCAAAAGTGTAGAGGAAGACAGAGACTGGAATACATCCAGCAAATAATTGAGGACGTAGGTTGAAAGTGCTACTCTGAGATGAAGAGGTTACCACAGGAGAGGAATTCGTGGCGGGCTGCATCAAACCAGTCTGAAAGCTGACGAAAAAAAAAGAAACTCAGCCATTTCTGCTGCTCGGTGACACACGAGGATCCGCGTTCCTGTCAAATTCCCCGCACACCTATTCCCATTTGGACATATCCTTCTGCACTGTACATCTTGACCATCATCTTGTGTTGTCTGTTCTTTCTGGCACCTACTCGAGCGACCATTTCCCGTGTGGGATCTGTCTGATGACTCCTACCCCACCTGCATGCACACCCAAATCGCAGCTTAATGAGGCCAACTGGAGACTTTACTCCTGCCTGGCCACCTTCGATGAACACAATTTCCCTAGTTGCGATGACCAGATGGAATATCGTACAAAGATTATCCCTACCGCCGCAGAACGTTCCATTCCTTGCACTTCCTCTTACCATGCCGTGTCCTGGTCCCTTGGAGGACTGAGGCATGACGCGACGCAATTTGTGCGTGGAAATGTGCTCTCCGCGTTTCTAACCGTCATCCTATGATGGCAAATTGCGTTCATTATAAACTGATGCGTTTAAAGTGTCGTCGTGTTCTTCAGGTCAACAAAAAAGCTAGCTGGATTTCGTTCACGATTTCTTTTAACAGTTCCACCCCCTCTTCTGTCGTGTGGGCCAGCCTCCGACGGCTTTCTGGGACAAAGATCCATTCCCCAGTTTTATGCCTGACAGTAGTAGACGATGTCATCATGGACCCTATTGCTATCTCCAACACCTTGGTCCACTATTTTGCGGAAATTTCGAGCTCTTCCCGCTATCACCCTGCCTTCCTCCATTGGAAAAGAGTGGAGGAGGCTCGGGCGATACCCTTGTCTTCTCAGAAACGTGAGCGTTAAAATGCCACCTTTACTATGAAAGAGCTAGATCATGCTCTCAGTTCATCCAGATCCTCCGCGCCAGGGCCAGGCGCTGTCCACATTCAGATGTTGCAGTACCATTCCCTTGTGGGCAAGCACTTTCTGCTTAATATGTACAACCACATCTGGGCAGAGGGCGAGTTTCCCAGCCACTGTCGTACCCATACCTAAGCCCGGTAAGGACCAACACCTTCCTCTTAGCTACTGCTCCATCTCTCTCACCAGCTATGTTTGCGTGGTGATGGAACAAATGATTCATGCCCGCTGGTATGGTGGCTCGAGTCTTTCAATTCATTAACCACTTCACAATGTGGATTTCGAGCGCGCCATTCTGCAGTTGACCATCTTGTCACTTTGTCCACCCATGTCATGAATGGTTTTCTGCGGAAATTCGAGACTGTGGCAGTGTTTTTCGATTTGGAGAAAGCCTGCAACAGCTAATGGAGGACTGGTATCCTCCATACTCTCTACACGTGAGGCTTCCGTGGCAGCCTGCCCCGTTTCCTTGAGAATTTTTAAAAGCCCGAGTTTTCAAGGTATGTATGGGTCCTGCCTTGTTGGACACCTTAATCCAGGAAAACAGTTGCGTCCTGAGCGTCGTCCTCTTTGCTATCGCCATTACCCCTGTAACGGCCTGTCTCCAGCCTGGCTTCTCCGGCTCCCTTTTTTTTTTTGACGATTTTGCCGTCTATTGGAGTTCTTCACGGACCTGCCTCACTGAGCGGTGTCTTCAGCTGTGACTCAATCGCTTTACTCGTGGAGCATCGACAACAGGTTACGGTTTTCCACTGACAAAACCTTTTGTATGATCTTCTGGTGACGTAATTAGTTTCTCCCACCATCTTTACATCTTGGGCATGTTGCTCTTCCATTCGTTGAAACTACAAAGTAACTGGGGCTCCTGCTCGAAATTCTCTTGATCCTCCCACACGTCTTAGCTGGCAGCCTTCTGTATGTAGTCCCTCAGTGTCCTGCATGACCATCCCTTCCCTTGTCCATTCGAAACTAGACAATGGATGCTTTGTTTATGCATCTGCACATCCGTCCCTCTTATTCCGTCTCATTACTACGCACCATCGCGGTATATGTTTGGCCACTGGCCTCTTTTTACATGAGTCCGGATGAAAGTCTATATGCAGACGCTGCCGAACTACCACCGTGACTTCCTCCTCAGCAGATATGCATGCCGTTTGTACGCCATGCATGACCACCCATCCTATTCCTCCTTCTTCGATGACTCCTTTGATCGGCAGTATGGGTAGTGTCCCTCTTCTCTGTTACCTCCTGGAGTTCGCTTTCGGCTCTTGCTCTGGCAAATTAACTTCACGCTCCGTGTAACTTTCCTGGTGGGCGTGAACCCTTCACCACCTTGGCTTCATGCAGCTGCCTGCGTTAACCTTGGGCTTCATTGGCTTCCTATGGACACTATACCAGACTCGCTCCATCGTCTTCAGATTCACAAACTTGACATGGAATTTCGCGAAAGTGCCTTTGTGTACACTGATGGCTCTCGGACTGACCGTGGTTTCGGCTGTACCTTCATCGTTGGTGCCAATGTGTTTTTGGTACTGGCTTCCGACACACTGCTCAGTATTTACAGCAGAGCTCTTCGCCCTATATCAGACCATGGAGTACATCCGGCGACACAGGATCTTCAGTTGTGTCATCTACTCAGAATCTCTCAGCACCCTTAAATGCCTCTGTGCACTGTATATAGTCCATCACTTACTGGAACGGATCCAGAAAAGGTTGCACTTGAAATCCCTTGATAGGGCCACTGTGATGTTTATGTGGGATCATGGTCATATCGGTATGACAGGAAACGAGGCTGCTGATGCTGCTGCCAAGGCTGCAGTCCTCGTACCTCAGCCCACTAGTTCTTAAATTCTCTCTGATGATCTCTGTGTTGCCGTCTGTCAAGAGGAGGCTTGACTTTGGCATCGCCACTGGTCCTCCCTTCATGAGAATAAGCTCTGGGTTATTAAGACTCTCTCAGCGGCTTGGACGACCTCCTCTCGCCCCTCCCGCCATGAGGAGGTCATTTTAACTGCCTTTTTAGCCATCGCCATTTGTTAAGTGGCACTCCCCCACCACTTTGTGCACATTGCCCCCAACTGTCCGCTGTTTCCTGACGAAATGCTTTTGATTGACAGGTTATGTTGCTGTTTGCACTGTCGTCTGAACTATAATCCGTTTTACCAAACAACTCGAGGGCTGTGGACAGCGTTTTACCTTTTATCCGTCGTTGTATTATGGTGAAAGCTATTTAAGTTTTAGTTCTGAATCTCCATTTCTTTATTGAGAATTTTATAGATCTTTCTTCACGTACCTCTTATTAGATGTCTTCTCTTCCGTCGTTGGGGTTGACATGCAGTCATTTTGAACTCCTCTCTTTGTCTTCGTGTTTCACAGTTTTAACATGGGCGCATATAACCCTAGTTGTTTTTGCGCCCTAAAACAATACCAAAGAGAACGGAGGGTGTAAGTGGACTGTTTAGGTTTTCTTATTGGTAACGCCACGTAGCGCTCTGTATGAAAATCACTGGCTGTGCTGTGTGCAGTCTGTGGATAGTTTTCATTGTTGTCTGCCATTTTAGTGTTGGGCAGATGGCTGTTAACAGCGCGTAGCGTTGCGCAGTTGGAGGTGAGCCGCTAGCAGTGGTGGATGTGGGGAGAGAGATGGCGGAGTTTTGAAATTTGTAAGACTGGATGTCAGGAACTGCTATGTATATTATGATTTTTCAACACTATTAAGGTAAATACATTGTTTGTTCTGTATTAAAACCTTTCATTTGCTAACTATGCCTATCAGTTGTTAGTGCATTCCGTAGTTTGAATCTTTTATTTAGCTGGCAGTAGTGGCGCTCGCTGTATTGCAGTAGTTCGAGTAACGAAGATTTTTGTGAAGCAAGTGATTTGTGAAAGGTATAGGTTAATGTTAGTCAGGGCCATTCTTTTGTAGGAATTTTTGAAAGTCAGATAGCGTTGCGCTAAAAAATATTGTGTGTCAGTTTAAGCACAGTCTTGTACAATTTTTCAAATTGGACGTTTCATATGTCGACACTTAGCCGAAGATACCTCACTGGAATCTTCTGATTTTTTCTTGTAGTTTGTGTAATTAGTGTAGATTCTGTTTATTGCTAGCGCGTAATTGTAGAGAGAATCTCCTTTGTAGTTGCAGTCTTTCATTGTTGTTGTGGCATGCATGTAGATTTGCACCAAGTATTTCGCAGCTGCGCTTGCAATTAACTAGATATTATTTTCAGTGCTATGTTAGTGTGTTCTCTTATTGTTGCTCTTCAAATTGTGCTTTTCTGTGTTATCGTGTGAAGTATTGTGACAATAATGGCGTGTGAAAAACGTAACACTAGGCTCCAAAGTAAACTGAGAAATAATAGTGACGACGAGCGTAGCTTATCAGCGCCGCCGAGTAATGAATTTACTAATGTTCAAAGTAGTAATTTGGTAACTGTGCATAAGGAAATGGAGCGGGCGTCAAATAATGGTGTAGACAGTGAAACAGGTAGTGAACAGGGAAGCATTATCGATCGATCGGTCGGCAACAGCTCGCCTCAGGAATCGGGAATGACAGAACACAATATTGCAAATACTGTAGACACAGGTTTTGGGTTCTTACCGTTTTCTCAAATGAGTCAAGACACATTTTCCGCTTGTCAAAATGTGAATGTTGCCGGTGAAAATTCACTGCCGAAAAGCACTGAGGAACATGTTCCAGACACCAATGCATTGTTATTACAATTAATACAACAAATGGGACAAACACAGCAAAAGCTTCAAAAGTTAGGCACAGTGGAACAAAATCAGAGACAAACACAGCAAAAGCTTCAAAAGTTAGACACAATGGAACAAAATCTTAGGAAGTTAGGCACCACACGTGAACTAACACGTGAAGATTTAACTACTGAGTTACATAACATTGAATCGAAATGTCAAAAAGTTTGTAATGACGTAAAAACACAGATTTTTGAGCATTTTCAACCTATTTTTTCGCGGCATGAAAATGCATTACTGATTCACGAAGCAGACGTAAAAGAACTGCAAACTATTGTTCATGAAAATCATGAGACTTTGCAAACTAAAATTGAATCAGTTGCATCTACCGATTTGGTTACGCAACTTGCAAAAACTCAGGAAAACTTAAAGGACACAGTAGATACTCTGAAACTTGGTTCAGAAAAACACACTGAGGAAATAAGTACACTATCGGAGAAAGTAGCCGAACATTCGGATCAGTTCACTAACTTATCTACAAACGTAGATGTTGATCTGAATGACACGAGACCTGTAGCCATCACTGACACAGAAGAGTATGAACAAATTAAGAAATTCAAACAAAATCGGAATCAAATTAATACGCAACACCAAAGAGAAATCCGGGAGGTACAAGATCAGCTGACACAGGTAATACAAGAATTACGTATTTCAGAGGACACTCGCGCTCCAATACAGGAAGAGGGACATAGAAATACGGAACAGCCACAAAATAATAACACAGCGCATTTCGAAAATTATGAAAGAAATTGGCAAGGTGCACCGAATTTTGAAATGGAACCGCCGAAACGACGTAACAATGACCGATATGCGACTCGCCGACATGATGATTTTGATTATAATCTGTTCATTACTACACGTAAATTTAAAACATTTAAGAATTCAGGCAACGACATTCATCCACAAGCATGGCTCCATCAATTCTCTCATTGTTTTCTTCCCAACTGGTCGTTAGAACACAGATTAGAATTTATGTGTGGCTACTTAGAGAATGAACCAGCTGTAAGAATGCGATCGGTCATTCACGATTGCCACAGTGAAGGAGAATTTTATCGTGTCTTCCCCTCAGTGTATTGGTCTCAAGCTACACAAGACCGAGTAAAACATAGCAGCATAATGATGAAACGTTTCGAACAATCTGAATTTTCCAGTCTTATGAACTATTTTGAAGACGTGTTGCATAAGAATCAGTATCTTTCAAACCCATACAGCCCGTCGGAACTCATCCGCATTTGCTTAATGAAATTGCCTGAACATTTACGACATATTATTTTAGCAGGACGTTGCAAAGACGACATTGAAGCTTTTCAGGGACTGTTACGAGAACTGGAAATCGACACTGACAATCGCGGAACGCGAAAACAGGAGCACAACAATTACAGTTCACATCTGTCACAATACCGCGATGACAGAAATAATACATGACAAGGCTATTCTTACAACGTAAATCGTGACCAAAACAGACACCACCCATATGACAACCACTGGCAGAGTAATAATAGTTACAGAGAAAGATCGCATTTCCGTAGTAATGAATATGACAGAGATTACCATAGAAACTGACAATATGGGAACAAAAACAATTATTATCATGGGAGACAGAATAACTTCAGACGCAACGGTCCACCGTGCAGTTACGATTCAGGGAGAAATTCTCCACCACGTGACCGACAAGAAAGAAACTATGGAATCTACCGACATGACGACAGACGATGTAATCGTAATGACAGACCTCAATTGCATCAGAATTGGCGGCATTCAAACACGGCAGGGCCCTCTCGACAAGTTGAATTTGTAGAAGTTAGGTCTCCTAATCCCAGTAACGACGCACGCCAACAAAGAAACAGACAATGACTCCTTCCGCAGGCAGCCACGTGCGCCCGCTGGCTCAGGAAAAAGTAACATAAACGCTAACCTTGAGAAAAATTCCAGTATTCCTTACCAACGTATACTGCATGATAATTGTGTTCAAGTTGAAAGGGTAAAAGATTGCACCACATTTCACATGTAAAACCGTTTATTGAGAGATAATCTGCTTTTTAACTTAGTCTTTGCTATAAAACTTTTCACTTCACATTTCTAGTATGCATTGTCAGACTTAGAAACTGTTACCATGCAACAATTTTTGAAGTTAAATATCCAATCAAGAACCAAGAGAATTTATTTAAACAGAAATTACGAATGCATTGTTATAGTGAACAGACAACACAATGTTGTTATTTGTACATTCTTGCTTTGTTAGTTGCACGATTACGTAACGACTATAAGCTTACATACTTAGAACATATACTGGGGCTGCTAATGAGATTCTAATGCAACATTTTGGTTTACTTGAAAATACATTCTGGATTTAAGGTACTTTCAGTGAGATACCAGATGACACAGTGGTTAGTTTATGTGACAGCTACACTATTATATCACGACGCTACTAATATGTGACACGATTTACATTGTTGCTTTTGAAGTGTTTCTGTTTTATATCTGCACAGGTTTTCTGTATTATTCTGGAAAGTAAAACATGTTTTAGTGGTAACTTTTGTGGTATAGCTACAATGAGACAGCCTTTTCCGTAGCACAACAATACGTTACAGCACAGTACTTTCTTCATCACGGCAATAAGCGTAATAACTAAGATATCTATACGCAAAGCATTTCACTTTTGTTTATCATGAGGTAAGTACACTGACTTTTGTGGAACTTAACTTTCGGAGGACGATAACTACGACACTTCCACAGAGATTATCTTACACGATGCACAGTTTAGCGCTACAGTACACGTATTTGAGTGATTAATTTTGTACTTAAAACATTTATTTTTAAAGATATTTGAAGTACAATGATACAAAGGTTTTCCGTGATACATTTCATTCCATTGCTGTAATCTGTAACACCTGAAGGTATTATTCATTTATCCTCAGGGGGGTACACGCTTACTTTGTGTACCATGTGTTTGGCAAGCACAAGGAGCCCTAGCTGGTGTGGTATTTGCTTATACAACTTTACACATCGGTACCATATTTCTCTAACATATAAATTACACGGCTATCTGATCATTTAACTGAGAGAGACAAACATTTTTTTTTTACTACAAAGTGACTTGTTTACACAATTACACAGTTGGATAACTTCACACTTATGAAATTGTATTTTGTCTGTACTGTGTGAACTGTTCATATTTTTTCGGAACCATTGCGATACTATGAGAGCTTTGAATAATGTATTTGGTATGGGGTCATGATTTTTCAAGTACGTTTGAGACAGATGACACTATTGAAATGAGCAGAGAATTTTCTTTAGGTTTTGAAATTATTGCAGAAAGCTACGACGTTTTTGAGCTTTGGCTGAGTTTTTATGATGTTATTATTGTGATGACGATGTGTATTATGCTGTTGAGGTATGTTTATGATCAATAAGCTGACGCTATATGAGGAATTTGATTATGCTATGTATTTATTATGATGAAATATTGAAGAAGTGTCGACAAATATGTATATGTGTAATAAGGTAAGGAATAATGAGTAGTGGTTAGGGACTCTGACTTGAGAAAAAGTATGTTGGAAACCAAGAATCGTACTTTAAGAATTATGAAATGTGTCTAAATGCGTGAATGTATCACAATGCCGATGAATATTTTTTGGACACTGTTATATTTATAGGATTCTGTTTCTACAGATTTGCAATGCAAATTCTCGAACTGTGAAATTTTTATATGAGACTGTCACTGTAGTGCCAACTGGTGTCGTAAATATTTCGGTAAGAAAGTTAAGTGACCACCTACACGTAATGCGTCATGGGCACCCAGCTGCACGAGTCACCTGGAAAAAAGCATTAGTGTGTACCTTTCAGAGGCACAGGTGGAAAAAAAAGAGGCCATTATCCTCGCTGTTAACATTCCTTTGTAGAAAGCATCGCAAATAGAACACACTCAAATTTGAAAACATATGATTACACTGTGGAGCTCTTAATTTATGATATTTACTGAAATGCCTAATGAAATGATGAGAAACATTTTACATTTATTGTCTTTCTAGATGAGAGATTCTTTTGCCTTTGGAGACGCCATTTGCCTAGTAAATGACGTTTCATGCATTGTTCTATATAGGCTATATATATTTGCTCATTTTGTTTAATATCTAGTTCCTAGCTGCCCTGCAGCATTGGTTAAAATAAAATTTTATAAATGTACTAATATAGATATTTTATGCCTACAGATCCAATAAATACTTACTTTATGATGTACTTCAAAAAAACGAAGGAGCACAAAAAGATATTTCCCTTCACAGGAATTGCATACAGAATTTTCTTTTCAGGTACTTGGTAATTTATTTTGTAGAATAAATTGTGATGCATCACTCTAGTATTACGATGTGACATAGGTATTAGACATGGCCATCTTTAGTGTAATATTTTTTTTGCTTGACCTTTGTCATGTTTAGATATAAGTTATTACATTTGCTGCTGCTGTTTGCCAAGCATAGTGCTACTAAATTTCACTTTGTATTACTCTGTTCGCATTCGGGAGGACAACGGTTCAATCCCGTCTCCGCCCATCATGATTTAGGTTTTCCATGATTTCCCTAAATCGTTTCAGGCAAATGCCAGGATGGTTCCTTTGAAAGGGCACGGCCGATATCCTTCCCCATTCTTCCCTAACCCGAGCTTGCGCTCCGTCTCTAAATCACCTTGTTGTCGACGGGACGTTAAACACCACTAACCTAACCTAACCTGTGTTACTCTGTTAAGTTAGTTTTACTACTGATTTATTTTTCTTGTTGCTGCACATTAGCTCATATTAGTTGTAATGTTGCATTGCTTGGTAATTTAGATTTACTGCAGATTGCTTTGACAATTTCCGTTTATTTCATTGCTGTTTGTATTAATTGTTTTATGTTGCTGCATTGCCTCGTCCCTTAGTTTAGCATCTGAGCTCAGTAGATTTAAGTTAGCTTAAGATGGAGTAGACTATATAAGAGAATGAGTTGCGATGAATTGGAAGAAATGCATTGAGAAGTTTTACGAAAAAAGTACAGAAAGCAGGTATAGATGGCACTTTTTGAAATAATGAAGAACGAAGGGAGATCTCCAAGAAGTAAAGAAAGTTTTGTTTGCAAGATACTGCAGCAAAACAAACCATGTCCTTTCCCTTTCTGTTATTCCACTATGTGTTTGTGTACTCTTGTATATTTGTGTTCTTCCTGTCTTTATCTGTTTA
Organism: Schistocerca piceifrons; assembly: GCF_021461385.2. Classification (NCBI taxonomy): domain Eukaryota; kingdom Metazoa; phylum Arthropoda; class Insecta; order Orthoptera; family Acrididae; genus Schistocerca; species Schistocerca piceifrons. Next base: position 390,680,968 of record NC_060138.1, on the reverse strand, counting down.
TCTGATGAGAGTTACATTGTAGAATTTTTATGATAATATGTTATTTACTTTTAAAAGATGTTTAGACATTATTTCTTCTGTTTTGTTGATCATATGTGAAGGTGATGTTTCAAAAGTTATTCTGATCTTTATGTATTTACTTATGTCATAATTCCTGCAACACTGATGTATATGTTTATTTCTATTCTCTTGTAAAACCCCTATTACTACAAATGTTATCTGTATTATTATGTTCTTTAATGATGTATTTTGAACCTTTGTTATTGTATTCTTATGTTATAAAATTGTAATTGACACCAGTTCATCAAATTAAGTAACTTGTAACTTACATTTCACTGCACACGTTTCTGTTGGTCATAGTATATGGACAATATGTGAGAAGTAGGGACTGATAGTGTTTGCACGTGTGTTAATAACTCAGCAAGGGACTGGATAACAGCATTGCTGGTTCTAAGGACAATTCCAAAAACTTTGTGAGTGCACAAGTGGTGGTTATGGACTTGCTATATTATCCGCAAGACTCTTCAATGGTGATTGTGCACCTGCACAGTCACAACAGATGGCTGCTGGCCATCTCTACGAGGACTACAGTGGGTCTGCATCTTTGATGACCCATCAATATCATTATTTCTACAAGGACTACAGTGGGTCTACACCTTTGATGACTCACCAGTACCAGTATTTCTACAAGGACTGCAGTGAGTCTGCACCTCTGGTCGCCCACCAATACCACAATCTCTACCAGGACTACAGTGGGTCTGCACCTCTGGTGGCCCGCCAATACCGTAATCTCTACCAGGACTACAGTGGGTCTACTCTGTGATGACCTACCTACCAATGTTCTTCAAAACTTCGACTGACTCTGCTGTGGGTTTGCTCTGTTGTGGCCCATTACCCGTCTGCATGTCAAGAGTCAGCACTGTCTTTCCATTGGAAGGACAACACTACGTCTTCAAGATTGCATGGAAATCCACTACTTCCGTGTGCATTTTCTTTTACCACTCAGACTTTGAGAAAAAAAAACACTGCAATTTTACTGTGATGGATGATCAGGACTGTCTTTATGGACTGTGAGAAAATTTTAGCTTTTGACCAACATTGTATCAATAAGTGTGTGCATTTGATTTCTTTGTTATTGTAATTGTGAAAAAAAATTTAACAAATATGTATTGGCCAGTGCCCAAAAAAAATTTGTAAAATTTTTTGTGGTGAGCATGGGGGCTGTGTAAGTAGGCTGTTTAGGTTTTCTTATTGGTAACGCCACGTAGCGCTATGTATGAAAATCACTGGCTGTGCTGTGTGCAGTCTGTGGCTAGTTTTCATTGTTGTCTGCCATTGTTGTGTTGGGCAGCTGGCTGTTAACAGCGCGTAGCGTTGCGCAGTTGGAGGTGAGCCGCCAGCAGTGGTGGATGTGGGGAGAGAGATGGCGGAGTTTTGAAAATTGTAAGACTGGATATTATGATTTTCCAACACTATTAAGGTAAATACATTGTTTGTTCTGTATTAAAATCTTTCATTTGCTGACTATGCCTATCAGTAGTTAGTGCCTTCCGTAGTTTGAATCTTTTATTTAGCTGGCAGTAGTGGCGCTCGCTGTATTGCAGTAGTTCGAGTAACGAAGATTTTTGTGAGGTAAGTGATTTGTGAAAAGTATAGGTTAATATTAGTCAGGGCCATTCCTTTGTAGGGATTTTTGAAAGTCAGATAGCGTTGCGCTAAAAAATATTGTGTGTCAGTTTAAGCACAGTCATGTATAATTGTTCTAAGGGGACGTTTCATATGTCGACCCTTAGCCGAGGATACCTCACCCTTAGATCGGCAGTATGGGTAGTGTCCCTCTTCTCTGTTACCTCCTGGAGTTCGCTTTCGGCTCTTGCTCCGGCAGATTAACTTCACGCTCCGTGTAACTTTCCTGGTGGGCCTGAACCCTTCACCACCTTGGCTTCATGCAGCGGCCTGTGTTAACCTTGGGCTTCTCGCTACATCGCCTTCAGATTCACAAACTTGACATGGAATTTCGCGAAAGTGCCTTTGTGTACACTGATGGCTCTCGGACTGACTGTGGTTTCGGCTGTACCTTCATCGTTGGTGCCAATGTGTTTTTGGTACTGGCTTCCGACACACTGCTCAGTATTTACAGCAGAGCTCTTCGCCCTATATCAGACCATGGAGTACATCCGGCGACACAGGATCTTCAGTTGTGTCATCTACTCAGAATCTCTCAGCACCCTTAAAAGCCTCTGTGCACTGTACATAGTCCATCACTTAGTGGAACGGGTCCAGAAAAGGTTGCACTTGAAATCCCTTGATGGGGGCACTGTGATGTTTATGTGGGATCATGGTCATGTCGGTATGACAGGAAACGAGGCTGCTGATGCTGCTGCCAAGGCTGCAGTCCTCGTACCTCAGCCCACTAGTTCTTAAATTCTCTCTGATGATCTCTGTGTTGCCGTCTGTCAAGAGGAGGCTTGACTTTGGCATCGCCACTGGTCCTCCCTTCATGAGAATAAGCTCTGGGTTATTAAGACTCTCTCAGCGGCTTGGACGACCTCCTCTCGCCCCTCCCGCCATGAGGAGGTCATTTTAACTGCCTTTTTAGCCATCGCCATTTGTTAAGTGGCACTCCCCCACCACTTTGTGCACATTGCCCCCAACTGTCCGCTGTTTCCTGACGAAATGCTTTTGATTGACAGGTTATGTTGCTGTTTGCACTGTCGTCTGAACTATAATCCGTTTTACCAAACAACTCGAGGGCTGTGGACAGCGTTTTACTTTTTATCCGTCGTTGTATTATGGTGAAAGCTATTTAAGTTTTAGTTCTGAATCTCCATTTCTTTATTGAGAATTTTATAGACCTTTCTTCACGTCCCTCTTATTAGATGTCTTCTCTTCCGTCGTTGGGGTTGACATGCAGTCATTTTGAACTCCTCTCTTTGTCTTCGTGTTTCACAGTTTTTATATGGGCGCATATAACCCTAGTTATTTTTGCGCCCTAAAACAATACAAAAGAGAACGGAGGGGAAATACAAAAGTTCTTCCTTTTTTTTGTCAAATTCTGTCTTAAGACCCCAAAATTTATCAGGGAAAAGTGTTGGAACTTGCCTGGAAATCAGGGAAATATCAGGGAATTTCAGTTTGGGAAACTTGTGGTAACCCTGGTATCGAATCGAGAACTGATCGGGTCATTTAGTACGGAACCGAATTGAGGTTCTCAACGAGCCGCTTCGTTGATTCTGTGACGAGAGGCTGCAGACTTTGGGACCTTTGCTGTGGGGTAGAGAGTTGTAGAAGTCCCCTTGATAGGTCAGGGGTGCTCTACGCAGGGAAGCTATATTTCCGGTAGCAGAGGACTTCGGGAGTGCACATGGTTGTTTTTAGACTAGGTGATAGTTTGAAGTCCTCTGACGAACGTTCGCCAGTTGATTCGCAGAGAGCGTAATCGGAACATGTTCAAGGTGAGCGCGTTTCGAATGTCAAAATTTAGCAACAAATTCTCGAAACGTTCGTAAGAGTCCCTACAATTTCCTATTCCCCAGAAAGGCTATTACGCTCATATTATGCCATAAACCGAAATCTGGATGGCACCCGAAGTAGAAATCTCCGAAATATTTGAAGAACAATGTAATACGTGTCGAAAATACAATCTAGAAGCCATGGAGAAAGAGTGGTTCATTGCAATCATAGCTTAGGCTTTGGATGGAGCAGGATTTGGGCTAGGGCTTGTGCAGACGAGGGGTTCAATTTAAAATTTAATTTATTAAACATAAAATACCTCTCTATAGCTGAATACAGTAACAGTTGAACAGAATGTAATTCTGCAGCCCTATATGGTTCGTTATGCAGGGCTCAGAGAGTGGTCATCAGCTCAATCATCATCAGCTTCCTTTCAAGTATTAGACTTCTCAGCCTGTTTGTTACGGTCATGTCGAGAAGTTCTCCAGCCATCAAGTCGACCTAGCAATCTTACACGGTTTTGGTGATCCTCCTTGCACTCATTCATTGTAGGTGTTTTCTTTAGTTGTTTTGGTATTTTTGAGTATAGTGTGTGAGGGGTTCCATTTTAAGTTCCTTCAGTATATTTTTGCACGTTTTGTGACCCATTTGGTGTAACCAACAGTTTACCTCAAGAATTTCATTTCACAGGCTGTTAGTCTTTTCGCATCTTTTACTTTTACTGTCCCGGCGTCGCTGCTCTAACAAAGCTCTTTAAAGGCATATCTCGTATGTCTCTGGAACAGAGAACGTTTAATTACGTTATTAATGTCTTCCATTGCGTTTAGGGTTCCGTACTTCAATCGCTTTGTTATCCGTTTGTCTGTCTAACTGTTTCAAACCCTTTTTTTTCTCAGAAACGGATAGACGTATCCAGTTGACACCTACGTCACATACTGAGGTCTGTAGACCCTCGGCAGAGCAAAAAAATTCAAGATTCTTTGTCAATGTAGTCAAAAGATACGGTCATTTATGCCATGTATTTCGATACATGCAAACTCAGTCATCAAAAACACGTAGGATACTTCCTGTTGGAATAGAATCATAGAATTTGGAAGATGCAAGGTTTCATAGTACAACCAATGGAAAACGAAAACTTAAATTTGTAATTACGACAAAAGGAAAAAAATTGCATTGTTGTCTGCCTGTCTATCTGCCCGTTCGTCCACCCCCGTTTTCCCGGGAAAGAGTAGTTGAATCACGTTGAAATTGACGTCACATACTAACGTCTATAGTCGCTTGGGGGTATAAAAAATTTAAGCTTCTAAATCAATGCAGTCAGCAGATGCGGCCATTTATGTCACAGATTTTGACAATCGCAAACTCAATCGTCAAAACAGATGGGTTACTTCCCGTTGACTTAGAATCATGAAATTTGGTAAGGAGGAGGGTTTCACAGTAGAAGTAAAGGAAAAAAATCAACGAATTGTTAATTAGTAATCATATCACACGAGAATTAAATTTATTTTGTCATTCGTTATGCGACGTCAAACTTGACATTAAGACAATCAGTAATCTGGATTCCGGTTGACTGGGTCGCAGTGATAAATGTCAACATCAGGCAAGGAATTACTTTGTTGCTCATATGACGCGGTTCGGGATTTATCCATTGTTAGGTATCCAGGAGCGATCACTGAACGTAGATACGACGTTTCAGGTTGTACGTGAAACAAACATTCGAAGACTAGTCTGTCAATGTTTGTTTCACAAACCAGCTAAGTTTACGTTGTCTGAGGATTGCTGCATTACACTGTGTTTTGTGCCATACGGTTTGGTGACTGCTTACCAAGGCTTATTCACTGTTGTAGATATACATGGTCACAGAAACAAGGCTGATTGCGGTAACAAACCGAATAAATCATAATTACGTTATTATTCCGTAATGAGTCGCCAGATACCCTGGTTCACTTGTACAACAGTACTCAGAAGGTAATCCTCAACAATCTCAGAAAGTTTGTCGGTGGAGTTGTGGTTCAGCCTGTGGATGCTTCTGAAGTTTCGGAGATCAAACTGATAAATAGTGACGTTATGAAAAGCTTGATGGCTATAACCTTAGGAATAAAATTGAAATTAAAAAGATTGTGCAGGATATTTATAAAGTCACTTACTATTTCCGACTTGAACACATTATGGCCTATAAACAACACCAACATTCTGTGAGATATTGCTTGATACAATTTCAGATTATTTCAGTGTGACGTCCCTACAAATGCAAGCACAAAACCCATCGTTCCTGTGTGGCCCGAAATACTCTTGCTAAAATAGCTGGCGTTATTTGTTCCACATCTCCAAGACTGAGGTTTCAGCTCTTGAACATTATTGATTTTGTTAAGAACTGCATTATGCAATGTACAGCTGTAACTGTATATTTCATTAGAGACGATCGATTTTGGTCATGGATCAGACCATCATCGGGTCCAAAATCCATCTCACCTATGCATTTGCGTAATTAGCGTAACAGTTATCAGATGTACGTAGTTCCATCACTGATATTGGCTGTAAATACGTAACATTCTGTCCATGGGCAATGAGGAACAACGTACATCAGGTAACTGTTATTCTAATTGAGTATATGCACAGCAGAGATGGTTTTTGGATCCGACTATGGTCCGAGCTTAGATCGAAACGATTGTGTCTCATAAAACATACCGTTACAGCTGTGTGTTTCATAATGCAATTCTTAACATCTATTACAGCTGTTTTTTACTTGATAAATGCCCAGATGAAAGAGTCCAGTGGAATTAAATCGGATGAGCGGGTAGTACAGAGTCTTTACGATGCACGGCCAGTCAATCCCCCAGGAAAAGTGGCTACCAGGCAGTCCAGGACGCAGTCGGACAGCAACAAAAGCTGCTGTTTCTTCTACCGTGTACATTCTTTTGTATTACCAGTAAAAAAGCAAAAATATTTTTAATTAAGATGAAAGTGGCAAGGAACCTGATGCACACCATGTATAACAAGATCCAGGAAACATAAGCAGCCAAAGACACTACTAGGTAGGGCATAACCACCTACGGCGAGATAAATACACCCACAAGCGACAACATCGGCAAGCTCCCGCAAATCACCAACATTTACAGGATATGCCAGCTGCTATTAAAGCCGAGCAACAGGCGGCAGCAAGGAAACCGACAAGCTCGCACAGTAATGCACAACACTACTCCACATTGTGAATCCTATATATGACCTATCGAACATTAAACGGTGGTGAACTCTTACAGACATGCTGATGCTGACCGAGAAGCCAACACCGGTACCGAGCTGCGGCCGCCTAGTAACACAGCTCCGTAACGTCAAACGTATCCGCCTGCGTGATACCGACTACTAACAAAGCCTTCCGTTGTACGACCTGTCGCAGGCAGAATAAAAACCGCTACTGCTCTTACAACTCGATCAAACTATCGCAGAGGTGTTTCTTTCTCTTGGCTCTTGCCTTGGCACATGTTCGCCCCCTTTGCCCTTCAAACCGCTACACTTCTTTCAATTTTCAACCCAATCTATCTCCAGATGAGCGCGTGTTAATAGTTAATCATAACCAGACGTACGAAAACATCGCAGTACCCACATCCTGCGGGACCTCACCTAGTGACAACTAACCAATATACAGAGATGGCAGTAGATATTTTCTGGTGGCCATCATGCCGCTGTGGTCGTGGAGGGGCTCCACTCTACACAAAAAGAAAAAAAGGGGGTGAAGGGGAAAATATGAACTCGAAAATAGGAATTACAGTCAAGAGCACCAGGAAATGTAGGCAGGCCGAGAAAACTGTGGGTACCGTAACGAGCAATCGCCTATTTTCTGAACAAGGGAATAGATCCCATCCTTATGTTTTCATGCAATTGAGAGTAATCGGGGAATCAGAACGAAGAAGATATATATTTCGAGAGCTACTGTGGAAATAGTCGTAAGTTTCGATTTCATAATACAATACAATAATCAGCATCTGTTACAATTGCCCTGAAAATGCATCTACAAATGTATTGTAGTGACTCGGTCGTGTTTCAGCTACAGCAATTAAAATAACGCAGGGAATACAGAACTAAGGTACTCTATATCGAGGTAGGAACATGATATTGTAGCATATCATTTCATGCAATTTGAGAAAATCACTGAGCGGTTCTAGGCACTTCAGTCCGGATCCGCGTGACTGCTATGGTCGCAGGTTCGAATCCTGCCTCGGGCATGGATGTGTGTGATGTCATTAGGTTAGTTAGGTTTAAGTAGTTCTAAGTTCTAGGGGACTGATGACCTCAGATGTTAAGTCCCATAGTGCTCAGAGCCATTTGAACCATTTTGAGAAAATCACAGATTTTTCTCCCTACGGCCATTCTCATTTGCATTTCCACTGTTTTTTGTGCGTACTACTCACAGCGGCCAGCAGCAATTTGCTTTGCCCTCAGGTCGCGTATATCGATTGGACGTCAAAGTGAGCGCCAGGCTCAGTAAAGGCCTAAGGCGACAGAGAAAAGGCCGCGGGGCTCAGACCGTTCGATGGGATGAAAATTTTGTTTATCTACAAGGGGTCGATCAAAAAATTTCCGTTTGAAGGCGTTTCTGGAGCGTTTATGCAACGTAGCCGACTCCGGTACGTGTATATAAGCTCCGACATCTAGCAAGAGGTTAGCGTGCCGTTCGCATCCTTCCGATGTGTGCGGTAGAAGCGGAGACGTGAACTATGGCGACGTCATTACCAAATGCGTCCAAACAGGATCAAAGTGCTGTTAATTTTTTTTTTTTTTTTTTTTGGCTGCCGAAGGACAAACACTGGTAGAAAGCCATGAGAGAGCGAAGAATGTGACGGGGCAGCATGTCTGCCGAAAACCAACGTTGTGTAAAGGTGCGCCAAAGGGTGCTGTTGCTTCATGGTAACGCACGTTACTCTATCGCAAATGTCACATGGCGAAAGTCACACAAACTCTAGTGGGAGAGCCTCGAGCACCCGCCCTGTAGTTCTGATCACTCTCCATGCGATTGCCTTCGGTCCCTTAAAAAAAGGTCTTGAAGGGTTGGCGGTTCCCGTCGGACGGAGATGTGCAGTAGATACATACTGACTCCTTCACGCAGTAGGACACGTTGTTTTACCAAAAGGGTATCTTCAACTTGGTGCATCGGAGGCATGATTGCTTCAATACTCAGGGCGGTTTTCTCTCGTTGACATACCGATTCTGGACCTTACGTCCTCCAAACGAAAACTTTTTGATCGCCCCTTATACTCCCACTTGCGTGCCGCATGTCTCATACTTCGCAGTTTCTGAAGACACATGACCGCAGAGATCCTGATTTAGGCTTCCAAAGGTTTTACCAGATAGCTTGAGATGAATACCGAGAAAGTCATGGTAATATTCATCAATATAAACCCGAGTTCTTTCTCTAATCGCGTTAACTTTGACAGCTCATGTTGGTCAAAACTTGTTCCTTTCCTTCTTTGTTGTCATCTCACTTATTTCGATATTTGTTTTGTCTTTACAATTTTCAACTTTTCAGGAAAATTTTTCCGCCGATACCAGGCAGTGATTTTTCGTTAAAATGTCCTCCTCCTGGACGGGAATTACACAATGTGCAAGAGTGCAGCCCGGCACAAATTTTCACTGCCGTCATTCCCCTATACAGCTGATGCTTGTCCTTATTTTCAACTGCGAATACATTTTGTGGGGCGGCGGGTGGAATAATTGTTAATGTTCCTATTATTTATTTAATGCTGTTGTTTGCCGTTCTCAACACTGGCTGTCTAACAACAATATCGGCAACAAGAATGTGATTAGCAAAACGTGAAGCCTGTAATTAGAATTCCTAGTGCCCACTTCATCTGAGAAATACATTTATAGCTACAGCTTATAGCTCTGAGGAATTAGGAGATTGTCTGGGATTCCTAATCAAAAACCATTCTCTCTAAAATGTTCACTATATTCTGAAAGTCACAGACCAAAAAGAATCCACACAATCCAACTACCAGAGCAGTTCAGAGTCTAATGTGCTGATGCAACTATAACTGTTCAAATTAAATGTTTAAGTGAATGCTCGCCATAATTTGATGATAATGTTCATCAAACGCCACGCTAATAATGGTAGAATGTCTGTCCTGCAGCGGCACGTGAAAATACGACATATGAAAACTAAAGATGGATCATTAACGTCATCCCAAAATTAACACTTCACTCGAAAACGATTTCATGGTTATGCGTATCCCGAGTAACTTATTACTGCATCCGAGGCTGTTTGTATCAACGATACCGACGCGACGTGACTCCCGGCACAGGTGGTGCGCTAATCAGCATCTGGAGAGAAACTGGGGCCTTCCTCTTCTCGCGCAGCGTTCTTACGTATAAAGCCGCGGTGCGGACGGCTAAGGGAATGCCTGATCAAATCTGCTCTCCCGACTAGCTGCTGGGCTAGTAATGCACCACTTTAAGTTATTGAATAAATCATTGCTTCCTTTGCTGATGGCCTATGAAGCTTTCAGTTTAATTGTGCAATCAGCACACAAGTAAGTAATCATAATAAAGTCTGATGTGGCTAAGTCAAATATTTTGGGTGAGAGAATTAATTTAATTACACTACACGGAGTAGACAAGCTCTGAACTTGCTCTTTGGAGATACGCTATCTCTATAGTTTTATAGTTATTCTGTTGAAACTTCTCACATTTTTATGATTATAGCGGATCTCCCTTCTACTTAAATTTAAACATCCTAGCTTTATTTATTCGCCTACTTAATCTATCTTGCTTCCTTAATTTATAAGACAAAAACCATAAAATCATTAATTTCAACTAAAATTTTAATTTGTGAGATCCAGAATACTGTTTCTACTAAATTATTATGCAAAAGGACTCTAAATATAAATTTTTAAGTTTTCTAGCTCTTTTCTGTTGCGCCAATGATTTTTACAGAGAAACATCCAAATTTCGAAAATGGTTAAAGTTATTGAACTGATATTCAACACATATTGATTTAGTATCACTCCTGACATGCTAGAAACGTTTCAGGTTATTTACTTCATTTTAAAGTATTGCTCAATATTTATGACGTCAGAGCTAGTTACAGCGGACTAGCTGGCACACAATGGAAAGACTGATGTGAATTTTATAAGGCGTGAGTAGGCTGCTTCCCTACAATTTCATGGTACTTTCGAAAGAAACCTCGATCTTCTCACAAATACCATTAATAAATACTCTGAAACTGCAGTATTAATGTTCATGTAATCTCAGTTACTAAACTTGTTAGTTACAGTTACTCTGCGCTGAGGAACTACTTTTATAGATCGGGACTAAATTACGATTTGGACATCACAATTTACTTTGGCTTTAAGCATAATCTGTATTCTGGTGTCTGCATTTAATGAGCGGTCAAGGCCCTCCCAAATCATAGTTACGAATAATAATCTGCAGGTGTCGGCAAACCCAACCCTCTTAAACAATCAAATCCACACTCAAAGGAATTTTTGTAGTGGTTGCGACAGACATCATACATCGAATGGCCCGTTAGGTACTATTGCACAAACAACTAGTGTTCGATGGAAGGGATTCTCACTGTAGACTGCATAGCGCTACGAACCTAGGAAGCCAAAAGCAGAAATTTCAAACAACAGCATTCACCTGCTCTTAATCGTTGGGCACCTATGTCTGCTTATGAAATCCTCGACAATCTCAACACTGCTACCGTTTATCATGTCATCTGTCTTGCTGCCATCGGCGAATAATTTATTCAGCATTCAGTGCTACGTTGCAACTGTAGCATTTTGGCGTTTCAATATGTACCACCGCCTTGATCAGTGTGATCGTCCCAGCACAGACAATCGTCATCTGCTATCACCAGTATTCGTGTCCCACTACCACAACCACGTACAACTTTAATCCGTATTCATTATTGCCCATTTTTTCCATCATTACCATGTCACCTATCTCTCCCCCGTAACTCCCTCCCTTTCCTACTCAACAACCAATAACCACACAGTTATTCCACCACTTTACATCACAAAAATCAAACCAAGACCTTATCATCTGTAGTCTTCATCAGAAGCACCAGCCACAACTGCACTGTCAATATCTGCTTCAGTTTCACCATCACCATCCAAAACAAGATACACTCAGGGCACTTCGCCGCAAGTACCGATCTACAGTCTTTGCAAACTTCGTCCCAAACTTATTTTACAACATATTTCTTTATCTGCCCTACGCTGAACCAAAATTCCTTATGCTAGCTTCTTTGAAATTAAAATATTCTTCACAGACATAACCTAGCTGATCCCCCACAAAGCGTCTATGATTATAAAATCGTCAAATCCTGGATTCAACTCCAATCTGCTAGAGAGTTATTACCGTAATCTTTGATCTCCACGCTTCATTGCTCTCTCTCTCATCTCCTACATATCTCGTGTGATACCTCTCCCACACATGTCGTCTGTCGACTATCATTGCCATGATCTAAGGAGTTCGCCGACAGAAGATTAGCAGGAGCCAAATGCAATCTCAGACGTCCGGATCACAAAATCTCTCCATTTCTGCAATAACTCTGGCGCATAGTCTTTGCCTCCATTTTCCCTGAAATCTCATTACTCGCATGTCACCTCATCATCTATAGCGCAATCATATTCCGTTGAACATACAGAGTAGAAGCCTCCCGCTTCCAAACTCACACATATCATTATTATAACTGCCTCACATACACCATATGATCAAAATTATCCGGACACCCCCAAAAACATATGTTTTTCACATTAGGTGCATTGTGCGGCCAGATGCTGCCAGGTACTTCATACCAGCGACCTCAGTAGTTATTCAACATCGTCAGAACAGAATGGGGCGATCCGCCGAACTCACGGACTTCGAACGTGGTCAAGTGGTTGGGTGTCATTTGTTTCATACGTCTGTACGCGAGATTTCCACACTCCTGAACATCCCCAGGTCCACTGTTTTCGATGTGATAGTGAAGTGGAAACGTGAAGGGACACGTACAACACAAAAGCGTACAGGCCGACCTCGTCTGTTGACTGACAGAGACCGCCGACAGTTGAAGAGGGTTGTAATGTGTAATAGGCAGACATCTATCCAGACCATCACCCAGGGATTCCAAACTGCAGCAGGATCCAGTGCAAGTCCTACGACAGTTAGGCGGGAGGTGTGTAAACCTAGATTTCACGGTCGAGCTGCTGTTCATAAGCCACACATCACGCTGGTAAGTGCCAAACGACGCCTCTCTTGGTGTACGGAGCGTAAACATTGGACGATTGAACAGTGGGAAAGTGTAGGTGGAGTGACCAGTCACGGTACACAATGTAGCGGTCCGATGTCAGGGTGTGGGTATGACGAATGCCCGTTGAACGTCATCTGCCAGCGTGTGTAGTGCCGATAGTAAAATTCGGTGGCGGTGGTGTTATGGTTTGCTAGTGTTCTTCATGGAGGGGGCTTGCACCCCTTGTTGTCTTGCGTGGCACTATCACAGTATAGGCCTATATTGATGTTTTAAGCACCTTCTTGCTTCCCGTTGGACCTCACTGAGCGACATCGATACCTCTCCTCAGTGGAGCACCCCGTGAAGAATGGGATGCCATTCCCCTAGAAATCTTCCAGCAGCTGACACAACGTATGCCTGCGAGAGTGGAAGCTGTCAACAAGGCTAGAGGTGGGCCAACACCATATTGAATTCCAGCATTACCGAAGGAGGGCGCCACGAACTTGTAAGTCATTTTCAGCCAAAAAAATAGACTCTCGTGTTCCCACCTACAATGCTTTGTTCTTCAACAAATATCCCTGAAACCAGCTCATCACCCAGCTCCCTTCCACTTTTCTCCGGAGAATCTCCTCTGGTAATGAAATTTCCAGAGAACAATCCCATAGAACTCAACAGCTCCCCGCATCATCGTTAGCATTAAACAACAACGCTAAATTAATCACCATCGAAGTTGTCTTCACCATATTACGATCATCAGTTTTTTTAATTCTTTCATCTTCGTTTACCGTTTTTAACGTCCTTAATCGTCACTGTATAGTTTCAAATCAGTATGGCATTTCTACTGCCAACCTGTCCGTCAATGGAAAGCGAAATAAAATAAAGGGAAACCTCTGCGTCTGCCTGAGTTCTATAAACTGCTTACGAATCCAACACTTGCCAAATTACTTGAGATGGGTCAGTAATGTATGTAACATAAATGAAGAGATAAAAACTGGTCAAGGGTGAAGAACACTCCTACTCTATAAAGAGTGCAATTTATTCATCATCATACAATTTTTTTGATGGGGGACTCTAAAATGGTGTATAGTTTTTCTGCACTTGAGAGAATTTTCATAGGATGGATTGCTTTTACAATGAATCATACGGGTAAATACATAAAGGCGCACTAGATCACTAAAAAAAGAAATAGAAAGTACTCACATTTCCCTAAATTTTCCTGCTATGAAGAAAATTCCACTTAAATCTTATACAAAATGCGATGAACTTATTCAAAATTCGGTACATGGCTAAGATAAAGAGAATACCATCGGCTAATTGTATCATAATAAACAATGTTAGTGCTCAACCGTTTTTGCAAAATAAACTTCCAGAGATTGAAAGAAAAGTGAATCAAGACACGCAAATGAAATGTAATCAGAGAAGCACGTGCATATTTATTAAAAAGTGAAACTTGTTGTAATTTATCTCTATTGCAAAATGTCCTCACCCACTCCACGTGTACATCTGGGCCAAATCACAAAAAAGTCACTTTCTAATAGATATAGATAAATTTGTACCAATTCTCGCACATAAGCACATGAGCAAGAATCTAAATAAATTTCTCAAAAAACGAAATAAATGATTGTATAATTATAATTTATAATTCCAAGTACGCTGCTAAGTTTGATTAATTTTATTTTATGATAAGCCTATTTCGACTGAATTGCCATCATCAGGTTACATGTAAGTAAATGATAATAATTTTGGTACATTATTTCTAATTAACACGCGTGTGATGGTTTTGAAACACTTCCAATATCGGTGGCTTTGTTATTGTATATTTGCTTCATAGTTACATACCGTTGGTGTTATTGTAGTGATGATGGTTGGTTACTACCTTAACTGAGTCATTATTTTATGTAGTTGTCAGGTTGTATTCCTTGTATAAGAATTTTTTGTGACAGACGGTTCGACAGATAATCCACGGTGGCTCTGTTATTGTCTATTTGCTTGTTATTACTTCATCATTGCTCTTATGTAGTTATTGATCTTTGCATGTCCATATAGCATCGCTGCATACTATAAATATAATATGTTTTCTTAGACAGCTTTCGGTATAGGCTGTCGTCTGTATTCGTTTGCATTCAATTATAAAACGGCTTTAAACATTTCTTTCGTGTTATATATGTACAATACGCTCTTTTTAATTTTCATAGGTGCTTCTTTCTCTCTTCTTGTCGACACCTATGAAAATTAAAAATACACTCTTTTTAATTTTCATAGGTGCTTCTTTCTCTCTTCTTGTCGACACCTATGAAAATTAAAAAGGGCGTCTCTACATAAATAACAAGAAATAAATGCTTAATCCCGTTTATAATTGGAAACAAACGAATACATAGGACTTAACACAGCCTATACCTAAATCCGTCTACGAAAATAGATTTACAGTATGCAGCGATGCTACATAGCAATCAAAGAACAATAACTACATGAGAGCAATGATAAACAGTACTACCTGTAACAATACAACATCGCTTGATTATCTAACAAGTTGTCACGGAAATTTCGACATAAAGAACATAAACTGACAACTATATAAGTAATAAGTTAGATAAGGTGGTAATCAATCATTATTTCTACAATAGTACCAGCAGTACGTAATTAAAATGCAGATAGATAGTAACAGAACCATCGATATCGCATGGATGTCAAAACAATCAAACGTATGTAAAAACTTACAATAATGGAATCTGTTTAATAATTAACTTTAAAAATTAGAAATAGTAACCATCATCATGATATTCCTTTCAGGGGTTAGGCTGTTCCCTGTTCCGAATTCACAAACAGTCATTCTCATCTTTTTCGAGGTCTTCCAGTATCTCGTTTCCTACTTGACTTGTGGTTCAGGATCTTTTAGGGCATTTTGTGACCTGGCATTCACATGAGATGTTGTCACCAATCTTCGCGATATTTTTTAACTTTTTCATTCATGGTGAAAATATTTAATTCTTTTGTAATATTTTCGTTTCTAATCACATCCCTTCTTGTGCAGCCTTTCCTCTTTTTTTAGGAGCATCGTCTCTGCTGTTTGAATTTTATTTTCTTGTTTTTTCGTGGTCAGGGGATTATAAAGTTACTGGCAAATTCACAAGCAGCCTCGGATACAGGACTGCACCACTTGGTGACAACTGCATATTAGAAATATTGAACCAGAATTATGTACCATTTACTTACAGGTAACCTGATGACGGAAATTCAATCGAAATAGGCCTATTGTAAGATAAAAGCAAACTTAGCTGCGTTCTTGGAGTTATAAATTAACATTATACAATTTCTCTAAAAAACAGCTCAGCAGCGGACCCAGAAGAATATAAACACGAAATAAATGAATTGGGTTTTTAACCTGATACTTGAAAGGCAGCAGGGCGGAGTGGCCGTGCGGTTCTAGGCGCTACAGTCTGGAACCGAGCGATTGCTACGGTCGCAGGTTCGAATCCTGCCTCGGGCATGGATGTGTGTGATGTCCTTAGGTTAGTTAGGTTTAATTAATTCTAAGTTCTAGGCGACTGATGACCTCAGAAGTTAAGTCGCATAGAGCTCAGAGCCATTTGAACCATTTGAACTTGAAAGGCTGATAAATAGCGATTTCACTTGAATACTACCACAACTGGCCTAGTACCACGTGTCTACATTCCTGGTACACACTGAAATCCCCGAGCCACCTGTAGTGTCGCAAGCCGCAGGAGGAGAAAGAAAGGCACAGTCCATCGACAAAGTGGGGTAGCGTCCGTAGAAATAAACAAAAAATAATAATATTCCATTTAATTTCTTAATTTTAATGTTTCGAGTGTAACTTTGTACTCATGTGAAACGGGTAGTATTAATAGTTCAGACGAGAGGAAAGAAGAAGCTGATGAAATGTGGTGCTACATAAGAACGCTGAAGATTAGATGGGTAGACCGAATGACTGGTGAATAGCTACTCTTTCCCCCTCGAAAGGCCCAACGCTACTGACCACCCGCCGTGTCATCCTCAACTGATATTCGTCAATGGATGCGGATATGGAGAGGGCATGTGGTCAGCACATCGCTGTCTCGGCCGTTTTTAGTTTTCGTGACCGGAACCGCTACTTCTCAGACAAGTAGCTGCTCAGTTTGCCTCACAGGGGCTGAGTGCACCTCTCTTGCCAACAGCGCTTGGCAGACACAGACGGACGCCTGTCCAGGCGCTAGCCAAGCCCAGCAGCGCCAGCTTCAGTGCTCTCACGGCAACCAGTTACAACTGAGGCAAAGTCATTGGCGCTGATTAGGTACTGAACTTCAATAAAAGAAGTGATCGATTGATATGACACGTCGCGAGGCATCAAGGAATCATCAATTTAGTAATGGGGGAAAATGTGGAAGTAGGAGGGGGCGGGGGGCTAAAATTGGATATCACGGGTTGACAGCAGTAACAAGTTTCAAATACACTACTGGCCATTAAAATTGGTACTCCAAGAAGAAATGCAGATGATAAACTGGTATTCATTGGACAAATATATTAACTAGAACTGACATGTGATTACATTTTCACGCAATTTGGGTGCATAGATCCTGAGAAATCAGTATCCAGAACAATCACCTCTGACCGTAATAACGGCCTTAATACGCCTGGGCATTGAGCCAAACAGAGTTTGCATGGCGTTTACAGGTACAGCTGCCCATGCAGCTTCAACACGATACCACAATTCATCAAGAGTAGTGACTGGCGTA